>NC_053164.1:36665820-37402070 GCF_016835505.1 Polypterus senegalus
AAAGTATTATGTATGTATGTATATATATATATATATATATATATGTGTGTGTGTGTGTGTGTTTAATTAATATTGTAATATTGTTATTATTATTTTATTTGCACCCAAATAATCCATAATAGCTTACTGATAAATTGGCTCAGTTCATGCCCACTTATGGACTATCACTTTGGACAGTATATGTTATGTTGGAACTGGGACTGGTTCTCTGTGTTTACACAATTACACGCATTGATAACAAAACAGTATTGGCAGGTGGACTAATAACATCTGATCATATTTTAAATAAGTTATGTAAACTGACATAGTTGTTATGTAAATAGATTGAATTTTCAAAACAAACCTGTTTTACATAATTCCCATATTATCTTGACAGCTGGGAACAGGCCCAGCTACAGGGAAATAAATTATAGAGGGACATCCTATTTTTTTGGTTACAGTACTCTAAGTGAAACTTTGCCTTTGCAAACAATGCCAAAACAACTCCAATAATTGAACCTGTGCCATTTTGCCACCAAAGACTAGACACTGAATTTAGTTATAACAATAGACTGGTCAATAGCCTATACATCAACAAAAAAGTACAGTATACACCAACCAGTCTTTGATAACCAATATCCATCCATTATCCAACCCGCTGAATCCGAACACAGGGTCAAGGGGGTCTGCTGGAGCCAATCCCAGCCAACACAAGGCACAAGGCAGGAACCAATTCCGGGCAGGGTGCCAACCCACCGCAGGACACACACAAACACACCCACACACCAAGCACACACTAGGGCCAATTTAGAATCGCCAATCCACCTAACCTGCATGTCTTTGGACTGTGGGAGGAAACCGGAGCGCCCGGAGGAAACCCATGCAGACATGGGGAGAACATGCAAACTCCACGCAGGGAGGACCTGGGAAGCAAACTAACTCTTAACTGCGAGGCAGCAGCGCTACCACTGCGCCACCGTGCCGCCCCTAACCAATATACAGTATAATAATATGAAACCCTTGTAAAATAAGTGAAGTAAGTACATACCATTCATCCATCTTCCTAACTTGCTTATCCAGGGCCAGGTTGTGGGGCACGTGAAGTCTATCCCAGTAATCACAAGGTGCAAGGCAGGAGCAACACCTTGGACAGGGCCTCAGTCCATTGCAGAGCGAATACACACACACACACAGACACAGAGTAGGGCCAATTTAAAAATGCTAATTCATTTAACCTGCATGTCTTAGGACTGTGGGAGGAAATCAGAGCACCTGGTGTATACCCACAAGGAGTATACACACTCCATAGTCTCTGTAATTGTGTGTGAGCACCATTACCACTATGCCAAGGTGTCACCCCAAAGTCCATACCATTACAGTAAATCTGACTAAAAGAAGTTAAACATTAAAATCACACATTCCTAACATGGTAAACTCAACTACACTAACAAAACAAACACACTCACCAATCATTGATAATAATATTAACCATAGTTAATCATTTATCGATAAAATTGTAGACTTCTTGTCCTTGAATAAAAAACTTTCTTCCCACTCCAGTAGTACTAGGATGTTGTATTGTGTTATAGCCATTATGAATGCAGTGAGAAGTCAAACATAATGACATCTTTACATCTTGCCTGAACAAGGGGCCTGATTTGCCTTGAAAGCTTGCATATTGTAATCTTTTTAGTTAGTTGCTTGAATTTCCACTCCAGTAACGTAAGGAGTAAATTCAGTCGGCTTGGTTATAAATGCTGTGTAACAGTTCCAGATTTCTGACCAGGGCACTTTATGTACGACCTATGCACGTTCTCCCTGTGTTAGCTAAACGGCAGTTCAACGTGCAGACCAAAGCAGATGTGTGCGCACAATTGCAGATTAGATTTGATTATTTATTTATAAAAGCACATTTAAAACAACAGAGTTTGTGCCAAAGTGCTGTACATTAAACTAAACACAATGCAAACAATTATGCAGAAACAGACTAATAAGACAACCAATTATGACATCCACCACAATCCCATTATACATTGTGAAAGGCGGAAGAAAACAAGTAGCACTTAAACCGGCTTTTAAAAACCTCGATAGAGGAAGAATATCAGATGTAAAAAGTCAAGTCATTCCAAAGCCTAGGAGCAGCAACTGTGTAGCGCCCCGATCCCTACTGCGACTCGAAGCGTCCGTAGTTTTCGACACCCAAGATTCTGAATTGGATTAAATAATCTGATGAATTAAGTGTACGTTTAAGAATCGTGCTTCGTACAGTATGTGCTCAGAAATTGAGTTCTTTACTGTGGAGAATAAACTCGGTAAGACAAATCACACCCTTTCCGCGGGCACTCAGGTTATTCACTATTGTTTGTTTAATACGACGCTTATTTTTTAAACACATAGGCCTATTCTGTTGTTTCAAAGAATATTGAATAATAATAATAGAGCAAGCGACGGAAAATTAGAGACTGCAGTTTCTTACACCGATGCAAAAGCAAAATTGGAATATTTCGTTAACCTTAAGGTCGTCGGGTATGGGAAATTTGGGCGAGTTGGTGCTATCGTTCACTGACCATGCAAATACCGATTGTCAATTTCAGAATCAGAGTTTGGAGCCGTTTGTTACGTCTGGATTATTTTTGGATACATGCCTCTGTGGTTCCTCTTACTCTTTTCACAGCGATTAAAAAACAGCCGTAATAATGCAGAGAATCCAAGTACAGACAGCGATCTTACTCAATAGCCGAGTCTGCCAGTTTATTAGAGTTGCGCTGTCGGCTCTCACTCTGAAGCCACGCACATTTTTTCCCGCCTGGTACACGGGCAGCAGTAGCATCATGGGTAAATCTGAAAACGTAGAATACGACACCAAAGCAATTGGAGCTGGAATGAAGATGGTTGTGCGTCGAGTGACCAATCAAACTTTATTTGGAAACGATCTAAAGGTTCAAAATGGCTGGGAAAAACACAATGAAGACTGGTAATTTACTTGCGCTTCTGCCTTTATCGAGAGTTTGAGGAAAGGAAAAATGTAGGCTAATATGTTTTAAATCGGGGAAAACTAGCGCCGAGTAACCCAAAGTAGTTCAGGATCCCGTGATAAAATGCATTCATTAACTTTTTTTTATTTCAGATATATTACACTTGCGGTTATAGCTGTTATTTTCAGACGACCTCTGTCAATGTGGGGCTCCCCCGTTCAGTCCAGACTACAATCGACTATTCCATGTTACTACCCCGTTATTTCGCTATCGAAAGTGAAGCCAGGCTGAAAGAGTAAACTTACAACTATGAAAAGAGGCTTATAGTGTATCAGGATCAATCACGTAACAGTATGTTCAACAAAAAAACAAGTTAGTGACTAGAAAATGACATAGTTACCAAGGTAGGCCTACAGCAGAAAAACGAAAACAAGGAAGAAAGAAAAAAAGCTGCAAAGCTCCCAAAGGTAATTTATTTTTAAATGCAATAGCCAAAGAGAAAAGAGAGCAATTGGATACATGCGCTGCCACTCTCAAGAGTATCAAATACCCACCACCACTGCGCCATATAGGCTACTTCTGATTGTAATAATGAAAGCACCACCTTGCACAATCGGGGGTTGGCAAAGTATGGCTATGGCTGCTTGTAGAAATATCTTAATTCTTAATCCCTCATGTGGTGCTCTTAAAATGATGCTGCAGTTTGCATGTGTAAGCGTAGCGTAGTAAATTACCAAGCGGTGTCATCCAAAGAAAGCAAGCTTTTACCATAGGAATTAGGAGAGTCTGCCGAGGAATAATTGTCAATGTTTGTATCTGGTTGCTTGCCATTATCTTGCATGCTTTTTAAAAAAAGAATATTCATTTGTGCATGGTGATTTTATCAACGATGGATTTCGTTGTTAACAGCACCCTGAAAGCGGAACTTTACGTGTCCCGGTGGCTCTGTACATAAATTGGCATAAAGAGCGCCGTTTTACAAAAGTAAATGTGTGCAGGTTAAAAGCAGATCTATAGAAATTGATTATTCCCGTACTTGCCAGACATGGTAGCTCAAATTGCCTTCGTTAGTCATGAATTTGAATTTTGATTTCAGTACTCAAGTTTTTCGAGCTCCTTTTGCTTTTAATGTGACAACGTGCCAAATGTTTTGCAGCTGAAAGTAATTGCACTCCTGGGCTACAGGGCAAATTCAAAATAAACTTACAGAAGTATCATTTCATGATTTCTACAGACTTTTTACATTGCTTAAGATTTTTCCCCAAGGCTTTGCAAACATAATGACATGGCATTATTATGTGGCATCACTTTCAATCGTGTGCAGTCTTTTACCAAATCAAATTACTACAGGTAATAGAATATATAGAAGTGTACTAACCTAACAGATAATCAGCTTTGCAATAAATCTTCCAGTATTTCACTTGGCAATAACCATTTGTGCAGAAGCAAACAGAACAGTGGCATAACATTAATGTTAAAAATTAATGTTTGAGCTTTGCTCTTAATAGCTTTAAATAAAAAGCTTTATAATTCAAATCATTTTTCAGAACTACTTTAAAGAAAATGTTTAAGATTAACACATTAGACACACCTTGATATTATATGGACCACTGCATTATTAACAATTTGTCACAATTCCAGAAATGTTTGTTCACCCCTGCTTTATACTAATAAGTACAGAAAAATGTTATCAGTGAGATTTATGAGGACCCCATTCCTAATTTTGCCTTAGGCCTCCAAATCATTAAATCTGTCTCTGTTTTAAATTAATTCAAAGAGTAATTATTACAACTTGTATCGAGTTTATTTATGAAAAATCAAAAATTCTTTATTAGTAAATTTTCAAAATATATAAATGTTGCACTTTATCATAATAATACCACATGAAAACATAAAAATATAAACTGGTGCAGTAATGGTTTTTAATGGGAGATTTGGAAATTTCAAAACTTTGTAGAGCACAATTTGTTCAAGATAGCTAAACAGAAATGTAATTGTCTCCATAAGTTTCTTTGAAGAATAAGTGTGTCCCATTTCAACAAAAGATATTTCGTGCGGACAGACAGACATGGCAATGGCAGTAGGTGCCTCTTCCATTATATCTGAACACAACAAACAGGTAAATACTGCTAGGGCAGTGTAGAACTACTCAATGCCTCCAGAGTCCTGGTTCAGTTCTAGTTCTAGTCATGTATGCAGTTTACATGTTCACCCTGTGTCTGCATAGGTTTTTCCCCAGTTGCACCAATTTTCCTACCTCATAGAATAAAAAATTTTGAGTATGTGATTGACTGATGTCCCATTTAAGGCAGATTCCTGCTTTATATTCAGTAATTCAGGATAACACCCCCCAACCCAAAAATAAATTTAATTAATCCATAAATAAATTATTCCATGCTAAAAAATAAGGTTAAACACACACCCAAAGAGAACCCTAGAAAGATAATGGTATTTTTTCACCAACTTCACTGGCCATTGTTTCACATGTAATATGAGAGGATTGTGATGCCTGATTGCATCTTACGATTAGGCTGTCATACAATATGAAGAATTTCTTCCATGTTAGAAATTTCACTTTGCTGTACTGTAGTGGACACAGTCTCACAAGCTGATTTTCTGATGGCACCATCAAATTTCCCAAAATTGTACGCATAGCTACAATAACAATTGCATGTCCCAGAAGGTCATGAAAGCCTTTCATTACAACATGAAAAAAATGAATACCACTATTAAAAGTGACATTACTTTAACAAGATTTGAATTTGACTGTTTTATGAACAGTTATAACAGCAGTAAAAATGATTGATATTGCATTTCAGTATGTTGTA
This sequence comes from Polypterus senegalus, assembly GCF_016835505.1. Taxonomy (NCBI): domain Eukaryota; kingdom Metazoa; phylum Chordata; class Cladistia; order Polypteriformes; family Polypteridae; genus Polypterus; species Polypterus senegalus. The sequence goes on from NC_053164.1 coordinate 36,671,603, forward strand.
TTACAGTGGATGGACATTGTACATTGAGTATTGCTGTTGTCATGCTAATTATCATCTTTTAGATTTCAAAAGCTATCACATAGCAACACACATGCAACTAAATGGCCAATGACAAAAATGTTTATGGAAGAACCTGAAATAAACACACACCATAGTAAATTGCATAGATTATGTACCTCCTGTGCTCTCTGTAAAATAGAAAGACCATATTGTGTACACCTACCCGACTATCTGCATGTCCAGTTGTGGCTTTTTCTTTTCTTTGTAGTTTCACAGTACAGCAAGAGTCAGTATCGCAGCTCTTTTCTTTGTTGACATTTTGAGAACCCTGTGGCCGTACTGTTTTTTCAAATGAGTAAAGCTTTATTGTAGAATGACAATGGGTAAAACTGTCTTTTGGGGCCATGTACACATATAGGCTGAGCACCCACATCATAGCGTGTCAATCCAACCGAACATGCTCATACAGTTGGAGCACATACAAGAGTGGAGACTCCATCATGCAGTGTGAGTAGTCGCTTGATCACACAGTGTATGCCCAGACTTAGAGTACTTGACAAGTGCAAAATTTACTAAGGCAACGTTATAGACACTATTCTGTGCTGCTGCCTCCCAGCTCTAAATTTATACTTTCAAATTTTGTGCCAGGCAGTGTCTGTTTGCAATTTGAACTTAATATCTTGTGTTCATGTGGGTTTTCCTCACAGTTTAGATTAATTGACAACACTTATGCGTTGACTCATTATGAGTCAGTGTGTCCAGCAATAGAGTATTTGAGGACTGTGCCTGGTCCTTTTGGTTGACAGGCTCTCTGTTTCCTCTAATTCTAAACTGGATTACAATTTGAAAACTGAATGTTGATGGATTAGCAGAATACTTGCTGCATGTTTTCTTGGTGAAACATATTCAACCACCCACATTTTTTTAAATAGGTCGCCTTGTCTAACACACCTTTCAAATTTAATAAAGCTTGGCAGTGGATGTAGCTATGATCTTCATCTCATAAGCATGCCAAAATGTCCTCCTTCTGCTGTACTGCTGTACTGCAATGACACAAAATTTGGAAATTATGCTCATTCACTCTCAAATAATACCCATGAGCCAGATGTCCTCCTAGGGTTGTAATTCAGCGTCCTGTATCTAGTTGGATTCTTTAGAGCAGTACACTAGCGCAGCAGATAGGATTAAACCTCAATTTGATCCACATGCATGAACAGGCTTTCTCTGAGGATTTCTAGTTATATTTCCTCTGAAAGTGTAAAGAAATGCCACATAACAATGGGTTGGTGCAGGTCAGTTTGGACTACAATGGAGTAATATTACAAACTAGCCAACGCCTGCCGTAGCATATGACGGTGTAAGAATAGGAACAGAAAATGGTGAGAAATGAATTCAGAAATCAAGAAGAAAGAAATACTTCTTGAAAGACGCAGTTGTGAATAGGTGTTTTGCTGGAGACGACAGATAACGAGTCAAAAGATCTAACCCTAGAAAAAGCCACGTTGAGACTGGTTGTTGCAGATTAACGCAAATCTTTGCAAACGTTTGTCCTTGACACTTGTTGATAGTCATGGAGAAGACGAGTCTGAGTGGAAATTGTGTGCGTTTAAATTTAAAAGGGAGATTGGTGTCGGAAGGAAGGAGAGAGATTCTGGGAATGAAGATTGTTTCAGAATTTTGGATAGCGATCAGTTTGCACTCAGTAATCTCTTATATACATTTCTCTTCTGGTTCGTCCTGCTTCCTCTTCAAACCCGGTCCCTCCCACACGCAGCCCACACCACTTTTCTCGATTCCTATTCCTCCTTCGTACTACTGTGTTCCCCGCTTATCTCTCATGACCCCACTAGTGTCACGTCACCGCCCTATATCTAGCCTGACCATCGGCATTTCTCGATTCCTATTCCTCCTCTTCCAAACCCTTCCCCTACACTGCCTGCGGCCTCCCATAAACCCCCACACCGCTTTTCTCGATTCCTATTCCTCCTTCGGACTACCGTGTTCCCTGCTTCTTTCTCATGACCCCATTGGTATGACGTTACCGCCCTATATCTAGCCTGACCACGTGACTTTTCACTTCGGCGGTGAGGAAACAGGACGAACCATAAGAGAAATATATATAAGAGATGAGATTGGTTCTTGTTTTGTAAAATCTATGGTAGGCTTCTACTGTACTACACTGATCAATTATATTAAAAACAAAATAGGATTACAGTAAACCACAAAAAGTGACTTATAATATGTGACTTCATGCTGTCAAAATACTAAGCACATCCTTTTATTTTTTAAAACTTGCTTTGCCAATTACTTTGCCTATTATTGGGTTGCAGGGGACAACAGCAGCCAGTTCTGTATGGGGTATGAGTCCATTGCGCACAGCACTTGCATGCACACACTCACTTATTCGACATGTGTGACAGTAAGATGTGAGAGTAATCGGTACTGCAGAAGATCCATATAAACACTCCATACAGAGGAGCAGCTATGCTAACCACTGTGCCACTATTCCATTGTAATGTTACTGCAAAGTTGAAAAGTAATTATTTACAGCTGTGAGATCATGCCACTATAAAGTGTGAGGATACATACAATATTACGAAGTGTTAGGATAAAAACTTAAAAGTTAAAAAAAAAATCAGTGTCAAATAATTGTCAGCCAGTGTCGATGCATTACACATGCTCTGATACCATTTTTCTATCGCTGCAATGTTCTGGTGAAACCCTTCATCATGTTAGTCACTGACTGCACCAAGATTAGCAAGGATGTCCAAATGTTTAATGTAGAGAATTAATCTTTAGCAACATGTTGCACTTGGTGGTTTTGTACACTTCAAAAATGTTGTTAACAGCTGCAAGAAGATTGGTGCTTTGTAGTTGCAAAGAAATTTCTCAACAACGTACTTGAATGCCTTCCATGCCATTCCCTCCAGTCCCACTAGCTGATCTTCAAACTACTTGTCATTGATAACATGTCTGATTTATGGACCAGCAAAAATGTCTTAATCTTGGCATCAGTTATTCATGATAACATCTGTCCCAAATATCGAACTCACGTTCTTCGTTCATTGCTTCATAAAATGTTTCATCAGTCCAGGTTTTATACGAAAAGGAGGCAAAAATGTTTTTATTAGGTAGATAAGTGGCTTATACGCCACACTTTTTTGCCCTGGAGCAGTCAGTTCTTTTGAATATAATGAGACTCTTTAACACGCTTGTCCCTTTTGCCATACTTGGTATATCCAAGCTGCATTCTTAGTAGCGGGCCACTGCTTTTAGACCACCACACAGATGTTAAAGTTGTAGTTGTTGTACTGTACAGTATATGTATACCTATGAAGGGAAATTACAAAAAATAGACGATTGCAAAAAAAAATGCATGATAGGAATAAGGTAATGAGAAGGCCAAAATCCGTAAGATACACCTGAAAGTGTTCAGCAAGCAAAATGCTGTCAAGTTAAAACTGAGCCATTCAGACATTCAATTTTTATTTACATAACTTAAAATGTCTTAAGTTTGTTTCCTTCCAGCTTTTCACTTTCTTTACTGACATTCAATTACCAATGTATTACTATAAATGTTTAAACTTCTAAATAGTTAGAAGTAATTTTAGTATATTTATGTAGCCTCCACATTCTTCCAGGGTTTATTTTTGGAGTTTCTTTGTAAGACCGAACTTTTCATTTGCATTCCAACACAAGTTGTTCAGTTGATTTGCCTGGAATAGGAAAGGAATGGTTTATATAAAAACATAATGGACTTAAGTTTCCACTTCCACGTTTCTGATATTACCAGCTCTGCTGAAAAAAGTTCATTTTGTTTTCCAAAAATCTCCAGTAATCTGAAACTGGTGACATCAGTTTCAGAAACACATGGATGAATCAATTTTGTGTAAATGCACTCAATCATTTCTTTTGGATCATACACAAATTATGCAGCTAGTAATTTTTATTTATCCCAAAGATGCACTCACTATTGTAATGGACCAGCATTAATAAGTTGCATTGTTCGATTTAAGATCTTAAAGAATTTCAGTTTTGTACTCATTGCATTGTGAAGGTGGCAGTTTAAATTTCATACATATGATTTTCAAAAAATGCCAGGACTCTGTCTGCTAGTCAATAATCCATCCCAATTACTTAACCAGCTTACTACATTTGATGCTTATGGTTTGCATGTGTGTTTTATGTGACAGTTAGTCCCACAGAAGCAATTGCATATTGTTTTTGAACATTCTTAGTTGAACTTGAAGATGTGGACAGTCAATTGTATATCTCGCACCTTGATCACCCCATCCATCTTTTATTCACTTTATATGAGCGGCAATTCAAAAATGCACACACCTAAGACTAATGTGTGGCCTTGAGCCATAGTGGGTAATACGAGGTGGAGAGGAGGAGCTCAGTATACTAGCAACCTCTACAAAGTACAGGCCTGCCAGTTGCTATTTGTTCTCAGGAGGGGAAAGCAGGAAAGTGCTGGTCACAACCTGCTCCCATTTCAAACAGAACTTGCCATGAACTGTGTCTTCTTTGTAAAAGTGTGTGCAATGTAGAGGTGAAGTAACATCACCAATTTCTATACACACACATTTATATTATTTTTATATATATATATATATATATATATATATATATATAAATGCAACATAGTGACCAAGTCCCCTGCAACAGATCAGATGTGTACATGCATGAAAATGGTACAGTTTCTCAAATTCAACTGTCTAACTTTGGCTGTGTCTTCTACCGGTAAAGTAATCCCTATACTTGCATGCTGACTTCTTGAGTGGCCATGCTTTTGTTGGTTAGTTGCCTCCCCAAAATTCACTGCCACTATAAAGACTTCTATTGCCTCTGGCTGCCACCCCTATTAGGTGATAATCTGTAACTGTATATTTTAATAAAATAAAAAGGCTAAACTCCTGTTGTCAGTTATGGTTTTATTATATATATATATATACACACATACATTTTGCATTAGTGTGTATATATGTGTAAGGACAGAAACATTTGATTTTCAATGAAAGGAGTTACATAGTTTGTGTTCCTTCTACAGATTTTGGAAGTCTGCATGGATAGGTTACGGATAAGCAAATTTTTTTTTTTTTATCCCAAAGTTCAAAAACCTTCTACTGGCACTGTATTTGTGCATCAAAAGGTAATGGTAAACAAGCTGGAGAGAGTGGTCTGAAGTTACATAACGTCAGGCATTTCTGGTGGTACATAGTGATGTAAGAGTTTGCATACAGACTGGAACATACCAGTATCCAAAATGCTTCTAAGAGAAGGTGAATCTCATGTACAGCACTGTTGGAAAATGGGATTTCATTCCAGAATTTACTGGTGACCAAGAAGACTATGGTCATGGTATATAATTGCTTTAAGCTTCACATGTTATGAGGAAATCACACAAGTTCTTTGCATTCGATACTGTCATTTCAAAGGCAGCTTGCAGCAAGGATGAAAAGCTGCAACAACCATTGCTGAAGGTGACTTCTCTGCATGAGTAAATAGTGCTGACTGTATCTGACAGGGGCAAAGATACCCCAAAGCAGACTTTGGCTAACTTAAAAAGTGGTTTGGTCACATCACCTTTACTGTGGTATGCTGCTCTTTATGGTTTGATGAACTGTTCTCCAAGGAAACTGTCTAGCTGTGACAATGACTGAAAACATTGATTTCTAAACAGTGCTTGCGAGCTATGCATTATATTTCCTCACATCCCTAAGACTTGGTAAGTATGCGGACAAGAGACTCTAAATTAACCTGGAAGTGCAAGTGTGCACTACAGTGAACTTTGTGTTGCTGGGATAGGCTCAAATTTTCACCAACCTTACAATTAAAAGGTTTCCATGCTGGATAGTAGCATGCTGACTTTGAGGGTGGCATTGCTTCTTTACAGCACCAGTGTCTTTGGTTCCAGCTGCAGCCTGGGCTCTTTGTGTGGAGTCTTCATGTTCTCCCAGTACTTGTGGGGTGAAATCCAAAAGGATACTGAGAACACTCGTCCCAAAAATGTGGAGAATATCTTGATTGTGTGGATTACACCAGAGTAGCTGCCCACTCCTGAACTTGTTTCTGCATTGTTCCCGATGCGAACGCACAGGTTCTGACTCTGCATGACCCTATAGTACAATATGTATGTTTAGAAAATGGATGCATTAAGAGATGCTAATTTCTTAGGCCATGCAAATAAAACTAGAATACAGACACAATGACACAGGATAAGAAATGTCCAACTGGAGATTTCCTTTGCAGATTACTTTTTTCCACCTATGATTTAACTTAAAATACTCCCACCCCCCACCAGAAAGAGGCCGAGTTAAAACAACATTGACCTACCAAAATGTGCTCAAATGTTCAACTAGCATCATATTAAATTTAAGCAGAAGAACAAGAACATCCATGTCTGTTATCCTGGAATAACCCTTTCCACAAATACAGTACCTCTACAAATCAACAGTTTCTCTCATTTACCATTAACCAGGAATGACCCTTTATGCAAACACCTCTAACAATTAACTTTCTCTCATTTATGGTGGTTTTGCAAAACTTGCGCCTGGTTTGGGTTGGACTGACTGCCTGGACTCCCAGTCTAGGTACAATGCCCAATGTATTTCTTCAATGTTGATTTAGGAAGGCTCAGTTTGATTTAAACAAACTGACATCTATGACATACACATATACCTACACCCACCTACAGTCAATGTTATGAAAAAACAAGAACACACATTCTCATTCCAGCTGGGATGCTGAATGGCGGGTACAGCCGCCCTAACTCTGACACAGACAAGGCAGGACACTAATTCTAGTCCACACAGCACAGATTATTTACACAGTCCAGAACAAATCTGCAACACAATCCCTTCTTTCAGCCAGTCCTTCTGCCTCCACTCCTCCATACAAGCTCCCTCTACTTCCTCCTGACTCAGCCATTGAGTGGGCGTGAATGGCTCCTTTTATGGGGCACCCAAAGGAGTCCAGGTGCCAAACGACCTTGTTCCGGCAGCACTTCTTGGTGGGGTGGTATTGCTGCCAAACAGGTCCCTGCAGGGTTGAGCTTTCCATGCATATAACCCGTGGGCCTGGTGGAAACTAAGAGGGCTGCCCTCTCCCCTGGTCCTTCCATGGTCAGGGCCTCCCGGCTGGGTAAGGACCCTGGCCATCCATCACACAGGTTAACTCAATCCGATGGGACTCTGCTGAACCTTTACTGCCAGCATTAGGAGAAAGACAAGAACACACCAGTTCATTTGCAGGGCACAAGCATACATAAATCCATATTTGCTCACTTTGGGGCCTATTTGTTTTAAGAGTTGCCAGTTAAACAAATTTGCATGCTTTTTTGGTTTGGAATAAAAACTAAAATCATACCAGAAGGAAACCCCATGCCAACATGGACAGAATTTACCACTTTCAGGAAGATATTAAACACATGTGGAGTTTGAATTCAGCACACAGGATCTGTGAGGTAATATCACAAATCGCTGCATCGCCATGATCAAAATTTAGCAGTTAAGAATGCAACAAAAAACAGCTATATTGAAGTAATTTATTAATTTTACTAAGAACATTAAAATACAACTCTTTTTCATCTGTAATTTCAAATATGAGCAAAAGAGTGAAGTGCTCAAGTAATACAAACCACCTAACAGAGTGCAAAAAAGTCAGAATTCAAAAGATCAAGATTAGCATCAGAAGTAATGGGAAATTGTGTTCAAAATGAGGAGTTTTAGATGACACAAACATTTCCGCAGAAAGGTGGAATGTGGTCACAAAAAAAAAAAAAAAAAAGCCAGTAATGTTGAAATGGCAGGAAAAAAATGTTAATGCTAAACACGTTATTTGGTCACCTAACTACAGACAGAGGCTGCTAAGGTCAGCTTAAGAAAATGAAGAAAATGGATTTGCACCAATGGAGTGCATGATAAGCACAAAGAGATGATATTCTAGCATACCCCTTATTGAAAACAAATCAATAAGATAAGCGCACACCCCCTCTGGCATCAGAAGAGGGATTTCTATTGCTTTTAACACACAAGATCCAATCCCAATCCCAGTTGGAAAAAGAACTTTATTTTTTTTTCAGAGACGATCCAGGATATATTTGGCGGCCATGGAAAGGATTGGTGCTCCAGTGGGAATGCCAGGGAAAGGTCCAGATGATCCAGCAATGTCCACATGTGAATATGGGAGTGGCTTGTCAGAGTCAATGCCATTCTGCAAAGAGATTATAAATACTGTACTTCATACAACTATACAATTTTAAATAAAGAAATGGCTGGCAGTATAACATTTTCTGAGCAAAGAATTACTGGCCAGAGTGTAGGGCTCAGCCCATTTATTGCCATTATTATGCACATTTTGGCCAAACTGACATATCACATCTGAACACATTAAGAGATACAATATTTTTTCCACCCTTCTATTTACCAAGGAATTCTGAGCAAATCACTTAACCGGTCTCTGCCTATTTTCGACATTCTATTTACTGACAGGTTAAGTGATTTGCTCACGGATTCAAAGTGAATTGAAGGCAGTGTTTAAAGTCCAGCACCTTAACCGCTACACATTATATCGTTCATGTTCTCCTGCAGACAGTCTTGGCCTATAATATACTTTTCACAGATGCTCCCATTAAAAATTCTTACAGCGATGAGATCATTTTTCAACGGTTAGCTCAAAAACATTTTTTCTACAGCTCTGTACAGGGCTCCTTGAGTTTCTGCAGTCACAAAAGCAAGTTAAAAAAACAAAAAAAAACCGCTAACATTCAGACTTGTAATGTGTGGAACAGGAAATCCTGATCTTTACACATTTGTAAGCCCTGGACAGCAAGTGTAATGCAAGTGACGTAAAGGCCATTTGTTGAATTAAAATGTAATGACCCATATATTAAAAATATCACCGGCTCCAGCACTGATCCCCGTTTTAACACCACCCAATTCTGATAAGGTTCCTCGTACCATAACCCTTCGCTTCCTGTGTATGAATTTTGTACCCATCTACACAATGCACCTTGAACACCCACTCCTTTTACTTTGATGCCTAGAAGTGTTAGATGACTTTGGTATTGATGCCAGCTTTCAGACCACAGTACCAGTACCAAAAATGGTTCTAAAGCAAGTAACGGATAACTCTCCAAAATTAAAGCCACATCCAGTTCTCATAGCTGTTTTTTTTTTCCCCTCCAGCCTTCAAGCATCTGGCCTCCCTAATCCCCTGTACAATCGTGTGTCTCCCTGCTATGCAATCACTAACAGAAGGTTTTTGTTAACCAGTCCTTTGGGTATCCAGCATGTTTATTTAAAAATACATATTTGTAGTTCCCCTTGGCGACTCGGACTATATGCAATTCGCATAAATTAGTGTAACAATCAAACAGCGAGGAGGTGGTGTTCCAATTGTGCTAAAAATGAGACTGTGAGGTGCTTGAAAACTACAGTTTAGATCAAGTAACAAAATTAAAGAAATGCTGTTACGATACAATTTTGAAAATGGGGGATTTCAGTACAAGTATACCATGCAACCCTAACGCCTAGTCGTTCACACGGGACCTTATAAAAAGTCTTCTACAAAGTCAAGGTAAGTTCTGTTATAAGCACCTCATCGATCATATCCCCTATTTTCTTCTACATAGAATTCCAGCATATCAGTGAAACACAATTTCCCATAACCCGTGTTCAATGATACACCTGTTGCTACAGATTTTTATTGACATCATTGCTCATTTTAAATATAAATCACCTAGCCTCGCAGTTTCTCAGATTGTTACGATACACACTTCTAAATACAAGAGTGTAGCTTCCTAGACTACAAGTATTGCATAGAGCATTTAACATTTGAAGATTCAAGTTGAAATGGTACTGTGCTGCAAACTAACAAGATTTCTGGGTGCATATCTTGTCATATGTGTTATCAGTATATACTATGCATGTTCTTCAGGAATATGAGTGGAATTTCTTCTTCCACATCCCAAAGATATTGTACGGTAGGTCAGGTATATTTAAATAGGCTTGTTCTGTGCAAGTGTGCCCAGTGATAAAATGTTGCCCTGTCCCAGTTTGGTTCGTGCCTTGCACCTCACTGTCCCATGACAATCGCCAAGATGGTTCAGATGCCACTATCAAGGATTCGGAGAGCGTGACCATAATGAACTTCTTAAACATTAGAGCACCAGTACATTAGCACCACTGCAGGTATTACTGGCAATACTGCTGGGTTTCTGCTTTTTCAGTGTAGTGTTTATGAGACAGACTTCCCATTACAGTAATCAGTTAACCTCCCAATTTATTGATGGATAATGCCTGAAATAAATTTGAGCACTTCTCAGCCATCATGCATTATAGACAATGAATTATTCAAGTGAATATGCATCTGCTATTAAGAACCAAAGGTGAATGACAATATATTGCCTGCATTTCAACATGTTTCTCAGACAGATGTAGACTAGTTGTCTCATCACAGTTTCTACAATTTTAGTATAGCGAGTAAAATATGACCCCATTCTAGAAGCTGGTTTGGTGCAAAGGTAGAGTTTTGCTGTGACTATTTTCTGGTTGGCTAGAAAAACAAGGTGAAATAGTCTCTCATGTTCATCACATTTTATTTACAGGAATAAAACCACAAAAGTTTATCAGAAGAAACGCCCCGTCATATTGCATAATGCTATAAAGCAATTACAGCAATATTCTATGTAGAGTGCAATTCAAAACCACTCCTCTCCTAATGCATCAAGTGTTATGGTGCTAGCTTATGGAGTCCATCACCAACTAGCAGAGAACAGAACACAAACACACAACAAACCAAATACAGTACTCTCTTCACCCAACCTTACCGCATCCAATCCAGACGCCATGATGAGAAAGGCTGCAGGTGTCTGGTGTCCCCTTGGGGTGGCACTAGAAGGTAGGTTATTACATTGGAGTATATCTTCATACTCAGACTTGCCCTTATGGAAGTCAAAGTCTTCACGACGAATAGTTGAAATCTCAAAAGGGTCACCAAGAGCATCACCCACTATAAAGGGCAAAAAGTAGTGAAATGTTATATATTGAAACAGACATTTAACTGTACACATTCATAGCAGGACTGCAGTCGTTAGAAGACTGTACTGTCAAAATATGCAGACAGCTTTGGTAAAATATGCCTTATCCTCACCCTCCTGCCACTGTTGTGCATTCCGAGATTTCCTGGCTGGCCCATTATCCATGATGATCTATTAGTATAATGCAAAACAGCAGCATTAGTATTCCATCAAATCTATTTATGAGAAGGCTTCAATACCTTTGCCATGTCTATCAACTCTAATTATTTTATAAATTAAAGCAGTTATACGTTAACTAAAGGAGAAATGTTTCATATTAGGTAAACTGTAGAAGCTTCAGCACAAAAGGCCATAGATTGAAATTCCACAGAATTATAAGAATTATTTGCCCAGGACAGATTGATATAACAAAAATAAGAGAGTTCTTAATTAATCACTATATGCCGATTAGTCCCAATGCCATAGCATAAAATCTTTGATACGACACGCCAGGAGTATTGATTACTGTGCTTTGCTCCTGAGCTAGAGGAATACTCTCAAACACACAGGGATGAAGTTTTTTGAATGATTTAAAAAGAAAATGATGTTATACACAAATATAGAAAGAGATCATATGTTCCTTTTTAAAGTCTAATTGAATTTGATCAGTGTAGATCTAGATACAATACTACAACATCTACATGAAAATTAACACTTTCCTTGGAATATTTATACATATTCAGTGCTTAACTCAACACCTGACAGCAAAAGTGGGACTCTGAAAGGTAAAAAGTTATTAGTGCTTGAAAAAGGCAGTGCAAAAAGATGCTTTAAGCATGTTTTATCTTTACAAAAAGGCAGTAATGGTATTATTCATTTTCTTGAAGGGGTGACCAGCTAAGCCGTATGGTAATGGTATGGTATGGGCGGTCTCATGGTCTGGAATCCCTACAGATTTTATTTTTTTCTCCAGCCGTCAGGAAATTTTTTTTTGTTTTTTCTGTCCCCCCTGGCCATTGGACCTTACTCTTATTCTATGTTAATTAATGTTGACTTATTTTGTTTTCTTATTGGGTCTTATTTTTCTATTCTTTATTATGTAAAGCACTTTGAGCTACTGTTTGTATGAAAATGTGATATATAAATAAATGTTGTTGTTCACATTATTCACAACTGCTGCATACAGAGAGAGAGAGCGCGAGAGAGAGAGACCCCCCTTGCTAGGAAGAAGGCAACTTGGGGCTATAGAAGGTGACACATTCAGTGACGTGAAGATCAAAATGTGGGCTTGTCTTTATTTTCCTATGAATTTTATACTGTCCAATTATTTCTATCCATGTTTTATAACAGATACAAATATATCAACCAATTTTCATCTTGAATTTCCGGAAACAGATTTAGGGGGTTCAAATAACAGTAAAGTTCCACTTTACATTACTCTCAAATCATCATTGGACATAGCTGGCAATGTGAAAGAGTTAATACCGCTAGGTTTTCTAGGCATGAAAAACTCACCGAATAATGGGGCCCCATGGCTCGAATAGCATGTCCTGTCAGGGTGGCAATTGTATACAACTCTGGAGCTACCTCAGTGAGGGCCTAGAAAAACAAGAAGAAAGTTATCAATCTTATAGGTTGCTGGGACTATGAATGAGATGGCACCAGAAAGCCCTCAAGCACCTTTGAGTAAAGTAGCAAGGCTTTTCTCAAACAAGGAGAAGAAGAGCAGACCTGGTGACTCATCCTAGTGCAAATCAGAAATACCACTCAGCAGCAATGAACAGAAAGGCAATGAGGGGCACACATCTCCAGTCATACATGACAACATAAAAACCAAGAGTGAAACATTCCAACTTCACATTATTGCCATCTCACTCAGGAGTGAAACCAGGGAACATGCCCAGTAGGGCCACTGATGTTTCCAGGAGTATCAAAATTAAATTTACTGCTCACTAATAGACACTTGAGAAACTAGTCAAAACACAAAAAATAAAATTTAAAAAGAACCTTTTCTTTCATTTCGCAGAGCAGGTCAGCCATCACCATTCGGCCCTCTGCATCGGTGTTTCCTACCCGAATCCTTTTCTGTGCTCGAGATATGATCAGTTCATCAGACACATAGCAGTCTATGACACAAAATACAAATTAAGAACCCAAGTACTAGGCAATAGCTAACTCTGGATATGTCCAGGACCTTTTTCACACTGCCAGACCAAACTTACCAGCACCCACACTGTTTCGCACCATTGTCATTGCTCCCAGAACACGTAACTTTTTGGGTTTCAGTTGAGCCAGGACCTAGGGTAGAGCGAGCAAGAGAGAAAAGAAAGCTGGAGTTTACAAGCAGTAAAAATAAGTTAATTCTAGAGATGAAATGTAACAATGAAAAGGAGGTGTGCACCATCAGGAATTTTAATAGTCCAAAGGAACATTGCCATTACAATCTTATCAGTGTAAGAGTGTTACAGATATTGAGCAGCATTCTATGGGATACTTGTATATCCATAGTTACCATAATGAAACCTTCAACATGTCTTGTGGTAGGTTAATAAAGGTAGAAGAATCTTTTACATAGAAGTGGGAAAGTGCAACAAATGGAGCTATGTATAAGTTAATGAACGGAGTAAGATGTTGAAAAATAGAATTGTTAGATGTGACTACGGGTCTACTAGGGGCAATACTATAACTCTTATGTATCTTTGGTAATAAAAAAAATTAAAAAAAGGCAATCGGGGATATGGATTGGATAAAAATGTTTGTCTTGTTATTGGTTACTTTAATGTTCTAATTAAACAATTATAACTCAAGCTTGATCTGTTAATTTTTAGGGGTAGGGTTCTTTTTTAACAATTGTTTTAAATAGCTCCAATTTAACAATTTTGGCTTGCTTGACTCTGATCTGGTTTACCAAAGTGGACATTAAATAAGCAGGTATTTGCAGTCAAAAAAAACAAAAAAAAAAACTCTTAAGAGTTAAGGTGTACTTTTTTTTTTTTTTTTTTTTAAAAACACTAAATGCTAATAACTGGCTATTTTACTGTACAAAACACTATTACATATATTATAAATAATCTCAACCATCCTGCACAATAGTTTTTTGTTACTCCTCCTTTCTAGCATATGGTACAGGACATTCAAGGACAGTTTCTCACTACAGGCTGTAAGGTTACTAAACAGCTAGTCATAACAGTAGATGCTTTATGGAATTCTGAAGGTAGAATATGTAATTGCATATATATGTTGTATTCCATGTATACTTTTGTTGGTATTGCATATCTCCTCAGAATAATGACAGTAATACAAATTAGGATATACAGCGCATCACTTTTTCCACATTTTGTTATGTTACAGCCTTATTCCAAAATGGATTAAATTCATTTTTTTCCTCAGAATTCTACACACAACACCCCATAATGACAACGTGAAAAAAGTTTGAGATTTTTGTGAATTTATTAAAAATAAAAAAAACTGAGAAATCACATGTACATAAGTATTCACAGCCTTTGATATGAAGCTCAAAATTGAGCTCAGGTGCATCGGGTTTCCCCTGATCATCCTTGAGATGTTTCTGCAGCTTAATTGGAGTCCACCTGTGGTAAATTCAGTTGATTGGACATGATTTGGAAAGGCACACACCTGTCTATATAAGGTCCCACAGTTGACAGTTCATGTCAGAGCACAAACCAAGCATGAAGTCAAAGGAATTGTCTGTAGACCTTCGAGACAGGATTGTCTTGAGGCACAAATCTGGGGAAGGTTACAGAAAAATTTCTGCTGCTTTGAAGGTCCCAATGAGCACAGTGGCCTCCAACATCCGTAAGTGGAAGAAGTTCGAAACCACCAGGACTCTTCCTAGAGCTGGCCGGCCATCTAAACTGACTGATCGGTGGAGAAGGGCCTTAGTCAGGGAGGTGGCCAAGAACCCGATGGTCACTCTGTCAGAGCTGCAGAGGTCCTCTGTGGAGAGAGGAGAACCTTCCAGAAGGACAACCATCTCTGCAGCAATCCACCAATCAGGCCTGTATAGTAGAGTGGCCAGACGGAAGCCACTCCTTAGTAAAAGGCACATGGCAGCCCACCTGGAGTTTGCCAAAAGGCACCTGAAGGACTCTCAGACCATGAGAAACAAAATTCTCTGGTCTGATGAGACAAAGATTGAATTCTTTGGTGTGAATGCCAGGTGTCACATTTGGAGGAAACCAGGCACCCCTCATCACCAGGCCAATACCATCACTACAGTGAAGCATGGTGGTGGCAGCATCATACTGTGGGGATGTTTTTCAGCGGCAGGAACTTGGAGACTAGTCAGGATAAATTAAAAGATGACTGCAGCAATGTACAGAGACATCCTGGATGAAACCCTGCTCCAGAGCGCTCTCGACCTCAGACTGGGGCGACGGTTCATCTTTTAGCAGGACAACAACCCTAAGCACACAGCCAAGATATCAATGGAGTGGCTTCAGGACAACTCTGTGAATGTCCTTGAGTGGCCCAGCCAGAGCCCAGACTTGAATCAGATTGAACATCTCTGGAGAGATCTTAAAATGGCTGTACACCAACGCTTCCCATCCAACCTGATGGAGCTTGAGAGGTGCTGCAAAGAGGAATGGGAGAAACTGGCCAAGGATAGGTGTGGCAAGCTTGTGGCATCATATTCAAAAAGACTTGAGGCTGTAATTGCTGCCAAAGGCGCATCGACAAAGTATTGAGCAAAGGCTGTGAATACTTATGTACATGTGATTTCTCAGTTTTTTATTTTTAATAAATTTGCAAAAACCTCAAGTAAACGTTTTTCACGTTGTCATTATGGGGTGTTGTGGGTAGAATTCTGAGGAAAAAAATGAATTTAGGAATAAGGCTGTAACATAACAAAATGTGGAAAAAGTGATGCGCTGTGAATACTTTCCGGATGCACTGTAATTGTACCATAACCACATGACATAACCCAAAACCTTGAGCTTGAATACTTCACCTCTCAAAAGGGCAAAAACATTTATAGTGCTAATAAAAAGCTACAAACTGCACAATTCAAACATAAAAGCTAAATTTAATTAGTGTATCCTCTGTTTGAGACAGCACAGTTGTGCAGCAGTACTAGGTATGGAGTTTGTGTATAGAGTGGTACTACGTATGGAGTTTGCACATTCTGCCTGGTATGTTTGGACTAACTTGGATTTAAGTGAGTTGCCACGTGTCTGTCATTTTCAAGCTCACATTTACCTACAGAATTATAGAGCTTCAAGATTTTTTTCTTGTATTATGTAGCACATTATATATCATTTAAATAAAAGGTAAGCAGCGAGTGAGAACATCATAATTAAAAAAACGTACAGTACAATGATATAAATTACCAACACATGAAAGGTAAAAAAAAAAGTATTCTCTCATGTGCAGAGTACAATGAAATCCTTAGTTGAATGCCCAATCAACATACAACACCTAGTGATTAACACAATAGATTTAGCCAATTGAGCATTGCCAATCCACCTAACTTACATGTCTTTGGAGTGTTGGAGGAAACCTTTGGAGACACAGGGAGAACATGCATGCTCCAAGCAGGCAGGACCCAGGACACGAATACCGGCCTCCTTGTTGCGCAGCAGCAGTGCTATCACTGTGCCATCCACATCACAGTATAGTTAGATAATCAAATCTCATTTTAAAACTAGACATTAAGCCCGTTACAATAACGCTAGAACAGTAGTGCATAAACATTAGTAGGAACAGTCTATATTAAATGGCAAGGGACCTTGTATGTGGCTGTAATATGCGTCACTGTATTGTGTGCCTTTAATTTTCTCTCTCAGAAATACTGGGTGTTGTATTTCCGTAAAATGCCTGTAATTTTGTCTGACAGTAATACAGTGGAACCTCGGTGGAACCGAAGTAATTTCCTCCATAGGATTGTATGTAAATACAATTAATCCGTTCCAGACCGTACGAACTGTATGTAAATATATATATATATTTTTTAAGATTTTAAAGCGCAAATATAGTTAATTATACCATTGAATGCACAGCGTAATAGTAAACTAAATGTAAAAACCATTGAATAACACTAACAAAACCTTGAACAACAGAGAAAACTAACACTGCAAGAGTTTGCGCTATAGCCTTACGACCCGCTCGCTAAAAACACCTTAACCTTCTTAATGAGTTTTAAGCACCGGAAAAAAATGAACATTTGAAAAATCCGTAAGCTAATAAATAACCAAGAAAAGTAACATTGCAACAATGCACGCATGCGCCTGTGTGTGTGTGTGTGTCTGTCTGTCTGTCTCTCTCTCTCTCTCTGCACACACAGGGAATGCATAGGAAGAGACTAAACACGTGCCATGTGGTCCCGCGCATGCGCACTTCACCAGAAGACACACACACACGGACAAACACAAGGGTTTTATTAAAGACGATGGATACTTTCTTTAAATAATTTTGCATATGTATTAATTAACTAAAGATTTCAACAGTTGTTTAGAATGCTTTGCATTGGCAGAAACTTAAGTTTTATCACTTATTTGTGAACTAACTGGCTGCATCACCCACCCTTCCATGACTTAACACATAGCTCATCAAGGTAGCTGGATGAAGGCACTGCCAGTATTCTCACTGGAACTTTGAAGAATGAGTGAGAGTCAGTTAGACTGTTCTGACCATCAGAGATACCCAAGTAGTGGTTCAGCTAAACTAAAGCACTGCAACTTTTTTTTTTTTTTTTGCTTTTTATGGTACAATACTTTGCTTGTTATTTCTAGTTAACAAAAGTAAATAGAAATATAGAAGATAGTAATAAAAGATTCTAAATAAAATATGTAAGAATTACATATTCATGTATTTTCTATCCATTACTGACAGCTACACACAGAGGGACAAAGTAGTAGACAGTTCATTGTAAAAGAGACATTGCCTTGGCATAATTGTTTAGTATTGTGAAATAATGTGCTTCTGACATTCAGTATAGTGCAAGGCAAGCGGCTGCGATAGAAAATGTTGTTCATTCTGTAGAATTGTATATTGATGGTGTTCTCTAACGTCACACTCATTCTGCATTTCAGTTAAAACTCGGGCAGTAAAAAATGAAAGATAGCCTTTAAATATGCACTATTATTTGAACTCTTGCTTCTATGTTTGGTGTTTCATGTAACTAAACAGGAATTGCTTTACTTTCTCTGTCTTGTTATGGTGTGTTATAATAGGAAAGTAAAGTATACTAGTAAAGTAAAGTGCAGTAGTGGGGTGTAGTGTCTTTTTTTTTTAAAAGCAAAACACAATCTGCAATCATAGAGAAGGAGTTTTGTCAAGGTTTCGAATATTTTAATGCTTCTGACGTTGCATACAAAATTTCCAGTAAAAAAAAAAAAGAAACCACAAAAGTGAAGTAGGCACTAATTTATATATAGGATTAAAATGTAACAAATCCAGTTTCCTAAAGTGCCCCTTATTCTCTTTAGAGCCACTGCACACCAAAAGGTCTGTGCATATAGTGCAATGCACCTAACACTGCAAACTATAATGACATGTAAACTACCTTTGGTAGTTTTTATCTTGTATAATGTTTCTTAGTAGGCGATATCTTCTCATCTTCTGTGTTGCCATGTCACAAGGAAACAGTAAATGGGTTGTATATCCATGATGGCACACAGCCAAAGAGTTAAAAAGTTAAAGCAATCTTAACTCTGTTATCACATATTTTATGTTAAGCCTCCTGTCCTAGCCATCAAAGATTTATCTAATTCATGCATCTCATGTAGCACACCGTTACATCTCTGCCCTTCTAAAATAAAATCCTAACAGCTATGATCAACCAAAGATGCCTTCATCATTGGCCATAACATCAGTAGACTTACTATATATTTACTGTATACCATATGATAAAACACTTAAGGATAGATCATCACTTGGATGGATAGTTCACAGAGATGTGAAAACAAATAGTGTATGGCACACTCAAAACCAATGAGAGGAATGGGTGACTCAGTCTGGGAGAGCAGATGCACCCGTTTCTTCCACATCTATAGGGCAAGTTATGGAAAGAATAAATGGACAGTGGGTGTCACAGGCTGAGGTTTTGGAGCACAGTAGAAATGGGAAAGTTGGCATCAGATTGGGTGGCATGGTAGAAAGAACATTATGTATTTCAGCCTGGATTTGTCCTATGGGTCTGGCACTGGACAAGCCAAAATGTGCATTGAAACTAGGATGAGGACCACCTCAGCATGGAAAGACCAGATAGATAGATAGATAGATAGATAGATAGATAGATAGATAGATAGATATGAAAGGCACTATGTAACAGATAGATAGACAGATATGAAAGGAAGTATATAATAACTGCTGCTTCAATTTGTTTCCCCCCCAAAAACTGCACCCCTCCCATTTTTTTTGCCAGCCACCACTGTATACAAGTATATGCCCATTCAACATGCAATGATAAGTGAAGCAAAATGACACCTTTTATTGGATAACTGAACAGATTACAATACGGAAGCTTTCGAGGCAGCTGCATGTTGAATGGCTAACGTGGTACATCATCCTACTACTATAACCATTCAACATGATAAGACCAAGAAAGTACATGAATAAAATCCATAATTTGGTCAAGGAAAAAATGTTCACTTTTGAGTGACAAAATACTGCCTTGACTTAGTAATTAAATAAATGCTACCACAGTGAGACAATTTAGCCATTCTAGTTACCTAATATCATACCTTATTTTAAGTTATAAAATAAGGTAATTTTTTCACACACATTTTCATAAAAACTGTGCTATAATTTATCCAGTTGTAAGATTTTTAAATTTGATTCCATTTATTTTCACTGTATTGTTGAGTATAAATGGTACTTGTTGCTTGTCCCATTAGTGCAAAAAGAGCAACAATACAATACAGCATAGAATGATACAGCTAATGCAACCCATTAAAACTGAGCAATTACAAGTATCGAAATGTAACATGCCCAAATATATTCAGTTAAGAGTCACAGGGAGCATGACTAGTTAAAAAGGAAGTTTCAGGTTTAACACATATATACATATACATATACACATATACACACACAAATTCATATTCCTGATCCATCACACATACTTTTTTCAGTTTCAACATAATTGTAGTCTCCAAGTCCCAAGGACTTTAAACATTTTATGAATTTCTGAACTACTCCAGAACAAAACTGACATGTTGTTTGAAAATATGCTAATGTATTTTGTGATTCTCTAACAATAACTTTATTAACACTCTATACATAAAAATTGTGCATGCCTTTCCTTTTCTGTTTTCAGTTACCTGAAAGAATCCTGCAACTGCAGCAGCACCACACTTGTCACGATGCATTCCTGCCATGATTCCTCCGGCCTTAATATCTGCTCCACCAGTGTCATAGGTGATTCCCTATGGATTATATATAAAAAAAAAAAAAAAGATACAGTGTATATTATAGTAGTACAAATACATGTATACACACACAGTTACATAAAAAAAAAATCATTCATTTATACTCCGTACACAAATTTATTCAAGAAGTCTACGGATCTAAACAACACCTCTGCGGGTGACAGAAATTCATAAAAATCCCATCACACATACCTTTCCAACCAGGAGCACAGTTTTGTCAATGGTACCCTCTCCTGTGTACTCCAGTTTGATCACACGAGCGCGATGACGGGGCACAGCTGAAACAAAAACGCACACTTCTGTTCACAGGTCTCAAAAATGCAATGGCCCACTGTAAATATTTCAAGGGCTGGAACTAAAAGCTGGTTTACTCTGAAACCCGGAGGTAGCCATTTAAACATACGTACGTACATTTGTACAGAAACTAATACGTTACTATATTGCCATACCAATGTAATAATAAAAATGAACTCAAACAGCATATGGGTAACAGTACTCGTTACTGAGCAACAGTTTTCAAACAATACATTTAACAAAAATTCATATACATTAAATTATGGTAGAAAACTCTAAAAGCCAAAATGTTAGGTTCATTTATTTTATTGGATTTAATAAGATAAACTTTATTAATCCCATGGGGAAATTTAGATGCATACAGGAGCCTAAACATTAAAAAAAACTAGGATAAAGACTCACATATGGATAATACAACCAATTAATCAATTGATAACTAAATAAATAAAAATAAACTTAATGAGTACAATGGATGGAGACATTTAATTGCCTCATAGCAGTGGGCAGAAAAGACCCTTAGATACTCTAAGCTCACAATGGTGGAATTAGCCTGTGGCTAAAATAGATCCATGAGAGTGCCTCCTGAATGTGATGGAGAGGATTTTTCCATGAAGGTATCACATTTTGCTTAGTATAGCTGATACACAAATGATTTGATTAAATTTGATAGTAACAATATCTGATGTGTAAATTATTAACATATACTTTAAGTAACTTACTGTTGGCACAGCGATTGACAGCAGCTAAGCAGGGGTATTCCTTTTCCAGTTCCTTGATTTCACCGACTATGGAAACCTGCATACAGGCAAAGCATTTTTAGATTCTGTACAATGACACCTCTCCCAGCACCTTCTGAATTTCAAGCAGTCACCTTAACAGGTGTGTTTGTAAAAAGTTCCTGTATATACTCTGCCACCTTGGGTGCTGCCATTCTCTCTGGATCTGACCCACCAATGTCTCGATATGCAACTCTGCAAAATAAAGAAATACAGGAGGGCTGTAGAGGTGGACGGTATACCTTAATAACTGTGAGTAAGGGTGCAGCATTGCACCAAGATCGGAGTTTTGCAGTATTGTTGATACCAGAAGAAGTTGAACCACAAATAACCTCTTCAAGACCATCAAAAGTTGAACTTAAAATCTAAACTGAGTGCTATTAAGCAGGTTATGAAAATGTAAAATTACAAATATTTATTTGTTAATATAGTATCTTCCTGTGTTTTCTTATTTAAACAGAAAGCTCTTGTTATTGAAACCCAACAAAAACTTATGACTTTAAAAACATATTTTTGTTTGTTAATTAGAAGAATGTTTATAATGAAACTAATAGAAGAATTCTTTTGTTCTTCAGCACTACACTTTTCCATGTACACTGTCAGCAAACCACTAATTGAATAATGTGGTGTGTAATTAAGATATTTTAGTCACCTATGCCATGATGATCCATTCACTGGTGCTTTACTCAAGAGAAGAGTTCCCCATCCCCCCAACCATGACTGCCACCACAGGTGCCTGTTGTTCTGTAGCCCTATATTATCACACCATAGACGCAGGTCCAATGTGTAGTGCTGACATTAATTAATTTAGCAGGTTTCACTCCTAGTAACTTTAGTTTAATTTCTGTAAGGTAGCTGTCCGATACCAATTTGCTTTAATGGAGCACTACAGTCTTTAGTCTACCAATGTACATTTCAATACCTCTTACCATCAGCTATTTACAAACAGCCAGGTTAATTGTTTGTGCCTCACATGGGACATTTACTACTTTTAGATGATGCTGTATGACATTTATAATTCCCCACATCAGTTTTAACTGCGAGCACAGATTCATATTTAATATTAAATTCACTTAATATGCCTTCGATACAAGAAGCAACATTTTTGGCATGGTGGCTTTCCTTTAACTCTCTTGTTTTTAGCACAGCATCCTGTAAATCCCAGTTATCATCAATAAAGTGTGAAGTCACCATCACATAGGCTTTTGTTGGGAGAGATGTCCACCAGCCTATGGTAAGTGCAGCATCCTTACCAAAAAGCACTGTGATAAAGTTTGCTTTAGTTTTCTCATGTAGTTTTACAAATTCAATCAGTATGTACTCTTCAAATGTGACATTGTATCTTGACTAACTTGTGGATTAACTCTTGAAATCCACTTCCCTGTAGAATGTTTTCTGGACACTTATCTTTGCATATGAATTTAAACAGCTCCTCACTAATGAAGCTTTGCCAAATTGCTGTTAAACCATGTTCTGCTGATCAGGAGAAAAGTGCCGTCAAGCGAAGCCATTTTTACTAGGGTTCCTCAGACTCCAATGCCCTTAAAGTGCGCCCTTAAATTACTTGTCATTGAATGGTATTTCAACTCAGTTTTGCAAATTCTACAGAGCACACCAGCTTTCTGTAGAATCTTTCCATTAATACTGTAGAACAGATGGCAAACGTTACTTTTCAGATGACCTGATGTGGCGATTTCTTCCGCTACCTTAGTTTTTCCGTCAATCATGCAAGCCTATAATCACATGAAACAAGTCAAAAAGGCCTTTTGAAAATTTTCATCAAAATTGTGCACTTTAACAGCATGCCAAAAGTGGTTATACTTTCAATTGTGTGTCTTAGCATTCGAGTATTTGTTTTCAAATATATTTAAATTATACTCTTTGAATTGCAAAGTTTGCTCTGGCAGACCTAGTATGAAACAAAACATCTTCAACTCCATCCTTTCTAATCCTGATGACATACACCATTAACATACATGGACCAAAAGATTTGAAAGTAATGCTTACTATTGTCTAATAATAACCTTATATATACTTAAAAGTTTTCTCCTACCTTTCTTAAAAACTTCATGGTGCCCATTTCCCTTGTTGCCCAAAGCATGCGTCCTTTAATGTTTGTAAAAGGCTTTTGTGAGCATTCTGCAGAAAGTGTACTTTAGTTTGAACTGATCTCGTCAAAAGTTGATTGTTTAAAGTTTTGATGAGAAAAAGAAATTTAATGCGTCATCACATAATACAAAATCGAACAATGTGAAATACAAACTTTAATTTATTAATATTAAAGGTAGTTGGAGCCCTACTGCCATCCAATTCCGCTGTCCAGGATTATTATTATAGCATGTATTTTGTGCAGTAGACACGTGTTTATATAAATTTGGTTTCTGAAACAAACACACTGTCAGTTGTAGTACATGTAGGCTATCTGCTACTTAACTATATGTAAACATTCATATTTAGCCCACGTGGATTGATCATGAACTTTTTGGTCATAACCACTTCTTTTTGTTTATTGTGTAAATGTGATGCTGCCTCTGTTACTCCATCTTTGTCATCTTTTTCTATTTCTGTAGCTGTTCTGCTGCATGCCATCTGTGTCAAAAGGTAACAGAACGCTCACACTCCCCACCATGTGCATCACTTTAGTGACAAGTAACAAAAGGAACTTCCTGATGTGCTCAACCATGGTCAAAATGATATACAAAAATTTCTCCCTGTTGACAAATCTCTACTGGTGTCTTGTTTATTCCAGTGTACTGTGCACCATTGCTATATGGATTAAATTATGTACTTAACACTAGTCCAGAAGACTGGGTTCATATTAATAATAAATTAAAATTAATATTAATAATATGAACCCTGACTACTTCAAAATAGAAGACACAACTAGACAAGGGTGCCCATTATCCCCATGCCTTTTGTGATTGCCTTTGAACCATTATTAACTATTCTTTTTTCGAAAATAAGGGATTATAAAGGAAACGACTAACAGAAAAAAGATAGCTTTTCCTGCTGATTACATAGTGCTTTATATCTTAGACCTACGAGTATCTACACCATTAGCATTAAACCTGCCAGAAAATTTTCATAGGTCCTCTGGATTCAAAATTACTTTGAAAAGCAGCATGTATTTTATAGTGAATTTTATGCAATGTTAGACAAGGCTGGTTAATTATTCAGTGATAGCATAAGGACAGTTTACATGTATGAGAAAAATTACAAGGAATCAAACATTTCTTTAAAAACCACATCTTTCATAGTATAATGGAAAACATCAAACAAAATACATTGTCAAAATGAACAGCTCCCCCCTAAAGATCATATAATTTTCAGAGTACTTCTATAAACATTAACAAATCTTTCTTAAAGCCATTTATCTCATTTGTAACATGAATCATCACAAACTCAAAATGGCCATGCACCAAAAAGGCAACTTTACATAAATCTTCTGCTGGGCCTGAAGCATACATACAATAAAATATTGTTAACTGTCAGCAGTTAACTAATCTGCACCTGCTTAGTTATCAAAAGAACTCTTGGCTTAAATCTTCTTTGTACACTGTGCTCTGTGGTTCAGTCAGTGGTAACTATGCACAAATTACCAGCAATCCAGTGGGCCATCATTTACTAAGCTACAAATTCGATATTCCAGATACACTCTTTTTCTTCTATTTACAACTCAGAAACTTTGCTAAAAATAGCCTAATCAATTTTTCGTGTGATGATACTGGTTAGTGTGGATGAAGATTCAGACAACTACAATTACTTCTATAGCACATTCTCATACACAACATGTAGCTCAAACTGTTTTAAAAGATGTTAAAGAAAAAAATAATAAAAAAACTAAAACCAATTTTTTTAGAAATAATTACCAAAGATAATAAATAAGAATGAATGAATGAATATGCAGATAAGATTTAAGTCCTTAAAAATGGATTCAATTAATTAATTCATTTAGGTCTCTACTAATTGTAACAACAAGTCTGATACTATGACCATGAAAAAGAGAAAAGCAAAATAAAACTTACATCCTCAATATTTTCTGGGATTTGAACAATAACGATAATTAGACAGTATTTTCCATCCTTTAACAATGCATTTGTAAACATCTTATTGACCTAGCTTGGTCTTGATAATAGAGTCTTAATTGTAGCTTAATAATGAGATTAATGGAAAGAACAGTTAAAGAAAACAGGTCTTATTTACTTAAAACTAAAGTAAAATAACACAAAACATTAAAATCACCAGTCAAAGTATTACTGAGATCAAACAGTGCAAGTATGAGTAAATCATTTCAAAGTGGCCTACAGGATTTACACAAAAAATTGCACTAAGTCCAACAAAACTATTATAATGAAAACATTTTAAATAGAACTTACCCTTAATGTAAATAAGATATGAAATACAGGGCATGAACATTACAGTATGGATAAACTGCTTTGCTGTAAAGTGAATTGTGCAGCATGCAAGCAAGAACAAAAATCTAACATACTGTACTATAGTGTAAAAATCCAAAGTTCTGTCTAATATTACACAGGAAAAAACTATAGCATTTGTAAACAATTCTGAAATATATTGCATTCCTAGCAAAAAAAAAAAAATCCTCAAACCTATAACATTTTTAAACAAATTACTAACTTCAGGTTCTGTGCAATACTGCATAAAGATATCAGAAAATATAAAACAATTGTAAAATGCTACTAAGGAAACTTCAAGTTGTGTGACAGAATCACTGATCTGTCCATAGCATCTGGCTCCACTACAGGACAATTACATTTCCACTGGTGCTGAAAGACCTTTCAGAAGGACTGCTTGAGGCAGGGATGCACAGGTACTTTTTTGCAAATTTCCACCACTCAAGTTCCACCACTTTGTGCTTTGCACCACTCAAGTGGATTTACATCACTGTCCACCTCGGGTATCATTAAGTAGCTCAAGTTGATCTTTTTTTCAGTGGCAGTGTACAGAGACTCACCTTCTCTTAATTCCTGTGTGTGTTTTTTTTTTTTTTTTTTTAAATAGCTGCTAAAAGACTTTTTTTGCTCCTTCTGTTGTGTCATCACAGCGGGGTGAGGAGGCAGAGATTTGTATGAGTGTTTTAAATAAGGAAAGAAAAAAAAAAAAAAGTGCTTTGGAATCAAGAACCCTCAACCAAGATGGCTTGCAAAATAAAACATGCCCAATTATTTCTTGCAGAAAAAAAATAATCCTTTCAAATGAATTACATTAATTGTTTGAACAGATTTTTTTTTTGCCCGACACCTACATAGGGGACTCCGTACTAGATGGTTGTCTAGCCATCTTTAGCAGCAAATGATTTCTGAAACAGTTTGCAGATTGCCATCTTTTAAGCAACATCAGTATTTTCAAAGCCAAACCACTTCCATGTGAGTGAAGATGATCCACATATTGCAATTAAATCTAACAACATAGCTTGCAAGGCCGTTTTGCCAAATCAATTTTAGGCAGCTACTCCAGCTTCACTTGTGGTGCGCTGAACGTGTATGCATGCATAGTAGTCTATCCTGTTAGGTTACATGAGACAGTGAATCTGTGGACTCTCAAGGTGTGTTTTTGATTGGTTTTTGCAAAGTGAGTGGCACTTTTTGTTTTTTTTTAGAACTTAACATGAATTCAAAACTTTAAAGTTAAAGCAGGCCTCTGCTTAACTTTTTATTCAACATGCTGTTTTATCCTACTTTAGATGGGGATCTCTTTTTGTCTGAATGCTGCAGGTTTTAAATTTGGTTATTTATAAAAATAATGTCACTATTTTACATTCATTTTTTATATATTTTTTTAAATTCTTTTATGTAGAAGCAATACATGATATTCCTCAATTAAACAAATATACTTTTTGGGGGAAAAAAAACAAAAAAAACAACACAGATTAAAGATTATGAGATGAACAGTGGGAGATACACTTGATTTTATTACCTGCCACTTTCCAAGGCAAATGCAAGTTGCTGGATCCGTTTTCCTTCTGCTTCTGATGGAACCCAAAACCCAAGCACCTTTACCTTGTGCCTCTTTTCTGGGAAAGCCTCACGCAACTCCAAAGGCTGATATGAGAACAATTTAATAAAAATTACCTCAGCAACAGACAAAAAAAGCAATAAGTTGGAAAATGTGATATATGTCATGGCACTTACCACATATAGATTATGAAGAGCCCCTAGAACAGCTACCAGGATGTTGTGTTTAAATGACTTATGTGGTGGGCACACCAAAAGGGGGCACTTCATACCCATTTTAACAGCTCTACAATCAGAAGTGAACCAAAAAAACAAACAAAAACACAAGCAAACAGGGGCAGGCTGGTTACAAATGACTATAATTGTAAGCTACACAGCAAGTGCATGAAAAGCAGTGTGCTCACCTATTAATAGCAACACTGGCAGCATCACTGAACTGCCTCACATCATCATAGTCCCGGTTCAGAGGTCCTGTAGATGAGAACACCTAGTTGGTGAGAAAGAGATACCATTTATTAGCCATGATGGTCAACCACAATTACATCTGTAAAACTAACAGCACAATGAATTAGCTTGAAGCATTTTCACAGATACATTATTATTATTTTAAACACTGTATTGCAATAAGTCAGTTAAAAATTCATCAGGCATACAGTGCTACATCAAATTCAAAAGTGATTAGACACCCTTCTCACTTCCGGAGGTTAGCAGAAGTTCAGCATGTTTATTAATCTTTTCCTCATCACCAGATTCTAATATTGTCTCGTAAAGGTTTTACATAAATAGATTGTCCCCCCCATTGTATTATTGTAGGAAGTTAGAGTATAATCAAGTATTAACACTCAAACCAAAAAGACAGAGAGAGAGAGAGAGAGATATTGTGATCTTACAGCCATTAGGTAAATAAATGAAGATTTTGTTCCAATGATATCTGAGCATCAGGTATTCCCATAACTTGTGGCCTAGTAAAGCAAGTGCCAGAAGACATTGATCAAAATTAGGGTCTTGATCAGAGTATATTTTGAATTGTATTAAACAATGTTTCTCAATCACTCACACACACACACACACACACACACACACACACACCTTTAAAATTAAAACAAAAAGTTTCACTTTCAGAATAATTATACTGCAAAAGAGCAAATTGTCACCACCCTTCCTTTCTTCTGCAAAATGCCTTAAATATAATCTGAGCATTGCTTCTGATCTCAACCCTTATATTAAAACAGAAAACAACTGGCTATGCCTACAAGTAATTTTAAGGTGTTGTCCACAAATAAGCAAACTAGATCTTCTTACTGAGTCGACTATCCAAGGATATAAGAGTCAATTTTAAGAAGCAAGTAGTGATTCACACACAGAGCACATAGAAGATCAAATACAAAACAAAGCATTTAACGTGTTACTTTAATTATTATGTGATTTGAGAAATTGGTTAAACGATTTTAAGATGAAGTTTATGATGTTCTACTTTAATGACAAAATAAACTACGTGATTAAAGTGGAAATGTCGAGACTGAAGTTGACATTTCGTGCTTTTTCCCCACTGTGTGCCTTTTTTTCTCTGTACCCTAATAAGTTTTCATATGACACTCAGACAGTGGGCTAGAACTCGCCTTTTCACAGCGACTTTGATATGTGACTTCTTTTTTTATTTCCGGCACTGTGCGATTTTGTGATCGTGAGCTTTCATGTTTCTCCAACACGCCATGTCACTCGATCAACTTCCTTTTGTTGATTATACCACGGTTTATTTGAACAAATAGTATGTTTTTCCTTTGCCTCCACTTGGTATTCGCTGAAATTCTTATATTTTCCCCTGTGCTTTCCCCTTTGTCTTTTCACAGAAGGCTGCACTTAAGGGCGATTTATATTGATTTGCATATTCAAAGAGGCGTAATTCTGGGAGGAGTTGGGGTGTTACATAAAGCGCAAGCGCGTAGTTTTCACGCGGATCGGGATTTATGTAGCGAAAGAACGTGGAAGTTGGAGTACGCACAGATTCCTGCATCTGGATTTTTCTGTGCGTAAGCACATTTCGGCTTTTGTGCTTACGTCATGTTATAGTGCGAGTTCTATGCACGGCATTATACATGAGGCCTCAGGTCTTTCAGTTGAAATGCTCATATATGACCTGCTGACTGACATTCTTGGGTGGACTGCAAATTCTTTTGAAATTAATTTTGAAGTAAAAAAAAAACACTATAATTAAATTGTACCTACAATCGTCACTTGTAAAGAAAAGTATTTATACATGTTTATTTCACATTTAAAGTTGCTAAAAATTGTAATGTTAAATATTTTTACAATGACATAAAATTCAAGCTAACAGCTAATTTAAGTCTAGCAAAGACATTGCAGTTAAAAATGGAAGTTATCAGAATATTACAATAACAAAGTTCAATGTTATACAGTTACAAGGTATAGTAAATCATTAGGCTGTTTACACTATATGATATACCAATTATAAGGTAAATGTATTTTACTAGACATTAAAAAGACAACACATTTTATTAAAATGCATTTTAATCTTTCATCACTTACTATTCCCCCCTACTTATAAATGCAACAAACAGTAACTGCAGATATGCCATCATGTAAAAATTATGGAATTTTTAGGAAATTATTTTATATGTGAGGAATGAAAGTCGTTGGGGACAACAGTAGCTGGGGATTGCTACTTACCATACGTTCACCAGGTAGACCTGGGGCCTTCAATGCAACTACTTCACTGCAAATGCCAGCATCTACCTGTTAAAAAAACAAACAAACAAAAAAAAAAAACATCAATGTAGCCAACTGGTAAAATAACTACTGTATTGAATGCAGTTCTGACTTTCTTCATTAACCTAAATCACCTTGAGCATGGGAAGGGTGCTATATAAATAAAATGTAGTATTATTATTATGACACACATTTTCTGCAAGTGATTAATTCCATTCATATAAAAATCATAAATTTAAAATAAAAACCTAATTTTACATCACAGCATCAGGCTGGTCTACAAAGAAAGGCATCAGCTGTATACAAACACACTCCCAAAACCAGGATAGCTTTTGTGGATATTCAAAGGTGAGATTGATCTAACTTGATCCTAGATCAGAACCAGAAGTAATAAAAACCTGCTCACATTTCCATATTCAGTGAGTGGCACCTGAAGGCTCTTCAGCTCAGCAGGGAGCTTCTTTATGCAATCTGTTATCAACACCACTCCATCAAACCTGAAAAATAAACAATCCATAATGTAAATGTCAAACTAATCAAGCCAGACTTGCAAGTGGCAACAAAAACACCACCCAGCCCAGACATGAAAGAAATGTACCCATATCAATCTAATCCAACTAGTTAGTAATCCTTATTAAAAGAAGGCTCCGCCAAGGTAAAGACTAAATATTTCTCCTAATTTTACTTTTAAAGTTCAACTGGGGTGTGGTGGTGGCAAAACAAAGTCACATCCCTAACACAAACATTTCAACACAGTCCACAGCTGCAACAACTGATTGAATTAAATTGAAGTCACTGACTTTCATCCCCTTCTGAAGACAAATCTCTGATTCATTTAAAAAAAAATGTAAAATGCTTCATTTCATATATGAACAACTTTGACCTTTACTGAAAACTCTCTATAGTTCTGAACACTGACCAAGATCAAAAACCCACAGGTACGCTCTATCACTAAATAACTTCTCCAGTGGGAACAATTTGTGCCCCAAAGCAAATTCTCACTGACCACAAGGACCAAATGGGCAAATCTGTGGCAGGCCAAGTTCCTAAGGGTTGAAAATTTTGTGAATGAAACGTAGCTTTCGGTCTTCCCCTTGGAAAAATGGACATAAACCACAAAGTAAAGCTGTAGAAAGTAACGTTGTAAGATGTAGGAAGTAGCGGGCACTGCATCACAGGCCTCAAGACTACATGAACAAACAATGACCATAATGTGCTCTCTGTTAAAAAAAAAAAAAATGAAGAGAGCAGAGAGAAAACAAAACCGTACAAGTAGAAGGTAAACCGTGTCAATCCACTTGTCAAAGGCAAACGTTAAGGAAGAGATGATCTTGGAGAGATGAACTTCTTTGTACAAAGATCCTTTAAGTTATTGATTATGTGGCCATTGCAAATGTGATGAACACCACCATCAATTCAGCAATTCAAGTATCAGAAATAAGTCAAGAAATAACATGTGAACTCTATAACAGTAAATTACAAATTACTTGATGAAGCTCCTACTTGAAAGAAAGCTGCTATAGATATCATGAAAAGCAAATTTCAACAGTTTCCCCATCTCACGATCTGCAATGATTCTTAAAGGAATCCTTTAATTCTTAAATGAAATGAATTAAATTAAATGAATACTGTGATAAAAGCAATAAAGTCAAACACACAAAACAAAGAGCCCATGAATGTTTTACACAGAACTTGCTAACATTAATGCAAATGAACAAATCCTTAGAAGTATGTCATAGCATACAGAATTGTGCATCTTGCAGAGAAATGTTCAACAAATAACAGGAGTGCAAAGTTTATCCTTTGCACGTTTAGCCTTTTGAAAACCATGAGGAAATTACTGGGTTGTGACCCTATTTCAGAATCCATCCATCTGTGTAAACATGTACATTTAGTTGCAACTTTAAACAACAGTAAAAGATGTGGTTGCAAACTACTTGAGAAAACTGCAAAAGTTCCAAATCTGTACAACGTAATGAGACAAATACAGAGGTTATAAGCGCACTGACCTTTAGGCCACTTAGAACAAGAATCACAATACTGTAGGCCCTCCAGAATGATTATGAAACAAACTATATTGATTGTTGTAGTTAAAATGTAGACCTTGGTCGCTTTCAAGAAAAGAAAAACTGCTGCTGGAGGCTCTTAGGGGCAACCTATGTAATAACCAACCATACCATCTTAATCAAAAGAATGGCCTCTTAGTTGAAATGTCTTATATTTTTAGGTAAAAGGGTGAGAATTGTCACTCTGCAAAACACAATATAAACCCTTTTTAACATTTGTACATAATTATTAATTTTAAGCAAATGAAAAAATAATTCATTCTTTGGCTGCTGAAATGTTTGTGTTAGGGATGTAAATTGTTGTTTTGCCACCACAACACCCAAGTTGAACTTTAAAACTAAAATTAGGAGAAAACTTAATTGCTTTTGTCTTCATAAATAATATATTATATTCAAGACAATAATCATCATGCTGAAGTTAAACGCTTTGAAATACTATTTAAAATGATGAAGCATGCTAAATACTAAGTTTCATTGCTCAAAGAGGTCAGAGATTACTACAGGCATACTTACTTTCCATCAGAGCAGTTAGTGGTAAACTCCAGAGGCTGAACACTTAAAGAAAGAAAAAAAAAAAAAAAGAAGATGATATTACTTATGTTGCAGAAGGATGTTCATTTTAAGGAATGTTAAACATACTGGTTAATTGTCGCCACAGGTAAGTTTCTGTAAGATCACATTTTGTATAAAGCAACCCGATAAGACTCTAGTATGACGATACTTCCCAATCCCTTCTCTCTCTCTCCCTCTCTCACACACACACACACACACACACACACACACACAACTGCACATATGTACAACAGTAACAAGATTAAAAAAAAAATACAATATAGCACACAAAAGTAAATTATACTAACATCTTGACCATATAGCAACTTATGCACAAGGTGTCCCGCCGGCAAGACACGGCCATATTTAAAAGTTTTTTGCTTAGGTTGCAGTAAACCCAAACGTTAATCAAAAGCAGTAATGGTATTTTTACTTACTCAAGGGTGTTCTTCTTTCAAATAAATCATACATTTACATCTTGTTTTCTGTCATTATTAAAATATGAGATTTATACACATATACTCTTGAGGCAAGCAGCATGTCACAGCTGAGTGAATCTGCTTTTATCAAAGATCCCCACCTATGTCGAGTCATATACAGTGAAAGGCTCATTACCATTGGATAGTGGAGTTTAAGCCCATTACAATGATGTATGGTTATCTATAATTGCTTATTCATATTGCATGTCATAGTTGTGCTTAGAAGACAGTAAATAAACATAACCAGATGCTGTCTGCTGTATGTTCTACCCATGTTATTTACTGAGCAGTGCTCTTTCACTTTCAGCACAGGTAATGTTTCTTAGTGTACCAGTTAGTAATGTTATGCTGAGCTTGTGCATCTCAAAATTTCATGTGAGGGGGTGGAGTAGATTATACTGTGAACAAGTCTAATGTACCCGCTACTCAGTGACTGCCATCTGCAACTCAAAAGTGGCCAAGAAACGCTGGGTTAGGTGTATGGGCGTGTATGTCTGTATGGCAAGTTCTGAACTCATGGCTGCCTGTTTCCTGCCCTGTGCCTGCCTTGTAACCCAGCACTAGATGAAGCTGGTATAAAAATATATGTAGGTACTTAGTTTTTTCCAGATGTGAAATGCAAGAAAGTAGTAACAACAAAAAAAAATAAATAAAAAACGCACTGAACTTCTGAGGGGCAGCGACAGAAGGCAGGAGAAGATGTGTGAATTACAGTACAAAAATTCCAATCTAGTGTACAAAATGTGCCAGCTTCTTTGTGTGTATGGATAAATAGAAATTGTTTCAAGGACTGGTATGAAAAATTATTTTCAAAATAAAGGTTTGGAGGAGTACACAATTTGTACATAGTTACAAGCTATTTATTTTTTCCTTTTGAGTTTTATTTATTTAGTGTGTGTGTGTATTTTATATATCCGTTTTAATTTTTAATAACAAAAATATAACTGCCACTACAATAATTGTTTAGAGAGATTATTTAGGTGCAAGAGACTAAATGTTTCCAGAAAAGGGCACTGTTTCCAAACAGGAGGACATTTTGTGCCAAACAATAAAACTTTACAAAGCTATAGAATAGGACATTTAAACTTGGCACAATGATAGCTGACAGATTGGAGTGCAAAGGAAAATTGATTTCTGGAATGTGCATTGTCAAATGTCTTGGTATGTACTGTAAAATCCAGTCTTATGGAGAGAAAACCCTAAAGCACTAATTTGTTGTATTTCATTTAGTTGATATCGGTGTAAACAAAGGTTTTTAATAGGCCTGGGAAAGTTATGGCATTCATTTGTGTGATTAATGTGTCTTGGTCAACATGTTAAAATATGTTGTCGCATCCAGGGCCGGCCAGGAGGCAAATGCCTCACGTAGTGCTTTGGTCAGGGTGGCATTTTATGTATTATTATTATTTTTTTTTTTTTGCATTACAAAACATTAATACTGTAATGATCAGGTTGGAGATGCAGAGGGCCATGTGGCTGGACAGCACCCAAGCACTGTGCTGCGTTATGCAAATGAAACATCTGAGTAAGAGGAAGAAATCCCAGGAAAAAATTTAGAAGGAACATGAGAAACAGGCTTAAGTGTAGAAGGTGCTGGAATGGAAGAACGCCTGCTTTGCGTTAGTGACAGAATGCAGGAGTCACACAGGACGACTGCAGCACAGGTTCGGACGAGAATTCACAGTAAAACAACTGCTTCTGGGCCATGACACTGAAACGGAAGACAGTATGGAGGGGTTAGTCAAGTCTGAGTGCAAATAAAGTTAAGGCAATCGCAGAGCTGATTTTATGTCAGCTTCTCCAGGTAGTCCCGTACTTCTCAGAGAGGTCTCGTCCACCTCAGGTGCATGTCTTTCTCAGGTCAGGACCCAGGGGCACTACACTATTATTTCCACTGCGCACTAGCTGAAAAGAAAAAAAAAAAAAAACACTTGTGCAGAGTATAATTATCAAATCATTGATGGTGCTGAACAATTGAGTACTTATAGAGTTTTAACACAAGTTTTAAATTATGCCCTTTTAAGAGATGCTTGTTCTGTCAATTAAATCAGTCTTCAGCAGTGCATTCAAAGTCAACAGTCGTTTTGATCGTTTGATTTTATTTTGATATGAGTTTGTCTCCTATGTTCTGCCAATTTAATAATTAAGTATCATTTTCTTATTGCCTGTTTTTTCAACTTGCCTTTTAGGAAGACATTCAAATTTATATTGTACTTGCTCAAGTAGTATTTTCTTAACGTTCAGGTTTAAGGTCATGTTCAAGTTTAAGCAATGCCATTATTATTATTATTATTTTTAAATTCCTTTCTGTTGATTCTACATTCAATTTTTTATTCAGTGTGTATTTACTTCATGATTAGTTTTAATGTTAGGTGTGATTAATTACAATTAATTATAGTTTTTTGGTTGTTATGTTTTCTTTTTTAAAATCAACTCCCCAAATTACTTTATTTTAAATATCTGAAGTGTTGTACTCACTTCTCTTCAGCCATTGCAGCTTCTTTTTTACATAAGCAGAGTAATATGAATGTATTTTTGGGTACATAATTTAGGTACAATGATGTCAAAAATCCCTTACTGAATAAGTTTAGTATTTTTCATTAGTGTTATTTTTCATAATAATGACATAAATTTGCTCTGGAACTTATTTTATTAAATGAGGTTGTGTTTAAAAAATGAAAATTGCACCTCCTCAAGGAATTTGCAATTGAAGTCAGAGAAGCTCCAGAAGAAATGTGAAATATAAGTCTTAGAAATTACCAAATACATGCACTTCAAAGACAAGTTACCAAGGGGACAATATTACAATTGTTAAATCATACAGCTTTGCAGATATTTTTCAATTTTCTGAATGTAAACTGGAAAAAGCTGGAAGGACCAAATAGATAACTTTAATCAGATAAGTTTATTTATTGATCTCATTACTTGCAGTAGCACACGGCTGAGTGCCGATCCTTCACAGGTTCCATTTAAGTGCTACAAGCAAAATTCTGAAAGCAGCGAGATTACTAAAAGGGAGTTGGTACAACCTGTAGACACTGGATTTTTTCCCCCATTATAGTTTCACATTCAAGGTACGTACATTTCTGAACTATTCTAGCTGAAAGAATGTTGAACAAAACAGCTACAGATGCATTTTACCTCTGGATTCCTTTAGTGATGTTTAACTCCAAATAACTTTATTTTAATGTTTGCATTATTCTTTATATTGATTGAACAGAAAGCATACATTTTGTACTATGAAAAAAAAACTTTTAAAAAATATTTTCCACTTTCACTTGTTGTTATAGACATACTTCTGAAAAACAAAGTCATGTTTTCTGAAACTGTAAGCTTTTCAGACATACTGGGTAGGTTTTAAGATTTTAGTAGCATGGTCTTTCACCACAAATGTGTAGGAATAATAGTGACTTGAAAAATATTACACATTCCATAAGTATAATTTGACCAGATGTCAAAATATGCTTTTGATAAATTAGTAGCTTGTAGGGTTTTTAATAATAATGATTACGGTTGTTCTTGTGGTGATGTTTGAAAGAGCTTCATAACATAAAATTCCTTGCAATTTGCATTGTTACAAGTTCAGTAAGTATTGCACTTGCATTGCACATACATGCAAATTGATAGCTCTAAATTATTTGGAAATATTGTCAAGAACTTGCATGATCATGTACTTCATACTCTTTCAAAATTCCTTTTAATTATTTACATATACAAATTAAAAAAAAGATGTTGAAATGCAGTGGTTTCATTCAGTTTGACCTATGCTTGCACATATCAGCAGAAACAATGAGGAGGGCCAGGCCATACGAAAAAAAACATGAAACTGCTGACAGGGGGAGTTTTCTAATCTTCAAAATTTTACAACATAATCATAGTTCACAAAGTGATAATATATCCCACAAAAAAGCAGGATCATTATCCAAGAAAAAAAAAAAACCTTCAAGGAAAATTATGTTATATGAATAAATATGGGGGCTACACTTTGATGTCTTTGATGAAACAGGAATGAAGTACTTAAACCATTTGTTTCATAAACCTTCTTCAACTGCCTAGGGTGGTAAAGTCCCTGTGTAGATTTACTAGTAACAGAATCTGTATGTACATATATGGTATACAGTATGTGTATGCACATTTGATATGCATTTGCTGCATACAGCTAGTGTTATGCTCAGTTTCACATACGGTTTAAGGAGGCTCAGGCAGACATCTTCTACCAGTTCTCTGAAGTACTGTACTACTTCAATGCTGTGGGCTGCTGACATTGTAATACCAGTTCATGGGATGACAGATGCCAGAAGGAAGCAATCTAGAAGGCATACTGACTGACAGTACTGGCCAAGGACTTGTGGGAGGAAGTGGCAGACAAAATGATGATGATGAGAAGTGTAGAGGCCATTATGACTAATGCCCCCGATCTTTGCTAGGATTTTTCTTTTCTACCCTAGAGCACCATCGATCACTAGTTGACAGTACAATGGTATGCTAAAAGGTTGCACTGTAGTGCTTTTTTGTGTCTCAAACATCAGGATGCATAATGCCTTTATAACTGTGTCCAGTTATAAAGACACACTGGCAAAGATGAAATATTTTTGTTAGATACATTAAACGTATCTTTAGTATATTATATTGGGTCTAGAAACAGTTTATTGTTTGTGTTTTTTTTTTCCTGTTTACCCTATTTTAGAATGCACTTTATCTTCTATTTTGCTGAAAGAACAAGTGAATGGATACAGAAACAAAAACTCAGTTCTATGATCTTGTATGTTGCATTTCTATGAAGAAAATGAGAGCACACTCACATTTTATAAATATAATAAACCAGGCATAAATTACAAAAGCAGATGAAAGGTATAGATCATTCATTCATCCATCCATCCATCCATCTTCCAAACCCACACTATCCTCACCAATGTTTCAGGGCAGCTGGACCCTACCCTAGCAAGCATAGGACACAAGGCTGTAACAATCACCGGACAGAGCACCAATCCATTGCAGGGTGAAGACACACACGCATACATACACTTGGGTCAATTTAACTTAACCAATCCACCTAACCCACACATCTTTGAACCATGGGAGAAAACTGGAGTACCTGGAGGAAATCCACACTGTCATAGGAAGAACATGCAAACTTCATGAAGAGAGGAGCTGAGACATTAACCTTCTTGTTGCGAGACAGTGGCACTACCACTACACATCAGTGTAAGAGGGCCACAGTAGGTGACAGGTGTCCTTCCAACCCATCTCGTAATTTTTCAGCAAATGCTGCAGTTAATTTGAATTCTTATTCAATCTGGTGGCTTGCTCAAGTTATCCTTCTACAGCAATAGGTTACTCAAAAATTATTACATTAGATGTGGAAGGATGCTCTTTACAGTAACAACTTTTGTATACTGTAGTCAGTTCTGACAGGTTTAGATTTTTCCTTATTTTAGTTCAATATTTTCTTAAACTGTGTATGTTTTAAATATATTGTATCTTGCTTTCCAGGCAGTCAGCAATAAGATGCAAATAACAAGACAGTCAAAAGCTTCCCAATTTGCCTGTTACTGTTGACAGAGGTGCGATTAACATCACAAAGTAACTGTTTAAGTAAAATAAAAGGAAGAGTGAAGTGTAAGATTGAGGGATAATCTCTCCTGATGCACGGTAAGGTTTTACTGAATTTTCTCATAAAAACATAGAAGCGAGACAACTAATTAGACCTCTTTTTATACAGAGGAAGAATAATACGGTACTTTTAATTAAATAAGTAAGTTCAGCTGATGACAGGACGGTTCAAAACCAGCAGTTCGGCAACTTTGCAGGACTAAAGTTGCCTAACGCTAATTTATATTCCGTGTCTCTCTCACAAAGATTTAAACATCCATCCATTATCCAATAAAACAGGAATATGGGCAAAACATACAGTAAATCGTAAATACATAGCGTACGTACTGGACATTCTAAGACTTGGATGAATACAAGAGAGAACGGATAGGTTGGTGAATTCGATGTTTAGCGACTACATTACATGCAAAAAAAATTGAAAAAGCACAAAACATTAAACGCAAAGAGTCACGGAAAGCATTAACAGTAAATGAAGACTGGAAAAAAGAAAAAGCACATCATTAGTGTGAATAACAAAAACACTGAATGATGGATCTGAAAGAGATGCACACGGATGGCAATTCGTCTCAAATCATAACAGTAAATTCAGCAGATTAACACCACTTTGAACTATCAGTAGTTGATATTTAGTCATGTAGACATTTGCACCATATATCTGCCTCGGGTAACTAACATCATCTAACTCATTTAGCAGAAGAAAGCAGGAAGTCGTTGGATTCGACAAAAACGGTTAAATACGCCAAACGAGGCGATTTAATTCTACACCAATGCAGCGTGCACCTCCAAAAGCTTTAATCTGAAATACGCATTAAAAACCTGCAACCTAAATAAGTGAATAGCAAACAGAAACAAAAACTTACCTTAAAACCCCCATTCTGAATTGAATGCAAATTGCTCCCTTTCCACGCAATGAGGTCGCCGTGTTGGTTCGCAAGTAATGACCGTACTAGCCCCGCCCCTTCCCTTGCTGGGCCCATTCGATTGGCTGTAGGGCACGCCCTGAGCTTTGATTGACTAACTGTTTTGCGTACTGTAGCATGTAATCTGTAAGTTTTCAGCTGTCTAGTACATTTGGCATATTTCCCTCGAATAAGAAAGCTACCGGCTTTTACATATTAACTGGTGCTCTGCACGGCAAGCTTCGTGTCAACTGTGCATGCTATAAAGACGGAAGGTGAGCCGAGGTCAGCCGGCGAGTATGCAGATATGAGTTCTGTTTTCCCGGAAACACATGACTTAAACCGGAGGGTCAGAGTCCGACTACAGATTGTTCGCTGCTTCTAAAAACGCTACGACATTGCCTCTCGTTCAAAGGGCAAAGAAAGGAACTGAAATCCAAATCCAGAAGAAAAATTTGGGAACGGCCAAGAATTATATGGGAATATAAAGTGTTGTGTGAATTACTGGTGAGACGAAACATCAAATGGCCCCCTTCTCTAACTAAAACCTTCTCCACACCT
Source organism: Polypterus senegalus (assembly GCF_016835505.1). Lineage (NCBI taxonomy): Eukaryota > Metazoa > Chordata > Cladistia > Polypteriformes > Polypteridae > Polypterus > Polypterus senegalus. The sequence continues at coordinate 36,711,954 of NC_053164.1, forward strand.
TACGTGCGATGCAGTGAGTGGTAGGAAAAGTCCGTGCTGGAGTGCCTGAGTGCCTCGTTGCAGTATTATACCCGGCATGGAACACTATTGCATAATTATTCGTTCAGTTTTGGCAGTACCTGCATTTAAAAGAAACCTGTCAGGTGTTTTCTCCCCTTAAAATCCTCGGGCTGTTTTCTGATTTTCCTTTTTAACGTCTTGGCGCATTTATAATTAAAGAGCAATTGCATTTAATTTGATGTTTTAAGTATGTAGTGAGAAGTATATCAAAATGACAGCTTTTATTGGCTAACTAAAAAGCTTACAATATGCAAACTTTCGAGGCAACTCCGGCCTCTTCTTCAGGCAAGATGTAATCAATTTAAGTATGTAATAGTTTTTCATTTTTGCTGAAGGGTGGTCCTCGGTAAAGCCAATAGCAGCCTAACTGCAGCGGGTGGATTTATATCCCTGGCCTTGTGTGTGAGTTTGATCCTAATGTGCCTAAGACATGTTTGGGTAAATTATGAGAAGGCTGGTGATTCAGCAGAGTTCGCTTCCTGCCTTTTACTGATGTTCTTGGGAAAGGCTGTGAATTATGTGGCTATGAATTGTGCAAAGCAACTCCAAATAATGGATGAACAAATCCTGCAGGAACTGGAAATGTAGATTGTAGAATTCAAAATTGTTAAATGACAACCTGTGGTGCCCAAGGTGTAATTTGTAATGGTTTATCACCAGGCACCCACGTCTTATGATAACTGATTCAGTTTCTTAAAAATCATTTTAAAAAGAATTGTATGTGATTCAAATGGAGAACACCATATAAACAGGCCAGTGGTCTGCTCAATGGGCTAACATTTGTGAGAAGGTGTTTATTTACAGTGCAGTAAAATGTAACTTTTGAAGATGAGATTGATTGCATGCACCGTAGCACAAATGGACCAATTTTTTTCCATTCCTGGTGTGCATAATGCGGGTTTCTGAATTAATTGATGAATGTTCTGATTATTGTTCTAAGCTGTTCTGTGATTGGGCCAGAATCACATTAAGTGATGGTGCATCTCCATATTAAACTGTCAAGTCTTGTGTTCAGATCCCCTGCCTGGGGTCACTGTCTGTACTGAATGTGCATGTTTTCTGTGTGCCTGCTTGTGATTTCTTTGAAACATCCCAAAGATGTGCATTTTGGGATAACTGGAAACTCAAAATTAGGCTTGAATGTGTATCCTGTGATGGGTTATTTCCCCATCCAGGTTTTGTTTCCACTTTCACGAACTATCCAACTAAAAAATAGCAAAACGTAGCTAGCAAAATGAACTTGAGAAATGATCTCCTCATAGTTCTTGTTCTAGTGTTCAGGCAGGCAGTTTGGTGTAGTGGTTAAGGCTTTGGACCTCAAACCTTATCTTGCTACTGACTCATGTGAGCATCAGCAAGTCACTTAACCTGCCTGTGCTCCAATTGGAACAAAAATAAATATAACCAATCGTATCTCTCAAAATATTGCAAGTCAGCTTGTATAACTATAATAACTAGTGTTTAGGGTTAAAGGCAATTCAACACCACGCTACTTAGTATTGTAAAACTGTATTTGATTTGAAGGAAACTGTACTTTTATATAACTGATATTTAATGTGATATACGGCTGCTGATTCTTATTCTTGTCAGTTTCTTAATGTATTATTTTTAATAGGTCGCATATTAATTTAGAGTAATTTGTTATTATTCAGGTTTGAGAGACAGAAATGAAAGAAAGAACATTTAGTGGTGGTTTCTTTGGTTTACAGTACTGTTAAGCATTTGCATTCTAAATTATTTCAAAGTTGTTTCTTCAAAGTAGTTCACAAAGCACATCACAGTGTAGCCTACAATTAAAGTAGTCACTTAAAGGATTACTCCATCTAAAAATTATTTTTTTTATATGTTACACCATTTAGTTTATAGTGATTGGTAATAAAAAAAAATGATCTCAGATTCACATGCAGAACAGAGAGAAAAGTTTCTGATATATTAGGCATTTGACTGCGTTCAGTGCTGGACAACAGCAAAAAGTATGAAAAAGTACATGAAAAAATGGACGTTACTTGTGCCACATAATCCACATGTCATGTCGTCTAATTCTTGTGCTCATAATGTTTCAAACACGTTTTTTTTTTAAATAAAATGTTATTAAATAAACTACCTTCAGTAACGGTCTCATGAATGAAAATGGGATATTCTCAGATGTTAACAAGCATTTCAATTGCAGAGCTGCCTGCTGTTGTTACGTTTATATTTATAGCTGTGAGCCACAACTGAAGCACCTAAAAGGGGGTCTTTCTCAGGATTGCTGTTCCCAAGATTTCTTCCATTTTTTTTCTCCTACAAGGATTTTTTTTTTTTTTTTTCCATGAGTTTCTTCTTATCTCCTTAGGAAGTCAAGTCTGGGGAGGCTTTCAAAAAATCTGTCTGTTAAAGCTCAGTATAATAATAATAATAATTCATTACATTTATATAGCGCTTTTCTTACTACTCAAAGCGCTAGCCACACAGGGAGGAACCAGGAAGTGAACCCACAATCTTCCCACAGTCTCCTTACTGCAAAAGCAGCAGCACTACCCTCTGCGCCACCTGTGAGGTATGGCATTCCTATGCAAGAAATAAATTATTGTTGTTGAGTTCTGCTAGATGATCTATCGCCAGTCTGTGAAGCTGACGTTCTGCCTGTTGAAGGATCTCAGATCAGGAAGGCTGCTGATTCCTGAAGGGATCGTTGGGTCCTTGAGCAAGGCCCTTAACCTGTATATTGCTCCAGGGGCCTAATACAATGGCTGACCCTGCACTCTAACACCTAAAGGTCATGAGGAAATGCAATCTCCCAATGGGGAGTTTTACAGTGTTCCAAAAAAAGTTTCTCTTCCTGATTATATTTTCATTCACTTTAACTTTTAATCTTTGATTGCATTTCTCACCCAGTGTACTCTTTTTATTGATATCACATGAAGTGCAACATTAGCTAATGAATAAGCTGTTACTGGGCTGGACTCGCGACCAATAAATGTGGAGGAGAGGCAGGTCTTCAGTTCAGATGCTCGGATGCCTCTGAGCATATTCCATTTTCATCTACAAGAGTGCTTTCCAGAGGTGGTTTATTTAACAATATTTTAGAAAAGCATGTGTGTTTGAGATGTTGTAAGCATACACGGAGATGACTTGACATATAGATAATGTGACTCAAGTAAAATCAAATGTTTTTCATGGACATTTTTGATACTGTTTGTTGTTGTCCAGCATTTGGGCTGCATCAGGAGTGGGCAGGAGGAAGAGTATAGGAACCTACTCAAGGACTTTGTTAAATGGTGCGACTCAAACCACCTACAACTGAACACCAGCAAAACCAAGGAGCTGGTGGTGGATTTTAGGAGGCCCAGGCCCCTCGTAGACCCTGTGATCATCAGAGGTGACAGTGTGCAGAAGGCACAGACCTATAAATACCTGGGAGTGCAGCTGGATGATAAATTGGACTGGACTGCCAATACTCTGTGTAAGAAAGGACAGAGCCGACTAAACTTCCTTAGAAGACTGGCGTCCTTCAACATCTGAAATAAGATGCTGCAGATGTTCTATCAGACTTTTGTGGCGAGTGCCCTCTTCTATGCAGTGGTGTACTGGGGAGGCAGCATAAAGAAGAGGGACACCTCATGTCTGGACAAACTGGTGAGAAAGGCAGGCACTATTGTAGGCATGAAGCTGGACAGTTTGACATCCGTGGCAGAGCGACAGGCACTGAACAGGCTCCTGTCAATCATGGAGAATCCACTGCATCCACTGAACAGGATCATCTCCAGACAGAGGAGCAGCTTCAGCGACAGACTGCTGTCACCGCCCTGCTCCACTGACAGACTGAGGAGATCGTTCCTCCCCCACACTATGCAACTCTTCAATTCCACCCGGGGGGGTAAACGTTAACATTATACAACAATATTGTCCGTCTGTTATACCTTCATTGTTATCACTGTTTAATGTAATATTTTCTTTATCAGTATGATGCTGCTGGAGTATGTGAATTTACCCTTGGATGGATGTATGTATGTATGACAAGTGTTGTTATCTCGTATCTGTATGAAAACATGACATTAAAGTACTGCCTTCTAATACAGTCCATGTCTATATGTGTGTGCAATGTATACAATTTATGTAAATATAATTTTTTTTTCTCCTGGTTCTGCAGTAGATGATCGTGAAAAGAATCTCTCATTACCTTTTGCACAGAAGTGGCAGGCGATTTCTCTCTGGTGCCATGAGGCTAGTCCAATTTCAGCCCAAGGGTGGACCTCGGGAGATAAGAATTGGAGTGGAGGAGAGCAATGGAGGCAATATTATTGATCTGAACGCCTTTGATCCTACATTGCCACACACCATGAGGGGACTCCTGGAAATGGGACCACATGGAATGGAGACCGCAAGAAGGTGAAAGTTCTTGGCGATCTTGCTAATCACAAATAATGTCATGTCAAGGTGCTGATTTGCCTTTTGCAATTATCTAGTCCCATCTCCTGATGGTTGCTTTCTCTAACGCAGAGCTTTAGGCAGTGGTCAGCATGTAGTGCCACGCAGTCAAGTCTCTATCCTTTCACCCATCACAAATCCTGACAAGGTGATCTGTGTGGGAATGAACTATGAAGATCACTGCCGGGAGCAGAATGTACCATTGCCAAAAGAACCCATTATCTTCAACAAGTTCCCCAGCTGCATTGTGGGACCATATGATGACATCATATACCCAGCAGTGACCACCGTAAGTATGCTTTGGGAGCTCCGGCATCCTTTAATGTTTCTCCTTCCTGAAGTTTTTTTTATTGCTGAAAGAGTGACCCAAGGAGTGTAGAAAACGAAATATGACTGAAGTTGCTACTTTATTTTACAGTCTTGATAAGTTAGGAGCAGGCACTGATACAGTTCATTCCCGCACCTACCAAATGTCAAACCAACTCAGGATCCAGATTAGGACCTGAGTGCAACCATACAATGGGTGATACCTCAGCACCACATTAGTTCAGATGGAGTGGAACAGTGTGAGCTTTTTTTATGGTGGCTGGAGTGCCAATTCTCTCACCAAGCCCCAAGTATTTCCCTGCAGGTTGGAGGGCCTACATGCAGGGCTGGATGCAGATTAACGTCATACCCAGGACGGGCATTGCTCAAGGGCCCAACAGAGCAGAGACCCTTTTGGAATTTTACGGGATTCGAAGCGGCAACCTTCTGCTTGCCAGTGCAGATCCCTAGCCTCAGAGCCACCACTTGATAGTGCAATTAATAAAAAAAAAAAAAACTTTTTTGCTGCATTTTAAAATAAACTTTTGTCTGGATAAAAATGCAAATTTTCCATCCTAGTTTAGAGAAGCAGTTCCTATCATGTAATGTTTTATAAGTAAGGTGCTTTGACTTGATTTGCATGTTGTGTCCCACAGGAGGTGGACTGGGAGGTCGAGCTCGCATTTGTGATTGGGAAAACAGGAAAACTCATAGAGGTAAGTACACACAGGTGTGCACGTTGAATCTGAAGGATCTGCAAATACGTACTGTATGTGAAATCTGGCTCAGTCTCAGAAGTTAAAGAACATAGGAGACATTGTTACTCAGTACATGTTTTGATGCTTGAAATGCACAGGAGAATAACTGTTTGTGCTGATTAGCTCTATCGTTTGTAGGAAAAGGATGCACTCGGATACATTGCTGGCTTCACTGTGGCAGATGATGTCAGTGCACGCGATTGGCAAAAGCGGAATGGGAAGCAGTGGCTCCTGAGCAAAACTTTTGATACCTTCTGCCCTCTTGGACCAGCACTTGTTACCCCAGATGCTCTGTCAGGTGAGCCAGGGCTAGTTGTCATGTTACACACGTACATTAGTTGTTAGTCACAGATACAATGGTTTTTATGTTGTATTTGCTATATTTTAAGGAAATCTAATTTCCTTTGTAATTGAGAGCAGTTATCCAACAATCAGTGGTTATCCATCCATCCATCTATCGATTTTCCAACCCGTTGAATCCGAACACAGATTCACAGGGGTCTGCTGGAGCAAATCCCAGCCAGCACGGGGCGCAAAGCAGGAAACAAACCCTGGGCAGGTCGCCAGCCCACCGCAGGACACACACACACACACACACACCCCAATCCATGTAACCTGCATATCAGTGGTTATGTATTTTGCTATTCCAGTGCATGGTTAATGTTTGACAGGGCATGCCTGATAATAGTGCAAGATGGAACACTGGTCGGTCCATCACACGTGTCATAATCGTACATATTCATATCTGACCAGTTCTTTGAAAATTGTTAGAATTCCAGAGTGTCGGGAGAGACTTCTGCCATAGCTCAGCTGCGCCAGCTCACACTTACCCAGGAGTTCCCAGGTTGGCTGGCAGCCTTCCTGTGTGAGGATGAGTTAAACGGAGAAATCTCATGTGCAGAGAATGACAAGGCCAAGAATCATCCATCCATCCATCCATCCATTTTCCAACCCTTTGAATCCGAACACAGGGTCATGGGGGTCTGCTGAAGCCAATCCCAGCCAACACAGGGCATAAGGCAGGAACTAATCCCGGGCAGGGTGCCAACCCACCGCAGGACACACACAAACATACCAAGCACGCACTAGGGCCAATTTAGAATCGCCAATCCACCTAACCTGCATGTCTTTGGACTGTGGGAGGAAACCCACGTAGACACAGGGAGAACATGCAAACTCCACGCAGGGAGGACTCGGGAAGCGAACCCGGGTCTCCATACTGCGAGGCAGCAGTGCTACCACTGCGACACCCTGCCGCCCCGGCCAAGAATCAAATCAGACCCAAGTTTGTGTTTGAGCTGCATTAATAACTGCATTACCTTTCCACCATCGGTGTAATCCTGTATAAGCATAATACTTTGTGTATCTCTTTAACCTGATCTTTTATATTTAAAGTTAGGAAAACTGGTGGCTGATAAAGCCAACCTTTCCAGTTGGTAGAAGTCAGACTTTTGATCAAAGGCATTATATAAAAACTGCCAGTGATCACTTCGAACAGATGTGAACAACAATACCACAAAATGTATAATTCTTGCTTTTAATCTTTAGTTTATATGAAAGATATATGTGCAAAACTGAATACTGACAACTGCATATTAAAAGATACACACAAACACCATTATGTTTGCTAGAACCTAGAAGTGTTTATCATTACAACATTAAATGTCTACACCTTCTCATGCCATGTTTTTATTTTTACAATCTTACAGTGTCCTTTTAATTTAATTAAGAAAACAGATCTAAAATAAGGATGACATGATTGTCTGATTTTTATCCTTGTTTTTCTCTAGTAAGCTGTTCTCCATTTATGAACAGTTTTCCTAATGTACTGTATATATAAAAAAGGCACTCTCAAAGTCCTTGTCCAGTTGCATTGCTCTGAATTTTCCATGTAACTGAATTTCAAAGCTGGCACCTCAGCTGTTAAAAGCACGTTGATAGAAGAAAAAGAAAGTGCTTAGTGGTGACCAATGCCATAGGCTTGTTTTTCAAAACAGGAAGGTGATATAAACTGCAACGTTAGGAAATTGCTGAGTAGCAGTGTTTGAAAGTACAGTCACGATATTCTGAAGCAGGGATTTAAGTGAGACTCTTAGATGTGCTATTTTGAAAAGACAAGTTATCTCAGGCATTTATAGATCTGGAAAAGGTGTACAATAGAGTTCCAAGGGATGTAGTGTTTTTATGTACAAGAAAGAAGAAACTTCCAAAAACTGTGGTGTGCTCCCCCGACTATAGACCTTTGATCACACCCTTATCTGCCCTTTTATCTTTACCACATTTTCATGCAGTTTTCCAGCCTTCCAAACTCGATTCTGTCTGGGTGGTGTTCTTTTACTTTCCACTAATGTATTATATGTTGACTACCACTTCCATGCCCCATGTATAAATCATTTACTATATGTATATGTTTATACTACAACATATTGAGTGTGTGTGTGTATGTGCATTATTTCCTCTTTCATAGTTTGCATGTTCTCTCCGTGTCTGCGTGGGTTTCCTCCGGGTACTCCAGTTTCCTCCCACAGTCCAAAGACATGGAGGTTAGGTGCACTGGCAATCTTAAATTGTCCCGTGTGTGTGTGTGTGTGTGTGTGTGTGTGTGTGTGTGTGTGTGTGTGCACCCTGTGGTGGGCTGGTGCCCTGCCCGGGGTTTGTTTCCTGTCTTGCACCCTGTGTTGGCTGGGATTGGCTCCAGCAGACGCTCGTGACCCTGTAGTTAGGATATAGCGGGTTGGATAATGGATGGATGGATGGATACATGCACTTTAGACTTTATTTGCATATCTTGTCTACTATATAGTATATATTTTCAGTTTTTATTGTAATGGACCATATTGCATATGCACTGCATTGTTGTCCCCTTACACTATTCTCCCCATCCCATGTGACTTTACGGTGGCTGTTACATGTGGTCGTGTCATCCAAGGATTTCATTGTACTCTATGAATATGCAAGGAAATAAAGCTTGAAACTGAATTTAATGGATTTAAAAAATATATAAATTGAACTTTGTGTGCATACATGCATTTTTAGCAAAGTAATTGCCAAAGTTTGTTTTAAACCACTGCGGTGGACTGGTGCCCTGCCCGGAGTTTGTTTCCTGCCTTGCGCCCTGTGTTGGCTGGGATTGGCTCCAGCAGACCCCTGTGACCCTGTAGTTAGGATAAAGCGGGTTGGATACTGGATGGATGGATGGATGCTGGTTCATTTGCCACTTACATACCTCTGAGTGATCATGAACAAGTCACTTGTTTATCCACAAGGGCTCCACTGTAAAAACCTATGTAAGATAAATATAAGTCTCCTTGGGTAAAGGTTTCTATTTCATTATCAATGCTAGTGTTTTAAAAGCAGAATGTATAATAGCTATTAAAATATGGTTCTGAAAGCAGTGACTGCATAATATATTGTAGAAGTTAACATTAATTTGTTTTTAAAGCATCTTGTGCAGGAATAGTAGTATCGCATGTGTAGAGTAGAGTGACATTCTTACTTCGAGGGCAATTTAACCATTTTGTCTGTCCAGATCCACACAACCTGAAAATTTGCTGCCGAGTCAATGGAGAAGTCGTTCAGGACAGTAACACCAACAAGATGATCTTTAAAACAGCGAAGCTCATTTCCTGGATGTCCCAGTGAGTACCACTAAAGACCCAGTAGCAGAAGTGAGAAACTAGAAACGTCCATGCAGGATGAACTGTGCACATTCTGAAGAAATACGAAAACATTATTTATACAAGAACAATTTTGGCTGTACAAGGTAACAGGTTATCCAGGTAGCAGATATAAATACGTTTAGAGACAACAGTAGTTTGGTTTTTTAATATTTAAAAATGTTTTTTTTTTCTATTTTCAATGTCTGTATTCCTTTTGTAGTTAGTACACATGCAGTACTTCCTCAAAGGTTACTGTACTTACACTATGCATCCTCATTATACACTTCTGCATGTTTATGCTGTGGATTGTTGGTTATTGCCCATTATTCCTGCTGTCTTGTTACAAATTTCAAATATATTGTAAAAATGTATGTAAGCTTTCACAAGGCAGAATATTAAAAAGTACTACACCAGCAAAACCCAGGACAATAACTAGGAAGAAAGACTGTGAAAGTTGCACAAGAGTACAACTAAGAGCAACACACCACAGCTATGGAGGCAGTAAATTTGATAAACAAAGCCTTCACACTCTCAGAGAAATATAAGCTAGGAATGCAGAAAAGGAAAAAAAGTGATAATCGGGCACAAATCAATAAAATAGCACAGGTGGATGTTCCCCTGGAAAGACTGGCTCTTGAACAATATAAATGTTTTTGTAAAAGTCAAACAAACAAAATGTAACAGTTTCTCCCAAAGAACATCCATCTGTCTTTTTTCTTTTAAACCCCTTGAGCCAAAGGAAGGGTTAAAGGAGTAAATCCCGGCTGTGTGAGCTTCTGGAAACGCAGGTCCTTTTAGAATGAGGCATGGAGGTAGATGTCATCTAGCAGCCTATGCACCTAATGCTTCTCTGTTGAATCTTTTTGTCATTTTACTGGTAGAAGAAAAAATAAAGATTGTTAATGTATAGGGTGAGGGTGGTCCTGATCTAATTATGCAATTTTCATTACACGATAACTTATTCCGTTTATTACATAGAAGATCACCTGAAAAATCCTGGACCATTGAGAAGTGTGCGAACTGATGACATGAAGAATCGTCTTCGTGCCAAACTGGAATTGTCCCCGCATAAATCAAAGTCATCCAGATGATCTGGATCTGCATAAGTAGATCTGGACCACCCTATAGTACTAGGACACTGGTATTAACGAAAGCTTGAGAACACATACATGGCGTTTCACATGTGCACATTATGATGTCCAAAGTTAATATTGACAGCCTAGCATAACACTCTCAACCCAGCTTAATCTAGTTTGGGGTCATGGTGGTGCTGGAGTGTATTATGGCTGCATTGGTCACAGCCCTGGATGAGGTGGCAGTCCTCCACAGTGCAACCTAACCTGCCCATCCTTGGGGGTGTGGGAGGAAAACTGGACTGTAAGTTTTTAAGGTTGTGAGTCAGCTGGTGATACAAGTGCAGGCCCACAATCCCTTATCTAAAGTTCTGAAATTCAAAATAATCAGGAAATGTTTTTTTTGGGTTTTTTTTTGGATGCGGAACATGATCTAAAGCTAGTGATGGCGGGTGATATGTGATCTCTTTCTATGGCACAAACTAAAGCCTTTGTTTGCACAACTCGATTAAGACTGAATATAACGCAACAAGTTTCAGCACTTTTACAACAGTTCAGATTAGTTCTTTGAAAAGATGAAAAGATTAAAGTGAATTTGAAATAACCATGTAAAGAAAAACACATTTTAGAAACCATGTTTCTTCAGTGACATCAACACAAATAATGTTTGGAGTAATTCCAAATTGTCAGATAAGAAACTGGCATCATTGTATATATATGTGTAGTCTTGTGAGATACAAGAGAAGGACATGAAAACAGAAATTACTTGTTATTTAGACCAACACATAAGTTTATCTGAAATGTTTGTGAGCATTTTTAATTTATCCATCCATCCATTATCCAACCCGCTATGTCCGAACTACAGGGTCACGGGGGTCTGCTGGAGCCAATCCCAGCCAACACAGGGCGCAAGGCTGGAAACAAACCCATGGCAGGGTGCCAGCCCACCGCAGGGCACACACACACACACACACACACACACACACACACACACACACACAACGGACAATTTAAAATCAGCAGTGCACCTGACCTGCATGTCTTTGGACTGTGGGAGGAAACCCACGCAGACACGTGGAGAACATGCAAACTCCACGCAGGGAGGACCCGGGAAGCGAACCCGGGTCTCCCAACTGCGAGTCAGCAGCGCTACCCACTGTGCCACCCATTTTTAATTTATAACATTTAAAATAAGTTGACCTGTTAAAATGCTGTATGTTTATTTTTTCAGTACAATTTTCATTAAAGTAAAACAGCAATAGGTACAGCTTTCTGAACAGACAAGAATACATCACCTCATCTAACTTACATGGAAAACTTGGGGGTTGGTGGCAGGATTGGCACACCAGTCACTGTAAAAACAACCCCTCACACAGTTCCAGCATGGTGCTGAGGTGTCACCCGTTGCATAGCTGCACTCGAGTCCCGTTCCAGGTTGTTGTTCATGTGGTGGGTGCAGCAACAAGCTGTAATCAGTGCATGCTCCCAACCTCCTCCTTTGTGTTCCTACGGGACATTGTTGTTTGTTCATTTATAAAATCTGCTATTGTCAGATGAAGGAAAAAAAAAGTTTAATTTTTCTGATCAAGTCGTCGCCAGTCTGGATTAATCTTTAATTATGGTAGGTGTTGTCATTAAATATTAGGAGCAGATGTTTGAGTTGAATAGAGCCACACATGCTAGAGCCTAGAGTGCAAATCAGCTCTGTCAGCCATTTGCAATCTGTTTATTGGACTTTGTCCTTCTTTTATGACCATTCCAAAATTAATGTTTTGTGGGAGAAACCTCAAGGTGAAGTTAATTTCATTTTTTTGTTTGACCCACTGAGTAACAGGTACATTTGTGGGCATTTGTTCACCCTACTCTTTTGTATTATTAGAGTCTGCTGTGGAGCAGCCTTCAAACACACCGTGATCCTGTTGTGATCTGATCAGTGCAAACAAGAGCAGAAGGTGGCTGTGTGAATTATCAAAGGGAGTTAAAGCTCATGCAATGCAATGTGCAATGCCTCCGTTTATTACAAACTAGCTGAAATACCCAGCATTGCCTGGGAGGAAAATATAATAAAACAAAATAGAGTTTTAAAAATAAATTAACAAACAATGAGGACTCACTAATGTGTTGTCTTGCGGTCTTGTATGTATGTTATCATCCAGTTGACGCTCGGAACTGGCCAACTCTATTTAATTTCAAAAGCAGCAGGGGTGTGGTGGGGCTCAAACATAAAGAATGCTGGCAGTCACCTCCAGTTCGCCCTCTGGTGGTCGTTCCGAGTGTCATGGATGATAACATACATACAAGACCGCAAGAGCAGGGAAAGGGGGTGGGTTACAGCATTTTTAGTTGACCAATGAGAAACATGTGTACCAAATTTCATAAAAATCACTCCATACATAACATTGAGGTATATATAGAGATAGATATATAGATATAGGTTGCAATGTGTATTAAATATGTTCACTTGAGGAACCGACAATTTCATGCAGTTCTTATATAGAGATATGTGCTTAAATACACAGCAGATGCAATGACCTAAAAAAGAGAAATGGATCTTTTACTTGGAAAGTGACAAAGGCAAACAAATGACGTCATAAGATAATATGACTTTGCAGTGCCAGCCAAAATGTAACTGCTTCATGACTGTCAAATTTTCTGGTATTTGAATATTTTAACATATGACCACAGATTAAAGCAAAATGGAAGTAAGAGATTTGTGAGTTATGAAAGACCATGTGAGCTTTTAAGGCAATATAAGTGCCTTTCGAAAGACACTGTGTCTTTGTTCTCCTACCTGCAAAGAATTGTTTTTCATCAATTTTGAACCCCAGTTCCTTTTCACACCCTCCTCTTAAATGGATGACTAGAAGAAGCTAATATTTGTATAACATTTTGAATATTTGTATGCATTGTGTATGAGAAAGTTGTGGATCTTTCAGGGTACATTTGCCCTGTCATTTACTGTTTTGTTGGGAACTGTGCATACTTTTGGGGTATATATTATTCTGTTTAAATGGGATTTGTAAAAAGAATCCCCAGCTTATCACTGAGAGTTTGTTGTGCACTGTACATATTTAAGTATCTTTGTTGACTCTTCTATCCATCCATTTTTCTTTAAACCTGCATCTTTCACTACAGCACTGAGAAGAGTCAAAGCCTGTGCCAGTGGCATTGTGAATAAGGCAAGGACCAACTCCTCTTTTAACAGCCCTCACTAACTCATTCACTCACTCACTTACCCAGAAGGAGTCACTCTAGAGCTGCTGTTGAACAAAGCTACACATTGGGGATTCACAAGCTAAACAAATGCATTTTAAATCTGGCATCTAAAACAGGCCTCTAATATTCAGGGTTTAAGATAGAGCAACATCACACATTTGAAGAATTTGGCAAGTAATATTTACACAATCTACCCTAACCTACATATGATAGGCACAACTGTAAAGTGAGCATACTGTAATTTGGGTTAGGTGTGGAGTGTAAACGGCACTTTCTGTGATTTTTAAACTTGCAGGTTCACCACGCTTTATCCAGGAGATGTCTTCTTAACAGGAACACCTCCAGGAGTTGGCGTCTTTAGAAAACCACCAGTGTTCCTTAAGGTACTTTTTTTTTTTTTTTTACCTCACTCACTTTGGTATTGCTTCTTAAATTAACAAATATTTTTTTAAGATTACAAGTAATGCAATGCAAATTTAAAAAAAGTTATTTGTCATGTAAGGGTTATTGCATTTTAACTGAACAGTTTTTCAAACAAAATTCTTGCATCACCATTTTTAATTTTGATAAAACTTAGCACATAAATTACACTTACTTTCCAGAGTTCATAAATATTTTATCAAAAAATACATACTTTTATGATTAAAAACCTTTGACTACACCAATATCAGCTAAATAAAACACAAAAAGTTTGGTGCTTTAAGGATTTCTCTCCAAAAGACCGGTGCCTTACAGTCCTTCACCAAGATCTTTGTGATGCACAACCCTGGAGTGAAGTGTCCCAATCTGTCAGCTTTTATTGTACCAAGTACAGTATATTCAGTTTTTTGCACCTAAACAAGCCCTCCTAACAAGTATTGGTGTAGCAATTGTAGAAATGTAAAAGGCAGCGTGGGGTTCTGGTTAAGACTTGGGACTCCAAACCCTAAGGCTGTGGGTTCAAATCCTGCCACTGACACTGTGTGACCCTGAGCAAGCTGCAGGGATCTCTGGTATCCGGGGTGAACTTATCCAGGCTGGTGGTAAGGCTGTCCTCCTGGCATTGCAAGCAATCTTTGCTTCCATTTGGGAGACTGGCATCATTCCAACTGACTGAAAAACGGGACTTGTCGTCCCTATCTGGAAAAGGAAGGGTGATTGCCTGGATTGCAGCAATTACAGGGGGATAACACTGCTCTCGGTGCCTGGTAAGGTCCTTGGTCATCCTCAATAGGATCCGTGATCACTTGCTCACCTACCAGTAACTGGAACAGTCTGGTTTTACGCCAAAGAAGTCTACCATCGACTGCATCCTGGCACTGAGGGTTCTCATGGAGCGCAATTGCAAATATCGTCAGAGTTTCTTTGCAGCCTTTGTTGATTTTCGTAAAGCGTTCGACTCAGTTGATCGAGCTGCCCTGTGGGACATCCTGAGGGTTCACGGGATCCCCTCGAGGTTGCTGGATATCATGGCCGGCCTGTACAGTGGTACTGTGAGTGCTGTGCAGAGTGGAGGCAGGACCGCTGTGTTTTTCCCAGTTGATTCTGGGGTTCGTCAGGGGTTTGTTCTGCTCCTACTCTGTTCAATGTTTGTATGGACTGGGTGTTGGCCAAGGTCATGGGGTCCAGCGGCTGTGGGGCATCTGTTGGTGAAGAAAGATTCATGGATCTTGACTTTGCTGACAATGCTGTGATCTTCGCAGAGTCAATGGAGGCTGTGATCGGGGCGCTCGAGAGACTGAGTGAGGAGTCTGAGTGTCTGGGCTTGCGAGTGTCCTGGATAAAAACAGCCATCAGCAGTGCGTCTGTTTGCAGAGAGAGTGTCGACCTCCTCGAGAGGTTTACTTACCTTGGCAGTGACATTCATGTCTCTGGTGACTCTTCCTATGAAGTCAGTAGACTGATTGGGAGAGTATGGGGGGTCAATGAGGTCACTGGAAAGGGGTGTGTGGTGCTCCTGATATCTGTGCAAAAGGACGAAGATTCAAGTCTTTAGAGTCCTGGTGCTTCCTGTCTTGCTATATGGTTGCGAGACATGGATGCTGTCTAGTGACCTGAGACAAAGACTGGACTCCTTTGTTACTGTGTCTCTCTGGAAAATCTTAGGGTACCGTTGGTTTGACTTTGTGTTGAATGAACGTTGCTCATGGAGTCCTGAATGAGGCACATTACCTGCATTGTGCGGAAGCGTCAGTTACGGCACTACGGCCATGTGGCGCGTTTTCTTGAGGGTGATCTGACTCGCAAGATCCTCATTGTTGGGGACCTGAGTGGCTGGACCAGGCCAAGGGATTGACCACGTAACACCTGGCTGTAGCAGATAGAGGGTCATTTCCAGAAGGTGGGGACTGGACTGTGTGTCTGCCTTTGGGGTTGCCAACCGGGATCCCGAGTTGTGTAGTGGGTGCGGCAACGCACTGTAGCAGTGCATGCTCCCCAACTTGAGTTGAGATAGATAGATAGATATGTATTTATGTATGTGAAAATAAGTATATTACAAACACACATGTAATATAAATAAACAGTGATTTGGATATAGTCTGAAAGAACAATATAAAATGGGGGGGAAAAGTGACAGTCATACAGTGTATCAGTGCCGAAAGGCAATACAGCAAAGTAATGCTGGCTGGTGCAAAAGTACTGATGGGAGAGTGACTTTCACGGTATTCCTAACATCTACTGGGCCCAATTAGGGGATACACAAAATGGAGGACAACAAAATGGAGGACAACAAAATGGCAGCCTCTCTGGCCCTGAAATAAGAATAGCAAAAACAACTGAAATCAAACAAATCACCAGGCCCAGATAATATTTATCCTCGTGTTCTTAAGGAGGCCAGTGAGTACATATATAAACCCTTGACACACATTTTTAGGAAGTCACTGCATACTGGAGAGACTCCGAAGGACTGGAAAATGGCAAATATCATCCCATTATATAAAAAGGGTGACAGAGCAGATCCAAGCAACTATAGGCCAGTAAGCTTAACATGTATCACAGGAAAATTAATGGAAGGAATTATTAAGGATAAGATTGAGCAACACATGGCAAGGATGGGAGTTATTCTGAACAGTCAGCATGGGTTCAGAAGGGGGAGGTCGTGTTTTACTAACATGCTGGAATTCTATGAGGAGGCAACAAAACGATACGATCAAAGCGGAGCTTATGATATTATTTATCTGGACTTTCAGAAAGCATTTGATAAGGTGCCACATGAGAGGTTGGGCATCAAGTTAAAGGAAGTGGGAGTTCAGGGTGATGTTTGTAGATGGGTGCAGAATTGGCTCAGACACAGGAAGCAGAGGGTGAGGGTGCAAGGAACCTCATCAGAACTGGCCGATGTTAAGAGTGGTGTCCACAGAGGTCAGTGCTAGGGGCGCTGCTATTTGTAATGTATATATAAATGATTTAGATAGGAATAAAAGTAACAAGCTGATTAAGTTTGCAGATGATACCAAGATAGGTGGATTAGCAGATAATTTGGAATCCATTATATCATTACAGAAGGACTTGGATAGCATACAGAATTGGGCAGATTTGTGGCAGATGAAATGTAATGTCAGTAAATGTAAAGTATTACACATAGGAAGTAAAAATATTAGGTTTGAATACACAATGGGCAGTCGGAAAATCGAGAGTACACTTTATGAGAAGGATTTAGGAGTCATAGTGGACTCCAAGCTATCAACTTCCAAACAGTGTTCAGAAGCCATTAAGAAGGCTAACAGAATGTCAGGTTATATAGCGCCTTGATGTGTGGAGTACAAGTCACAGGAGGTTCTGCTCAACCTTTATAACGCACTGGTGAGGCCTCATCTGGAGTACTGTGTGCAGTTTTGGTCTCCAGGCTACAAAAAAAGAACATAGCAGCCAGCAGCCGCTTCAGCCTTTGATATTTCCTCCTTGGTCTTCTTTCAGTTGGTGGCCCAGGCATGCTTGCCCTGTGGTTTGGTCACTTGCTTACTACGGTCCTGGGGGACAGTTGCAGACTTCCACGCAGGCCATTTGCCTCTCATGTGTTGGTGCCCCATCCGGGTTTACAGCACCCGTAGAGGATATACAGCCACCTCATGAAAACGCACAGGACCAACCTAGTAATGCCTATAGCAAACTCTTGCCATCTTGGCATCAAATCATTCTGTCCCACTAGGAATTAATAGCTTTGCATGAATGCATTATTCATCTGACACCATGTGTGTACACCAATGTAAGTTTCCATTTGTTGGAAAATAATAATGTGGTGGAAATTGAAGTGACAGTTGTGAAAACCAGTAAAATCTCTGTCGGCTGTAGTGGTGATGACTGCAGGTAACACACACATAGTGGGCCTGTGGATATGCGATTTAGGGGTGAGGATGTGTTTGTATTTGGCTATTAAGGCAAAGCAGACCAATGATCAATTGTGACATTAGAATTCTGAGTTGTATTTGTAATTTGGTGCAACTTGTATTAATGACCCTATAAACCAAGATCATGCCTTAAAGTTATTTGGCTAAAGACTGAGATTTCAGACATTAGTCGTTTCTAGCATTGGAGTATCCTGATGATAAAAAATAATGTCCTCTTTTTAACATTTCAATTCTGTGAATATTTCTTTATCATTTAACACTTTTATCTCTACTCTCTTTTCCAGAAAGGGGATGTGGTGGAATGTGAGATTGAGGAAGTCGGACTCCTCCAGAACAGAGTGGTGTAGAAGAAGAGCCGAAGCAGCTTATTGCATAATTGTGCAATACTTTCCTTTTGAAATGACATTTTACGGAAACGAAACATCACAGTTATAGTCTCCAGTCACATATAGAACATCAGTAAAGGGAGGGACCCCTAAACCCAATCACTGTCTCCATTTGAATTAATCATCACTAATCAGAGGAAATCTCTTCCTTTGCCTTCATATCAAAGAGCACAAGGAGCAAATAATGATTTTTCTTTTTTTTTTTTTACCTGATGAAACGTGTAATAAATGCAAACTAGAAGCTGAACTCGGCTGTCCTTCAAAGCTCTTGTTAAACTGGCCTAACAGCTTAAATGTTTAAATATATTTCAATGACAAGCCTGGAGTCCCGCTGTCTTTGTATATCCACTGTGAGAGTATAAGGGAGTGTCGGGGTGAGAAATGACCAGGAGCGGTCGGGTTTGCATTTCTGTGGCGTAGTCAGTAGGCCACTTTACCTACAGCTCTCGTGGTTGCTTGATAATATTCATAAATATAATGGCAAATGTCTGGACTGTCAGTTTTGTAAAGCAGTGCTCAGCCTTCTGCCGATCTGTCATGCAAGAAAGAGAGCACATGGGCCATGTAATATCTGAGGTGGCTCACTTTACAGAGAGTTGTGGACATTAGTGGACATTAGCAGACTTTACCAGCAATAAGAAGAAGAGCTGCTTATAAACTCGCATGGGTCTTCCTCATAGCTTCAAGGCTAAGTTCCCAGCCCAGTCACAGTCTGGGTGTGTTTCGAATGATCTTCCCATATGCACGTGAGTTGAGTGTGGCAAAGTGGTGTGTGCTTCTGTCTTCTGGCACCCAGTTAGGTGAATTACGTAATATTCTCAAATGTGACACTCCAATTAGGGGTTGCAGTGGTACCATCAGAGGCCAGTGCTGAATGACATGAAAGTCCACTTTAAGGCCCACTCGGGCCAGTTTGAAGTCACCAAACTGAATCTGTTAGCCTACCATACACATCTAGGGAATGTGGGATGAGGGCCCTAGAGCTGAGAGATGGCAGTGCCAACTGCTGCGCCACCATGGCTCCAGTGATCACTAATTGGGAATTTGAAATTGTCTCAGTGCAAGTCTGCTGGTTTTTTTTCCTGCCTTGTGTCAGAAGCTCCTGGTTTTTCTAGCATCTGTGGACACTTTGTACCCTTCAGCCCTTTTGTAAACTGCAAAAACAAACAAGGTATTTTTAACATTTATTTAAAAAAAAAATAATAATATGCATCACTTTAGCACACAATGTTATGTGGCAAATTAATATATACTATGATAGTGAAGAAATAACTTGACTGACTTGAAGAATATCAAATGTATCCTTTTAAAAGTAACATTTAGCTGGGATTCAACAAAATACCGCATGGATAATCTGCCATCTCACAGATACTAAGACAAGTGACTGGTGCTCTTGATATACACCCTGGATTTTAAACCTTGTACCTTAGGAAAATAAAAATCTAATATCTATAATAACTCGTCAAGGGAATCTGTGCAGGGCTTATCGTTGGGACAGACTGGAATAAGCCGTAGTTCGCGTCTAATCATTTTCTGATCCCACTCTGTCAGTTCCAAGTCCACAAGGGGCCTGTTCAAATGTTATCTTCATAACGCCATGAACCGTTTTAAAGACACCCGCTTATGGAGCAAACAAACAAATTGGTGTACACAGCAAAAATATATGCTGATGTAAGAAAAATGAACAGACGTCACTGGAGGGGGCGACCTGACAAGAAACTGAAGCCACTTCCCCTTATAAGGAGCAGACGTCCTCTGCAGTGTGGCCTCCTTATTCATTTACAGACTGATGCCTACATTTCTTGCCTTGGATCTCTTGCTGCTGGGTGTACTGTTATTAAAAAATCAGCAGTATTGTTAGTTTGTCTGTCTGAAGGGGCAGCATACGGCACAAGTTGCATCATGGGAAATGTATTTTGTATGTTAAGGCTTTTAAGACATTTAATATATTCAGCAAGAGGGATCGAGACATCAGTCCCAGAACAGGCAGGTGAAGATCTGCCCTCACACTTGTCAAAAAGCATTTTTCTGCTAGATGAAGGCTGTGGGACAAGACCCTCAATCATTTGTGTCATTTTCTCCAAACCTCAAACTAAAGCTAACATCCTAGACAATAAGGGCCCAGCTCTCTAAGGTGTAATCTTTGCTGCCACCTACTGGCCAGCAGACGTACTAGGCTCCTGGGTTTCTCCTGAGGACTGGACTCTCTAGAGCTGGGATATCACTGTGGCTGCATTTAAAAGATATGGCAAAACAATTCCTGAATTTTGTGAACATGAAAATATACTATTAAAGAAGAAATATAATGATTAAATAATTAGATCATTTAGATCAGTGTTGGTGCCCTGCCCAGGATTGGTTCCTGCCTTGTGCCCTGTGTTGGCTGGGTTAGGCTCCAGCAGATCCCCGTGACCCTGTGTTCGAATTCAGCAGGTTGGAAGATGGATGGATGAATGGGTGGATTTAGCTGCTTTATAGCTACACAAACTTGGGTCTGATTTGATTCTTGGCCGGGGCGGCAAGGTGGCACAGTGGTAGCGCTGCTGCCTCGCAGTATGTATACCCGGGTTCGCTTCCCGAGTCCTCCCTGCGTGGGTTTCCTCCCACAGTCCAAAGACATGCAGGTTAGGTGGATTGGCGATTCTGAATTGGCCCTAGTGTGTGCTTGGTGTGTGGCTGTTTGTCCTGCGGTGGGTTGGCACCCTGCCCGGGATTGGTTCCTGCCTTGTATCCTGTGTTGGCTGAGATTGGCTCCGGCAGACCCCCCGTGACCCTGTATTCAGATTCAGCGGGTTGGAAAATGGATGGATTTCAATCAGTGCTTCCCAAACTCGGTCCTGGGGACCAACTGTGGCTGCAGGTTTTTGTTCCAACCAGATTCTTAATCAGTGAGAACACCTGATAGCACTGAGCTCATTTAATTAGCTAATATTATTTTTCTTTTATTCGACATTCAGAAAAGCACAGCAGCATGATTTTTACATTTATAAAACATTTAGAAATATTTCTGCTTTTGCTATAGATTTAAATGCTTAACTCTCTTGTTGATTTCATATTTTGCCCTTTCTCTGTGCAGTTTTTCCCCTTGTTGTAGCTTATTTATGACAATTTAAAACGAGCAGAGCGGCCACCCAGGCAAACAACACACTGAATAATCAAAGGCTGCAAATACTTTAGCGTCAGACCCACTGATTAGTAAATAATGGATTAAACAATTAGAACACCTAGAAAAGTAGGACGAAAATACTGTTAAAAAGAAACAAATACATTATTCCTCTATAACTGCTTGGTACATTTTAATATATACAGTACTGTGGAAGAGTTTTAGGCAGGAGTGAAAAAATGTTGTAAACAAAGAATGCTTCCAAAAATGGAAGAGTTAATCATTTACTTTGATCAATCAACAAAATGCAGTGAATGAGCAAAAGAGAAATCTAAATCAAATCAATATTTGGTGTGACCACCCCTTGCCTTCACAACAGCATCATTTCTTCAAGGTACACTTGCACGCAGTTTTTGAAGGACCTCGGCTGGTAGGTTGTTCCAAACATCTTGGAGAACTAACCACAGATCTTCCTCACATCCTTCTGTCTCTTCATGTAATCCCAGACACACTCGATGATGTTGAGATCAGGGCTCTGTGGAGGCCATACCATCACTTCCAGGACTTCTTGTTCTTCTTTACGCTGAAGATAGTCCTTAATGACTTTGGCTGTATGTTTGGGGTTGTTGTCCTGCTGCAGAATAAATTTGGGGCCAATCATACGCCTCCCTGATGGTATTGCATGATGGATAAGTATCTGCCTGTATTTCTCAGCATTGAGAACACCATTATTCCTGACCAAATCTCCAACTCCATTTGCAGAAATGCAGCCCTAAACGTTCATGGAACCTCCACCATGCTTCACTGTTTCCTGCAGACACTCATTATTGTACTGCTCTCCAGCCCTTTGACGAACAAACTGCCTTCTGCTACAGCCAAATATTTCAAATTTTGACTCATCAGTCCAGAGCACCTGCTGCCATTTTTCTGCACCCCAGTTCCTATGTTTTCATGCATACTTGAGTCGCTTGGCCTTGTTTCCACGTCGGAGGTATGGCTTTTTGGCTGCAACTCTTCCATGAATAATCATTCTTTGCATTTATATAGCGCTTTTCTCACTACTCAAAGCGCTCAGCAATTGCAGGTTAAGGGCCTTGCTGAAGGGCCCAACAGAGCGGAGTCCCTATTGGCATTTACGGGATTTGAACCGGCAACCTTCCGATTGCCAGTGCAGATCCCTAGCCTCAGTGCCACCACTCCACCTGGGAAGACCGCTTCTGGCCAGACTTCTCCGGACAGTAGATGGGTGTACCTGGGTGCCACTGGTCTCTGCCAGCTGATGGCACTGCTGGACATCTTCCGATTTCGAAGGGTAATAAGCTTGATGTGTCTTTCATCTGCTGCACTAAGTTTCCTTGGCCGACCACTGCGTCTACGATCCTCAACGTTGTCCGTTTCTTTGTGCTTCTTCAAAAGAGCTTGAACAGCACATCTTGAAACCCCAGTCTGCTTTGAGATTTTTGTCTGGGAGAGACCTTGCTGATGCAGTATAACTACCTTGTGTCTTGTTGCTGTGCTCAATCTTGACATGACATCAAACTGTCTTCATGAAAGAGCATTTTTTCACACCTGCCTAAAACTTTTGCACAGTACTATATACAGTGGTGTGAAAAACTATTTGCCCCCTTCCTGATTTCTTATTCTTTTGCATGTTTGTCACACAAAATGTTTCTGATCATCAAACACATTTAATCATTAGTCAAATATAACACAAGTAAACACAAAATGCAGCTTTTAAATGATGGTTTTTATTATTTAGGGAGAAAAAAAATCCAAACCTACATGGCCCTGTGTGAAAAAGTAATTGCCCCTTGTTAAAAATAACCTAACTGTGGTGTATCACACCTGAGTTCAATTTCGTAGCCACCCCAGGCCTGATTACTGCCACACCTGTTTCAATCAAGAAATCACTTCAATAGGAGCTGCCTGACACAGAGAAGTAGACCAAAAGCACCTCAAAAGCTAGACATCATGCCAAGATCCAAAGAAATTCAGGAACAAATGAGAACAGAAGTAATTGAGATCTATCAGTCTGGTAAAGGTTATAAAGCCATTTCTAAAGCTTTGGGACTCCAGCGAACCACAGTGAGAGCCATTATCCACAAATGGCAAAAACATGAAACAGTGATGAACCTTCCCAGGAGTGGCCGGCCGACCAAAATTACCCCAAGAGCGCAGAGACGACTCATCCGAGAGGTCACAAAAGACCCCAGGACAACGTCTAAAGAACTTCAGGCCTCACTTGCCTCAATTAAGGTCAGTGTTCACGACTCCACCATAAGAAAGAGACTGGGCAAAAACGGCCTGTGTGGCAGATTTCCAAGACGCAAACCACTGTTAAGCAAAAAGAACATTAGGGCTCGTCTCAATTTTGCTAAGAAACATCTCAATGATTGCCAAGACTTTTGGGAAAATACCTTGTGGACTGATGAGACAAAAGTTGAACTTTTGGAAGGCAAATGTCCCGTTACATCTGGCGTAAAATGAACACAGCATTTCAGAAAAAGAACATCATACCAACAGTAAAATATGGTGGTGGTAGTGTGATGGTCTGGGGTTGTTTTGCTGCTTCAGGACCTGGAAGGCTTGCTGTGATAGATGGAACCATGAATTCTACTGTCTACCAAAAAATCCTGAAGGAGAAGGTCCGGCCATCTGTTCGTCAGCTCAAGCTGAAGCGATCTTGGGTGCTGCAACAGGACAATGACCTAAAACACACCAGCAAATCCACTCTGAATGGCTGAAGAAAAACAAAATGAAGACTTTGGAGTGGCCTAGTCAAAGTCCTGACCTGAATCCAATTGAGATGCTATGGCATGACCTTAAAAAGGCGGTTCATGCTAGAAAACCCTCAAATAAAGCTGAATTACAACAATTCTGCAAAGATGAGTGGGCCAAAATTCCTCCAGAGCGCTGTAAAGACTCATTGCAAGTTATCGCAGACGCTTGATTGCAGTTATTGCTGCTAAGGGTGGCCCAACCAGTTATTAGGTTCAGGGGGCAATTACTTTTCACACAGGGCCATGTAGGTTTGGATTTTTTTTTCTCCCTAAATAATAAAAACCATCATTTAAAAACTGCATTTTGTGTTTACTTGTGTTATATTTGACTAATGATTAAATGTGTTTGATGATCAGAAACATTTTGTGTGACAAACATGCAAAAGAATAAGAAATCAGGAAGGGGGCAAATAGTTTTTCACACCACTGTATATATATATATATATATATATATATATATATATTATCAAACTTAGTTTTCTATTTCTATATTGTTCCCAAAACACAGAAGTTGGGAATTAACAGTTCATTTAATTAGCCCAGGAGTCCAATTAAGAACAGAAGCTGGTCGGAACAAAAACCTGCAGCCACAGTGTGTCCCCAGGACCGAGTTTGAGAAGCACTGCTCTAGAAGAAAGACTGGACCATTTATTGTGAAACTGGTTGGAATGAAAACTCAAAGTGACAGCAGTACTCCAGGACTGAGGAGAAAATGGCTGCAGGTTTCTGTTCAGGCCCGTGACTCACTTTCTCAGTAATGAATCATTTTAGTTTTTTAGTTAGCTATTCTTTTTCACAGCAGTGTGGCATTTACAGCACACGTGTGTTACGTGGAAATAAAGATAAAACAAAGCACTCATTTTCTTTTCCTCCAGAAGATTTTCATTCCACTTTTCCAGATTTTTCTCATTATTTAAGCCATCACTTAATAATGGCATCACTGGTGAGCCACTCAGCATTGCAGGCCATTTGCCCTGATGTCGGTTCTTCTCATTGTCAATTCTTATAAGACAAACTATACAAAAAATTAGGAAAACGACACAAATATCTCTTTCTTACAAATGTAAATCTAACACTAATGCAGTTTTATGAATGTAAACTAAGAGAAGAACTTTGAGGTAGAAGTGCACAAGAAGCAAGAATGGCTGTGTCAGGTATTTTGAAATATTAAAATGGGAGCTTCAATTTACACGTTTAAAGTCAAAATATTCTAGACTGTAGTAGAAAAAATATTTTTCAGCCTCCGGTTGAAGTCCAGAG
The DNA here is from genome assembly GCF_016835505.1 of Polypterus senegalus. Classification (NCBI taxonomy): domain Eukaryota; kingdom Metazoa; phylum Chordata; class Cladistia; order Polypteriformes; family Polypteridae; genus Polypterus; species Polypterus senegalus. The sequence continues at coordinate 36,737,293 of NC_053164.1, forward strand.
AGTTAGATCCATAGCAATGGTTCAAAAACGACATCATATTCTTAATCACTGACCTTCAAATAGTCTAAAATGACAAACCACAAGCTTATGTTTGAGTGGGAGTGTCTCTTAGGGGGCTAAGACCACCTGCAAAGGATCAAATAGCACAAATATTATCATATTAATGATCAGCAACCTTGAGACAAAAATGGGGATCGGTAATACAGACATGTGGAGCAAATCATACCCGATTAGGGGGTGACCCCCTGGAATTGGCTGATGTGGCACGGACAACTTTAAATCCTGCCGAAGACACCGACTGATTTACTCTTTATCATAAGAGCGTAATTTCCTGCACAAATATGATCCAAAGATAGCCTACATTTTTTTTTGGACCTAGAGAGACAAAATTAGGGGTAACCCCCAAAATGTTCAACGTCTCTTTTGCATAACTATCCATGAAGACAAGTTAAACGATATCATATGTGAGGGTTTTCTTGTACTGGGGAGTCAAGAGGCACAAGAAAAAGAAGAAACACAATAAAACATGGAGAACCGGTTAATCAGCGGCCCTTTTACCTCTTCTCTTATTCCGCATTCAGAGAAGTTAGATTAAAATTGACAAGAAATATTTGTATATTTTCTTTGATATGCTCGGCAGCTTACCTCTTTCATTTTCTTTTCAGTTTACTTGTCCTGTGGGGTTTCCTCTTTTTTTAATTAATTTTATTGTAATCATTCCATAAAAAAAAAAAAAAATTTTTACAAAAAGTAGGATTGAGAGCAAGTCGACCCCCACCCCTGAGAGAGAGCGTGGCCAACGGAGTCAAACTTAAGGCTTGTAAACCTTAAATACCTAAACTGATGACTTTGATAAGCCAATAGAGACAAAGGAGATGAAAAGGAAATGAAGAGTGTGGGATATGGCCGGCCATTCATCCCGGCCAATACCCCCAGGCCACTAGATGGAGCCCTCCTTGCAACGTGGCGATACCCTGAATTCCAACAGGGCATCAAAGACTATTGAGTTTTAATACACAGCCCTGCTGGATAACGTCAGGGTCGCCAGGGGACGCTGCAGGGAGACACAGAGACGTTTATTTTCCATACAGCCCGGAAGTAAATCCCAGTCACATGGTTGGAAGAAATAAAGTGCTTCTGGGCTGAAGAAGAAAAGAAGTTTTTACTTGACCCGGAAGTGATAGAAAGTCACATGGACTGAGGGACAGAAACACTTCCGGGTCATGGACTATAAAAGGATTATGAGAAACCCCAGAAGATTGAGCTGAGTTAGGAGGCAGGGTGGCTAAGCGTCTGGGAGTGGAGGATTGGATTATTGGTTATTGGAGTATTATGGAGAGGAGGGTGCTTTGTGCATATTATTATTATAATAAATCAATTATTTGGACTTTTATCTGGGGTCTGACGTGGTGTCTGAGGGTTCAAGGGAGCGAGAAAGCCCTAAACTATCACAAGAGATAATTACTTCATCTGTGCTTTAAGAGCTTATTCTAAAATATTACTGATGAGATCCTGCCATGTTTTGAAAAAAATCTGTACAGATCCTCTGAGTATTTGATTTTTTCCAATTTCAAATAGTATAAAGCATTGGTTTCACACTGACTTAAAAGTGGAGAGTTAGGATTCTTCCAGTTTAGCAAAGTAAGTCTGCATGCCAAAAGTGTAGTGAATGCAATCACAGTTTGTTTGTCCTTCTTCAGTTTAAGAAGACCAAACACGGCTGTTAGTGGGTTAGGAGGGATTGTGACACCAAGGCTGTCTGAAAGGTAATTAAAAATTTTGGTCCAGAATGATGTTAATTTGGTGCAGGACCAAAACATGTGACCCAGTGAGGCTGGATCATGCCCTGGAGACATTTTGGAGAGAGGGTTTCCTCTCTTAATTGTACAACACTTTCCTCCGGACTGCAGGAGTTCACAGCTGGCATTTCAAGGCCCTCTTTTGTCCTTTAAGGAATGGCTCTCTTCCTGCCACTCGCCCTGTCAAACCTGCAGCACAAAGTCTCCTCTTCACAGCACAATCTGACACTTGCTTTTTTCAACCTGAACTGCAAACGTGTCTTCTCTTTGGGTTGTGACTTTGGTCTGCCAGGTCTTTGCCATCAGAGTTTCTCCAATTGCCTTTGGATCGTGTAGGACACCACTGTACTCAATGATACTTTGAGGTTTGTTTTTTTTTTTTTTTGCAATTTCTCTAGGCCTGCACTTCTTAAGGGTAATGCTGTTCTGTCTCATTTCATTTTTAATAGTCATTTTCTTGTGAATTTCACCGGAATTTACAACTTTCCACAATGTACTATTATTATGAAGTAGTACTTCAGAGGTGTAGTAACACAGTCTGTTCTAACGACTGACACACTGAGGGCTTTTAAGTAATCAACAGAAGTTGGGACACCTGTGCAAATTGTGTGCTTCACTCTGCAAGGCTTCATTTACTTTAACTGCTGCACAGCATCTGTAACCTATTAGTTGTTCCCTGAAGAAAACCCATTTATAATATTAAGAAACTTCATTTTTTTTCAGTGTTTGCTAACCTAAACTTTAAATTTAGACCTCTGACAGTTTACTGCTTACATTTTCACCATTTTAGGTGATTCGTTGCATTTCACCTGAATAAATTTCAAGAAAAACTGAGGTGTTTGAAAACGTTTGACAGGTAATGTTCATCAACCTTCAAATGACCCATTATTACTATACCACTAAAAATTTGTAAAGCAAATCTTAGAAAGCAGAACCTTAAAGCTCATCAATAAAACCTGTAAGGAATTTTAAGGATGATACACAATCAATGTCAATACCAAACTGCGACCCAATTAGGTACAAAGAAAGAGTTTTACATGTGCTGAACAATTCAAAACACATTTGCTTAAACAAAAATAATTTCAAAATATGACAGGCAACACCATCACCCTCCTTATTCGGTCCAGAAACAATAAGTTAGAATTGGGAGGAGATGTTTCACCAGGTATTAGAGCACCATGGCTGTCGAGACAGATTACAGTCCCAAATAAACATGAAGTTTACTTCTTTTGATTAGTAAATTAACCATAAAGGACTTATTCACTAGACAATGAGCATTCAGCACATACATTACACACTTGCACATTTTAAATTATTAATGCATTGCACCTTAAATTATGCTCAAATGAGAACAATTTTCTAGGACAGACATTCCAGCAACTATTATAGAAAAGGGCCACTAAGAGACACTCATGACTGGCAATGGTGAGCAAATAGACATCAGTACCACATAACAGGGCTCAACATGAAGCTGTAATGCAGTCCCCTTCCTGTGGATTGAGCAGTTTTACAGTTTAGATCACAGAAGGTCGTTCATGACTCTTCAGGATGGAAAGTGGGCAGCAGGCGCCACAACTGCTTAGCAAATTTGCTAGGTGCTGCCATGTCTGATGTAGCTGCAGACTACAATAGTGTGGTCTCAATTACGCATGTCGGCTTATGAACATCATTTTAAGTTTTAACGGCAATAGTCTTAACATATTTTGAGATCACATAATATGGGAGGTTGACTGGAAATTGTCAGATATCCCATCACACTCTGCACAAATATAACGGCCATTTCAAAACTACATTTACTGTAGATGAAAGAGATACAATTTATTTTTGTATAGTCCAAAATCACACAAGGAGTGTCGCAATGGGCTTTAACAGGCCCTGCCTCTCTAAGAAGACAAAGAAAGACCATGTCCACTGCTGTGTCAGTATTATTAATCTGATGTCTGTAGGGCGGAGTGGTGGCTCTGAGGCTAAGGATCTGCGCTGGAATCCAGAAGGTTGCCGATTTGAATCCCTGCCACTGCCAAAAGAGATCCTACTCTGCTGGGCCCTTGAGCAAAACCCTTAACCTGTAATTGCTCCAGGGGCGCTGTACAATGGCTGACCCTGCGCTCTGACCCCAAGGGGTATGCGAAAACTAACAAATTCCTACAAGAAATTGTATAAGGCAAAATAAAGAATAAATAATCAACTCAGCACGCAGTAGCTAATAATGTGTGAATGTACTGTAGCAGCTCCTTTCAAGTGTTCTTCTAGCACTCCAACACAACCTTGTTCACTGTGAAGCCATTGCAGTTGTGCTCAGAATTTCTCTGAAATGCACTGTAATCATGAATTTGTGCAGACACCAGCACACACAAGATAAACAATTTAAAAGAAGATATGACAGCTGCAGGTACTTTGTCATTCCAAGGTCAGCACTGGTGGTATGGTCGTTGATTGAATGGTTCAGCTATCAAGAGTTATTGAGTATTTAGGAGTTTAGCATTTTAATGGGAGATGGTGTGCACCATTCTACAGTCAACCAACATGGTGCTATTTTTCAGGGTCAACTCAAGTCCGGCCACTTTATTACTTTCACTTATCAGGTTCAGTTTCATTATGTATTGGTCTTGGATTGTTGAATATATATAGTCTACTATGAAGCAAAGAAACATAACTCATTTCAGAAATAGAAAAAATACAAATGATAAAAATATGCATCATTTATTCAAAAAGATACATGTATAAATGATTAACTTTGTTCTGTGATTTAGAAAATGCACCTCTGAATTTGAAAGGAATATAGAATAGAAAAGTGAGTGGTGCGCACTCACCAGAGCAACTGTCTAGATACATCACATTACACGGTGGGCTAATCCGCTTCTATTGCCCTCACTCAGTCTGACAATGTTCCATTTTACTCTGCCAATATGCATTTCCAAGCAAGCAGATTAAGACAACAATTAAAGCAGATTCATTAATAGTCTGAGGAAACGATTCAGCACAATTTTATAAGATGCCTAAACTTATTAAATCAGGAATCCATTTTAAAAACATGGATGCAACATCTGACTTAAACTTTGGTATGAGTCCAAAACAAACTCCAAATAATGCCATTTGTCTTCACTCACTGGACGTAGAGCTTGGGGAGGAGGTATCGGGGAATCCACCCTGAAACCAAATGCCATTACACAATCTTGGATATAAAGACCTTTAATTTTCATTTCTACCTTTTCTTTTATCACATGTCAAACAGGTTCCATGTTCTGGTACTGAGCACGAATGATGGTCAAGACTAACAGAGGTAGAAACTTGGAACTTAAATAAATGAATCCCTGTTTTACTGCCTTTTCCTTCTTGGTTGTACAGTCATCTGTTACTTGCAGCCGCCACCATCATTAGAGACACATAACACTTCAGACTTGCCCTGTGGGACTCCAGAAGGAGTTCTTGTTGAAATACTCCACTATCACTAAATCAGTTTTTGCCAGACTACCACAATTTACCATCCCATTTTCATACATATACATATACATATATATATATTTTTTTAATTACTGCTTAGTATTTTGGAACCAACAAAAGATAACACATGCATTTAACAATGAACAATTGCAATATTTAAACAAACAAAAACTGGTCTATTAAATTTTGCAGCTTCTTTTTTTCCTCTGGTTGATGAAATTCTCGGCCAAGTGTTAGGTACACAACTTTGTCATCTCCCTCCTCTTCTTTCAGAATCTGTAATAGGCACAGTAATAGCATTAATAGCAGCTGAGTATGCTGGGACTGAGGGGAAGAGAACTGATAAAGGAGTGCTCACCCCCAGGTCCTTAAATACCCAGACTGCAGTAGCTGCCATCTTCAGTGTACAGCTTTCTAGATGCAAATAAAAACAGAATAGTGAACAGCTGTGTTTTTAAAAGCTAAAGTTAGACAGTAGGTAAATCTCTAATATTATTCTTTTCCATCCAAACAATTAATTCAAAACCTATGAACAACAGTCAGTCACTGTATGTACTGGCAACTAATTCATAAAACTGAACATACAAATGCAAAAAAATATAACTGTAGCCTTTTCAAGCTACAGCAATATATTTGTAACACTTCAAATTTAGCTAATTCACAATGTGTAGATAAATGTATGAACCCTCCGATTCAGCCCATTTATACTTTATAGATAAATGCTACATATTAGCTGCTCATTGTCAGCTTTACATCTGCTCCTGGCATGGAGTCGTATTCGTTCCTCCCATGCATGGCTTATCTCCTAGAGAACTGCATTTAACACCTGGTGAATCAGACTTCATGAAATAGTTGATGTACAGTAAAATTCTGGTCCTACCTTTAAATGGCACAATTTAAAACTAGTTGTTGGGTGCCACAGACAAATTAAACAAAAGGACATACTGTACATCACTACCTTCCCAAAAACCTCACCGAAGTGGAACTCTGCAGCTACTCTCTAGTGAAACAAGTACAATTCCATGTGATTTAATTTTAACTTTTGTGACTCAAGTTGTGTAAATAAAGTAAGCTCCTAATCAAATGACACATCTTTGTTTGTTGTGGAACTCACCATAGTGAGATTTTTCTTTTTGTGCTTTCTTCATTAGAAATCTGTGCAGCTCCTCCATGCTCGCAGCTGCTAAAAACAAATCCAAAACAAAGCAAACCTTAAATGTCACTGCAACAAATTACAATGGGACAAAACATACTAAAAATGGAAGCATTTTTTTTTCCTAAAGTTCTAGTGTAAAATGCTACACCACCACTTACTCTTATATTTGCATTTCAGGCACTTCTTAATGTTGAAATTAATTTTATTGGCTAACTAAAAAGATTACAATATGCAAGCTTTTGAGGCAACTCAGGCCCCTTCTTCAGGCAAGATTACTTTTTAGTTAGCCAATAAAATGTGTCATTTTGCTTAACTTCTCACTAAATTCATAATGGCTAACACGGTACAACACCCTAGTACTACAGGTACGTCTTAAAAAATGTTCTAATTTAGATCATTAAAATGCCTACAATATACACATCTCTAATTTCACAACAGAAACAATACATTTGAAACAAAGGTATTGAGTGGTTCTTCAAAATTTTGCTGATACAACTACATAATTTCAAACTACATTATGAAAGCTTAAGTGTGTAACAAGGAAAATATTTAAAACTGTAAAGCAAAACACAGGCATAAAAATGTGAGATTAGCAACGCAAGAAACACTGCTAACCAAGAAGAGTATAAATGATCATCTATAATTTGCCAGGACACATTTTGATTTTCCCCAAAGTCTTTTGGAAGAATAGTCTACAGATGATTTGTGATACAACTGGTTTTGAAGGACATGGATCCCAGTGTGCCTGGCATAAAGCAAGGACAACATTCCACAGTAAAAACATCACTCCAAACATGTAGGTAATAGTATGGGGATAGTTGCTGTCTCAGGATCTTGACAACTTTCTATAACTAAAGGAAACATGAATTGTGCTCTATAGAGAAAATCTTAAGGAGTATTTGTCTAGTCATCCACCTACGAGCTCAAATGTAGTTGGGTCATAGAGCAAGACAATGATCCAAGAAAACAAAAGAAAGTCTATATAGGTACAGCTGAGAAAAATATTACATTTTTGGACAGACTTAACGCTAAGACAGATGCAGTAGCAGGATCCAAAACAAGTAGTTTATACCTAAAAACCTACCAATGGTTCTGAATTAAATAAGCTCTGAAGAGAGAAGTAGGTTACAATTTCTTATCGGCAATGAGAAAGACTGAAAGGGAATTCTAAAGACACACTTAGTTGCAATTATTGGAGATGAAAGTGTTACAAACTGTAGGATTGATTACTTTTTCACACAATTACAGTTGGTGTTCAGTGACTTTATTCATTCCATAAATGACAGAACTTAAAAAGGTTTTATTTGTCCACTTAGGTGGACTTTATTAAATTTTGGGTAAAGCGATGAAAAAAGTTTAAAAAAAATTTTTAAGGGACAATTTAGTATGAATTCATAACTCAAAGATAATGAAACATCCACAAGATTAGCAAAGGCTCAGAATGTTGAAGTAATTGACAATGTTAACCCAAGTTCTTTTTCTTTTTTACATTTGATTGAATGTATTATTACTGAATTTAATATACATCCCAAATTTTACAAAACTTGGGTCAAATCAAGTCAACCAACCCCCTAACCTATGATTAAGAGAGCTGAGCCAACGGAGTAAAATTGTAATAGTAGGAAAAATAAGGTAATAAATAAAAATTAAAATAAAAAAGGGAAGAGAATCTGCTTCCTCAATTTATATGCTATTCTAAAATGTTATTGATTATATTCTGCCATGTTTTAAAAAAGTTTTGTACAGATCCTCTAAGTGAGAATTTGATTTTTTTTCAATATCAAATTGTATATAACATCAGTTTCCCACTGACTTAACAGGACAGTTAGGATTCTTCCACTTAAGCAAGATAAGGAAGTCTACGTGCCAATAGTGTAGTAAAAGCAGTTACAGTTTGTTTGCCCTTCTCCACTTTAAGCCCATCTGGAAGTCCACCAAACACAGCTGTTAGTGGATCAGCAGGAATTGTGACACTTAGGCTGTCTGAAAGGCATCTAAAGATTTTGGTCCAAAATTATGTTCATTTGGTGCAGGCCCAAAACATGCGGCCCAGTGAGGCTGGAACTTGCTTGCAATGTTTGCAGGTTGGATCTTGCCTTGGAAACATTTTGGACAATTTTAAATGAGAGAGATGTGCTTGATAGATGGTTTTAAGTTAAATAATTGTATGCTTTGCGCATATAGAAGTACAGTGTATTCTGTGCATTGCTGCTTTCCACTCCTTTTCTGAAATGCTGAGTGATACTTTTTCCACTGTCCTCTAGGATCTTTGAAAGGGAGGGACTTTAAAATGTTTTTTGTATATTACAGAAATGCTGCTTGAGTCCTCAAGACTAATCAATATTTCTTCCAGAATAGAAGTAGGTGGGAGGTGAGGAAAACTGGGCAGATTTCGTTTAGCAAAGTTTCAAATTTGGAGGTAGTGAAAGAATTGTGTTGATGGGAAGTTAAATTTGGAGTGTAATTGTTCGCAGGATGCAAAGATGATATCTATGTACAGATAACCCAAGTTCTAAAGTATGTAGTTTTATTAAATTATTTCCCCAAACCACTTGTTAAATTATTGAGCTGAACTTACATTAGTACCACTGGGCAAAAGGCAAGGACCAACCCTGGATGGAATGTCAGTTCATCTCACAGCATGCCTGCACATACACCAGCCAGGGACAGATTTACCATCAGTGCATTGTGGGTGTATGCCCAGGGGCCATTAAGCAGTCAAGTTTTGTACCAAAATCAAAAGTAAAAAATATTACGCTGTATTATTAAAGGGTATGATCAACTCTCTGGTTAAGGAGCCAATTCACCCAGGGGCCTGTGGGGTTCTTTATCCGGCCTTGAGCTCAAGCGCGTGCAGAAGGAACTCCGAGTCCAACTCAGGGCGGCAAAGGAGCAGTACAGGAGAAAACTGGAGCAAAAGTTGCACAATAACAGCATGAAGGAAGTGTGGGATAGGATGAAGATCATTACTGGCTGCAGCTCGAAGCGGGGTGCCACCATCGAGAAAGACGTGGAGAGAGCAAACCTGATGAACAACTTCTTTAACATGTTTGACCGCCCTAACCCACTCTCACCTCAGAGTACTGCACCCTCCACCCTTCTTTCAGCTGATACCAATATAGGAGAGTTTCCCCGCACCCACAATTACATCAGCCCAGGTAAGCAGAGAGCTGAGGAGACTTCGTGCCAGCAAAGCAGTGGGTCCAGATGGAGTATCGCCACGACTGCTGAAGGCCTGAGCGTTTGAGCTGGGGAGTCCTCTACAGCGCATCTTCAACCTGTGCCTGGAACAGGGGAGAGTCCCGAGGCTTTGGAAAACATCTTGTATCACCCCAGTCCCAAAGGTATTACGTCCTGGGGAGCTGATGACTTCAGGCCTGTTGCCTGGACATCACATGTGATGAAGACCATGGAGCAGCTGCTGCTTCATCACCCAAGGCCACAGGTCCGCCATGCCCTTGACCCTCTGCAGTTCGCATACAAGGAGAAGGTGGGAGATGAGGATGCCATCACCTATATACTACACCGATCCCTCTCCCACTTGGACAGAGGCAGTGGTGCTGTAAGAATTATGTTTCTGGACTTCTCTAGCGCCTACCACACCATCCAACCTCTGCTCCTTAGGGACAAGCTGACAGAGATGGGAGTAGACTCACACCTGGTGGCATGGATCGTGGACCATCTTACAGACAGACCTCAGTATGTGTGTCTCGGGAACTACACGTCTAACATTGTGGTCAGCACCACAGGAGCGCCGCAGGGGACTGTGCTTTCTCCAGTCCTGTTCAGCCTGTATACATTGGACTTACAATACAACTCTGAGTCCTGGCTCGCTGACGACACTGCTATCGTGGGCTGCATCAGGAGTGGGCAGGAGGAAGAGTATAGGAACCTAATCAAGGACTTTGTTAAATGGTGCGACTCAAACCACCTACAACTGAACACCAGCAAAACCAAGTAGCTGGTGGTGGATTTTAGGAGGCCTAGGCTCCTCATGGACCCCGTGATCATCAGAGGTGACTGTGTGCAGAGGGTGCAGACCTATAAATATCTGGGAGTGCAGCTGGATTATAAATTGGACTGGACTGCCAATACTGTTGCTCTATGCAAGAAAGGACAGAGACGACTATACTTTCTTAAAAGGCTGGTGTCCTTCAACATCTGCAATAAGATGCTGCAGATGTTGTATCAGACAGTTGTGGCGAGCGCCCTCTTCTATGAGGTGGTGTGCTGGGGAGGCAGCATAAAGAAGAGGGACGCCTCATATCTGGCCAAACTGGTGAGGAAGGCAGGCTCTATTGTAGGCACGGAGCTGCTTTAACGTTAACATTATATAAGACTAGCAAAATACCCACGCTTCGCAGCGGAGAAATAGTGTGTTAAAGTAGTTATGAAAAAGAAAAGGAAACATTTTAAAAATAACATAACCTGATTGTGAATGTAATTGTTTTGCCACTGTTATGAGTGTTGCGGTCATCAAGGATTTGATTATCATTATTTCTTTCCATCAGGTTTGTATTTGGAGGACGTGTTGTTTTGAAGTTACATTCCGTGTTTGTCAACCGTTGTAAAGATACCAGGTTTCATTCATCGAAGTGTTCACTACCCAAATCACTACTCATGAATGTAAGATGTTTAACAGGCATTCCCGGTATTAACTTGTGGATTTTCCTGCGAATATTTAGCAGCAGCGTGTGTATGAACTTGTGGAATCTCTTGCGAGTATTTAGCGACAGCGTCTTGTAACAGTTGTCAAAAAAATTTTTATTGTGTGCCTTTAACTGTTTCTGCCGCATGCTTCCTTTTAGAGATTATGTCCCAGTAATTAACCGTCTGTGGGATATCTGTTTAAGAAGAATTGGGGGCAAACTATGCCTGTGAGTCCTTGCTAAACGTACCATGGTGTGACGTCAGGGGAACTGACTAAAAAGGCAAGGAGGCACGTATTTTGAATGAAAAGGGAGAAGACAGCGAAGGAGCAGAAAAGTGAGAAGGAAAACTGTTTAAATAAAGAGCTAGGAAGGTGAATGGAAAGAAGCAGCCAGCGGTAAAGCAAGGAAGACTCTGTAATATGGACGGTTGGTTGCACGTAGAAGGTGCAACAATAAGATTGTTAAGCCTTATGATAATGTTCCCACACGGAGGGTTTAGAGAGACGCACTGGGAGAAGTATAGAATAGGGAAGCCCGTGTGACTGTTTTGCTGTTCTCCTTCGACAGTTCTGTGGCTCTGCACATTTGTATGCACCTCTCTAAAGTCAGTTTGTCTTCTCTCAGTAATCTTGGTTGCAAACTTGCATTACTGGTTCTGCACACAATTCGGTCATGTATAAGGGAACTTTTAATCTTCCCGAAATTGCATGTGCCTGCAAACACTCAGATCTGTGACGTAGTTGTCTATATTTTCTCCCCTTGCCTGATTTCTTGAAAAAAAAAACCTCTCTACAGTTTCGTTTATTTTCGGGTTGTAATGTTCATCAAATTTACGTATCATCAAGCTCATGGTTAACTCATCAGGTCTTACATCACTGGTCAGCGCCTGACACAATTCTCTGCCACTCTCTCCAATAAGATAATAATCTGACCTTAGTGTTTTTCTCTGCCTCCGGCATTGCAAGTTCTGTGTATAATCTGAACTCGTCCTTCCATGTTCTCCATGACTTCGCCAGGTCTTTATTATCGAGGCTTTATACCCTGCGTCTTCTCATTAAACTTGTATCTCGATAATATCTCGTGCGATCTTGTGATGTCCATGGTTTTATTTAATTTAATTTTAGCTCAGACCCGGCATTCAAACGTTTCTCTCGCACTTTCGCTGAGTTTGTGCCAAACACTATTCTATCCCTGACCATCTCATCTTCGTTTGCATAAGCACAGCTCTTCACCAATAATTTTAACTCCGTTAGAAAGTGATCAAAAGTCTCGTTTATACCCTGCGTCCTCTCAGTAAACTTGTATCTCGTGAATATCGTATTCGTCTTAGGCATGACAAATGCCAGGGGCAGCGTGTCTATGAACTTAATTTAAACTTAAGCTTTACACCTTGCTTTCCTATTCGTTTGCATAAGCACAGTCCTTCACCAGCAATTTTAACTCCATTACAGCAATTTTAACTCCCTTATAAAGTGATCAAAAGTCTTGTTTACACCCTGCGTCTTCTCATTAAACTTGTATCTCGCGAATATCTTATTTGTCGTAGGCATGACAAACGCCAGCGGCAGCGTGTCTATGAACTTAATTTAAACTTAAGGTTTACACTGTGCTTTGTTTACGCAGTAGCTGCACTTATGAATATTCTTGTATGTGTCACTCGCTTCATATTCTTTTGCTGCCTTCTCAATTGTGTAATGCATTTTTTGAACAGGTTTCATTCATCGAAGTGATCACTACCCAAATCGGTACTCGTAAATCTAAGATGTTTAATAGGTATTCCTGGTATTAAGTTGTGGATCTGCCTGCGAATATTTAGCAGCAGCATAATTTAAACTTAAGCTTTACACCTTGCTTTCCTATTGATATATGTACAAATGCTTGTTCAGCGTCAGAGGGTTTCCGCAGTAGCTGCACTTATGAACATGCTAAGCACAGTCCTTCACCTGCGAATGTTTACCTTATATGGGAAGGCACTCAATTACGTGGGAGGCGTGATGATGTGGAACACAACTCTGCCTCACATGGCGACCGAGCTGCAGGCCGTATATATGGACGAAATTAGGTTCCAGTTATGACTGTTATACGTAGAATTTCGAAATGAAACCTGCCTAACTTTTGTAAGTAAGTTGTAAGGAATGAGCCTGCCAAATTTCAGCCTTCCACCTACACGGAAAGTTGTAGAATTAGTGATGAGTCAGTGAGTGAGTGAGTCGTCAGTCAGTGAGGGCTTTGCCTTTTATTAGTATAGACTGTTATACCTGCATTTTTATCACTCTTTAATTTAATATTGTTTTTTAACAGTAAGCTGGTGCTGGAGTATGTGAATTTCCCCTTTGGGATTAATAAAGTGTATCTATCGATGTTGACAATAGATTGATTTAGAGTTGTCAATCACCAAACCTAAATGTGTTTAGCTGGGAAATGACAGTATTGGAATAAGTACATTCAGAAACTGAATATGATTTTTATTCACTACGTAATCTAATAGTCTTTACTGTTTGGTAGTCAAAAGCTCATGTTATAAATGAATAGCAATTTGACACTTAAGTTACTTTAACTAACTAAAGCTGACGTAGTGGTGCACATAAAAGTGAATACTTCAAACCCAAACGTAAAAGTATAACCAGGTTTACATAAAAAAAAAGTCTTAACTGGTGAAGCTGACAGTGATTGTACACTTTAGTTATTTTTCTTCAAGGGCAATTAACAGACAAAAACAAAGGAGTCACTGTTTTTTTTTTAACTGCACTGTGATTACCAGGCTAGTTATTTGTCATAATGTGACCCAAAAGATAAGAGGTTTTACAATGCAAATTCTTCATAAAATACCTTGACACACATATACATATATTTAAACTGGGTACTGACATCCAAGCTAACCAATAGCATCCACAGCCTTCAAATATCACAATTATTGAAGGGTGGTTGATGTTGAGTGTTGGTTTGTGATTTTCTAAATTTTGTTTTAATCACCACGATAGACACAACGATTGCTATTTGGCAATTTTGTGCTTCTCAGCTCCAGACACATTTTCTTTCCACTGTATTTATTATTTACTATCACTTCTCCAATTCTTCAAGTACAGTTATTTATAAGAAAACTGCATCCATGCTAAACATGTACAATAAAATTATTTCCTGCTTTATTTTGTTTTCATTAACATAGAATGCATGTTAAAGTGGGGGAGTTGCTATTGTAGCCGCCGAAGTATAAGGCGAGATCGAGCACGGGTAAAACTTGTGCTGAAAGAAATCTCTCAGTTCAAAAGTTCATTTAAAAAATATTTAGTGAAAGATAAAAGCAAATAATCCACACAAGAATAAAGAAAAAAGTAGTTACACACATAGAATAAAAGGCAAAAAAAAGGAAAAATGTATCTTCTCTAAACTTCTTTTCTTGAGAAACTTCAGTTATTTCTGTACTTAAAAGTTCTTTCCTTCTGCCTCTTTATTTAAAGATTCTTAGCTGCTTCTTCTGTAAACTTTAAACTTATGGCTCTGCACTTAAATTAAGTGCTGTTTTCTTACATATTGCTTTACACACTCAAAACGGTTTAAACCCTTGTGCTCTCTACGCCTTACACATGGCAAGGCTGGTCACTAACTGAAGAATGTTTAGTCATAGCAGATAGAAACAGCTAGAATATACAAATTTCACTCAACTTATGTGGGTTATAGCAAACTTCCATAGATTATGCTTTGTCATCTAGCAAAATATTTATGAATCTTATATAACTAGGAAAATGGCTCTTACTGCTACTTTTATGTCAATACTTTTAAAACGATTTCATTGGTACAATTAATGATAGCAATAGTACACCTGCCACATAAATCATTATGTATATAAAATGTGTTTGTGAAAATACCATCTCATGGACCTTAACATATTTTTGTTTTCTGATTAACATGGACAGGCAATTTCATCTGGGTCACATGAAAGGTTTGAGGAGGAAAGTGAACCATCAACCATGTAAGTACAGAGTCCTCTACCTTATCTTCTATATCCCACCATCTCCAAAAGAGATGTGATTGATTTTTATGACACTTACATTTTCTATCTCAGAAATTTTATGCTGACATCTTGTACTAAAGTCATAGTAACTCAACCTTCTGAAGCCTTCAAATAGAGCAGAGGTTCTCAATATTGGTCCAGCAGGTTTTTCTTCCAACCAGCTTCTGTTTTTAATTGGAATCCTGGGATAATTAAGTGAACTGTTATTGCCCAGATTCTGTGTTTTGGAAACACTATAGAAATGAGATAACCAAGGCTGGGAAAATATATATATTTCTTATTCTTTTGCATGTTTGTCACACAAAATGTTTCTGATCATCAAACACATTTAACCATTAGTCAAATATAACACAAGTAAACACAAAATGTAGTTTTTAAATGATTGTTTTTAATATTTAGGGAGAAAAAAAAAATCCAAACCTACATGGCCCCGTGTGAAAAAGTAATTGCCCCCTGAACCCAATAACTGGTTGGGCCACCCTTAGCAGCAATAACTGCAATCAAGCATTTGCGATAACTTGCAATGAGTCTTTTACAGCGCTCTGGAGGAATTTTGGCCCACTCATCTTTGCAGAATTGTTGTAATTCAGCTTTATTTGAGGGTTTTCTAGCATGAACCGCCTTTTTAAGGTCATGCCATAGCATCTCAATTGGATTCAGGTCAGGACTTTGACTAGGCCACTCCAAAGTCTTCATTTTGTTTTTCTTCAGCCATTCAGAGGTGGATTTGCTGGTGTGTTTTGGGTCATTGTCCTGATGCAGCACCCAAGATCGCTTCAGCTTGAGTTGACGAACAGATGGCCGGACATTCTCCTTCAGGATTTTTTGGTAGACAGTAGAATTCATGGTTCCATCTATCACAGCAAGCCTTCCAGGTCCTGAAGCAGCAAAACAACCCCAGACCATCACACTACCACCACCATATTTTACTCTTGGTATGATGTTCTTTTTCTGAAATGCTGTGTTCCTTTTACGCCAGATGTAACGGGACATTTGCCTTCCAAAAAGTTCAACTTTTGTCTCATCAGTCCACAAGGTACTTTCCCAAAAGTTTTGGCAATCATTAAGATGTTTCTTAGCAAAATTGAGACGAGCCCTAATGTTCTTTTTGCTTAACAGTGGTTTGTGTCTTGGAAATCTGCCATGCAGGCCGTTTTTGCCCAGTCTCTTTCTTATGGTGGAGTCATTAACACTGACCTTAATTGAGGCAAGTGAGGCCTGCAGTTCTTTAGACGTTGTCCTGGGGTCTTTTGTGACCTCTCGGATGAGTCGTCTCTGCGCTCTTGGGGTAATTTTGGTCGGCCGGCCACTCCTGGGAAGGTTCACCACTGTTCCATGTTTTTGCCATTTGTGGATAATGGCTCTCACTGTGGTTCGCTGGAGTCCCAAAGCTTTAGAAATGGCTTTATAACCTTTACCAGACTGATAGATCTCAATTACTTCTGTTCTCATTTGTTCCTGAATTTCTTTGGATCTTGGCATGATGTCTAGCTTTTGAGGTGCTTTTGGTCTACTTCTCTGTGTCAAGCAGCTCCTATTTAAGTGATTTCTTGATTGAAACAGGTGTGGCAGTAATCAGGCCTGGGGGTGCCTACGGAAATTGAACTCAGGTGTGATACACCACAGTTAGGTTATTTTTTTTAATAAGGGGGCAATTACTTTTTCACACAGGGCCATGTAGGTTTGGATTTTTTTTCCTCCCTAAATAATAAAACCATCATTTAAAAACTGCATTTTGTGCTTACTTGTGTTATATGTGACTAATGGTTAAATGTGTTTGATGATCAGAAACATTTTGTGTGACAAACATGCAAAAGAATAAGAAATCAGGAAGGGGGCAAATAGTTTTTCACACCACTGTATTTATGTGTGTGTGTATATATATATATATATATATAAATTATCTTTTTTTTAATGTACTAAGCAGTTATATGGGAATTTTTTTTTCTTTTTAACAATATTTTTATCTTGATGTTCATTCTATTTTTCTGGGTAATCCAATTGTTTAATTAATCCATTGTTTTCTAATTAGTGGGCCTGACAAAGTAATTGCAGCCTTTCATGATTCAGTGTTGTTTCCCTGGGTGTTTTGCTCTGTTCTTTTTTCATTGTCTTATATATAAATGTCTACAAGTGGAAGTGTGTGTGTCTGTCCAGCCCAGAAGTGAGACTCACTTTGCCGCTAATAACACAAGCAAAGCCTGCACGTCAGCAAAATGAAACCTCAGAAGAAAGACAAAGTCGCTTAGCCGCTAATATCAGCAAAACGGTATCCCTTTTACTTTTCCTCATGCCGCTAATACACAAGTGATGCGAGCATGTTGGTAAAACGAAAACTCCCAGGAGAAAGATGCCCAGAGTAGTTCATTTCAATTACCTGACATCTCTATATGTCAATTTTTCTTCTAACGATTTCAATAGTTTCTAGGACCCAAGGCTTTTTACAGCATAGGCTTACACAGCTAGTCATTATTAAGATACAATGAAGGGAGCAAACTGCACAGAGAAAGGGCAAAATATAATGAAAGCAACAAAAGTGAGTTAAGCATTTAAATCTATATCAAAAGCACAAATAATTTTTAAATATCTAATGAATGTTAAAATCATGCTGCTGTGCTTTCTTAATCTACACTAATAAAAGGCAAAGCCCTCACTGACTGACTCACTCACTCATCACTAATTCTACAACTTCCCGTGTAGGTGGAAGGCTGAAATTTGGCAGGCTCATTCTTTACAGCTTACTTACAAAGATTAGGCAGGTTTCATTTCAAAATTCTACGTATAACAGTCATAACTGGAACCTACTTTCTACCATATATACGGCCATAGCCTGCAGCTCGGTCGCCGTGTGAGGCGGAGTTGCGTCCCGCATTATCACGCCTCCCACGTAATTGAGTGCCTGCCCATATAAGGTAAATATTTGCGGGTGAAGGACTGTGCTTATGCAAACAAAGATGAGATGTTCTAGTGCTTGGCACAAACTCTGCGAAAGTGCGAGAGAAACTTTTAAGTGCTGGGTCTTAGCTAACATTAAATAAAGCCGTGGACATCGCAAGATCACACAAGAGATCAGCTCACGTGAACTGACTGTGAACGCAGTACGTAGAGAACAAGGAAGAGCTCCAAAGAGGGCTGAACAAAAAATGCATTACACAATTGAGAAGGCAGCAAAAGAATATGAAGCAAGTGACGCATACAAGCATATTCATAAGTGCAGCTACTGTGGAGACAGAGCACGGTGTAAACCTTAAGTTTAAATTAAGTTTATAGACATGCTGCCACTGACGTTTGTCATGCCTACTTATGCAAATGAAAAGGAGATGGTCAGGGGTAGAATAGTGTTTGGCACAAACTCAGCAAAAGTGAGACAGAAACTTTTAAGTGCCGGGTCTGAGCTAACATTAAATGATTGTTGGTGAAGGACTGTGCTTATACAAACGAATAGAAAGCAAATGTTACGTTATTTTTAAAATGTTTCCTTTTCTTTTTCATAACTTCTTTAACACACTTCTTCTCCGCTGCGAAGCGCGGGTATTTTGCTAGTGTAGAATAAGAGGAAAAAAAATACCAGCTAATTAATTGAGATCACTGTTATCATTTGCCACTGATTATGAATCTGGTTAAAGCAAACACCTGAAGCCACAGTGGGCCTGCCCCCAAGACCGACTTTGAGAACCTCTGAAGTAGAGAGCACTGCAAACGTAAGCAATAAGTAAAGACACTGTCTCAAAAGACGTGGCCTCTACTCACCATCCAGGAATACACAAGATGTAGTTTTATTTATAACCTGTTGGTTATATTTGTTTTAGTAGGAAATAATAGCAAAGTTCTATATCTGATCCTGAGACCTAAATATCAGACGATTCAAAATACAGATAGTAACTCGAGCAAAATTCATGCAGCATTTACAACATTAAACTTAATTACACAACTTCATAGAAAAATACCACATACAAAATGTTGTCTTCATCATGAGTAACAGGGCTTTGCTAAATTAACATATTAGGTAAACTAAGAATTTGTTTGCAAGAGAGCCATTCTTTAGGAATCTTAAGACTTCACTTACGTGTCAGCATTTCCAGGAACTGTAGTGTATCAACAGACCAAGACAATGCCCTGAGTAAAGGGCTCAGCATTCTGCACAGGAAGAAAAACATATCTGGGCAGCTCTGGCTAAGCTGAAACAAGAGACAATGACAAACTGAATAACAAGACAACATAATAATGACATATAACACTTACAGTACATTTAAATAGAAAGAATTACATAAAATGGGGCAAATATAAGATCAAAGACTTTGTTCTGTATTGACTATTATTGATTATTCATGAATGGATATCTTTATTCAGTGAGGACTTATAGGATAAATTACTTTAAGAATGTTAATCGAGTTATAGTACAACTCTTGTACCCATGGAATCAGTTTCAGTTATTTGTGATTACTGTGGCCCCAAAATATTAAATCGAAAATTCCAGAAATAAATGGATTTCCGCATTCCATGTGCAGAGTGTGGAAGTAATGCACGTGGGCATGCCTCTGTGTATGATTTTATTTTTGCCATGCTGATGCGTCAAGCCTTTGGAACCTCTAGCATTCGCGCTGTAACATTCATTACTGAGTTATAGCAGTGTTGTAAAAACAACCCTTAATTTTACTTAATAACCTTAAAGTTCCAAAGTACATGTAGTGGTGCAGGAAGCTCTGCAAAGCATAGGAGAAGCTGTGAAGCGATTCCTGTGCTCCTGAAAACAACGAAGAGCACAGAAGACAGGGAGTACCAACAATAGGTTAAGATATTTTTTATTTAAGAAATAAATATAAAAATGTATTTAAACTGTGTATGTACAAGATATTTTACATTTCTTCTTTGCACCTTGATGGTTAAGGTAAAATGTGAGGTTCTCTAATTAATTTGAGAGACACAAGTGTACAAGTATAAATATTTAATTAATACAAGGCATTTTACTATATAATGTAAATAACTTATTTTGCATAATTCATCAATTAAAATTCATCATGGGTACCTATGTTAATGGAAAACGTGATATACTGTACATAGGGTTCAATTACTATCTGTGGTTTCAGGCATTCGCGTAAGCCTTGTAAACTGTACTGCCCACAGATATGGACGTTCCACTGTATTAGTTAAACTATGATTACATCAAATACAAGGGATACATATTTGCATAATTACCCACAAAGAAGATAACAGAGGGAGACTGTGGTGTAGCTAGTTATGCTTTTTTCCTGGCTTCAAATAATTACATTTTTGTTGATTTCTACCATTTTACTCTGTACAAGACACTCATTACTTTCATCTTTTTTGATATTTGCTATACAGTATGTTACACTTCATTATGGATCTAGGTTTCCAAGCTGTACTGACACTGCCAACTACAACCTGCATTATTTTCTTCACTTCAGTACATTTGTTATTCCGCTCTGCATGAACAGCATATAGTATACAAAACATAACAACCCTAACCAACTAAAGCAAGTGTTTACAATCAGCACAAAACCATATAGACTAAAACCAAACTCTTATCTCAATATCAGCACAAACTTTCACATATTTTCAGAATAAGCATACTCTCCAAAAATGGGGCAAGATATCCTACGAGTTACTAAGCTGTAAAACACTTTTTTGGTGGGTTTAGTGGTATACAATAATAGAAACAACAGAAGAAAATTGTCAACCAGTAGAAATTTTAATTTATTATATTTACTTTGTTTATTATATTTACACACCAGGAAGCCACCTTAGTTACTTGTAGTAAGACACACATGCAAGGTGGATAGTCATTATCTTGTTACCTTCTGAGACAATGCGGCATATGGTGGTACAGCTATAGAGATGGAAAAAGAAGGTGAAAACTGTAGCCAAGGCTGCTCTTATATTCACATGACAAACCAATTGATGAGATGGCTAGAGAAAAAGGTTCTTCAACTTCAGGCTTCAATTTGCTATAGCTAAATTTGAATGTTCACATGCAATCAAGCAGCATATAGCCTAATTGTTCTGATAGTGTATTTGTTTCAGTGACTGGATTTACAAAAACATATTGTGGAAAATGCACACTGTTAGTATTGCGTACAACAGAATCAGATGACAGTAGGGCTCTAACTAATTTCATTTTACTAATGTTAAAAATTCTATATTGCATTGTCACATTGTGTGTGTGGTGTGATGACACAACTTTGTTTTTCCCTTGTCAAAATTGAAAACTATTTTGATTTTTGAAGGGGTCAGCTTAAACTCGTGTACAGTTGTCATACTATCAACACACCTTCAGCAGAATGGTCATGTATGCATTTTAGAAACATTTAATGACTGACCAGCTAAAAATAATGCAGATATATAAAAACTGAGAAAAATACAGAACTACAAACTAAGGACAATTAAGATACTGTTTGGACAGAGTGCTGCCAACAGAAGATTAATTTGTGATGTGATTTAACATATGCATGCTGCATGAAGATACTTTCCACAGTCTATGACAATCTATGCTAGATGTGGAACAGTTTGCACCGGAAGTTAGGTATTCATATCCGTACTTTTCAAATGGACCAACCCTACCCCAGACCCAAAACTGTTTTTTAAATGTGATCTTGCTCTTGTACATTTAAATGAGACCCCCGGCAGGACCTGCTCTCTGAAGTTTTTGGTTTAGATTTGATCACTCTAACCACCACCGTGATCATTGAAAAAAAAAAAAAAAAAAAAAAAGATAAAAACAGAGCACTAGTGGTTTTTTGCTTCACTTATGGTATATTGAAATGCTGTGCATCTTCAATTTAGAAAGCATTGGAATGAAAGATGCTTTATTTTTATGTAATAATGTTTCTTCAAAGGATGGATAGATGGACATACAAACAGACAGATGGATGGGTGGAACTTTGTCTCCAGGATAAGTCTGACTTTTTACAGAAGCCTTTATGTCTAAATACATAAATAGATAAACATATACACACAGTATGGTCTGAATACACATCAGAATGATTAAAGGGAAGACATTTTTTAAAAAAAGAAAACTTATGACTTGACAGTCACAGTGAAACAGTATACTTGCGTATTTCTGTTGGCATAAGGGAGCCCCATTCGAGTTTGAAACACTACTGTAAAATGAATCATGGGCAAAAAGTCCTCAGTGTTAGTGTGTCAGAGAGGGGATGTACAGTATTGTCCATAAGGGCCCACAGTTGTGGTTTAAAGCTCTCCTTTGCTACTACCTTCAGGGGGTTCAGAGTGTGTCCCATAACTGAGCCTGTCCTTTTATTTAGCTTGTTAATTTGGCCAGCCTCTCCTGAAATGATGTTACCAGCCCTGCAAACTATAGCATAGAATATCGCCCTGACCATCACAGAATTATAAAAGATGTGAAGGATGTTGCTTCCCATATTAAAGGAACACAGTCTCCTAAGGAAGAAGGACCCGCTCCACCCTTTCTTATATAGTTCCACTATGTTCTGAGACTAGTCCATAAGTGCAGATTCATCAGGGAATTTCAGCAAATGGCGTGACACGGTTTTATATTTCATTCTGAGGTGTTCCTTGTGGTGCTCCAGTGTTGCTCAGATCTGTATCAGAAACATAGTCCTTAAGTCTCAAACTTTTGCTTGCCAAACAGATAGTCCATTATCCAGGACATCATAGGCACCATTGGGGAAATCTATTAAAAACTGGGTCAGATTGTGTTAGTTTTATCCCCTTCTAGCATTTCAGCCCTGGATAGCTCGAGTCCAGTAATTATGCCCAGTCCATTCCAGACATCCTTCATGTTATTCTGAGTGAATTTATTATTTTAGCTTTGTAAGCATTCTTTCCTTCACTCTGCTTTTTCTTTGGCACATGCCATGCACCCTTCAATGTTCTCTTGTCACCTGATTTGAATATTCTCTTTTTCTCATTCAGTAGACCTTTTAGCTTCTTAGTAATCCAGAGTTTGTTGTTTGGAAAGCAACATACTACCTTTGAGGGAACTACAGTGTCAATACAAAAGTTAATATGGTCTGTGATGCAGTGATTGAGTCCCCCAACATCATCCCCAAGTGACATACACATCATTTCACAGTCTGACACTTGGAAGCAGTCATTCAGAGCCATTTCACCATCCAGGCTCAACTTCCTTACTATACGGGAGGTAATAGGTTGTCATCTAATAACAGGCTTGTAGTTGAGAAGCAGCTGAATGAGGTTGCGGTCAGATCTTCCCAGAGGAGCCAATTACACTTAAAATGTATGTTAAACATTTGCATAGAGCAGGTTCAGCTTTTTACTTCCACGAGAGAAAACGCCAACTGAAAGAAATTTTTCATTATTTCTTCCAAAGTCAAATGGTCGAAATCCCCACATATTGTAACTGCAGGGTCAAAGCAAGTCCTCATTAAAGTGTTAATGACAGAACACATCATTTCCATTGCTGTCCCCCATTTGCAGAGGGTGGAATATAAACATTAATAACGATGATGTAATTTATCTCTCCGAGTTAATAAAATAGACAAATTCCAACAGCCACAATTTTCTGAATTACAAACTGTAGTTTTAGCTGTAATATGCTCTCTTTTTCTCCATTTGTCATTCATGTAGTTGACCAGTAACCCCTCCTGCGTTTTTTCCACATATTAAAACAGTGTTAAGTATATCGGGTTTAAGACAGCTCTGCGTAAAACACAAAATGCCACTGAACTTCTATCCTCCATGACCTGCTATAATGGCAGACTGTTTATCCATCTTATTTGACAGAGATCAAACATTGCCCTTTACAAAGGATGGAAGACAAATTCTAAAACCTTTGCTCTTTGCTTTTACTCTCTTGCCTACATGTCAACCTCTCTGTTTGTAGACTGAAAGCTCCTGCAGTAAAGTGAAACTGACCTACTTGAGTGTTCATGATTGCAGGACAAATAACTGATTACGGGTAATGAAAATGTAAGTGAATTGTGTCAAAGTAAACTAAAAGGTAAACCATGCCTATTATTTAGAAAATTGTTAATTTGCTCTTTAAAACAAGTATGTAACAGCATATTTGGCTGGCAGAATTAAAGTTCTAGAACTGGAACTGTTGACAGGCATGCTACGGACTTATTGTAGACTGCTTTGGCATACAGGTTTTTGTTTATCTCTGCTGCTTATAATCATAAAAAAAAAACAGTCATGACAGCTGAGACTGTTACTGCTGGCTTTCTACTTTAAAACGGATATAAAAATCATGGCAAGGGGTCACTCAACTTTGCAATTCAAACTTTATTTGCTAGAACTATTTTCCATGGTCTATTCATGATGCATAATCTGCCTCAACATTCAAATCCAGACTGAAGGCCCAAACTTCAATATAAGTTTCAGCAGTCTCTTAAATTCAATGTGTCTATAGGTTTATAGGATCAGGTCATTATTTTCAAATGTACAGAGTGCAGTGGTCTGTGAAACATGCTGTATACTATAATAATAAGGTATTCTTGCCTTGAAATGTTTTCTTTAACACTGCACTGTGATTTTATCAATCACTTTTGCCATATACCCTTCCTTGTAATTAACAACTATGTTTGATATGTAAAGCTTCTTTTGATACTTGCTGTTAGTATATGTTAGGAATAACTCCAAGCTTT
Organism: Polypterus senegalus; assembly: GCF_016835505.1. Classification (NCBI taxonomy): domain Eukaryota; kingdom Metazoa; phylum Chordata; class Cladistia; order Polypteriformes; family Polypteridae; genus Polypterus; species Polypterus senegalus. The sequence continues at coordinate 36,761,964 of NC_053164.1, forward strand.
TACTGGTGTAGTCATGCATTTTCATATTAATGTGTTGCTTTTATCTTACATATTGGTTTGGTATTTGATACTGTAATTTTGTTTGTAAAATGTCTTGTGGTAGTGAATGTTGATAATGGTACAACAAAAACAATGATTTTAGTTTCATAAAATCAGCTTTACTGATGCTAGTTCTGGTGGAATAATACCTTCCTAGAAATTTCTCAGAATAAAAGGATTAAGAAGTGAAAGTCTTTCCAAACTTCGATTTATCATTGAAGTGCATGTTCATTCCCAAAATTGGTTTTGGACAATAACTTATAGAATCAAATGGTTGTTCATAAATTGACAACTTAAATCCTTAGATTAGTGGTGTTAGATTTACCATAAACATCACTGCCCATACTAGCACTGATTAGTATTTCCAGATCATTGCACAAGTACCTTAAAACTCTTCATGTTTTCAGATGTTTCACAGTCACTATCACTGCCTGACAGGCAATCAGAAGTTTTCCACATAAGATCATGATGCTTCTTCCCCAAGTCGCCAATCAGCTTCTCAGTAACCTACATCATTTACAGAAAAATTGTAGAAATCTTGTTAAAATTATTTTCAAAATATTATCAAAGACAGTAAATACATGGTTTTTCAGCAATTTAATTTATTGAGAAACCATGTATATTTATATTCAAATTTATGATTATGTGTACATAGTACAATTAAATTCTTACTTGCATGTAATAAACATGTAATAATTAATTGTGTAACTTGTTGGTTCTTAAGTCAATCAAAACTTAAGGTGTCAGAGACTGAAATATTTTGCACAAAGAGTAGTAACTCAAACTAAAGATGAAGCCTTTCATACGTATTGTATTGCTTTATAAAATGTGGTAAGTTACATTTTCATGGACAAATAAAAATCCACTTGAATGTCAACAAGTGCGTTTCACTTAAGGGTAATTGACCATTTTGAAACTGATGTATTTAAATTTACTTTAAAATTTCCAAAATGCTAAGAGGTGAAAGTACTTTGATGTAGGGTGGAGTAGATAAAAAGTGGGCCTAGTAATACCTCTTCCATTATTAGTACTCCACAGCGTACAAGACTATCCACAGCATCCTCTGCAATGCTCAAAAATGACTGGCAAGGCTGCAAAAATGAAAAGCGTAATTAAAAAAACAGCTTTAATTTTTTTTTTTTTTTTTTTAAATTACTCCATACTTCCTGCGTGTATGGGTATATATTTAAATACACAGAGTGACATGTGGATCAGTAAATACCCTGCTTTTACTTTCTATGCAGATGTTTGTTTCACAAATATAACTTTTCTTACCAACTGTAGTCAGAACTTAGTAATTTTCAAAACTGTTGGTGTTGTATTGTAATTAGGTATTCTCCCTGGCAACAGGGCTTCAATGTTTGTTTAGTTTCAAACAAGGCATCCCTATATCTCTCTATATGGGCATCACTGACAAGATGACCTTGAATTTTATTGTTTCTGAAAAGACTGTAATAGATGTCAGATTTTATTGAAAATTAGTTACTTTCTTTTGCGCTATTTATTGCTGACTCTGTTTCTACTTCTTCAAGTATGCGCTCAAAAAAAAAACCAAACAAGCTGTTAATTCAATTAATCAACTAAAAACCAATAATGCAACTACATATACAGCGCATTCAGACCCCTTCACTTCTCATTTTGTTATGTTGTAGTCTTATGGTTACATGGTTTAAATTCATTTTCCTTCCATCAAACAACACTTAAAAACCCAGAATTATTTTGGAATATATATTAAAAAAATAAAAGTATTTAGACATTTTACTACAACACTTGAAATCTGGCTAAGGTATTTGTTTCTATTAATCTTCACTGAGATATTTCTACACCTTGTTTAGAGTCTGCCTGTGGTCAATTCATTTGATTGGACATAATAGGAAAGGCATACACTTGTCAAAAGTAAGTTTGAAAGAGGAAAAACATGCCATGAGATAAAAGGAATTACCTTCAGAGATTATAGACATGATTGTAAACAAGGTACAGATCTAAGAAAACACTACAAAACATTTTTCTGCACCAGTGAGGTTTTCCAAGAGCACAGTGGCCTGCATAATTCTTAACTGGAATATCATGGAACAAATATGACTCTTGCTAGAGATGGCTGCCCAGCCAAAGTAAACAAATCATGGGAGAACAGCCCTGGCAAGAGATGTGACCAAGAACTCAATGGTTAATATGGGTGAGCTCCACAGAAACTGTGTGGAGATGGAAGAAGCTTCCAAAAGGACCACTACCTCCACAACACCCCTCTGATCTGGGCTTTGTGAGGGAGTGGCTAGACAAAACATGAAAGCCCACTTGGAGTTTGCAAAGAGGCAAGTAAAAGACTCTCAAGACTGTGGGAAACAAGATTTACAATGAAACAAAGAGGCCAAAATTTTATATCATGTATATGTATTCTAGTAGTCAACTAAATTACTATAATGCGCTTCTAACATGACTACTTAAGAAAGAAATCAATCAACTGCAATTAGTTCAGAATGCAGTGGCAACAGCCTTAACCAGAAAAAGAACATCTGAGCACATTTCCCTAGTTTTAACATTGTTACATTGGTTACTCATGTCCTTTAGAACTGATTTTTAAAATACTAGTCATATATAAGGCATTTTGCTCCTTCCTGTATTTCGTAGTGGCTGTCCCTTACATTTCAAGTCATAACCTTATATCTTCTAATAATGGTATGCTTTTTATTCCAAGAGCTAACCATAAAAAGGCGGCAGCCATTTGTTTTTATACACAAAAAATCTGGAATAATTTACACCAGGAGAATACTGTGGAACATTTTAAGAAACACCTAAAAACCCACCTTTTTAATTTGGCTTTTTCATAGCTACATTTTAGTTGTAGGCCTAATGGATTACCCAAGAAAAGAATTATATTCTTCAGGAAGTTGCAATCATTACTAATTTCTACTTTTCTCTGCCTTTTCTTTTTGAGGCACTGTGCGGGAAACTAATACATGAATAAAGGTAGGTGCCCCAGCTATCCACGAAACTCTGAGTCAAATCCTCCAAATACAAATAAATCAAGTTTTACAAAAATAGGTTCAAAACTCATCAACCCTCACCCCTTTGAGAAAGACAGCTAGCTAGGCCTGCAGAGTAAAACTTTAAGCTAGTAAAAATAAGTACATAGGTAAATTAATAAATGACTGAAGATAAATGGAGTAAAAGAGGGGAGAGAACCTGCCTCCTCAATTTAAATGCTTATTCTAAAATCCTATCGATTAAATCCTGCCAGGTTTTGAAAAGGTTTTGTATAGATCCTCTAAGTGCAAGTTCAGTTTCAAATAGTATATATCATCAGTTAAGATAAGTCTACATGCCAGTAGTGAAGTAAAGGCAATTACAGTTTGCTTGTCCTTCTCCACTTTGAGCCCATCTGGAAGTACACCAAACACAGCTGTTAATGGATTAGGAGGGACTGCGACACCAAGGCTGTCTGAAAGGCATTTAAAGATGTTGGTCCAAAATGATGTTAGTTTGGTGCAGACCCAAAACATGCGGCCCAGTGAGGCCGGAACTTGATTGCAGCGTTTGCAGGTTGGATCTTCCCCTGGAAACATATTGGACAATTTTAAATGAGAGAGATGCGCTCGATATATAATTCTGAGTTGAATGATTCTATGCTTTGCGCATATGGAGGTTGAGTGAATTCTGTGCACTGCTACCTTCCACTCCTTTTCTGAGTTGTTGAGTGAGAGAACTTTTTCCCACTGTACTCTTGGATCTTTGAAATGGAGGGACTGTAATATGGTTTTATATATTACGGAAATACTGTCCGATTCCTCAAAACGGATCAATATTTTTTCCGGCACAGAGGTAGGTGGGAGGTGAGGGAAATCGGGCAGGTTCTGTTTAGCAAAGTTTCTAATATAAAGGTAGTGAAAGAAATGTGTTGCTGGAAAGTTAAATTTGGAGTGTAATTGTTCGTAGGATGCAAAGACATTGTCTATGTACAGAGCTCTAAGTGATTTAATCCCTAATGTTTTCTAGACATTGAAAACTGTGTACTTTTGAGAGGGTGGAAAAAGGTGGTTCTCATGCAAAGGTGTATACAATTGAAAGTTAGGTAGAGCCATGCCGTCTTCCGCCTCAGGTCTTCGTAGGGTCGTTCTTTGGATATGTGCATGTTTTGAATTCCAAATAAATTAGGTTATGGTTGAGTCTAATTTTATAAAAAATGATTTCTTGATTTATATTGGAATGTTTTAAAATAAAAAGAGAAACTTAGGAAGGATATTCATCTTAACAATGTTAATTCTTCCAGCTAAAGTGAGATGAAGGGTTGACCATCTATACAAGTCTTGCATAATTTTTTCCATACAGACAGCAAAATATTGTTGATAAAGAGCTTTATGTTTGCTTGTGATGTTTTTCTTTGAGACACCTGTCTATCAAATACTGCAAGCAGTACAAATTTTTACAGTTTTTCAAAACTGATTCATTCACTCATTCAAATTTACTTTAACTTGTTTCTTTTGCACGTCTCATAACAGCTTCTGACAGAAAAACAGATCTCCAATACAAGTTATGAAAACTCTAGCACTGTTGTGAAGGTGGGAAGTTGAAGACACATCAGCAGTTTGCATGTGCAAGCAGGCTTAAACATAGATTTTGTCTACCACATGGTACTTTTATGTTAAGGAAAATGAAATAAAATTATCCAGAACAGACACCCTGTACAATAAACAAGTAAGTGCAATACATTATTTGACGCTATTTTTTAACATCATTTGAATTGGTATTTGTGACTTAGGAAAGATATATCAACCATTACAAGCCTACCAGGTCTTTGCTTTTAACTTCATATTGTAAAATGCCATTAAAATATCTTTTATGCAATTACATTGTACTGTCACTGTTATTTTAGAATATAAATCACTGTTACAAAAATACTTAATATTCAAAAATGTGATCTATGTCTTTGATGAACAAAAATTTTAAACGGTCCAATTTAAATGTACCTTAGTCTCAATATGTAAATGTTACTTCATATAAATATGCCTTCTAACTTGTTTTCAGAACTGACTGAAATAATCATTGGCTACATTTGCTTTAATTGGTACATTTACTATATTAAAACACTTCCCATAAGTGAGTCAAGGTAGATCTTATTTGATAATTAAGGAGTGCTTGTGGCTGGGGCTGGTTTGGACCCCCTTGCACTAATAAATACTGACAATGATATGCTTGAAAACTACTATTTACTACAGGTACTAAAATTAAAGATATGCTGATACATTACTATTGAGAAAAAAAACATTTTTGGGACTTTGGGGCATTATCAAAGAGGTACTTTGGCAGACATTTTCAGAATGAGACACCTTTCTGATGCCAACTTAATTTAGTCACCTTTTACAAGAAGCAAGAGGGACAGTGACCTTATTCTAAACCCACATCACAGGGTAAGAAGTCTGATACAATAAGCAGAAAGTAAATCCTTCCTTTAAAACTAAGTGTTCATCTACTCTGTGATCATCCTAATCTCATTTCATTAGTTCTGATCTCTTCCTCCCATATGCATCTGAACATGCAACTTTTTCTGCACTATGGTATCAAGAGTTACGCATTTCCCCACAAAGTTTTACTTTTTTCTTTTTTTAACTTTACCATGTTGCAGGGTTCAATAACACCTCTCGGGTAAACTTCTAATTTTTAAAAATTCAAAATGCCCAAGTAACAGGAAAGGAGGCCTTTTGTCCCAGTGCAAAATCAACACCAATATCACACCAAAAGCTGTGTATTTGAGCACATGGAAAAAATATTAGTAATGTTACATGAGCATGAAAGGCAAAAAAAACTATGAAAAACTTCACAAAAAAGTTCATCCCTTAATCCTTCCATCATCATACCTGCTTACCTTCTTAACCTGAGCAGGGTCGTGGGAAGCTGGAGTCATCCCAATAAGCAATAAACACAAGGCAGGAGCAATGCCCGTACTAGGTGCCAAGAAACTAAGTCACAATTTTTTTTGAAAAAGACATAAAACCGCTAAATGAACTTATAACAGCTTCAGGTCTGTATAATCAATTTTTTCTAGGTCTTAACTGGCAATAAATATTTTTCCACTTTTAGAATATATTTTGATCATATGCAAAGTTTTGGTATTCTTTTTAATATTTAAATTAGTAAACAGTTTTTTCCATGAATATTTTTGAAGACAAAGTATGCAATAGTAAAATGTATTTCAGCTTTGTGTTATCCCTTAGCTTAAAATACAAGTAAGATGTACTAAAGATATGTAAATGCAAAACTAAAATATACCCTACAATAAACCCATAAGTTTGGTTTGAGGGCCGCGGGTCTCCTTGGGGGTGCCCTCTGGTAATGGGAAAAGTACTGCCTTACATCTGCGGTCATAATGTGTTCGAAAAAACATTTTCTCAGTTTAGAAACACTGGCCACAAACTGATAGCATTACTTGTACATTTCATAATGTACAAGTAATACAGTACTTGGGTGTCCACATTAATGACAAGTTGGAATGGTCTTGGAACAGAGAGGAACAATATATGAAAGGGCAGTGCAGGTTCTTTTTCCTTAGGAGACTTTAATAAGGGAAGTAGCATCATTCACATCTTCTATAACCCTGTGATGGCAAGTGTGATTTTTCTACACTGTGGTGTGCTGGGCTGGTAACATCACTTCAAGAGTGGCCCACGGAATCAACAAGCTAATTTAAAGGACAGACTCAGTTACAGGACACATTCTGGACTACCGGAGGTAGTAGCAAAGGATAAAAGTAAAACAAAATGAAGACCATTATGAACAACGTTGCATACGAGGACTTTCAGCCAATGAATTTATGCAGCAAAAGTGTGTTATGAAATAATGCTGGGGCTCCTTTAAACCAACAGTAATACATCTACATAATGCCTCACTTTGACTGTGACAGACAAGACAGGACCTTTTTTCTTTTTATCTTTCTTGCTTATTTACTTATCAATGTATTTATGTATTTTTAAAAAGCTTCACTAAAAAGCCAAAGTTCTATAAATATGCAAACATATGTTGCATGGTTAATTCAAATGTTTTAAAAGGAGAAGTGATGTTTGTGTTTTTTAAATAGAAAATGCAGGACCCTGTATATTCCAAAGGTATTTCAGTTTTTCACATAGAGACTCCAGTTCCTTCTCACAGTCCACATAATTAATGTTATTTTCTGGTGACTTTAAAAATGCTTTTGTGTGCGTTTGAGATAGTGCCTCTTGATGGACTGGCATCTAGTCTAGAATGAAACTTATATTTTGCATAGCTAGGTGCTGGCACAGGCTCAGGTGAAGTAAAGAGACAAAATACAGCATTAACTTATTTTTTGGGAGTTTTAGCAAAAGAGCAAAAGTGTATATACAAGAAAAATGAAAGTGCACTGCAAACCCAAAATCTATATAAATACCTCCACCAAAATAATACAGTACTACAACTATGAGATATCTATATCTGTTTATATACAAGAAAATAAATCACAAGCCACTGTTTTGTACACTAAAGAATAAGCTATACCACCCCACTATCCACACCACAGAGTCAAAAGACTACCCCTTGAGGCAGGAAGTGCCTCTTATACTCAAGGAACAAATCTTCACCCAATCAAGCAACACGTCACTCTCTTTCACCTATAGCGGCTGACATAGGTGCATTCTGCACAGGTGCTACTACTCAGCCACTGCAAGGCCAGCAGCCTTGCATGCATGTTCGCAAATGAGCAGAAGTGTGAACTTGAAAGCAGCCGGACGCGCTCACTTTGGACTGCTGATACATTCTATGAAAGTAAGTTGCTTTTTCTTGGGGATCCTCTTCTCAAACTAAGGCATGCACAAACTTAACACCACATAACTTTCTCTTTGCTAACAACAGGTGGCTAAAAAGATACTGAACTTAATGACGAGGTACTCGCAGCATCCTCCAGCAGGCCTGCCCCCCTGGAGGTGCGCCCAACCTTTTGATGGCATCCCACTGCGTGCACCTACCGAAGCCAAAGTTAAAATACTTGCGAAAGCACACTCCAAACTTCAACAATTTAAACAGGTAAGTGTTTTAAGTTTTACTCAGTAAGAGTCGACTTTATCCTACTTTTAGGACTTTTTCCCTTTAAAGTGGTAAAGCATGGCAGGAGGATTACCACAAGAACTAAAGTAACAGACAACATACAAGTAACAACTGTAAATGTGGTTGCAGTCTACAGTGCAAACATTCACTCAATACACACAAATTTAGTGTCACTAATCAACTGTAATGGACACATCGTTAGCAAATGGGAGGAAACACATTTAAACCCATTGAGAACTTTAAAACATTTCTGATGAGACAAAGCCTAGATTTTCCAAAATATCATCAAGTTAAGATTTAAGAGGCCCTAAGGTCCAGCTCCTAATCAAACTACCAGGTAATTAATTTATTCCACGCGTCTATGACCATTTACGTAAAGAAAGAATATTTTTGCATAATCTGCCCTTCACAACTTTCCAACAAAGTTCTTGTGTTCTTGTTATAGAATTTGCATTGATAATTACAGACAGCAGGTGTCTGGGCTGGGTTCAGAAAATATGACTCGAGCTGATGAAAATACATTTGAACATAGTGATGGCTACTTTTGCAAACTGTGAATCCAGTTATGATAAGCTCTCACTTTGTGACATAGACAGTATATCAGTGAAATTAGGACAGCATAAAACCTCTTTAGAGCTTGGAAGTAAATCTTTGTTCAAAAAATAAATTATATTTTTCATAGTCAAATACAACCAAGGGCATTCTCTGTTTCACCAGTATAAAGAGGAACCACTTTCACAAATTACTACAAAATCAGTAGACAAATTTAGTATACTGAAGGAAAGCAAAGATAATGACTTATTAAAGGGAATTCCGTGCAAAAATGTAGGAATTCATATACCCACCGGCAACAGAAGTACCTCGCCTGACAACAGCAAACTCAGCTGTATAATTTTTTTTTGCAGCTCTTCCTGGCTCAGTACTACATCAAAGTTCATATCTCCTGGATTTGAACACAGAACGATTTCCATCAGCATTGCATGGACTGCACAAGCTAAGAAAAGAACAAAGAATTTTATCACAAAAAAGCCTTACAGAAAAACAGAACAGCAGTCACAATATCCTATGAAATAATCTACTGCACACAACGAAGCTGCACCAAATTTGAGAACATCATATACTGCAACAAAATATTCCCTCAGTACTGCAGTGGTAGGGTGTTGTACCATGTCAGCCATTACGTATGCAATGAAAATTCAAGCAAAATGACACCTTTTCTGGCTAACTGAACAGATTATAATATGCAAACTTTCAAGGCAATTCAGGCCTCTTCTTCAGGCACTTTGAAATTCTCAGTACTGCAAAAATAGTGATGCAAAAAGCACTTAAGTCAAAATATATAACTGGCTTTAGGTACAGATTTTCTGAAATGTTTATAACGTGTTTTATGAATAAAACACTGAAAATCACTACTTACTATGAAAATGGCAGAATTCTTTCCAAACTCTACATATAAAACACTTTCTAACCATTGTTAATCTATGATAATAAAAAAACATTTTCATAAATATACACAAATATATTAACATACACAAACACACACTTTGCAAACTACAAGCACTAAAAAGCTCACCTTTTCAATAAACAATGAGAAACCCATACATGGATACACATTGTGAATGGTACATAGGAAGATAAAACTACAAAACAGGACAATGCTATACTACACAGGGAAAGGGCAGATAAGGGAAAATAGGCAGACAAATGGGAGATGAAGCATTGTTTATGCTGAATTGAAAAAAGCAGTGGGACAACTAAAATTCATTCAAGTGTACTAAAAAATTGGTCATTCAAGATTGTAAACTAATTAACTGGCTAGGTCAAGAAACTCTTACTTACCTCCTAAGGCTTCAAACTTGAAAACATCCTGAAGGATCTCAGCATGCATGTAGAGCGCCTCTACTGCTTCGCTAGTGTTCTTGGGCAGGATATATACATCCTTGTTCCCTGGCATTATACAGAATACTAGATGCTCTTTTAACAATGATGCTGCATTATAAAGCACTGCTGACAAGCACCCTCCAAATCCTACATCTCGATTCCTGAATAAGATCTCTTCTAGAAGCCATAGAAAGTCTTGGGCCAACTGTGATAAGATGACCCCCTTAACAGGTACACAGGAGAGTAGCAGTTAAATTACATATAACTATACTGAAATTACATTTTATTTAAATTTATTTGCTTTGCAGATGTTTTATCCAAAGTGACTTACAAAAAAGGTAAAGATAATTGAATAACATTAGGCTATGGTCTGTCTGTTCAGTAAGTATAGTAACAAAAGTTGATTGCCACAAGTGAAATTTACAATCATAGATTAACAATCAATAAAGCAACTAAACTTAACATAAGAACAAACCAACCAACAATATGAATGATCACAGAGCAAAGGTTTTTTTTTTATTTTACACTTTTATTTAATGGGACTTACTAATACGTATACAACTGAAATGTTCTCTAATTTTAAAATTCTAAAACTGGCAGTCCTGGTGACTTGCTATGTTAAATGCAGAGACTAAACCAGTAGACTAGTGGTTTACTATTCAGCGCTTTACCCATCAGGGTGCATTTCAACCTTCGGAGCAATGTGCAGCAAATAATTGATTTGTGTTTTTTTCCACCTCATGTAACATTAACAGTGAGAAAGACCACCATTTATTAGCTCAAAATATACTTCAAATAATACTCTGAACACGAAAAAATATTTTTGTTTAATGACACAAGTAACTTATGTTTTAAAAAAATCTACAATTCACCAAAACCGTTTCTCCGATATCTCAGTGAGACAGTTTGAGATATAGAAACTCAAATTTTTACAAATGGATTCAGCACACTTAAATCTATAAATCTTATTTATTTAGAAAACATCTTATTTAAAACTAGCTTACAAAAGATCGTAAAATGAGTTTAAGGGTTTACTGGGAAACCACATAATTAACAATACTGTATAGAGAAAAATATTAAGTAAAACGAAATAAACATAAGCTTTAGTAAGTTACACAGCTAATTCAAAACGAGCAGTCCAAAAATTAATAAAAAAAAAAACCATGACATAACTGGTAGACAACTATAAATATGGTGCGTGGAATCCAACTTTTAGCATGGGGTTCCTATTTAGTGTTGCAAGTGGGAGCTATTGGTCAATGAATACCATATTTAAAAGGCTCATTAAAGAGATTTGTTATGATAAAAGAAAAATCAGAAATATCAGAAGTTTTATCATTGTCTTTAATGAGAAAAAGAAACAAGATTTTGTTTGCTGCAACTGATGCTCAACAGTTCTAGCATAAAACAGCAGTAAATCAGCAGTAAATCAAAGATGTTTAGTTACAGTTAAGTGTCAGAACATAGATGTACTTTAAAATCTGTTATCACTATAACAGTAGATCCATGTGCAGAGCAGTGGGTAGAAAAATATTTCCCAAAATGTGTTTTGAAGAGTTGTGTTTAAGAGAAGGTGGTCTGTTTATTCTGATGATTATTAGTGATGACGCAAGCTAACCAGTCCAAAATCCCAATTTGCTAATCCTGGAGCTGATGTGCAAAAACAAACCTGTAAAATACTGCAATATTGTGTAATGTGGCTGGAGTTATATAATGTGAAATAAGTGCAAGGAAAAACAATTGCTCCTTTATATTACAACAATAATTTTGGCCATAACACAATTGAATTTTACTGTAATAGTGATATTTGATCTGACAGCCCTAGACTGAAGCTCCAAAATGTACTTCTGTGACAAACCTCTTAATAAAACTTAATATTTTACAAATACACTAGATACACATTTAAAAACTTCTATTCTTTTTATCAATGCATGCATTATATGAACTATGAAGCCTACATATACTGTATATAACATGAATCAGCAGTTATTTTTCTAAAAATCAACATTGTATGCCTATACAATTGTTCTCCGATTGTTTAACAGCCATATTCTTTAGTACAGTGATCCCTCGCTATATCGCGCTTCGAGTTTCGCGGATTCACTCTATCACGGATTTTAAATGTAAGCGTATCTAAATATATATCACGGATTTTTCGCTGGTTCGCGGATTTCTGCAGACAATGGGTCTTTTAATTTATGGTACATGCTTCCTCAGTTGCTTTGCCCAGTTGATTTCATACAAGGGACGCTATTGGCAGATGGCTGAGAAGCTACCCAATCAGAGCACATATTACATATTAAATAAAACTCCTCAATGATATACAATATGCTTCCCGTGCGGTGATTCTCATACTTGAAAGCCCAAACAGCACGTATTGATTTTTGATTGTTTGCTTGTCTCTGCCTCTCTCTCTCTGACATTCTCTGCTCCCGACGGAGGGGGTGTTCGCACACTGGCCTAGAGGATACGGACACTTCTCTAAAAAATGCTGAAAGACTACCTTCACATTGCTGCCTCCCTTGCAGCTGCTTTATCCGGCGGTGCCTCGCATACTTAAAAGCCCAAACAGCTCTATTGATTTTTGATTGTTTGCTTTTCTCGCTCTCTCTCTCTCTGGCATTCTCTGCTCCTGACGCTCTAATAATGTTAGAAAATGTATTTAGAAGGTCGTAAACAGGTTTTCTATGCGCTAACTGAGAAAATATTCGATTTATAAATAAAAAATCCTACTTTGCGGAAATTCATTTATCGCGACAGAGTCTGGATCGGATTAATAACCACGATAAACGAGGGTTTACTGTATTGGTAATTTAACACATTTGTTGCTACATTTGATGTCTTTTCATTCATGCAAATGATTCATTATTACTGCACAGACTTTACACCTGTTTGAACAGAAAATTATTAAAATATTTAAATCTTATGTAAAACCTAGAATTAACAAATTTCAGGTGACACACACAGTGCATTTTACTTAAAAGTACCACTTGTTGGCAGTAATGGTGACCAGACTTACTGATGGATGTTTGAACAGTAGCAAACAGGAAAAGATAGAAGTAGACATAACAGAGGTGTAGGAACAAGCCGCTGTGAGGGGGCAAGTAAAGAGAAAATAATAACCGAATTAATAAAGTAACACTGAAACTATTATCTGACTTATTAGACTGTAAGGCAAGTCTTGAATAGAAACTTGATTCTATTACTAGAATACACTATAGATATGTATTTATATTATAGATAGATATATATACACACACACACAAACACACATACATATATGCATACATACTATTTTGTTTACATATTTTATAAATCTTTGAAAGAAAAAAAAAACCCAGGAATTTCAGAAAAATGATTATCAACAGCATTATTTTCCTGATAAACTGGATTAACATAACTCAATACAGCGTATCATCTCTTTATATCAAGAACACTCTCAGCCTCATTCTATGGACTGCAAGCTACAAAAAACTTGGTTGCACATGATGTTTTCTATGTAGCTCTTACTGTTGAATAACTTTCAGTTAACTACCATTAATTAGTTTGCTTTAAATACACAAAGAGTCTCTTTTATTAGGTACACCTGTCTAGCACCAGGGAGGGCCCACTTCTGCCCCCACAAAAACCTAATTTTTTAAGGCATATATATTCAGCAAGGCTCTAGGAACATTCCTTAGGGATTTTAGCCCATGGTTACTCAGTAGCTCCACACGAACAGTCACAAAAGTCATGTTGCAAATCTCTCATTACACCTTTTCCCAAAGGTGCTCCTCTACATTAAAACCTAGGGAGTACATAGGGTGTTAAGGAAAAAATGAGCTGGTGCAACAAACTTGACATGATGTTGACATTGACATTGGTGTTTTCTAGCACAATTTCTTGCTCGCTCTCATCTTCAAACAGAATATATTATAGACAATGGCCATAATGGGAATTAAGTATATTATGACACTGAAATGACATTATACGACTCCTAATGTGTGCGAACAAAACACTACCCCATACCACACTACCACAACCAGTTTGTACCTTACACAAAAGGCAGGACTAACCCAAGGCTCCATGCTGTTAATACAAAATTCTGATCCTACACTCGATTTGCAACAGATTACCCAGGAGGGCATTTACTTCTGATGCTGAAAGTACATCATCTACATGCATTTATTTATTGTACAAAATAAAAGTCCATTGAGGATATACTGTAAGCACTAATTGAAGGGGGGAAGATTGTGTAAATGGGTTTTAATTCTACCTTATTGAAGATCATTCTCCAACAGTACGTTACTTTCACAGTATTCCAGAAACTAGGCTATTTAACCTAATTCACACTTTCTAGTTATATCCTTATAAAAACATTGTCTAGGTCAGGTTACATTACATATCATACTTCCCATACAATAAAATCAATTATTCCCCATTAAGTGAAAGTTAGTTATATCTTATATTTGTATGTTGTATTATGAGAAAACTAAACATTGTATTTGCTTATTTAATAATCAGAGGTAAAATTTACTAAAGGAAAGCAAACTTTTCAAGAATGTCAATTAGGCTTCTAATGGTTCTTGGAATTATGGGACACTAATTATATAAATATTGTAAATTATAAACACTTAAATTAATTTTAATATATATAAATAAAATCTTCAAATTAAAACTATGATATTGACTTACAACACAAGAGATGTCGGCTGAGGTTGACCATAAGATGTCGCTCTTGCTCTTCAAATTCTGGAAACAGCAAAGGTGGTAGTATCCAGTCAAAAGGTTTTTCTGCTGACAGCAGTTCTGAACTAAACATAAAATATGCTTCAATAATTAAAGCATTTTTAAGTCTTTTTAAAACAAATTTTAGACGATAAAATCTTCATTAAATGCATCTTTTGAATAAAGCTCAGAAACTTTCTTGGGCAGTTTTATTTACTGTATATTACCTGTTTAGAAAGATATCTTGAAGAGACAAATGAGTGGGTGACAGGCTCCTTCTACAAATGAAATTCTAAGATCAAAGAAAGATGAGAAAAAATTAGACTGAAATTACCAAAGTCAAATATCAATGCTTTCTACATTATTTTAAAACACAGTCATTAGTTAAATGTTTAGCTTTATAAGCTGCCTTAGATAAAGGTGTCTACAAAATAAAGATTGTAATAATAAAATAGACTGTAATAAAATATTTCACAAAAACTGCATTTCTACAAGGACAGTTCCCTATAATAATATGTTTTTTCTCCAATAGTGCAATGGTAGCAATGTGTTTGACAATTTTAAGTTTCTCTGCTGTTTGCAAGTGTACAGGAGTGTGCCATGCAGTGGCAAGAAATTAACTTTAGACACTGTATAGAAACCACTGAAGATGTACACTAATACAACAATTTAAAAAAATACAATTATGTAATCAATGACAAAAGTATACTACACATCCAATTCTCCTAACTGAAAAGGTAATATTGAACAAAAAAAATAAACAATTAGGTTATTCAAATTGTTAGGAGTAAGTGAATTTAAACAATGAAACTCCAACTATAGACTGGTGAACTACACATACATTTACACTGCTGATAATAATGATTAATATTCAATAGAACACTGTAGTCAAGTCTTACTTTCAACAAGAATGGCTGTCCAAAATCTATACGGGAACAGCCTAAGCCTCTGTATATGGAAGACATTGCAATTTTCAGAAAACAATACATCCCCTGATTCATTTGATGCTGTGTTGACAAAAAGAGAAACACAAATAGAATTAGGTCAGATGTGGTCTTGTTTAAACCAGTATAAAGGAAGCTAGACGTTTAAAATTCAGAAAAGCATTTGGTAATGTGGTAACAATGTTAAGAATATTTTTATGGTGTTTCACAACTGGACAAGACTGAAATTAAATCCTGGCATAGTTATGGTCTGTTTGAAGTTTGTACATTCTTCTAATGTTTACATTTTTTTTTTCCTGAAACCCAGGCTGACTGGAGACTATAAAGCATTTGGTGAATCAGTTAAGTGTTTTTCTAAAATAAAAAGCTGCCTGACCCAGTGTTGACTCCTACTTAGCAGCAAATGCTGGCTCTAGTAACTTGAAAACATAACTTTGGAAATATCCTGCTATGTATATCAAAAGTGTGGCAGAAAAGTAAACGTTTAGTTTTGTAATGTGCACTATGGTGCTGTAAATAAATTAGATTTTATGACACAGTACAGACCAATGCATTCAGTAAACTTATGAGTACAGGACTGTTTTTACAATCATAAAAATAATATACAATACAATGTGTCCCTTTGACTTGCACAAGAGTTAGCTTTAAAAAAAAACATGTAATACACCCACAAACTCTAAATCCAGATATAACGAGAATGCAGCAATTGCCTTATATTTAAAAAGTAATGTGCAAAGTTAAAAAGGCATGTCAGCTACTTAAAATGCATTTACACCCCCACTGCAAGACTGTCTACCCCATGGAGTAATAAACACAGCATAGACTAGCAACAGCTTTTGTGACAACAGTTTAAGAGCCCCAGCCCCGGTAAAATTAGTTTTATTCTCATATGAAATGAGGCGTCAGAAGAAAGAAAACTCCCTATAAACTTTAGATACATTTTGCTCAGATTTAATCAACCAGTTTGAGCTTTATCAATAAATAGTAATTCTTCATTTTTATTGTTGTTTGATGAGATTTTCTTAAATAATTTAGTTAATTACTAACAAAATATAGTGTGAGCATTAAACTAAGTCAAGATAAAACTAAACTGTAAAGAGGCATATTATCTTCTTTCATGAAGTGCATGATCAGGTTTTAAAAAAAAAAGCACTCCGTGTCCCAAAGCAATCGCAGTCTCCCAGCGCTGTAGCAGTTCGCCGTATAAGCGCATCCAAAAAGATCTCAGACATGCTATAAGCGCCTGTCGTCAATGGGTCATACAAGGAACATTATAAAGATCCCGCTGCAATAAATAACAGCGCTGTTGCTGTTTCAAGCTGAATAAAACTAGTGTTAAAGTACTGAGACTCAGCTTCGTGTTTTGGGGAGCAAGATGGGGACTCGCACTTCACAGCGCACACACACACAGTCACAATGCTGTAGTAAACAGAGACACGCGCTGTAAACAGAGAGACGTGCTGGGCTAGCAAGCAAGCAAGATAAGGAGAGAGAGAGGTGCTGGGCAAGCGAGCGAGATAAGGAGAGAGAGAGAAGAACCATCAGCTCAGCTGTGATCACATGACGCTCAGCAGACAAAGTGTATCCATACTGCTCGTATTGCAAGACATCGCTCGTTTATCAAGTCAAAATTTATTAAAAATTTTTGCTCGTCTTGCAAAACACTCGTAAACCAAGTTACTCGTAAACCGAGGTTCCACTGTGTATCTATATCTCTATATATATATTATATATATATATATATATACACACATATATACACATACACACACGGGGCGGCACGGTGGCGCAGTGGTAGCGCTGCTGCCTCGCAGTTAGGAGACCCGGGTTCACTTCCTGGGTCCTCCCTGCGTGGAGTTTGCATGTTCTCCCCGTGTCTGCGTGGGTTTCCTCCGGGTGCTCCGGTTTCCTCCCACAGTCCAAAGACATGCCGGTTAGGTGGTTTGGCGATTTTAAATTGGCCCTAGTGTGTGCTTGGAGTGTGAGTGTGTTTGTGTGTGTCCTGCGGTGGTTTGGCACCCTGCCCAGGATTGGTTCCTGCTTTGTGCACTTGGTTTACAAGTGTTTTGCAAGACGAGCAAAAATTTTTAATAAATCTTGACTTGATAAACGAGCGATGTCTTGCAATACGAGTAGTATGGATACACTTTGTCTGCTGAGCGTGGTTCTTCTCTCTCTCTCTCATCATCTCGCTCGCTCAGCGCGTCTCTCTCTCTCATCTCGCTCGCCCACCGTGTCTCTCTCTCTCTCTCTCTCTCCATATCTCGCTCGCTCACCCAGCGCGTCCGTCTCTCTCTCCTTATCGCACGCTCGCTCGCCCGTCTCTCTCTCTCTCCCTCCCCCTCCCTCTCTGGCAATCGTCTCCTATTCTCCGTATGAGTCTGTGTGCCTCACTCATATAGTCAACATCCGTACGAGCGTATACTGTTTACTACAGCATTGTGACTGTGTGTGTGTGCGCGCTGTGAAGTGCGAGTCCCCATCTTGCTCCCCAAAACACGAAGCTGAGTCTCAGTACTTTAACACCAGCTTTATTCAGCTTGAAACAGCAACAGCGCTGTTATTTATTGTAGCGGGATCTTTATAATGTTCATTGTATGACCCATTGACGACAGGCGCTTATAGCATGTCTGAGATCTTTTTGGATGCGCTTATACGGCGAACTGCTACAGCACTGGGAGACTGCGATTGCTTTGGGACGCTCTTCCGCGTGTCGTCCCGTTGGGTGGAATCTCACATGAGTTTAGAAACTCACAACAGCCATGATTCTTTTTAAAGGTAAAGTGCAGGTTAATTTGTATTATGTATTTTACTTTATATTAATCATTTTTATATGAATAGTTTTGGTTTGTGGAACGAATCATCTGAGTTTCCATTATTTCTTATGGGGAAATTCGCTTTGATATATGTGTGCTTTGGATTGCGAGCACGTTTCCGGAACGAATTAAGGATTGCGAGCACGCTTCCGGAACGAATTATGCTCGCAAACCGAGGTTCCACTGTATGTATGTATGTATATATATATATATATATATATATATATATATATATATATATATAGAGAGAGAGAGAGAGAGAGAGAGAGAGAGAATAAAAAATCATTTCTGTTAAGCAAACCTCTGCAAAGACTGTTGGGACAGAACCACAAACCTCCCAAGTACAAACCATGCCACCCTTCCATTGAACCATCACAGGGCTTTGTGGGCAATGTAAAAGCAAATTCATGCAAATGTCTACAACGGAAGTATATTATAGTAGTATATCAGCAACAGCTCTGTATAAACAAGTACATTATTTAGATCCTCCTAATTATTAACTTATCAATTCCTTATTAAATTTTCTACAAAGCAGACTCTAGAAATAATTTTATTGCTGCAATAAAAAAATTGCAAGTACTTATTCAGTGTGATACTCTTAGTAGAAAACACATGTCAGCTATATGTGGCTGAAATAAATAAATAAATGTAGCTCTGAGATTTTTTTTCTTTTAGTTTAGGAGTCAGTAACCTCTTAACTATTCTTATTTTTCGTTTAATATTTGGTCTTAAGACATCTCATAAATGAAGCATTAATCAAAGGACTGAACTTGTACTTAATGCCACTAAACACTGCTGTCATTGAAAACTTGGAAAACTAACCAGCAGAAAGCACAATGCAACAACAATAACGGCTTTCTACTTAAGTTTAAAAAAAAGAAACAACATTTCTATTATGATGTGAGAAGGTCAAAGTCGAGTAACAGAGTAAACATTTCAGAGAACATTGCATAAAAACACATATGGCACATTAGTACAGTAAATTAATGTAAAGCACTTATCTGTCTCTACAGAAGCATAAATGGTTACTTCACCTGTGAAGCATGTCCCATCCTCCCTTCAACTGTAGAGTCATAAGCCACCCCCACAGGTACAAAAGCAACATCAGGTATGGCGGCAGATCTCACAGCCTCCTTAATCGAACACAGCCACAGCATGCTAGCTGGTGAAGGACGTCTACTGTAGCCATGGATGTTCTCCAAGAATAAAAGTAGGTGTTGCCCCTCAGATAGCATTTCAGAAACATACTTAAAAAGAGTAGAGGCATAAGGCAAGTCAAAGTCAAACACAATTATATTAAAATTACTTTTTGTTCACCTCTTTTGTTTTTCAAGAATCCGTTAAAATAAGCAAGGTACAGAACAAGTGATCACATAATAAACAATACAATGGTTCATATCAAAGTCAATACCATCATTAACCCTTCAGGAGAGATATGAATTGGAATCAAATAACCCACTGGGTGGTCACACAGACATTCAAAAGGATCTACACGTTTAAGAGAGACCAATTTTGCTTACTTAAGAACAACATTAATAAACTATTCCCAACTTCTAAGAAGGCTCTAAATCTTTTTTTGTTATAAAAAGATATTTTAAATTAAAAACAGGACACCCTTTTGCCACTGTGTTATAAAGAGGTGGACTGGGAGTTTTCTAAATGACTAAGATGAAACAATGAGGCAAAAATGTAGTGTGTAATATCATAACAGATTTTTCAATGCTTATCATCATCGAACCAAGTATTACCCAAGTGAACAACATGAAGGACCTAAAAAAAAAAAAAAAACTATCACAGTATCTGCTTAAAAATAGACACTTAACAGAAATCAGGATGGCTTTATGAAGACTGTCCATATCAGAGTCTGGTTCTGATGGAAGACCTGGATCTATAATCATACCAAGCTTGTGCAACAAGGATCTGAAATTACAAAAACAGAGTTAGAAATACAGCTGTAAAGGGAAGAGGTTAATTTCCAATTTGTGTTTTTAAACATTGAAAAAAGGAATCATTATACATTGCCATCTCACTACTGTGCTATTTTCAAGTGTTTTTTGCCCTAGGAAAGAAGATAGTTTTTCTTGCTATTATACAAGAATTTCTGCAATTGTTAATTATTAAAAATAAATAAAATAAATTAGAAATCTATAGTTACAACAATCCAAGCTATTTATTAGACACATAGTTGAACAATATTTTAAATTCAATAAAATCAACATGGGGCATACATTATTTATTTAATAACTATGCTATATACCAATGTGGTCACTAATTATAGCATACTATTTTAGATTTGCTTTTGCGTCCACTAAGAAATAGTTGTTAAAAATGGAAATTATATTTTAGATTTCTATTTTAAAATTATTAAAATTTAAATTTGTAAAAGGAAAAAACAGAACAGATGAACTTTAAAATGTCTAATTTGTTAAAAGATAAAGGACTTTTGGTAAATGGCAAAAAATCAAGTTAAGGTGAGATACGAAGGTGGCAGATTCACCAGTGTTTGTGTGACAGCTTTTATCCCTCCAGATCAGAGAATGTCCAGTTCCATTGCCTCAAAACACTACTCACATGTACAGTTATTCCCAGCTTCAAATAAAAACTAACAGCGTCAGATCCCTAGGGCGGTAGTATGTATCGTGAGAGAATAAATGTGAAAAAAAAGGTAACTTTTACAAGTACATTACTATAAATGTACATGGTCTGTTACAGACGCAAACCAAATGTATGTGTGTACTGTATAATATTAACAATAAGAGCAGTTCACTATTGAAAACGGCATATATAGGAGGCAGTGGGGATCGAACCGGTGGCCGCTTGATTACAAGTCAGCAAATCTTACCGCTACGCCACGGAAGCTGTTGTATCGTTCTTGAACTTTTTGTGAAAGTGTTTATTTGATCTTTGGACTTCAGGCTTCACACATTCTATAGTTTATGCCTACATTTTGTAACATTTATTACTAAAATATGAAAAAGTTTCTGTTTTAACAATGTGCTAACACAAATTACTATAGAAACAGAACACATATCAAATGCATCTGTTTTAAATAACGATCTATTATTTCCACTCTAAAACTCCAGCAGTTCACTCACTCCCAGATAATCAAACAAGGCATGAGCTGGAAAAACTTAGTGAATGTTCTGTGACGGTGGGGGATGGAATAGCCGGCTGCTGGCTGCTTGTCTTAATCGGCACATTTACAGGACAAAAGACGCTAGCGGAGAGGTGCGAACGGATTTAAGGTGGGCTGGATTTTTCTCGAAGGCTCTGGTAATTCTAGTGTTAAACAGTTACTGGGGCCAGATTTACAAGTTTCCTCGTATTCTCTGGTAATTCTACTGTTAAAAGATACTTCTAGGACTGTATGAAAGGAAGCAGTTATTTGTTCTCATCATTCAGTATGTCAACCTACAGCATCAAGTTATGGCTCATATAATTTATTATTTTTTTTTAACAATATACATTCTTTGGTAACTGGCAATGAGCAAAGCTTAAATGCCAAAAGGACATTATTTTGAATGTGCAAAAAAAAAAAATAACAATAAACTGAAGAATGCAGAGGAATAAATGTTAGAGCTCACCATATTTTATACACATACACACACACGTATGAATGATATGGATGCATATCTAAACTTCAAACTGCATATAAACCAAACTAATAAGATAGCATTTTTCAATTTAAGAAATATTGCAAGACATCTTATGACATCTCAGGATTCTTACAAAATTAAATAAAGCTTTTGCATTTAGCCATCTAGATTACTTCATTGAACTCCTTACAGGATTACCTAGAAAAGATAAATTCAGTTAGTTCAAAAGTATGAATCTTATCCAGTAAAAGAAAATTTTACTAGTGTCCTTTAGAACTGTATTATTATTATTAGAACTCATTTTAAAATGCCCTTAATAATATAAACCTCTGAACATATCTTGGATTGCCTGCCCCCTTACCGTCCCGTCCATTACCTTAGATCTCTCAAAAATGCTTCATTAATCCAAAAGCTCAGTACAGTATAAAACAAGAGGTGAGGTGGCATTTTGTCGTTATGCACCAAACATATGGAATGCTTTATACCAACAGAGATATCCAATGCTAATACAATTTTGTAAAAAAAAAAACCTACTTTAATTTGACTTTTTCAGAATTCCTTTCTTGTGCCAGTTCTAATAGATTACAGTATGTATTGCATATTATTATAGTAAGATTGAAAAAAGCACTTCATTCTGAATTTCACCATGGGATTAATAAAATGTATCTAATTTAATGATTATAATAAAAGATGTGCTGAAACTGACCCACTTTTAGCTACTCTGGCGAGAAATTCCACTCAAACACAAATTAAGTTCAACATAGTTAAGGCATGTGTGTTGTCTGCTGACTTCTCAAATTCTGCAAATATACAGTAGGACCAGCCTGACAATCACCAGACTTTCTCTGCCAAACATGAACACAATGTACAGTAATTGCATCTGACAGATGTACCCAGTTCACAGATTCAATAATATTATCACTAGAAAGCCTTAGTAAAATGGTTATAATGCATACTTTTAATACACCAGTTTCAGTGAAGCACTTGTTGCTCATTCTTGTTGAGTTAGTGAACAGCTGAGAATTTTCTGTTGTGATCATCCCTTATTTTTAAGACTTCAACTTTCCTTTCCAGGCCACAGATTGAATGAAAAGATTAACTGAAAAAGCCATGCTTCTGAAGATGCACCTCACAATGTACTCTTTTATGACAGTGACTTCGTTATTGCAGATCAGATATTGCCAGAAAATTCCCAAATAACAGCATTATAAAACCATTCCCCACTGAAATGACAATTCTCAGTGTGACTTTTTACCTTAAGACATTTTTTACAAACATTTTTTCTAACTCATTTTGATAACAAACCTGAACTTTGAATGGTAGCTTGTGGCTATTCAGTGCATTTTTTTTTTGGAGTATACAACATGAATTACAATGATTTGAGTTTGCTCATTTGGAGTGATACCACCACCAGAGTGAATTTAGTACATTATTGATTGATTGATTTTAATCCTGTATAGATATAAATTTAACATGTTTTAACTGACTGGGTGACGGGATGAGTGCCCAGGAGTGATCAGAGGAGGGTTTCTGTTTAAGTATGAGTATGATGGGGAAAGTGGGTTCTTTGTTACATTGGGGTTTGGCGTGAAGAGTGTTTATAGCCTCAAGTCAAATCTATTTGATGACACCTGCTATATGTGTAATAATCTAAAATTCAGTACTGCAGTGCCTGGCCTGGCGTTATATGTATTCAAAATATGATAAATTAATTATTTGAAACACATTTTAAAAACTATGCAAAAAAATATGCACATGTTCAGGATATTCACACTATGTTTTTATAAAATATGGTAAGGGCATTTATTAGATGATTGTAATTATTGTTTTAAAGTAGTGAAAAATGAAAACCTCAAGGCACTAATCACCAAATAATCAGTAACTTTTCTATACAAATCTTTAGCATAATCCAATAGCACTACACCAATAGCGAATTGCTACTGTTTGTATCACAGGTTTCATGTCAATGATGAATAATGGCAGAGTGACATTAATGCAACATTTGGTGCCTTTTTTTAATATTCAATGAGTGAATGTAATGTAGATAATGGTCCTTTGCTTTTTGTTCACATTAATGTTTTGAATGCAAATTATCACTTTGACGCCTCCATTTTATACGCAGTAGTTTTAATTAGGTTTTACAATCCTACAGTTCATGAATTTATAAATGTTGCTCTGTTAAAGGAACTGTACTAGCTTATAAAACTCCAGGAAATATGGGGGAAAATATGCATTTCATTTTTAGTTTATGGTAAAAGAAACCACACTTTAAGAAAAAAATTCTTATTCTGATAAATATCTAGAGAGAGAGAGAGAGAGAGAGAGAGAGAGAGAGAGAGAGAAAGAAAGAAAACATACAGCTGATCAACAGTGAACTAATTGACAAGGTGAAACATTATTTTGACTTATTAAGCATGTGTAACATTTTTCAGTACAAAGTATAAAAAGTGGCTAATAAAGTAAATAAAACAATTACCTGAACCACACAGACTTTAAGTCAGCCCCACAGATAGTGTAGGGGACCTGCAGATTGACACAAAAAAGGGCCAATGGCACTAGTATGTAATCAATAGCTGACTTATGCGCTGACACAAAGATGATAGGAACTTTATGCTGTGAAAAGCAAGAATTAAATATGATTATAATTGTAACAACTATATTAAAAAACAGAAAATCAGTTTAAAAAAGCAATAATATGCAAAATACTAGAGCAAAAGGCTCAAATTTACATCTAAGACAACAGAAATGTCTTTAGTACTGTGTTTTTTTTTTTGTTTTTTTTTTTACAAATACTGACAAGCTGCTGTCATAAATAATACTGCATAAATTTCTTTAAAGAAAACTTAATTAGCTGAAAGGGAAGAGGTCAAATGTAAAATACACGTTAAAACACGTCACTCTTTGCAAACATTTCCAATCTGCATATGATTAATCATTTCCAAAATATACTTCTGCCAGTTGCATTCTAGACCTGAATAAAATACTAAAAAGAAAATCTGTCACATATTCAACAAAGAAGAGGTTATTCACTTGTCAGCAGCTACATTTAATGACTTATAATACATTTTTCAAGCAAATAAGCATACTCCAAAAAAAAAAAAAAAACACCCCACACAAAATATACTTTCAATTCTACTTATGCTGGGTATTTAGATAAGTAATATATTAAATATGTCCTATTACACACTTAATTCCTTCAATACATTCAGACAAAGAACCAACAAAAGACACTGCGGCAGCCAGGAAAAAAATTGCCAATATTAAATGCATTCATAACAGAAGTTCTGTTGCCAGGTGGAAATTATGCAGTTAATAATGCAATTTTACCAAATCTATGTTCAGTGTGGTTCAAATATGAACTATATCTGCCAGGAATTTTTAGTTTTGTTTAATTGTTCACATTATTCACAATCAAATATGTGCCTCCACCAGCTCAAACAAAATTAAGAACACAAAATTGCTGCAGTGTTATAATGCAAAAAAAATAAGTAAATAAAAAAATTTTTTTTTTCCATGTTACAAATACCGTCAAAATGCAATATCAATATTTTTATTTTACTATATGTTTTAACGGGAATAGAACTTTGAGCTGATAAAACGGAAAGGTGTCACACAAACAATATTCTGAATCATAAAGATGCAGGATATTTCAAAGGGCAAATTATAACATCTCTGATCAGGAAGGTACTCGACTGACACGGATACTTTTTTTTCCTTTTCTCTCAGTTTAACCCCACTGTCCAATTCCTAATGAAGGCACTCTGTAATGTAAACTGTATTTTTTGTTCACAAGCACTTTGCATATTACTCCTGTTTAGTTGTGCTAAGGCAGAATTTTGCTTTTTATGTTCTTTTATATGAAGGTTAAAGGTGTGGTTACTAATTTCTGTCCAGCGTTATATATTCACGTCTTTTCTTGTATAGTATTTTTTGAATATCTGTAAAATACTTTGGTGGAAATTTGCCTTTCTACTGAAGCTCTTTAAATACATAATAAATAAATGCACAAACACACACCAGAATGATTAAAAAGGAAAACTTCTGACTTGGCATTCATAGTCGCAATGAAGCATTATTACAGGTATATTGCTGTTGGTATAAATGAGTCCCAGTAGTGTTTCTTGACACACTTCAGCTAAATAATTCGTTGGGTGAAGTACTCAGTATTAGTGTATCTGAGTGAGGATAATTAGCATTGCTCATAATCGAACTCAGATTTTTTTTCTCTTTCTTTCTTTCATTTGATACTACATCTCGGAGGTCCAGATTGTTCCCTATAATTGAGCCAGCCCTTTCAATTTGCTTGTTGATTTGGTGGGCCTCTCTTGAAGTGATACTACCAGCCCAACACACCATAGCATAGAACATTACACTGGCCATTACAGAGTTGTAGAAGATGTGAAGTATCTCACTGCTCACATTAAAATGAATTTAATACCCTAAGAAAAAGAGCCTCCTCCACTCTCTTATACAGAAAAATGTATAGAATTTCAAGCATAAACAGAATAATTCTTTTTTTTTCTTTTATTAATTTTATTACAATCCATACAAAGCAATCAAGTTTTTACAAAAAGAAGAATTGAGTTAAGAACAGATCGATCCACACCCCTGAGAGAGAGAGCAAGCCAAACGGCGTAAAATTTAAGGCTTAACCTATACCTAAATTAATAAATTCTCTGTGCTTTATAAACTTATTTTAAAATATTACTGATTAGATCCTGCCATGTTTTGAAAAAGGTCTGTACGGATCCTCTAACTGAGTATTTGATTTTTTCCAATTTCAAATAATATAACACATCGGTTTCCCACTGACTTAAAGAGGAGAGTTTGGGTTCTTCCAGTTTATCAGAATAAGTCTGCGTGCCAAAGTGTAGTGAATGCAATCACAATTTGTTTGTCTTCTCCACTTTAAGCCCTCTGGAAGAACCCCAAACACAGCTGTTAATGGGTTAGGAGGGATTGTGAGTCCAAGGCTGTCTGGAAGGTAATTAAAAAATTTTGTCCAGAATAATGTTAATTTGGTGCAGGCCCAGAACATGTGACCCAGTGAGGCTGGGGCTTGGTTGCAACGTTTGCAGGTTGGATCATGCACTGGAAACATTTTGGAGAGTTTTAGTCGAGACAGATGTGCTCGATATATAATTTTGAGTTGTATAATTGTATGCTTTGCATATGGAGCTCGACTGAATTCTCTGCATTGCTACTTTCCACTCCTTTTCTGATATATTAATTGAAAGATCTTTTTCCCAGTGTCCTCTTGGATCTTTGAAAGGAAGGGATTGTAAAATGATTTTATATATTGTAGAGATGGAGTCTAATTCCTTGAGATTGAGCAATATTTTTCCAGCGTGGATGAGGGTGCAAGATGAGGAAAATCTGGAAGGTTCTGTTTAACAAAGTTCCTGATTTGAAGATAGTGAAAAAATGTGTAGCTGGAATGTTAAATTTGGAATGTAATTGTTCATAGGATGCAAAGACGTTGTCTATATAAAGATCTCTAAGCAAGTTAATTCCAAATTTTTCCAGATATTAAAACTGCATATGTTTGTGAAGGTTGAAAGAGGTGGTTCTCTTGCAGGGTGCCACAGATAGAAGCTTCTCCGTCTTAAAATGCTTTCTACATTGGTTCCAGATTCTAAGTGAGTGGAGCACAATTGGGTTATTTGTATATTGCCGATAACGTGTGATTATTGGAGCAAAAAGCAAGGAATACAAAGAGGCACTGCAGGATTTTACTTCTATTGCGGTCCAATCCTGTGTATGTTCTTCTATTTGTGTCCAGGTTCTTATCGCCTGTATATTTGCGCCCAGTAATAAAACTGGAAGTTAGGTAGAGCCATGCCGCCTTCTGCCTTTTGTCTTTGTAGGGTCGCTCTTTTGATGCGTGGATGTTTTGAATTCCAAATAAATGAGGTTATTGTTGAATCTAATTGCTTAAAGAATGATTTATTAATGTATATTGGGATGTTTTGAAATAAAAAGGAGCTTAGGAAGAATATTCATCTTAACAGTGTTAATTCTTCCAGCTAGTGTGAGATGAAGGGTTGACCATCTATGCAAGTCTTGTTTAATTTTTTCCATGCAGACGACGAAATTTTGTTGATATAGAGCTTTATGTTTACCCCTAGGTATTTAAACTGTTCTGCAATGATAAAAGGTAGGGTGTCTAATCTAATATTATATGCTTGAGAATTCACTGGAAAGAGTACACTTTTATTCAGATTAATTCTGAGACCAGAGATCTTTTGAAATTCTGTGAGTGCTGCTAAGACTGCAGGCACAGAATTTTCTGGGTCGAAATATACAGTACCATATCATCTGCATATAATGAGATTTTCTGTTCCAGTCCTTCTCTGCTAATCCCCTTTATCTGATCAGTATTTCGACAATGTATTGCCAGTGGTTCAATGGCAATCACAAACAGCAGCGGTGACAAAGGGCATCCTTGTCTAGTGCCACGTTCTAGTTTAAAGTAGTCTGAGCAAATGTTATTGATGCAAACTGAAGCTTCTGGGTTAGTATACAGTAATTTAATCCATGCACAAATGTTCGGGCCAAACCCAAACTTCTCCAATGTAGTAAAAGGTATTTCCATTCAATCATGTTGAATGCTTTTCTGCATCCAATGATAATAATATTTCTGGCGTGTTTGATTTAGTTGGTGAGTATATTACATTAAACAGGCATTAAAGATTTGAAGATAAGTGTCGGCCCCTAATAAATCCAGTTTGGTCTTGTGATATTACGAGGGAGCACTTTCTCCATCCTTCTAGCTATGATTTTAGAGAGTATTTTAACGTTGTTATTCAGAAGTGAAATTGGTCTGTATGATGCACATTGTAATAAGTCCTTATTTTGTTTTGGAAAGACAGTGATTAGTGCTTGGCGAAAGGTTTGTGGAAGAAATTGGTTATCTCTGGCTTCTGTAAATGTTGCTAATAGGAAGGGGAGCTAGCTGAGCAGAGAATTTCTTGTA
Source organism: Polypterus senegalus (assembly GCF_016835505.1). Lineage (NCBI taxonomy): Eukaryota > Metazoa > Chordata > Cladistia > Polypteriformes > Polypteridae > Polypterus > Polypterus senegalus. The sequence continues at coordinate 36,790,972 of NC_053164.1, forward strand.
AAACTCTGCAGGGTAGCTGTCAGGGCCTGCTGCTTTTCCACCTTGGAGTGAGTTTATAGCATCTAGTAATTCTGATAATGCCAGAGGTTTATCAAGTTCCTCCACACTAAAAGCGTCTATTTGTGGTATCTGTAATGTATCCAGAAATGCATTAGATTGTATATTGTCTTTTTTAAACTCAGTAGTATATAGGGATTTATAATAGTCTCTGAAAGTGTGCATTATATTTTTGTGTTCAATGATTTTATCTCCGTTCGTGTTAGTGATTACCGAGATTGCGTTGCGTACTTCTTGACTTCTTGCTTGTGAATTTGTTGAGCTAAAAGCTTATTAGCCTTCTCTCCATGTTCATAGTAATGATGTCTGGATTTGTAAATTAGTTGTTCATAAACAGAATAATTCTATGCAAAAAAATACTATTTTCAAGGAACTGAATTTTTCAAATTATCAATATATTTAAGGGATTCCTCATTGATTTCAGCATTTTAATATTACAGCTACTTTAATAATCTACAACTGCTAACGCTGTTAATGTAGTGGTGTATGGGAATTAATGTTAAGAGCAATTTCTTTATGACACATATCACAGTCAAGTCTATCACATCACACTGGCCTCATTAATTCTTTTACTTTCTAAATGCCATTTCAACTTTAGGATTTTCAGAATACAGTAAGATTTGCATGATTATTATATGGTTCAGAACTGGGTCTTGTTGCTTTACTTCACAAATCACCATGTTAGGGCAGTCAACTCTTCATAATTAATACGTATATAACCATGAGGTAGGAGGTTGCACCTGAAGCAAATTTTAAAGATGGCGCAACAATATGAAACTACTCTCAGTGAATCTATGGCTAAACTGTTAATGACAATTTATTTTTGTCTTCTTGATTAAATTAAAAAAAAAAAGGTCCACACCCTTTTCTTCTAAGTTTAGGGTCTTGGGACCCTAGCAACACTGGGGAAAGGCTACGAAAGTGTCTTCCCAGGAAGACATGCATGCCACAATGGAAGAAGGAGGGGTCCTGCCACAGTTCATGTTGGTGTACCTGCATTATGCTACTCTGGATCATACACACAAGTAAGCATCAAACCTTAACAGACCCCGTGCTCGTACACAGGCACCTGTAGAAAACCTCTTGTTCAAATTGACTCCCAGCTGAAAAATTTTGAGATGCTTGTGCTCTGACACTGGGAGGAAATCCATATGAACACAGAAAGAGCAAGCACATGATAATTATACACAATGTCTTAAAGCCAAAAACCTAAGTAAGCCCTGAACTCTGTGAGAGTGCAGCACAACAGACTGTGTTACTGAGCCTTCTGCAGTTAGCAATTTCTTGTTCAAAAATTTGAAATTATATTTTTATGGAGCCATTAATGCATAAACATTTTAAAGAATATGTACTTTAGCATTATACCAACAAGAAACTTGAATTTAGCCAACACCACAGCACCACTTTTTTATATTGCTGGTGTGCATTCAGAAAAAAAATTCTCTGTCATATTTAAACAACATATCACAAACTTAAAATGGTAAAATGATAATGAATGATAAAATGCTTAAATGATAAATCATGAACATCATAAATTATACAGGCATCTGTTGATCTCAGCATATGTGCACATGGATGGGATGAAGAATCGTGAGATGATAGGACAGCACTTGGTATAATTGGAGAACCCGATTAGTTATTGGCAGTTTATCTGACAATGGCTACACAAAAAGTTGCTGCTGCCTAGGTTTGTTCCTGGAATAACTTTTAGCCATGCTGTCTTTTCTGCTACAGCATGATTCTGTGTGGTCTCTCCTTTACTGGCTACTTTCCAGGGGCCTCATGCATAGAATTCACACTAATGTGACATAGCATATGGGCAAAAGCATAAATGTTTGTATGCACAAAAAAATCCAGATGCATAAATCTGTGTGTACGCCAACTTCCACATTCTTTCGCTACATAAATGCCAGTCATCGTGAAAAGTAACGCACGTGCACATACCTGCTACCACTCCCCAACTCCTAGAATTACGCCTCTTTGAATATGCAAATCAATATGAACAGCCCTTAAGCTCAGCGTTCTGTGAAAAGACAAGGGCAAAAGCACGGGGGAAAAACAGAAGAATTTCAGTGCATACCAAGTGGAGGCAAAGAAAAAGTACTGCTATATGTTGGTTTAAACAGTGGTATAAACAACAAAAGGAAGCAGATCGAGTGAAAAAGAAACATGAAAGTTCAAGTTCACAAAGTCGCAGAGTGCCCGAAATAAATAAGAAGTTGTCAAATATCAAAGTTGCCATGAAAAGGCAAGTCAGCCCATCGTCTGAGAGTCACATGGAAGCTTATTAGGGTACAGAGAAAAAATAGGCACATAGTGGGTAAAAAAGCTCAAAATGTCAACTTTAATCTCGAAATTTCCACTTTTATCACATAGTTTATTTTGTCATTAAAGTAGAACATCTAACTTCATCTTAAAATCATTTGATTTACTAGTTTCTCAAGTCCCATCGCAACTAAAGTAGTACGTTAAATGCTTTGTTTTGTATATGTTTTCGATGTGCTCTGTGTGTGAGAATCAGTACGTGGTTCTTAAACGGGCTTCCTCTTCCTCCGACAGGACACAGAATCCATTACATTCGTGATATTATAGATCTCTGAATAATTTAAATACCGAGATGTATACTTGATATTTTCATGATGATAGGGATTAAAGCACGTTATTAAACATGGGAACACGGTGGCACAGTGATAGTGACAAGCTGGCGCCCTGTGCAGAGACTGCCTCACGCAAGATGCTTGCTGCTCAGTGCGCGACCTTCAACCGTATTAACCCCCAAAGTCTGTCCTTCCTTTTCTTTCTCCAAATACCCAATCGCCACACAATCTGCTCTGTAACAGATGTAAAGCCATCTGTAAGATGAAAATGTCGATTCTTCAAAACTTAAGGAACATTGAAATATCTTCGTAGTACATGTTTAATTATTTTAATCAATCCATCAAGGGTCATGACAGTCCCAGCAAGCATACAGTGTAAGGCAGGAACAGTCCCTTAATGGGGCACCTGCTCGTTGCTACTGCTGTCCACTGTGTCCTCACGTTTAATTTAAACAATATAAATTGTTTAAATTATGTTAACATTTTATCTGTATAATGTAATAAACATTTTGCTGCATTTCTTCTTAAAAATGATATCATCATCATATGTAAATACGTGCTTTATAAAGTGGCTCAGGTTGTGCAATATTATAACTGTATCAAGTTTACAGTGAGGTAATCTATACTAATAAAAGGCAAAGCCCTCACTGACTGACTGACTCACTCACTCACTGATTCATCAAAAAACGCATTACACAATTGAGAAGGCAGCGAAAGAATATGAAGCGAGTGACGCAAACAAGCATATTCATAACTTGCAGCTACTGTGAAAACAAAGCACGGTATAAACCGTAAGTTTACATTAAGTTTACAGACACTCTGGCGTTTGTCATGCCTACGACGAATACGATATTGCGGTTGAAGGACTGTGCTTATGCAAACGAATAGGAAAGCAAGGTGTAAAGCTTAACTTTAAATTAAGTTCATAGACATGCTGCCGCTGGCGTTTTGTCATGCCTAAGACGAATACGATATTCACGAGATACAAGTTTAATGAGAGGACGCGGGGTATAAACGACACTTTTGATCACTTTGTAACTAAGTTAAAATTACTGGTGGAGGACTGTGCTTATGCAAACGAAAATCAGATGGTCAGGGATAGAATAGCGTTTGGCACAAACTCAGCAAAAGTGTGAGCGAAACTTTTAAGTGCCGGGTCTGAGCGAACATTAAATAATTGCTGGTGAAGGACTGTGCTTATGCAAACGAATACAAAACAAATGTTACGTTATTTTTAAAATGTTTCCTTTTCTTTTTCATGACTTTTTTTAACACACTTCTCCACTGCGAAGCGCAGGTATTTTGCTAGTTGTACTTATAAGTTCAAACAGTTCTACAAGGAACACTTGATGGACTGATTGAGTGCGTTTATAGTTCTTGGGATGAAACTGTTTCTGAACCGCGAGGTCCATACAGGAAAGGCTCTGAAGCTTTTTTCGTATGAGAGCAGTTCAATAGACAGTGCGTATGGCTGTGGCAGCATGTGCTTGATGTTGTATGCCGATAATTCTCTTTCCGGTCAGCTGCATTAGAGCTGTAATTCCACACTCAGATACAGTGGGATAAATACTCAGAGTGGTGCACTAATAGTAACAACGCTAAAGTAGCTATGGTATTTGGAATAGTTTGGCCATTCAGTGGACCATTATATTGTTACAGGTTAATTACAATAAGATGCCTTAAACTAATAAACAATGTGTGTTTAATTTAAGTGTATTTGATAAAGCCGCTTCAGGGATGTGGATCTAAAAAAGAAAGGGAAACTACACTGGAACAAAAGCACTGCTTTGACACTGGGTGCCGCCAGTTTATAAAACCGAGCGGAGAACTTGCGTAAGCCAAGGATTTTACTGGCGTGAAAATATGCATGGCTTTACGCCAAGTTTAGTTTTTATACATCGCGATGTGAGCAAGGAAACGGGTGTACGCAACATTTTTGTATATACACACCATTTATACATGAAGCCCCAGATGTCCTGTGTCCAGGTAATGCAGTTACTGGGACATTCTTCCCAGCTGTTGCTGCTAATGCCTATGGACTTCATGTCACCCTTGCAAGTGTCCTTAAAGATGGTTGTGGATGACCTTGTACCCTCATGCCAGGAATCATCATCTAACCATACAAGAGATCTTTGGGGATCATTCATTCCATCAGACATCCGGTGGAAGTGACCAAACCAGCAGAGTCCAAAATTCATCAGCAGGGTGTAAAACTGGGGATCTTGGCACATAAAAGGACATCCTCGTTCATCTCATGATCCTGCCAGCTAATGCGTAGAATACGCCCATTTACGCATATGAAGGGAACTTAATCATCTTTTCTGACTGAAACAGAACATATAGGAATCATTGCTATACAGTAGTACAGTACAGTAGTAAGCATGCAGGGGCTGTAGAAAGCCATCATGTTTATTCCAGACTGAAGGCTGAGGCAGCATGGTGGATCCTCCAGTTGATCTACGTATCCAGGGACAGGGTGTCAGTAACTGTGAAGCCAAGGTAGGTAGACTGGTTGCCCACTTTCAGTTCATAGAAAGATGGTGATCAAGAGTGGACTCTTAACACCTGTTCCTATCACTTTGTAGTCTTCAGACGGACAGTAAGGCCAAAGTCCTGATGTGCTCTGGAAAATTGATAAAAATGATCTCTGCAGCATGTCCCTGATGAGAGTAAAGACCAAATTCTAGCAGGTCCTCAGCTGCAAAAGATACACACCATCAGTCCATTCCTTGAAAGTATGTCTCAGCACCAAAGCAGTTGGAGGGTTGTACCATGTTAGCCATTATGGATGCAATAAGAAGCCAAGCAAAATGACACCTTTTATTGGCTAACTGAAAATATTACAATATGCAAGCTTTTGAGGCAGTTCAGGCCCCTTTTTAAGGCAAAGGGGCCTGAGCTGCCTCAGCTGCATATTGTAATCTTTTTAGTTAGCCAGTAAAAGGTGTAATTTTGCTTAACTATTCAGCATCAAAGCAAAACAAATTCCAAAAAGGGTGGGGACAAGAATACAACTTTGTTCCACACATGTGCAGATGTTATAGGTATTAGATGATGCACCATCAAAATGGACAACACTCTTCATATCTGTGTGGATGGACTGGATCAGACAGAGGAGCTTACTTGTTAGAGGGAATCTTAGGAGTATCTTGGATCGATCTTCCTCACAGGAAATGTCAAAGGCCTTGGTCAGAACGATAAAGATGAGATACACAAGGACCCCTCTGTTCTCTACTCTTCTCCTGCAGTTGCTGCACGGAAAATACTGTGTCAACTGTGGAGTGCTCAGACCAGAAGCCACATTTTGACTCTGTATGGACCCTTTCTGAGTATACAAGGTGACAATATTGAAGTCTTGCATGTCCTGAAGTAGTGTTACCTCTTCCTAACAATGGAAGAAAAGATAGTGCAGGTGGTTCAGAAGAGGACTGTTGATGCATCTGATAACCTCAGGTGGAATCCTATGAAGGCCAGATGCCTTCCCTGAAGGTAGGTTGTCGAAGGTCTTGCTTAATTCCTCTGGTGTGGGCAACATGATGCATTTGAAGATCCTGTGGATGTTGCTTGTGTCAGGTGTGGCTTGGAGAACATTGCATAATTTTAGACAACAGTCATTAACATGACATCTGGCAATCTTCTGGAATTTGCTCCTGGTTGTTTACAAGGCTTGCAAAGATGCTTGGGCAGAGAATGGTTTCTGTTACAGTAGGACTGTGCATTTTTCTTTCCATTATCCAAGATATCTTTAGAAGCTTTAGCATGGCTTTATTTAAGCCATAATTACATTTTTGAACATTTTTCTGTAATATTCAGACTGCATTTCATTTAAGCCCAACAATGACCATATACTTTAAGACAGACATAAATAAGAATGATCAAACTTAAAACAAATTACCTTCTTGTTAAATTCTTTTAGTATCTTTACTTGGTGTAAGCTGACAAGCACATTGATAAACACTCTTCCAAGGACCTTCTGAAAGAGCCAAAATCCAAATCTGACAACAAATATAAACAAAATATAAAATTGTTTTAAAATAAACCAAATAAAAAATAAATCTCTAGTAATGCTGGTACAGTATTTTCAGTACGGACTTAGCAAAACAAGTCGAAATTGAAGTCTTTATCTTTAATGAGATCCTCAGGCAATCGTCCTCCATCTCACATGGGTTGCCAGTCTCATATTTCTGGTGACAAAGTATATTCTTGACTCTAAAAGAAAACATAAATAATATATAAATAAATAAATGTATATAGATATATTTGTATATTCAATATGCATCTTTTTGCAAGTAAATCATTTTCCTATATAAACAACGTATATGAAAAGTTTGACCTCACATATTTAATATAAAGAATATGTGATATAGCAACCAAGTGCAAAATAAAATGCAAATTACAGAAACAATACTTTCCAATAAAAGACAACTGAATTAAATATTTAATTGAAAATTATAGCTTCTGATTTTTTATTTTAATTTAAAAGAACATTGTTACAATATGTAATTTTGTGCTACTACCAAACTGCTCAAAATCCTTGTAATTCCCAAATCAGAAATATTAACTTTTTCCAGTGGGTACGCATTAAAAACATCCCATTCAAGTATAGAGGAATATTATGGACAAAATTAAATAAATAAATAAATGCGCAAATAAATAAAAGTAAGAAATGTGAGCATAAATAAATAAATAAATGTGTCATGAAATGAGAGCCTAAATAAATAAATATGTCATGAAATGAGAGCATAAACAAATAAATGTTTTTTGTTGCTTATTTAATTTTTTCCGTAACATTCCTCCACACCATCATGAAATACGACTTGAAATAAAACAGTCATTTTCACTCGTCAAAGTTGAGAGGGTGGGCTCTAACACACCCTCTAGTTATTGATTGGTGAACGGATAGAACAAGAATTAATTAGAAAAATGCTTACTACTGCCAATGAAATGGATTCTGCCGAAGATATTTCGTATTGCAGAGAGAGAATTGAAGGTTTATCGGAACAAATTACAATGTTGGCAGCCCTTTTAGACTCCGATGTACAGTAGATTAAACTATTTTTGAAAATATCGAAAAACTGGTGAAAGGGACTCAGCTACACTCCAGTTCAGGTGACGTAGTTCCCTGCTCTGGACATCCATCCTTTGACATTCCAGCTGAATCAATAGAACACCTTCTGTTATGCGGTTTAAAAGTACGACCGATTACAGATCTACATGGTGTATCAGGGAAATCCATCACAAGGCGAATGAGCCAGTTTGATATAAGGTAAGCTGCAACGGCTGTATTAGTTTAGGTACTTTGACATGGAATGCCCAAAGCAGCGCAAACTAATATTTTGAACTGAGTATTTGACCCTTGCTTTACGAGTATAAAGTCAGGTGCATATTCGCAGCTACTTTTTCAAACAACTTTACAGCTCTGATCAGTGGCAAAGAGTGCAGTCGAGTCTGTTCCACCAGTTCTTTAATATTTTCAAAAATAGTTTAATCTATATCGGAGACTAAAAGTGCCGGCAACATTGTAATTTTTTTCTGACAAATTTTCAATTCTCTCTCTGAAATACATATCATCTTCGACAGAATCCATTTCATCGGCAGTAGTAAGCATTTTTCTAATTCATTCTTGTGCTATCGATTCACCAATCAAAAACTAGAGGGTGTGTTAGAGCCCACCCTCTCAACTTTGATGAGTGACGTATTTCATGATGGTTTGGAGGTTTGTTACGGACAAAATTAAATAAATAAATACGCAACAAAAAACATATTTCATGACACATTTATTTATTTATGCTCTCATTTCATGACATATTTAATTATTTAGGCTCTCATTTCATGACACATTTATTTATTTATGGTCACATTTCACAGTACTTTTATTTATTTATTTATTTATTTAATTTTGTCCGTAATATTCCTCCATAATCAAGTCACTAATATTCATTCATTTTCCATTACATCAGTGCCAATGCCATTTGGAAATTACCAGTATATACATCAGTGCTAATGTCATTTGGAAATTAGCAGGACAAAATGAATTAAAATAAGTCTTTTATAAATGTATCAATTTTAAACTGTTTTTAAAAAAATATATATATTTTTTATTTCTTCCTAACCACAGTGTCACAGATAAAATCCATATACATTCCTGAAAAGTAAATTATGGTTATCTGCACATCTTAAAGAAGTTGGTGGAGATGGAATACTGCAGAAAGCCCAAAAACAAGAAAATTAAAACATTAGAAACTTGCACTAACAGTGGCTGGGCCTTAAATTGAACCTAAACCTCTGCAAGTGTGAAGAAACAGAATTCAATTACTGAATAGTTCTCAGTAAATTTTTAATTTAGTGCTTTTAAAATAACATTTATAAACTGTTCCTTTCCTCAACTACTTGGGTTCTATGCAAAAAAATATATACACTGATCAAAAACATTAAGGGAATGCTTAATCATCACACTCTAATGCCACGTCAACTAAGGTTCAGGGATTAGGGATATCAAATAATTCCATTTAGGAAGCATAAGTGACTGTGAATTAACTTCACCTGCTTCGGTCCAAATGAAAGTGACAACAGGTGCACTGGAGAGGCAACAACAAGAGAACCCCCTAAAAATGAATGGTTTTGCAGGTGGTCATGGACAATTGGTCTCTCCTTATCCAACCTGACTGATGATCTCTAGTTTTGCATTTTAGTAGTCTGCTTGTCACAACTGGTAGCACTATAATTTAATATTGTTTTTATCAGTATGCTGCTGCTGGAGTACGTGAATTTCCCCTTGGGATTATTGAAGTATCTATCTATCACTAGGTGGTAACTGCAGCCAATTCAGGTTGCATAGGTAGTCCAGCTATACCACCACAAGATGGCCATTACACAAGGATAGCTGGACAAGACCATAGAAGGGCATCAACCCAGTAACAGGGCCGGTATCTGCTCATTTGTGTAAAGAGGAACAGAAGGTGCATTGCCGGAGACCTACAAAATGACCTCCAGGTGGCTACTGGTGTGCATGTTTCTGACCTACTGTCAGAAACAGACTCCATGAGGGTGGCATGAGGGCCCGACGTTCTCTAGTGGGACCTGTGCTCACATCCCGTCACTCTGCAGCTCGATTGGCATTTGCCAGAGAATACTACAATTGGCAGCTCTACCATTGGCATTCCATTCTCTTCACAGATGAGATCAGGTTCACACTGAGCACATGTTACAGACATGCTGTGCCATGGAGGTGCCGTGGCGAACTTTGGCAGCCTGCAACATCAGCATGACTGGGTCAGGGATGTATATCCTTGGAGGAACAACAGACCTCCATGTGCTAGACAACAGTACCCCAATTGCTGTTAGGTACCAGGATGAGATCCTCGGAGCTACTGTCAGACCTTACACTGGTGCAGCGGGCCCAGGGTTCTTCCTGGTGCAGGACAATGCAGGGCCTTGTGCAGCCATATTATGCAATTATTTCCCTGGAGGATAAAGGCATTGATGCAACTGACTGGCCAGCATGTTCCCCAGACCTCAATCCATTTAAGAACCTCTGGGATGTTATGTATTGGTGCATCTGATGCTGCCAAGTAGCACCACAGACTGTCCAGGAGCTCACCAATGCCCTGATACAGGTCTGGGAGGAGATCCCCGCCCCTCAAGGACACCATCCGCCATATCATCAAATGCATGCCCAGACGTTGTCAGGAATGCATACAGGCTTCATGGGGGCTCAAGTCTGAGTCACATTATGAGTTGCCGTGATGGATCAGCCTGTGATTTCAGTTTTTGACACAATTTTCCAGTGTGATGCTGAATCCAGCCCTTAATGTATTGGTGATTTGGTTCTCCATTGACCATTGTTGCATCATTTTGTATTACTCAGTAAAAATTTTCCACTTGAACATTTTGTTCATCGAGATCCAATGTGTGATTTGTGTGTACCCTTAATAGTACCACTGGTAATGACACAGACAATGCAAATATTTAATCCAAAAGCTACTTGTTTATGTTGCCAATGACAGATGTACAACAATGACCGGAAATACAGTTCTCATACAGACAACCATGATCATGCTCACATCCACAAAGTCTCCCTGATTTATATACAACTATGGCCTCTACTAGGTTCCCACCTTTGTTTTCTACTAAAGACTGATCATTATCATGAAGACAGTAGGGGTCAATCATCCCTTTGAAAGACACTGTCTTTATTCTCATTAATGCTACCCACTGTCCCTTTTCAGGGATACAGCTGAATTGTAAAGGTTGTACTCAAGTTTCTTTAGTAATATTAAATATCTTGTGCCACCAGCTGGGCTCTTGGGGTTGTATCTGGACTTTCCAGTTCACAAACCACACACTCAGTCACTCTTTGTGTAAGACACTATATCTCTGCTGTTTCCCAATTATAACTTTGTTTGGCTTTTTTCTACATTACTTAGGCCCAAAAAGCAAGAAAATTAATTATTTGGTCAGTACTGCATCTCAGCCACAAAGCGGAAGACCACATAAAGTCACAGAGCTGGTTCTAAGGTGTATGGTGTGTAAAAGTCAATGTTCTACTGATTCCATAGTTGAAGAGCTCCAAACTTCCACTGGCACTAACTGTGTAGCTGGAGCTTCATGGAATGGGTTTCCATGGCTGAACAGCTTACATGCAAGCCTCACATCACCAAGTCGAATGCCAAGCATGAGATGGACTGGTGTAAAGCACACTGCCACTGGATTGGGGAGCAGTGGAAACATTTTCTACTGAGTGATGAATCACATTTCTATGTTTGGCACTCGGACGGGTGAGTCCGGAATAGGTGGATGCCGCCCAAACTTGCCTGCTTGACTGTATTGTGCCAACTGTGAAGATTGGTGGAGAAGGGATAATGATGTAGGGCTGTTTTTCAGAGTTTTGGCTAGGCCCCTTACATCAGGTGAAGGGCAATCTTAATGCTTCAGTATACCAACACATTTTGGACAATGCTATGCTTACAACTTTGTGGAAATAGAAAGCAAGGTCCATAAAGACCTGGTTGGATGAGTCTGGTGTGGAAGAAATTGAGTGCCCTGCACAGAGCCCTGGATTTAACCCCATTAAACACTTTGGGCTGAACTGGAACAGAAATTGCAAGCCAAACCTTCTCATCCAACATCAGTGCCTGACCTCATACATGCTCTACAGAATGAATGGGCACAAATTCCCAAAGAAACACTTGTGAAAAGCCTTCCAAGAAGAGTGGAAGCTATTATAGCTGCAAGGGGGGTTGGGGGGCGACCAACTCCATATTAAAAAGTCTATGTATTTGAAAGTCCCTGTTGGTGTAATGGTCAGGGATCCCAATACTTTTGTCCATATAGTGTAGTAGTTTTCATCTGTTAGATTCTGTGGGTTGTGGGCAAGGGCACAGTCCAGATTACATACAATTAATCCTTAACAGTAACTGTTCTCATCTTATACCAAATGTCAAAGGGCCTACAGAAGAAAGTAATTTCAAAAATATTTACTCTTACACATGGTGCAAAAACAATATTACGCTAATCACGTTTTCTAAAGTATCTGCTATTATTTTCATTGTTTTTACACGTTGAATCTAAAACAAAAGAAATTAAGTATATACAAATATTCTGTAAGTTCATTTTGCTAATGTAAAGAGCAAATAATTAAGTTTCTCCTATTTCACCCATTACCCCACAGTTCGAATATTCTTTGGAAGATATTGCTGCAGAAAAATACATATAAGGTTATGACTTACAGTATTAGATCATGATTTAATGATACGATTGTCAGGTCTTGGGGTCCAATTCCCCAAAGGAAAGCATATTATTAATATGTGAAACTCTTGATCTGATGCAGATAGATGCCCTCAACGTTTCAGGACCCACAAAGATCATTTTTCCTTTTTGGTGTCGGAAATTACCAGCACATAACACCTTAAACTTTTACTTCGCTTGTCTGCATTACAGAATGTGATCCCTTTAACTGGAACATCAGTATGTTGCAACAGACAGAGGTTCGGTAGCGAACTGGTTGATGGCCTGACTCATGGCTTAACACTAGAATTACCACAGCCTATGAAAAAACTTGTAGATCCGTCCCACCTTAAAACGCTTCCCACCTCTCCGTCAGCGTCTTTTGTCCTTTAAATGTGTTGATAAGCAGCAAACAGCAAGCAGCCTGCTATCACATCTCCCACCCTGCACAGTTTTCTCAGCTCAAGTCTGTTTACCTGCGTGTCAGTTGCTTAGAGTTGTATAGAGTGAGAAGTCAAGCAAAATGACACCTTTTATAAATACTATATCGTTATTTGAAACACTTGCATTTCATGTGTGTTACGTGTTTACAATGATCTTTGTAAACACATCGTTAAAACACAAACATTTTTCATGTTTTAGTAATTGACAAAATGTAGACATGAAGTGTATAATGTGTGAAGCCTGAATTCCAAATATCAAAGAAAAACATTCACAAAAGGTACAAATTTAAGAACAAATGCGCTTCCATTCAAAAATATAACTGCAGAAAAAGCACCTGCGTTAGGGTGCGACATTGACACGCAGTTGCTACGACAGCTTCGGTGGCGCAACAGTATCAATTGTTGACTGGTAATCAAAGCTTCACAGGTTCAATCTCGGACGAGTCCGTTTTGAGAAGTGAGCTGCTCGTATTCTTACTATTTTAGAATAAAAACATACATTTGATTCCAGACTGTAAAGTCTGATACTTGTAAAGGTTGGCTTTGTTTTTTTTAATTCAGTTTTATTCTCTCAGCCGCGTTTACAATCCCAACTCTCCAACGCATTTGACACTGCTGTTTTCACATAAAGACGCGCTACACTTGTGACTGCATTCTCGTCAATGCTTGCGAACTGAAGTGTCTGCGTGTACTTTTCGTGGGATTACACGTTTATTTTTTGAGCATGCCCATGTCGCTCAAACACAGGAAGCTCTGCAGTGTACTTGTGACTTTAGGCTGTAGGAAGTAACTAACTAAATCCAAATAAATAACATTCGATCAAGGGTAGTATTGTGAACGCGACTAAGAGAATGAAACTGAATAATAAAAAAACAAAACACAAAGCTAACCTTTACAAGTATCATAAATTACACCGGCTGTTACAGACTGGAATCAAATGTATGTTTTTATCCTAAAATAGTAAGAATACGTGCAGCTCACTTCTCAAAACAGACTCGTCGAGGATCAAACCCGTGAAGTTTAGATTACCACTCAACAGCTGATATCGTTGCGTCACCGAAGCAGTCTTAGTAAATGCATGTCAATGTCGCACCCCAACGCATGTTGTTATTCTGCAGTTATATTTTTGAATAAAAGAACACTTGTTCTGTTATATTTGTACCTTTTGTGAAAGTGTTTCTTTGATATTTGGACTTCAAGCTTCATACATTATAAACTTCATGTCTACATTTTGACAATTATTACTAAAACATGAAAAACGTTTCTTTAACAATGTGTTTACATAGATCAGGGGTGCCCAATGCGTCGATTGCGATCGACCGGTAGATGGCGTTGCAGTCAAAAAAAAAATTTTTTAAACGTTAGTCTATCATATATCCTCCCTATGACATTTGCCACTTGATTGACATACAGGGTGGCCAGTCTGAGATCTACTTTCTTCTAACACACTGGTCATCCTGCACGCACGATCAAACGAGCAAGCTACTGCAAAATTCTGGATATCTAAGTGATCTAGTTAGCCTTACAATTTATATCGACTAAATGTTTATGGGCTGGATGTGGAATTGTTAGAGGATTTTTTACTCTCACAATGTCACAATCGAAGTGCGTTTGTCTGATCTGTCAATCTATCATTGCTATTCCAAAGAAGGAAAATGTGGAAAGGAACTTTCGAACTGTTCATAAAAACTACGAAACGGACTTCCATCCAAAAAGCGATCTGAGAAAGATAAAGGAGAGGGAACTAAAATTGCAGTTGAGACGTGATGGAAGACGTGGGCGCAACTTGACAGCATACGCTACAGAGCAGATCGAAAATTGCCTGTCAGACTTTATCTAATGGAAAAAAAGTAACGATTGGAGTGTTGCCCAATGTAGCGGAGTAAGATTTGCGTTTCTTCTTCACAAATGTACTCAAGTAAAAGTAAAAAGTATGGTGCAGTAAAACTACTCTTAGAAGTACAATTTTTTTTAAAAAGTTACTCAAGTAAATGGAACTCGTTACTACCCACCTCTCATACTTATTATATATATATGTATTATATATATATATGTATTACATATATATATATAATACACACATATATATATATAATACATATATGTTGTCACGCACGCGCGAGTAGGAGACCGCGGACGGATTCGAAAACGTCTGGGAAAACATTCGCCGGCAGGGAATGGCGGGTATTAACTTTCTCCCTCTGCTTCCTTCTAGGAAAAAGACCTCCCTCCTCCGTAGTCGGGTTTGACCGCAGTCGGCACTTCCGCCCTTCCTCCGCCATCTTGCCCTGACGTCATCCTTCCCATCCTCCCTCACGGACCTTCCCAGCATCCCTCCACTTCCGGCTCCTCCCCAATAAAATGGCGCGCGACGCCAGGACTCGGCGTCGCGTTATGAACTGTTATAAACTGTTTATGATTTTGACCTGCAATTTTTTCCTTTGTTATAGAATATACGGGGCCGGAAACCCCAACACTTTATACTGTCTCGAGTCATCTTTTACATCTGGCGTAGTCGGCAGGATTTGGAGATCCCGGAAAAATGACGGAGGGACAGGACCTAAACACCGTGCTGCAAAACATTGACGCCCGACTCCAGGCTCTGCAGCAGGCGCAAGCCGCCACTACCATGGAGCTGGAAGCCACGAAGGCCAGGCTGACAGAGGCCCAGCGTGTAAGGCCAGACCCACCCAAGCAGGCGCCTCCTCCTTTGGTCCCGATGGGTGCTTCTGAGGACGTCGAGGCCTACCTGGGTGTTTTCGAACGGACGGCCACCCGGAGCAGTGGCAGCGGGCGAGTGGGCGTCCATATTGGCGCCCTATCTGAAGGGACCAGCGCTGCGGGCCTATTATGACCTCCCTGAGGAGGAGGCCGCCAATTACGACCTCCTCAAACTGGAAATATTGGCGCTACGGCATCACCCCGGGCCAGCAGGCGGCTGAATGGCGGAACTGGGTCTTTGACCCCGAAAAGCCTGCCCGCGCCCAGGCGTTCGAGTTCTGGGGTAAGATGGGGCGCTGGCTACGGCCAGAAGGACCCCAAGCTCGGAGAGTGGTGGAGCAGGTGGCCTGTGAAGGCCTGGTCAACTCGTTGCCCAGTTCCCTCGCCCAGCAGGTCCGGGGACACGCTTACAAGGATATGCCAGGCCTCCTGGAGGTCCTGGAGCGTCAACTGGCGGTCCTCCGACTCGGGGTCAGAAAGGCCTGCTCGCGGGAACCGACAGGGACGGGTGGCCACCCCCGAGCCCTCTCGGCGTGCTGCGGAAGCCCCTCCGAAAACCAGAGAGAAGCCGAGTCCGCCGCGCTGTTACAAGTGTGGCGAGACCGGCCACCTGCTGCCAACCTGCCCCCACAACATCTCTCCAGAGCCCATGGATTGCACCTGGACGTCGTCGGAGAGGTACTGTACCCCGCCGCATCCCTTGGCGAGTCCGAACACGGGAGTGGTGTTGTTAAATGGGCACGCCGTGGTAGCTTTGTTTGATTCCGGCAGCAACATTACCATTGTAGCTCGCCGTTTTGTCTTGCGCCGACAGTGGATAAGCCAACGCTTGTTGGTCACTTGTGTGCATGGGGGACTAGGTCATATCGTTCCGCTCGCTGTTATCTCACCTGGAGGGGGGAACCCACTCAAATGACGGTCGCAGTGCTACCGGAACCCCCCTTCCCAGTGATTTTGGGACAAGACTGGTCAAAAAGAATCAGCGGTAAGACCCCCACCGCTCCCGGGGCCTTGTTGGATCTTGTTATGAGGGGCAGTGGCACCCCTCCCGCGGTCTCCACGCGCCGTGCACAAGGGCAGGCCCTAATGGCGCTGGTGCCTCGGGGACCTTTCGTGGCTACGGACCCGACCGGAAGATTCCGCCGGGGAAGGGACTAGCCATGGAACTCTTCCCGGGCCCAGGCCACAAGACCCTCTCGGAGGGCTGGACCATCAATTCCGGTCCACGCCTGCCTCCTTTAAGAGGAGCAGTGGAATGATGACTCCCTGCGCTTCGCCCGGAATGCTGTCGTTCTGCCTAACAGCACACAAGCGGATGGTTCCACACCGCGTGAGCCCTTCTTTGTCCTTGAGAACGATCTGTTGTACCGAGTGGCAACCCATGAGGCGAGGTGCGGAAGTTGCTGCTAATTCAGCGTACCTTCCGGCGGGAGGTATGCGAGTTGGCTGCGCTCACCTCTTAGCGCCCACCTCGGGGCGAAAAACACTAGAGAGGATTAAGCTCCGATTTTACTGGCCGGGGATCAATGAGGAGGTCCGGCGTTTCTGTCAGTCATGTCCGGACTGCCAGATCCGCCAGATTCCTAGAAAGGACCGTGCTCCCCTCGTCCCTATACCCCTCATCGATGTTCCCTTTGAAAGAATAGGGTCGACTTGGTAGGCCCCTGAGAGCCCTCTAACCGTGGCCACAAGTATATCCTAGTCATGGTGGATTATGCTACCCGGTACCCAGAGGCGGTTCCCCTGTGCTCCGCTAATTCTAAAAGCATCGCACGGGAATTAGTTAACGTGTTTTCCCGAGTAGGCATACCCAAAGAAGTCCTCACGGACCAGGGTACGCCCTTCACTTCGGATACGTTCAGGGAGGTAGCCAAATTACTGCAGATAAAGCACCTGAAAGCGTCTGTCTATCACCCGCAAGCGGACGGGTTGGTGGAGCGATTTAATCAGGCGCTTAAACAGATGCTCCGCAAGGTGGTCAGCGGACGGCAGGAACTGGGATCAGCTCCTCCCGCTCGTGCTTTTGCCTATCGGGAGGTACCTCAGGCCTCTACGGGCTTCTCCCGTTTGAATTGTTGTATGGACGGCAACCCAGAGGAATCCTCGACATCCTAAAAGAGGGCTGGGAGGCTGAGGCCCTTCCCTCCTCCAATATTTTAGAGTACGTCGCGCAACTGCGCGATCGACTCACAAAAATCAGGCCCCTCCTAAAAGAACACGTGACTCGTGCGCAAGCAGCGCAGGCCCGGTGTTACAACCGCAACTCCGTCCTCAGGGAGTTCCGCCCAGGGACCGGGTTATGGTTCTCATCCCTACCTCCCACTCTAAGCTGCTCGCTCACTGGCAAGGGCCTTACGAGGTTAAGGAGAGAAAAGGACTCGTCGACTATTTGGTGAAACAGCCCAATCGTCGACCGAGTGAGGATCTATCATATTAACCTGTTGAAACCTTGGAAGGATAGGGAGGAGCTGCCCGGCTCCCATAGGTCACTCTCCCTTTTCTCAAGCTCGACTGCCCTCAACCTCGGCGAAGAGCTGACACCCAAGCAGCGGCAGGAGTTAATCCAAACACTCCGAGCCATCCCCGAAGTGGTAAGCGAATCACCCGGCCGGACCTCGCTGATTGCCCACGATATAGTTACGGACCCCGGGGTAATCGTCCGGGAGAGGCCCTATAGGCTCCCGGAGGCAAAACGCGCAGAGGTTGAACTGGAGGTGCAACGTATGTTGGACATGGACATAATTGAGGAGAGCCATAGTCCCTGGTCCAGCCCTGTTGTCCTCGTATCCAAGCCGGACGGCTCCTGGAGGTTCTGTAACGACTTTAGACGTCTGAATCAGGTCTCAAGTTCGATGCCTACCCGATGCCCGCATTGGCGACCTTCTGGAGCGGCTGGGCACGGCTCGGTATTTGACCACCCTTGACATGACAAAGGGTATTGGCAAATTCCCTTAACGGCATCCGCAAAAGAAAAAACAGCCTTTAGCACCCCTAGCGGGCACTGGCAATACAAGGTCCTCCCATTTGGGCTGCACGGGGCGCCGGCCACCTTCCAACGTCTGGTGGACAGAGTGCTGAAGCCCCACCAGTCCTATAGTGCCGCCTACCTGGATGACGTCGTCATCTATTCCGGCACCTGGGAGGAGCATCTATTGCAGGTTGCAGCTGTCCTCAGAACACTGGCTAAAGCCGGCCTCGCATAAACCCCGAAAATGTTTCTTTGGCTTAAAGGAGGCCAAGTATTTAGGCTACCTGGTGGGACAAGGACGGGTGCGGCCACAGGGCTCCAAAGTGAAAGACATCTTAGAATGGCCCCGTCCGAATACCAAGAAGCAGGTGCAGGCTTTCTTGGGGCTTGCTGGGTACTACCGCCGGTTTGTTCCCCGCTTCTCCGAAAGAGCAGCACCCTTGACCAACCTGACAAAGAGGGGCGCTCCCCTAAACGTAGTGTGGACCGACAAGGCAGAACACGCGTTCAGTGACTTGAAAAGGGCCCTAACGTCGGCACCGGTATTGCGGACGCCTGATTTTGGGCTCCCGTTTATCCTCCAGACCGACGCTTCGGACACAGGCCTGGGTGCCGTGCTGAGCCAAAGCGTTGATGGGGTTGAACACCCTGTGATGTACCTTAGCGGAAACTGATGGACGGGAGACTCGGTATGCGGCGGTGGAGAGGGAGGCCTTGGCCATTAAGTGGGCAGTGACCCACCTCGTATTACCTACTGGGTGCGAATTCACTCTGGTGACAGATCACGCTGCGCTTCAGTGGATGTCCCTACACAAAGAGTCGAACCCGCGAGTCACTAGGTGGTTTCTGGACCTACAGCCGTATAAGTTCACTGTCACTTATCGGCGGGTACCCTTCAGGCCAACGCCGATGCCCTCTCCGTATTCACGACCTCTCGGTTAGGTCCGCCCGACCTGACGGTCCTGGGCTAAGGGGGGGATCGTGTCACGCACGCGCGAGTAGGAGACCGCAGACGGATTCGAAAACGTCTGGGAAAACATTCGCCCGGCAGGGAATGGCGGGTATTAACTTTCTCCCTCTGCTTCCTTCTAGGAAAAAGACCTCCCTCCTCCGTAGTCGGGTTTGACCGCAGTGCGCACTTCCGCCCTTCCTCCGCCATCTTGCCCTGGCGTCATCCTTCCCATCCTCCCTCACGGACCTTCCCAGCATCCCTCCACTTCCGGCTCCTCCCCAATAAAATGGCCGCGACGCCAGGACTCGGCGTCGCGTTATGAACTGTTATAAACTGTTTATGATTTTGACCTGCAATTTTTCCTTTGTTATAGAATATACGGGGCCGGAAACCCCAACACTTTATACTGTCTCGAGTCATCTTTTACAATGTATTATATATATATATATATATATATGTATTATATATATATATATATGTATATATATTATATGTATTATATATACCTACATTAAAAGTGATTTATATATATATATATATATATACACACATACATACATACACACACACACACACACACACACACATATATATATATATATATATATATATATATATATATATATATATAAAATCACTTTTAATGTAGGTTGATCATTTTGACCTGGTCATTTTAAAAGTAGCTTGCATGCCGAAAAAGTGTGGGCACCCCTGACATAGATCGTTGTAGACACGGAACACACATGAAATGCATGTGTTCCAAATAACAATATAGTATTTATAAAAGGTGTGATTTTGCTTGACTTCTCACTCTATACAACTCCAAGCAACTGACACGCAGGTAAACAGAGTTGAGCTGAGAAAACTGTGTGCTGGTGGGGGATGTGATAGCAGACTGCTTGCTGCTTATCAACATATTTTAAGGACAAAAGATGCTGACAGAGAGGCGAGAAGCGATTTAAGGTGGGACGGATCTACGAGTTTTTGCGTAGGCTCTGGTAATTCTAGTGTTAAAACACCCTTTTGGAGATGGAATCTTTCAACAGTAAAATGCACACACACAGTCTGGTCTCCCTTAGAAACAAAATCAAAATAAGCTAAAACAGTTAGGCTCCACATTCCATTTTATTTTATTTTTTTTTAATGTAGAATATTTTTTAGGTATGTGCATATTTCGACTTTTCAGTCTCAGGTTTCAAAATAATTTACAGGAGTAACAGATGTCTACTATGTCTAAGAGTAACAGGTAATTCATACAAAATATGTAATATTTTCCTACATTAAGCCCCTTAAATTATTTTAAATGTTATTTAGATCAGCAGTAATTTTCTTGAAATGTCTATTATATACAGGTGCCGGTCATGACAAAGTTGATTTATTTCAGTAATTCCATTCAAAAAGTGAAACTTGTATATTAGATTCATTCATTACACACAGACTGATATATTTAAAATGTTTGATTTCTTTTAATTTTGATGATTACAACTGACAACTAATGAAAGTCCCAAATTCAGTATCTCAGAAAATTAGAATATTGTGAAAAGGTTCAATATTGAAGACACCTGGTGCCACAATCTAATCAGCTAATTAACTCAAAACACCTGCAAAAGCCTTTAAATGGTCTCTCAGTCTAGTTCTGTAGGCTACACAATCATGGGGAAGACTGCTGACTTGACAGTTGTCCAAAAGACGACCACTGACACCTTGCACAAGGAGGGCAAGACACAAAAGGTCATTGCTAAAGAGGATGGCTGTTCACAGAGCTGTGTCCAAGCACATTAATAGAGAGGCAAAGGGAAGGACAAGATGTGGTGGAAAAAAGTGTACAAGCAATAGGGCTAACTGCACCCTGGAGAGGATTGTGAAACAAAACTAATTCAAAACTGTGGGGGAGAGTCACAAAGAGTGGACTGCAGCTAGAGTCAGTGCTTCAAGAACCACCACGACCAGACGTATGCAAGACATGGGTTTCAGCTGTCGCATTCCTTGTGTCAAGCCACTCTTGAACAAGAGACAGCATCAGAAGCGTCTCGACTGGACTGCGCCTGAGTGGTCCAAAGTTATGTTCTCTGGTGAAAGTAAATTTTGCATTTCCTTTGGAAATCAAGGTCCCAGAGTCTGGAGGAATAGAGGAGAGGCACAGAATCCACGTAGCTTGAGGTCCAGTGTAAAGTTTCAACAGTCAGTGATGGTTTGGGGTGCCATGTCATCTGCTGGTGTTGGTCCATTGTGTTTTCTGAGGTCCAAGGTCAACGCAGCCGTCTACCAGGAAGTTTTAGAGCACTTCATGCTTCCTGCTGCTGACGAACTTTATGGAGATGCAGATTTCATTTTCCAACAGGACCTGGAACCTGCACAAAGTGCCAAAACTACCAGTACCTGGTTTAAGGACCATGGTATCCCTGTTCTTGATTGGCCAGCAAACTCACCTGACCTTAACGGGTATTGTGAAGAGGAAGATGTAATACGCCAGACCCAACAATTCAGAAGAGCTGAAGGCCACTATCAGAGCAACATAGGCTCTCATAACACCTGAGCAGTTCCACAGACTGATCGACTCCATGCCACGCCACATTGCTGCAGTAATCCAGGCCAAAGGAGCCCCAACTGAATACTGAGTGCTGTACATGTTCATACTTTTCATGTTCATATCTTTCAGTTGGCCAATGGATTTCTAAAAATCCTTTTTTTGCATTGGTTTTAATTGATATTCTAATTTTCCGAGATACTGAATTTGGGACTTTCATTAGTTGTCAGTTATTATCATCAAAATTAAAAGAAATAAACATTTGAAATACATAAGTCTGTGTGTAATGAATGAATCTAATATACAAGTTTCACTTTTTGAATGGAATTACTGAAATAAATCAACTTTGTCATGATATTCTAATTTTATGACCGGCACCTGTATACACTATATCTTAACATTTTACCTGAAAGCTACAATCTTTATACATATGTCAGTTATGCATCTTTAAGATATTATTTTACTGCTAATTACATTAACACATACGTTTCGACCTTAGGCTTTAGAATTTTAACAAAGTGTCCGGAATGCTCCATTAGAACATCATATTATATTAAATTAAACCTAAAATTTCCATCCTGCAAACATTAACATACTGTTCTATTTCATATTTAAAATATACTCAATTCACAAAACAAATCAAATACCTTATAACAGACATGTCAAACTCAAGGCCCGCAGGCAACATCCGGCCCACGATGTAATTATATACGACCCGCTAGACAATTTTATATGTCTATGATTAATGGCCTGCCAGTAAATATCACTCCCACAAGTCATACTACAAATCCCGCAATGCACTGCAACAGTTGGTGCGCAGGTTAAGACCTGTGAACCACCCCATCTTCCACTACTCCACTGATCAGTGGATGAATGCATCGATTAGCACTTTTACAATCGCATTTAAACTATAAAAAAAAAATGGCCAAACGAAAAGTGGACTTAGAAAACAGACTTTCAGAAGAGATGGGAGGCAAAGTACCTGTTTGTAGACATCGGAGATAAACCTGTGTGCATCGTTTGTGGAGCTAATGTGGCTATAAATCAAGGAATATAACATATGTGACAGATTAGGGCTGTATCTCTCCCTTGAACCCCTGTCCACGACTACAGACACCAGGTAAAAGTCCAATAATCGACTTTATTTAATCGCCACAGTGCACAAAGCACCCTCTCCTCCACTATACTCATACAAATCAATAATGACAAATACAATAAACCAATCCTCCGACTCCTAGACGCGTTGCCACCCTTCCACCCAGCTCAGCTCTGGGAGCTCCCACAGGCCTTTTATCCTCCCTGACCCGGAAGTGGCAGGGTCAGGTACGAGTCCTTCTCCCCCCGGAAGCATGTTGCTCTACCTTTGACATACTTCCGGGTTATAGGGCACAAATGAGTCTTCGATCCTCCCTGCAGCTCACTCTTGTGGCCCCTGTGGTATCCAGTAGGGTCGTATATAAAAACTACATAGTCCATGACTCCCTGCTGGTCTTCGGGGCACCTCCTTACTGCAGGGAGAGCTCCATCTGGCGGCCTTGGGGGTATTGCCCGGGATGACAAGCCTGTCAAAGACCACACATAACACGGCACTATGAGACAAAACATCAAGTAAAGTACAAAAACCTGGACATACAGCAGAAACCAGACAAGGCAGAAAAGTTTAGAGGCCTGCTGTGTCACTAAACTCATGTTCAAAAAGCAAAATCACAAAGTGAAGCTGCCGTGAAAGCTAGTTTTATAGTGGCAGAAGAGACAGCTAAATCAGCCCGGTCATTAATCAATAGAATTACCACAGCCAACGAAAAAACTCGTAAACCCAGCCCACCTTAAATCCCTTCGCACTTCTCCATCAGTGTCTTTTGTCTTGTAAATGTGTTGATAAGTGCAAACAGCCTGCTATACCATCTCCCTCACCACTGCAAAAGAGGCAAGCAGTTCTCCCAGTTCAAGCCTCAATTATCTGGGAGTGACCTACCTAGAATTGTACAGAGTAAATAATTTCAGGTGTGTTCCGTGTCTACAACAATCTATGTAAACACAGCATTAAAACAGAAACGTTTTTCATGTTTTAGTAATAAATGACAAAATGTAGACATGAACTGTATGATGTGTGAAGGTTGATGGCCAAATATCAAATAAACACTTTCAAAAAAGATATAGTGCAATACGACAGCTTCCGTGGTGCAGCGGTAAGAACTGCTGAGTTATAACCCAGAGGTGGCGAGGACAAAACCAGCTTCCCCACAGATTTACCGTTTTGAGTAGTGAGCTGCTCTGTTAATATTATACAATAAAAACAAAGATTTGATTTGAGTCTGTAACAGCCACTGTAAATTTATAGTACTTGTAAAAGTTAGTGTTTTTTTTTCTTTTTCTTACTTTTATTCTCTCAGTCACGATCACAATACAAGCCACCACCCCCCGCCCCAGATCTGACGCAGTTACTTTTTATCTGAAATTGGGAATAACTGAAGATGTGAGTGGTGTTTTGAGACAGTGGAACTGGAAATTCTCTGATTCTGGAGGGATAAAAGCTGACACAAACGCTGGTGAATTTCCCTTCTTTGTATGTCGCTGTCACTTGAATTGTTTTTTATTCAGATTTATTGAGTGTTCCGGCTTATGCTGAATTAGTATTCACTTTATGGTCCATGATGTCAAAGCTACTCCGACAAAAACAGAAACATAGGTATATATGATACTAGCAGAATACCCGCGCTTCGCAGCGGAGAAGTAGTGTGTTAAAGAAGTTATGAAAAAGAAAAGCAAACATTTTAAAAATAACGTAAGATGATTGTTAATGTAATTGTTTTGTCATTGATATGAGTGTTGTTGTCATATCTATCTATTTATATTATATATATATATATATAGCAAAATACCTGCGATTGCCAGCGGAGAAGTAAAAGAAAGGGAAACATTTTTATAATAACGTAACATGATTGACAATGTAATTGTGAGTGTTGCTGGCATATATATATATATATATATATATATATATACATATACACACACACAGACACATATATAAACATATATATACATATAAACATATATATATAAATATATAAATATATATTTATATACACACATATACACACATACATATATATACATATACATATATACACATACTGTATATATACACACACACATATATACATACTGTATATACAACATATACATATCTACATATATACTGTATATACACATATATATATACAAATCTACATATATATATATATATCTACATATATATATATTAGGGGTGGGACTCGATTAAAAAAATTAATCCAATTAATTAGAGGCTGTGTAAGAATTAATCTTGATTAATCGTATGTAATCACACACGTAAATTTGCCCCAAATCGCAAATGTTTTTTTTTTAATTTAAAAGTGTTTTAGTGGGCGACAGAATCAAATAATAGACATGGACATGAATATTGTAAACTGAAGCTGTTTTAATTTCTGAAAAAAAAAGCTTTTAAACTGCATTTGAATTCAAAACAGAAACAAAAATATCATCCCTGGTTAAAATTGGGCAGACTTAAAAATAAAGTGGTAGTTTAAGTACTTTAAGTACATTTTCAGAATAGTATTGTCTTTAAATAATAATAACCAAAATTTCAACATAAAGTGCAGTTTTCTTCTTAAAAAAATAAGTCAGAAACATAAAAGGTAATTTGACCAGCTTACTCTTTAAACTCTGAGTAACATTAGCCAAAATTATTTTGTACATTAGGCTAAAACAGTGTGATCATTGAACATTTTGTAATTAGATGTATTTAGAATTACTAACGGTCACGGAAGTCCAATGATCCCCAGTAAGAGCCACAAAGTCCGCTTTCTGTAATGCATCTAATTTTGCTTGCTTTTCAGTGTGCACAAAACCATGCTTTTATCAAGGCTTCTCGGGTAGTGAAATGATCAGTCGAGGAGCGCGCTTTATTCCGACTCTAACATTTTTGTAGCTGTGATGTGTGCATCAGTGTAATGGATGTACCAGGAAATCATGCATTGACAAAAGTTCCCATTTGCTTGGAATTGAAAGTGTGATTAAATCGTTATTTTTAACGCGTTATGGAGTACATGCATCGAAGCTTCTCAGCTGTGCTTGTGCTAAGAAAGGGAAAATTTTAAAAATAGCGTAACATGATTCTCGTTAACCTAATATTTTTCATATGTCCCAAACCAAGGAGATCGAAGGTAAAATGAATCGGTGGCAGCGTACATAGTCAGTACATCCACTCTCGGGAATCGAACCTCGAATGTCGGCGTTAGAAGCGAAGACTCTACAATTAGCCACAGCGTGTGGCTTGTCTATGCTAAAGTATGTATTGTAGATCGGGTATATATATACATTTATATATATACCCGTGTACCAGTGGAGAAGTAGAAGTTATGAAAAGAAAAGGGAACATTTTAAAAATAGCGTAACATGATTGTCAATATACAGTAATTGTTTTGTGAGTGTTATTGAATGTTGCTGTCATCAAGGATTTGATTATCATTATTTCTTTCAATCAGGCTCGTATTTGTAGGATGTGTTCAAGTTACATTCCGTGTTTGTCAATCGTTGTAAAGATAAGAGGTTTCATTCATCGATTAGTTCCTTACTGCATCAATAAACAGCTCGTCTTCCTTTTATCTGTGATGTGACAAACTGCATGCACGGGTTTTTTTTACACTGTCTTCCTTTAGCAGGACATTCACTTTTTCCACCGTGTGCTTTGTTTCGCAGTAGCTGCACTTATGAATATGATTGTATGTATAAGGCGCTTCATATTTTTTGCTGCCTTCTCAATTGTGTAATTCGGTTTTGTTCAGCACTCTTTGGAACTGTTGCTTTTTGTCTGTGCACTGCGTCAGTTCACGTGAGCCGCTTGGTGTTCTTGCATCGAAGGTTCCCAGCTGTACTGGTGCCATCTCGTGTAATGTCAGCTAAGACCCGGCACTTAAAAGTTTCTCTCACAGTTTCAATGAGTTTGTGCCAAACACCACCCTGACCATCTCATCTTCCTCTGCATAAGCACAGTCCTTCACCCGTGAACATTTACCGGCAGTGTTTGTATTGGATTGCGCTGATGGGCGGCCTTATATGGGCAGGCACTAAATTACAAACGCTAGTGGCAGCCTGTCTATGAACTTAATTTAATATAAACTTACGGTTCACGCTGTGCTTTGTTTCCGCAGTAGCTGTACTTATGAATATGCTTGTATGCATCATTTGCTTCATAATGTTTTTCTGCCTTCTCAATTGTGAAATGGCGTTTTGTGCTCATCGCTGTTTGAAATTCTACCTTGTTCTCTACGTACTTAAGTAGGAGGCGTGATGATGTCACACGAAACTCCGCCCCCCACGGCCATCTCCAACTCAAGACTCCATTACATTATATGGGAAAAATAGCTTCCAGTTATGACCCTTATGCGTAGAATTTCGAAATGAAACCTGCCCAACTTTTGTAAGTAAGCTGTAAGGAATAAGCCTGCCAAATTTCAGCCTTCTACCTACACGGGAAGTTGGAGAATTAGTGATGAGTCAGTCAGTGAGTGAGTGAGGGCTTTGCCTTTTATTAGTATAGATTTGGAATAATTCATTTTATGACCTGTATAGTACATTTTGGAAAACATTGTGGCACGGATCCAACATTATTCATATTCATTTGCATGCCTTTTTGCGGCTGTAATCAGTGACCACTTTTTTTTCTGATCTTGCCCAATCTCCACATTTCGGTTCATGGTGGCATTTCTTTTGCACTCCAGCACACGCAGAGGAAAGAGTAGTACAGAGAGGGCAGTTCTGTGCTATATGCAATCATCAAATTCAAATGTTAACAGTACCCATACTCCCAAGGACTGTCCCTTCCTGCATTTACAACATGTGTACCGGCGGTCTTGGAATAGAATCTTGTTGATGTTGCATCCTCTTTTGCTTTATCCATCGCCTTTTCTTGTAAGAAGTGACGATGAAGTTCCTCTGCAAGGTGAGCAAAGAGCACTCTTCATTTCTCAGTGGACCCTGTGCATGCCTTATACAGTACATGTGCATTGATTGCAGCCAAGTCAAGCTTGTTATAGCACAACCAACCGGTCACCCCCGTTCTCCTGCTTGCACTGAATAAGCTCACGCTTTCTGGTGCATGATGTCAACACAGCACCGGGCAAAAAAGAAAGACAAACATGTGTGACATTTTGAAGAAATCATTTTATGACCTGAATAGCACCAATCAGAAAAGATCATTGCACTAATAATAATAATAATAATAATACATTTTATTTATATAGGACCTTTCCCATGCTCAAGGCACTTCACAGAATTTAAGAAAGAATGGCAGGGTATACAGCATATAGCATTGTACAAACCAGATAAAGAAGATTAAGACAGTAAATCCAGAGAAAAAGCCTAATAGACAACATAATTTATGGTATAGCAGATACACATACAGGTTACATGAGCATCTTGACATAGAGGTAAACTGAGAGAAGGGTAGTGAAGTCAAGGAGAGCTAAAAGCCTTCCTGAACAGATGAGTTTTGAGTTGGTTTTTAAAATGGAGTCAGCTGACCTGATTAATTTCGGTAGGTCATTCCAGAGTCTGGGCACTATACAACTGAAGGCCCTGTCACCCATTGCCAGAATCAGAAGACCTTAGTGGGCAGACAGGCACATAGTGATAGAGAAGGTCACTGATGTAGTTTGGTGCAAGGTCGTTTAAGGGTTTGTAGGTTATTAGTAGGATTTTATATTCGATTCTGTAAGACACAGTGAGCCAGTGAAGGCAGAGCAGGATGGGTGTTATGTGTTCGCTGCTGCTGGTTCGAGTAAGGACACTTGCAGCCAAGTTTTGAATAAGCGGGAGCTGTGATATAAGATTAGAAGGGGCACCTGCCAGTAGGGAATTACAATAATCGATGCGGGATGTGATAAAAGCATGGACAAGTTTCTCAGCATTAGAAAAGGAGAGGAAGGAGCAAACACGGGATATGTTACGGAGATGAAAGTAAGAAAGTTTTTTAATGTGATTTATGTGGGTGGAATAAGAAAAGGAGGAATCAAAAATTACACCAAGATTCTTTGCAGTAGAGGCAGGTCTGATGAGCTCACCGCCAAGATGGACTGGGAAAGAACTCATTTTATTAAGTTGCACTTTAGTCCTAATTTGCAGGAGTTCAGTGTTGTTACAATAAAATTTTAAAGAGTTCTGCTACTTCCAGGTATTAATTTCACTGAGGCAGGTTATGAGCTGAGAGAACTCTGATGAAGTTTCATTTTTAACATTGAAATAGAGTTGAGTATTGTCTGCATAGTAATGACCTGACCCTAACTAACAGCGCCAGCATAAATTCAGCACCTGATGCTGTTCAATTTCAAATAATATTGCATTAGTGCGATGAGGTTTCTGATTGGTACTATTCAGGTCATAAAATGATTTCTTCAAAACGTTACATATACAGTGATCCCTCGCTATATCGCGCTTCGACTTTCGAGGCTTCACTCCATCGCGGATTTTAAATGTAAGCATATCTAAATATATATCACGGATTTTTTGCTGGTTCGCGGATTTCTGCAGACAATGGGTCTTTTAATTTATGGTACATGCTTCCTCAGTTTGTTTGCCCAGTTGATTTCATACAAGGGATGCTATTGGCGGATGGCTGAGAAGCTACCCAATCAGAGCACGTATTACGTATTAAATAAAACTCCTCAATGATACACGATATGCTTCCCGTGCGGTGCTTTGCATACTTAAAAGCTCTAGCAGAACGTATTGATTTTTGATTGTTTGCTTTCTCTGTCTCTCTCACTCTCTCTGCCCGACAGAGGGGGTGTGAGCAGAGGGGCTATTTACACAGAGGCTGTTTGCTTAGAAGACACGGACGCTCCTCTAAAAAATGCTGAAAGACTACCTTCACATTGATCCCTTCATTCCGGCCACTTTATCGCGGTGCTTGCATACTTAAATGTTTGATTGTTTACTTTACTCTCTCACTCTCTCTGACATTCTCCGCTCCTGACGCGCACCTTGAAGAGGAAGATATGTTTGCATTCTTTTAACTGTGAGAAAGAACTGTCATCTCTATCTTGTCATGGAGCACAGTTTAAACTTTTGACTAAAGGGTGTTATTTCATGTCTAGAAGGCTCTAATAATGTTAAAAAACATTTAGAAGTTCGTAAACAGGTTTTCAATGATCTAACTGCAAAAATATTAGATTTAAAAATAAAGAATCATATTTCGTGGAAATTCATTTTTCTGTCTGGAGCGGATTAACCGCGATAAACAAGGGTTTACTGTATAACTATGCGGAGAATATTTATAAACAATGTGTGAGAGAGTTTTCTAAGGGCTTAAAATAAATATAAATAAAACCATAAAAAAAAATATGGTTTCTACTTTGCGGATTTTCACCTATAATAATAATAATAATACATTTTATTTATAGGCGCCTTTCAAACACTCAAGGACATCGTACATTATACACAGCAACCGACAAACAATACAGTACAATGTTTACATAGAGAAGGCATGATTAAAAAGATGAGTTTTAACTGAAGACTTAAACAGAGAAAGTGAATTAATGTTTCTAATCTCAGGAGGCAGTGCATTCCAAAGTCGGGGGGCAGAACGACTGAAAGCTCTGTTCCCCATTGTGGAAAGACGAGCGGAAGGAACAGTCAATTTAATTGAGGATGATGATCTAAGAGTACGGGAAGGGGTGACGATGTGGAGAAGGTCAGACAGGTATGGGGGGGCTAAATCATGAATAGCTTTAAAGGTTAGCAGAAGGATTTTAAACTCAATGTGGAACTTGACAGGGAGCCAGTGAAGTTGATGCAGAACAGGAGTGATGTGGTGAGTGGAAGGAGATCGCGTAATAATACGGGCAGCTGAGTTCTGGACTAGTTGAAGTTTGTGAAGAGTTTTTTGAGGGAGACCAAAAAGAACGCAACCCCCGCGATCGAGGAGGGATTACTATATTTGTCTTTTTTTCCCCCCAG
Source organism: Polypterus senegalus (assembly GCF_016835505.1). NCBI lineage: Eukaryota > Metazoa > Chordata > Cladistia > Polypteriformes > Polypteridae > Polypterus > Polypterus senegalus. Next base: position 36,821,960 of record NC_053164.1, read on the forward strand.
TGCTGCGTTGACATCATGCACCAGAAGGTGTGAGCTTATTCAGTGCAAGCAGGTGGCCAGTTGCTCATGCTATAACAACCTTAACCTGGCAGCGATCAACGCACACATACTGTACAAGGCGTGCACGGGGGCCACTGAGAAAAGAAGAGTGTTCATGGCTCACCTTGCAGAAGAACTTCATTGTCACTTCTTACAAGAAAAGGTGATGGATAAAGCAAAAGAGGATGCAACATCGACAAGCTTCTGTTCCAAGACTGCCACTTCCCCCAACCCCTTCAGTGTAATAGAAATTACAGCATAGACAGTAGTGTGTACATTGCAACAGGTGCACATGTCGTAAATGTAGGAAGACTGGTCCTTGGGTGTGTGGGAACTGTTAACATTTGAATTTGATGATTGTACTGTATATAGAGCAGAACTGACCTCTCTGTACTATTCTTTCCTCTGCATGTCTTGGAGTACAAAGGAAACACTACCATGCAGCAACATGTGGAGACTGGGCAAGATCAGAAAAAAAAAAAAAAGTCATATTGTACTTGCACCTTTTGTGAAAGTGTTTATTTTATATTTGGCCATCAGCCTTCACACATTATACAATTCATGTCTACATTTTGTCATTTATTACTAAAACATGAAAAAATTTCTGTTTTAACAATGTGTTTACATAGATTGTTGTAGACACAGAACACACATGAAATTATACATATTTACAAGACAAAAGAGGATAATGGAGAGGTGCGAGCAGATTTAAGGTTGGCCAGATTTACAAGTTTTTTCGTAGGCTCTGGTAATTCTAGTGTTAATAAAGGCAATGCTGTGCCTTACTGGGAGTTGATGTTGCTCTGCTGAATTCCAGTGCAGATGGTGTCAGCTACTGTTTTGAGCACTTCATCATGGCACCACCTATACCTTCCCTCTCCCAAGACTTTCAGGTAACAGCTCAAGATGGGCACCAAAGAACATCTTTCCCAGCACAAGCAGAGTTGGAAGGGCTTGGAAGGACATCCTACATCAACTAAATTAAAAACTTCTGTCTAGTTGGTTCCAAATTCCAAAGTTCTGCTCATGTGATCTTTAGGGCAGTTCTATGATTTCAAATGCTCCAAGCTCCTTGTTGCCACATAGCCACAGCCCTATACAGTAATCCCTCCTCGATCGCGGGGAACTCCCCGCGATAGGTGAAAATCTGCGAAGTTGAAACCATATGTTTGTATGGTTATTTTTATATATTTTAAGCCCTTATAAACTCTCCCACATTGTTAACATTATTAGAGCCCTCTAGACATGAAATAACACCCTTAAGTCAAAGGTTTAAACTGTGCTCCATGACAAGACAGAGATGACAGTTCATTCTCACAATTAAAAGAATGCAAACATATCTTATCTTCAAAGGAGCGCCATCAGGAGCAGAGAATGTCAGAGAGAGCGCTCGCTAAGAAAAGCAAACAATCAAAAAATCAATACGTGCTTTCAAGTATACAGAAGCACCGCGATAAAGCGTTTTGTAGAGGAGCGTCCGTTCTGCTCACACCCCCTCCGTCAGGCAGAGAGAGTGAGAAAGAGAGAGAGAAGCAAACAATCTCAAGCACCGCGCGGGAAGCATATCTTATATCATGGAGGAATTTTAGTTAATATGTAATGCATGCTCTGATTGGGTAGCTTCTAAGCCATCCGCCAATAGCTTCCCTTGTATGAAATCAACTGGGCAAACAAACTGAGGAAGCATGTACCATAAATTAAAAGACCCATTGTCTGCAGAAAGCGGCGAACCAGCGAAAAATCCGTGATATATATTTAGATGTGCTTACATTTAAAATCCGCGATAGAGTGAAGCCGCGAAAGTCGAGCGCGATATAGCGAGGGATTATTGTAGTCACTAATATCAAGAAATAAGTAATTCAAATAAACTGTACTGTGCGGGTCATCAGCCATAGATTGACTCAAAAAGATTTTTCCAAGGGATACATGCATTATCAGCCTATTACTATTCATAATGTATGTATAATACACTGCCATCATTGTGAACTATACACTTAAAATATGGTTTGAAGAAATCAGATGGCTCATGATTTAAGGCTACTCTGCATACAGTGGAACCTCAGGTCACGACCATAATTTGTTCCAAAACTCTGGTCGTAACCCGAAGTAATTTCCCCCATAGGATTGTATGTAAATACAATGAATCTGTTCCAGACCGCACAAACTGTATGTAAATATATTTTCTTTAAAGATTTTTAAGCACAAAAATAGTTAATTATACCATAGAATGCAAAGTGTAATAGTAAACTAAATGTAAAAACATTGAATAACACTGAAACAAACACCCAGGCTCCTTGCTCAGCTGCTCACTTGCTCTCTCTCTCGCTTATGCTCGCTCCTTGCTGTTTACTTTGTAACAGTAATTATTTGGATTACAAATATAAAGCTAACCTGTCTCATTAAAAATGTATATATAGTACAGGTGTTAAGTTGTAAAATGTTTTTGGATTTGTATATTTTTTTAGTAAATAAATGTCAATTTCCAGACTGCTTTTCTTATAGGGTACCCATTTGCAGGTGGTTCTTGTTTTTTTATGGTGTTTCACTGGGAATTCTGGTTTCTTCTCAAAGTCCAAGATAAGATGCATTTCTTAATTACTCCAGTGTGCAGCATCTATTCAACGCATAATTTAAATATAACAGATGAACAATGTCATAGGCTTGAATACCTTGAAGCACAAAATAATGAATGCGAGAGAAAATGCAAAAAAAAATCTGGTAAAAAAAAAAAAGCAAATTTAAGATGCGACTTTATGCTTTCAATTTTGTTAAGGGTGAATAACAGACTTGTTTGCAGTTTAAAAATATGCATGTGAAATGAGAACAATATAATCAGAATCCAATTATGACAATTTTGTTAATTTGATTTAGTATGCATTAGTTAGATAGTCTGTAGTTTTTTCAGTTCATTTATAAAGGATATTGTATATCGCATTATTTATTCCTGTAAAGCAACATCGTGTTGGGAAATCTATATTTATATATATTTACACATATATATTATATTTATATATATATTTATATAGTCTCTGAGAAACTGTTTTGGAACTACAGACTGGGATATATTGCTGGGGTCACATAGTGAGAACATTGAAGAGGCTGTTGAATGCACAACTGATTACATCAACTTCTGTATGGACATTGTAGTTCCAGTAAGAACAGTACGCTGCTATGCTAACAACAAGCCATGGATTACAAGCGACATCAAAGGCCTTTTGAACAAGAAGAAAAAGGCTTTTAAAGGTGGTGATCAGCATTAGCTCAAGCTAGTGCAGAAGGAACTCCGAGTCCAGCTCAGGGCAGCGAAAGAGCAGTACAGGAGAAAGCTGGAGCAGAAGTTGCAGAACAATGGCATGAAGGAAGTGTGGGATGGGATGAAGATTATTATCACTGGCTGCAGCTCGAAGCGGGGTGCCGCCATCGAGACAGACGTGGAGAGAGCAAACCAAATGAACAACTTCTTTTCTCTAGGTTTGATCACCCTAACCCACTCTCAACTCGGAGTACTGCATCCTCCAACCATTCTTCTGCTGATACCAGCATAGGTGAGACATCCCCACCCACAATTACAGCAGCCCATGTGAGCAGAGAGCTGAGAAGACTTCGTGCCAGCAAAGCTGCGGGTCCAGATGGTATATAGCCACGACTGCTGAAGGCATGTGCGTTGGAACTGGGGAGTCCTCTACAGTGCATCTTCAACCTGAGCCTGGAACAGGGGAGAGTCCCAAGGCTTTGGAAAACATCTTGTATCACCCCTGTCCCAAAGGTATCACGTCCTAGTGAGCTGAATGACTTCCGGCCTGTTGCTCTGATGTCACATCTGATGAAGACCATGGAGCAGCTACTGCTTCACCACCTGAGGGCACAGGTCCGCCACGCCCTCGACCCTCTGCAGTTTGCATGCAAGGAGAAGGTGGGAGCGGAGGATGCCATCATCTATATGCTACACCGATCCCTCTCCCACTTGGACAGAGGTAGTGGTGCCATAAGAATTATGTTTTTGGACTTCTCTAGCGCCTTCAACACCATCCAACCTCTGCTCCTTAGAGACAAGCTGACTGAGATGGGAGTAGACTCACACCTGGTGGCATGGATCGTGGACTATCTTACAGACAGACCTCAGTATGTGCGTCTTGTGAACTGCAGGTCTGACATTGTGTTCAGCAATACAGGGGCGCCGCAGGGGACTGTACTTTCTCCGGTCCTGTTTAATCTATATACATCAGACTTCCAATATGACTCGGAGTCCTGTCACGTGCAAAAGTTCGCTGATGACACTGCTATTGTGGGCTGCATCAGGAGTGGGCAGGAGGAGGAGTACAGGAAGCTAAACAAAGACTTTGTTAAATGGTGCGACTCAAACCACTTACATCTTAACACCAGCAAAACCAAGGAGCTGGTGGTGGATTTTAGGAGGCCCAGGCCCCTCATGGACCCTGTGATCATCAGAGATGACTGTGTGCAGAGGGTGCAGACCTATAAATATCTGGGAGTGCAGCTGGATGACAAATTGGACTGAACTGCCAAAACTGATGCTCTATGTAAGGAAGGTCAGAGACGACTATACTTTATGAGAAAGTTGGTATCCTTCAACATCTGCAATAAGATGCTGCAGATGTTCTACCAGACGGTTGTGGAGAGTTCCCTCTTCTACGCGGTGGTGTGCTGGGGAGGCAGCATAAAGATGAAGAACACCTAACGCCTGGACAAACTTGTTAAGAAGGCAGGCTCTATTGTAGGAGTAAAGTTGGACAGTTTAACATCTGTGGCAGAGCGACGGGCATTAAGCAAACTCCTGTCGATCATGAAGAATCCACTGCATAGTGTCATTTCCAGGCAGAGGAGTAGCTTCAGTGACAGACTTTTGTCACTGTCCTGCTCCACTGACAGACTGAGGAGATCGTTCCTCCCCCATACTATGCGACTTTTCAATTCCACCCGGGGGAGTAAATGCTAACATTACTCAAAGTTATTGTCTGCTTTTTTATTTTTTTTTTTCATTTTTATTACTGTTTAATTAATTTTTTTTTGTATCAGTATACTGCTGCTGGATTATGTGAATTTCCCCTTGGGATTAATAAAGTATCTATCCATCTATCTATTTACTCATAGGTCTGGGATGGAGGCAGAATGCAAGTAGCTGCAAGTGGATTAACCTCGCATGTTTCCTGAAAACTAGACACTTCTGTTAAGTACAAAAATTTGCAAAAAACAGTTAAAGGGTGCCACAGACATTGTCATTATATTTCCATTCAATCGGTATGACTGCAAAACTGTTTCTTGAAGGAAATGAATTTATTTTTTTTTTTTTAAATGGATTCATAATTTAGTCTTTGAAATGAAAATGTTAGTTCAGTAAATACCAATTAATTAAAACATTGACTCCTCCATGAATCACACTTAGAAATGAACAAAAAATTGTGTTTGTATTTATAAGTCAATAAATATAGAACTCTGACCTACTACTTTGAAGCACTCGGGCATCTCTTTCAACAGCAGAATGGACTTGCAAATTGCGTTCCCATATAAAAAGTAAAAAACACACTCTCCTTGCTAGCCAGCCTTTGTACCTAAAAATAAAAACAAATTATATCGATCAAACTAGAGAAAGGAGGATCAATCAGATGCCTTTAACTGCCAGACAATAATGAATATCATACTATTCAGTAAGCCCAACACTTGTGCAGTAGGGAACATATTATTGTTCTAATAAAACTCTAAATTACTTCTAGATGCCCAAGTAGGATACCACTGAATAGTTGCATACAAAAAAAAAAAAAACATGAATGAACTTTATTTATAATTTGGATATCCGTACCATACTAACCTAACATTCAAACCTCTTCTATAACTTTCAAATTTTAAAGTTATTTCTTATCTTATGTAAGACATACAGAACCTGGAAATTTAAAGGACAACATTATTTGTGTTTATGTAATGTATCTCATTAACTAAAATAAATAGTTGCATAGTTTCACTGTGTTTATATTCATGTACAGTATATCTGATTTGTAAATATCTTGGGGGGGATTTACAAAATAATTCACTAAAAGCAAGGTTATTATAGTTAACAAAAACTAAAACCAAAACTGAAAATGAAAAAAAAAAAAAATGCTGTAAACTGATATAAAATTAACAAAACCAAAATGAAAAACTAAACAGAACTACTAAAGCAGCTGGAAAGACTACCTGAAATAAAATAATTTACAAAAAATAGTTTTAGTATTCATTATTAAATTAATATTCTTGCCATTAGTCTTTAACCTTTGTAGCTATTAACTCTAAAACAGAAAGTCCACTATGAGCCACTTGCATATATTACATCCAGTGAATGGCGAGTGGTCACATAGCATTTTCGGTGACACTGCAAGGTGAATACAGGCATGAAAAACATGTGAAACGATATCTTTTCTGGCCTGCAGTTGGCAAAATTCTGTCTATATACTGTATGTGCCTGAGATGGAATCAGATATCGATATGGCTGGTAGAAAATAAAGCTCAGTATGGAAGACTTTTGAATGCAATATTGAAGGCATTCATTACAAGCACATTGTCTAAGAGCGGAATATGTTGTGAGCTGTAGACACGGAGTAAAAAAAACTCTTAACTTTAAAATTCACCTAAATTTCAACACAAACTGACCCATTCTGTGCAATAAAAATAAACAGTGCACATTTGTTCAGCACAAATTACATAGAAAATATTTTACAAATATAAAATTGTTCACATTTAATATCTGGTTATGATTATGCTCGTTTTTATTAGACAAAAATAAAAACAGATAGTAAACTATGTAGTGTAGTAAGCTTCCACTAACAGTAAACTCATATCATATTGTTGTGATGTGAAATTTTGCATAAAAGTTGATAAATATTTTCTATGTCTTTATTTGTAACTTAGACAAAGCAATGTAATATTAGTGTTACATTATTGATAACAGCAGCAATGGTTTGATAGTTTAGGAACCCCTTCCTCCCTTTTAGGACTGAATGTCTTTGTAATTTTACGACAGGGTTGGGGGAAGTGCCTCAAACAAGTTTGGCTAATATTTCTCTTCAGGACTCCCAGCCAACACGCAAGGGCTTATTTTTTTATTTTAAAACATTCCAATATACATCAATAAATCATTTTTAAGCAATTGAATTCAACAATAACCTCATTTATTTGGAACTCAAAACATCCACGTATCCAAAGAGCGACCCTACAAAGATCTAAGGCAGAAGGTGGCATGGCTCTACCCAACTTTCAGTTTTATTACTTTGCAGCAAACATACAAGCTATAAAAACCAGAACACAAATAGATGAACATACATAGGCCTCCTTCCCTTTAAAAGATCCAAGAGGACAATGGGGAAAAAGATCTTTTAATCAATATATCAGAAAAGGAGTGGAAAGTAGCAATGCAGAGACTTCACTCGAGCTCCATATGTGCAAAGCATACAATTATTCAACTCAAAATTATATATCGAGCACATCTGTCTCACCTAAAACTGTCCAAAATGTTTCCAGGGTAAGATCCAACCTGCAAAAGCTGCAATCAAGTCCCAGCCTCACTGGGTCACATGTTTTGGGCCTGCATCAAATTAACATAATTTTGGACCAAAATTTTTAAGTGCCTTTCAGACAGCCTTGGTGCCACAATCCCTCCTAGCCCATTAACAGTTGTGTTTGGTGTTCTTCCAGATGTGTTTAAATTGGATAAGGACAAACAAATTGTGATTGCATTAACTACACTTTTGGCACGCAGACTTATGTTGATAAACTGGAAAAATCTTAACTCTTCTCTTTTAAGTCAGTGGGAAACCGATGTTTTATACTACAGTGGAACCTCGGTTTGTGAGCATAATTCGTTCCGGAAACGTGCTCGCAATCCAAAGCACTTGTATATCAAATCGAATTTCCCCATAAGAAATAATGGAAACTCAGATGATTCGTTCCACAACCCAAAACTATTCATTTGAAAATTATTAATACAAAATATAAAGTAAAATACATAATACAAATTAACCTGCACATTACCTTTAAAAAGAATCATGGCTGGTGTGAGTTTCTAAACTCATGTGGGGTTCCACCCAACGGGACGACACGCGGAAGAGCGTCCCAAAGCAATCACAGTCTCCCAGCGCTGTAGCAGTTCGCCGTATAAGCGCATCCAAAAAGATCGCAGACGTGCTATAAGCGCCTGCCGTCGATGGGTGATACAAGGAACATTATAAAGATCCCGCTACAATAAATAACAGCGCTGTTGCTGTTTCAAGCTGAATAAAGCTGGTGTTAAAATACTGAGACTCAGCTTCGTGTTTTGGGGAGCAAGATGGGGACTCGCACTTCACAGCACGCGCGCACACACACACACACACAGTCACAATGCTGTAGTAAACAGTATACCTTCGTACGGATGTTGACTATATGAGTGAGGCACACAGACTCAGACGGAGAATAGGAGACAATTGCCAGAGAGAGAGACACGCGCTGGGCGAGCGAGTGAGCGAGATAAGGAGAGAGAGAGAGAGAGAGAGAGAGAGACGCACTGGGCGAGCGAGTGAGATAAGGAGAGAGAGAAGAACCATCAGCTCAGTTGTGATCACATGACGCTCAGCAGGCAAAGTGTATCCATACTACTCGTATTGCAAGACATCGCTCGTTTATCAAGTCAAAATTTATTAAAAATTTTTGCTCGTCTTGCAAAACACTCGTAAACCAAGTTACTCATAATCCGAGGTTCCAGTGTATTTGAAATTGGAAAAAATCAAACATTCAGTTAGAGAATCTGTGCAGAATTTTTTCAAAACCTGGCAGGATCTAATCAATATTTTAGAATAAGCTCTTAAAGCACCGAGTAAGCAATTATCTCTGCATTTCTTTTTCTTCTCCATTCATCTCTATTGGCCTATTAAACTCATCAATTTAGGTATGTTTAAAAGCCTTAAGGTTTACCCAGGTGGCCATGCTCTCTCTCTCTCAGGGGTGGGGGTCGACTTGTTTTCAATCCTATTTTTTGTAAAAATTGATTGATTTGTACAGAATCATTACAATAAAATTAATACAATGAAGAGAAAAAAAAACACCTACAGGAAAGCCAGGCTGACATATGGTTTGAAGGGCAGGTGTTCTATCTCCCCATTGGTCTGAAGTATGGCTGTTTGTAACTGGCTTGCATCAAAAGCTTTTAAGTACTGCAACGCCCTATTGGCTGTAGGGGCTGGACAGAAAACCTATAAATTTGCTTGTTTTACCCATCTCTCTCTCTCTCTCACCAAACTGATCAAAGACCATCTCACACCATGAAATAAAAAGGACAACACAATGAAGAGCACAGCCGACCACAAAATGATACCTTAACTAGAGACATATTAAGTAACTACCAAGTCTGTGTACCGCCTGAAACTACACATCACCATTTATCCAGTTGTATGGTTGCCAATATTCAAATGTACTTTGCATATTGTTATTATTTATGAATATTATCAGTAACACATTGTTTAAATTGTAATTTAATTCCTGCTTGCCTTTTACTATACCTTATTGCCTGAGGTTATACATCTAGAAAGGAAGGTAGGGAGAAGTTACAGTATATAGTACAGTACCTTATAAACAGTGGAAAGTCTGAGAGATTTGAGGCATTCTGACAAAGGCTACATAATAATACAAAAGGAGAAAGTAGATTACTCTACCAAGACAAAAACACATATCCAAACTCATTTAAGTGTACAGTTCTGTCCGATTGTGACACAAAACTAAACTCCATTCTGGCTCTTTAACCATACCATAATTTCTAAAACTGAATCTAATAGATATAAAAATAAATTAGAAATGCCTTTGTGAAATGAAAAAACTAAATTAAAACTAAAAACACATGATGAAGTAAAACTAAACTGAATTTTCAAGTAAGGTCAGAAAAAAACTGAAATAAAAACTAATACAAAAAGGTAAAAATATAATAACCTTGCTATAAAGTGCTTAAAAAGATAAATAGTCTGCTATTATATTGGTATTCACAAATGTTAATTGCTCATAATTTATTCATTTACATAAAAAACTTTAAAAGTATCATGTTTCAGAATGACACATTGATATGTAAACGAGCTGCTTTAAAGGTTCATTTATCTCTTCTCAAAAACCTTTAGAAGTGAACGTATACTCTTCCATGTAGTCCTTTATTCTCTCTACACTGATAGTTCTTTTGGAACATAAAAGTGCCACCACATTTTATCAGTGCCCTTTAATCATCTGTACACGATTTTAGTCATATTAACATTGCTAGAGAAAGATCGCTATAAACATTATAATGAATTCCTCAGCTTTATGGACTATATTTCTTTTGTTATTATTCCTTTTCAGAGAATGCTACATGACACTATCACAGCTAACTTTTTATGTCATCAGTGATTAACTCTTTCACCTAATTGTGTCTTGCACACATACTCCACATTAGACTTTCTTCCTTCAAGAAGGCAAATAGATCAGTATATGGAAGATCTGAAAACTTCTGAATATTTGCACCAGTACCGCTCAAGGATTTATTGTTTTAAGTCACTCCATCGTACCTGGTTTCTGCTTCATTCATATGTAGAACATTCAGAAATCCAAAAGATGAACCATTCTTCAGGAAATTGACATTCTGAAATATCATAATAGAAAACTTGGTCATATATACTAAAATAGCAGAATCATAACAGTTTAAATTAAGTAGCCTATGGGAGGTAGGAATTTCAATAAAAACATTTTTTGGTCTGCCTGCTAAGACTGGTCTAACTTTTAGTGTATTACAAATGACTACTTAGAATATGGAAAAAATTTAATACGAGGATCCTGCAACTCAAAGAAATTTGAGAATGCTCAATATGCAATAACTTCTAATTTGGGTGTCAAAGTTGGACAGTGGAACTGTAAATACTGCTGCTTCACAGCTCTGGGAAAATAGTTTCAAATCTCCAAACCAATCACTGTGAGGAGATTGCACACTCTGTATCTGCATTGGATTTACTCCAGATACTTTAGTTTTCCTCCCACATTTCAAAAACATGCATTTAACTATGTTACTCTGATATGAATTTATATGGAACTGTGTGCAAGTAATTATGCTTAGCAAAAGACTAGCGTCAATGTTGGATCCTGCCTTAAACCTAAAATGGAGATATCAGGTGCAGATAATGAAATGCTAGATAATTATAGGGAGGAACTCTGATAATTAACAATCAATAAGATATTCACCCAAGAGGGTGCCATAATAATGTAGTGTTAATCCAATAATTTGGCTTAGCTCCTAATTTACTTACCTTGCCTTTCTTTGTTGTAGGTGACAAGTCTCCCAACTTTATACAAACCTAAGACTAGACGCAGACAGAAAAACATAAAACATATAGGCTGGCTGTTTACTGGCATTTAGAGTTTTATTTTATACTAGCAAAATACCAGCTTAGAGAGAAGTGTGTTAAAGAAGCAATGAAAAAGAAAAGGAAACATTTTGAAAATAACGTAACATGATTGTCAATGTAATTGTTTTGTCACTGTTGTGAGTGATGAGTGTTGTTGTCATATATATATATATATATATATATATATATATATATATATATATATATATTTATTTTTACATACATATACACATACATATATATATCTACATATATACACATACATACACATACACACACATATATAAACATATATATGCATATACATACATACATATCTACATATATACACACACACAGCTATTTCGTATCAGTGCAATACGCTGCTTGTTAAAATGGATAACTCCCGCTCTTACGTGCAAGTCTGCATGGATATTATCGTATTTGTTCAAGTTCTATTTAAATTTTAAATAGAAGGAATTTTTATTTAGTCGACAGAAATATCTTTGGTAGGAATGGTAAAAACAGACAGGAATATTATTCCTGAATAAATCAACTCAAACCTTAAACAACTTATAATATTTTGCTCTCCATAAAAATATATCCTGTCTAAAGAACAAGTTAGAAATAAAGTAAACATTAAAAGAACAAACATTCAAATTTCTTTACTCTTATGTAATTTTATATAAAAAATAATCTTAGATTTTAAATATCCCAAAAGATTTTGCTCTCCATAAAAATATATCCTGTCAAAATTATACAAATTCAAATATGAACATGCTGCATAACAAAACCTGGAAATATAAATAAAATGTGTTCCTTTCAGCAATAACAAATCAAATCATTCAGTTGTCTTTGCTCATATGTCATTTTAGAGCTGGACGCCTGGCATCTTTTTTTGGCAACAAGTTCGTTTATGTTTGGTGTGAGGTTCTGTGTTCTGGAGATTCTCAGGATGGATTGCAGGTGCTCATCAGTGAGGCGACTCCTGTGTGCTGTTTTGTTAGTCTTTATCACTGAGAAGAGCTTCTCACACAGATATGTGGTACCAAACATGCACAAGGTTCGAGCCGCATGTAGACGGACTTTTTTTGTTCTTCAAAGTCACCAATGCGCCGTGCAAACTCAGTGCGCTCAGTTTATCAGCAAAGTGCGTATTTGGGAACACCGTAGTGACGACTTGGTTTAACATTACTTGGCAACAGGGAAAGTGGGGCAAGGTGCATTTGTGTCTCCCATAAAAGCAGCTTCACTTGAAATCACTTTGTGATTGTGCACAGGTAAAAACGTCCGCTGAAGTGTCAGATTCTTATTTAATTATTCTGCTTTCTGTATCTTCTGCATTGCATTCCTTGCAGCATCATAAGCTAGACTTGATTAACACGGTAAGTGTTCGGCAAGGCAGCTGAAGCGCTGCATTATGGGATCTGCAGTTTATTGTGTTACCAGCGCTTCATATACCTGGGCCATTAATAACAATAATACAGTATATAAAATGATCTCGCGGGCCGGATATAATTACGCCGGGCGGATGTGGCCCGTGGCCCTTGAGTTTGACAAATATGGACTAAATAGAACTTGAAAAGATATATTTTTTGAAATGTGATCGCGCAGTTCAGATAGAGTTGACGCGCACTACAGCCTGCATCCTCCCCTCGCTCTTACTTTTTTACCGTTCATCTAATGAATACACCGAGTATGGCTTTACCAAAACAATCATTGATGGCGAATAAAGTATCCATTATTCGAGTATGTAGATCGGAATATATATATACATATATATATATACCAGCGTATCGCGAGCAGTAGTGTGTTAAAAAGCTAGAAAAGAAAAGGGAACATTTTAAAAATAACGTAACATGACTGTCAATATACAGTATTTGTTTTGTGAGTGTTACTGAGTGTTGCTATCATCAAGGATTTGATTATCATTATTTCTTTCAATCAGGCTCGTATTTGTAGGATGTGTTGTGTTCAAGTTACATTCCGTGTTTGTCAATCGTTGTAAAGATGACAGGTTTCTTTCATCGATTCGTTTCTTACTGCATCAATAAACAGCTCGTCTTCTTCTTTATCTGAGACGTGACACACTGCATGCACGTTTTTTTTTTTTATACACTGCCTTCCTTTAGCAAGACATTGACTTTTTCCACCATGTGCTTTGTTTCCGCAGTAGCTGGATTTATGAATATGCTTATCAGACGCTTCATATTTTTTGCTGCCTTTTCAATTGTGTAATTCGGTTTTTGTTCAGCGCTCTTTGGAACTGTTGCCTTTTATCTGTGCACTGCGTCAGTTCACGTGAACCGCTCGTTGTACATGCATCGAAGGTTCCCAGCTGTGCTGGTGTCATCTCGTGCTATGTCCGTGGCTGTATTTAATGTTACCTTAGTCCTGGCACTTAAAACTTTCTCTCGCAGTTTCGCTGAGTTTGTGTCAAACACCACCCTGACCATCTCATCTTCCTCTCCATAAACACAGTCCTTCACCCGTGAATATTTAGTGGAAGTTTGCTATTGGATTGCCGCTGACGGACGGCCTTATATGGGCAGGCACTAAATTACAAACGCCAGCGCAGCCTGTCTATGAACTTAATTTAAAGTGTAGGTTTACATCGTGCTTTGTTTCCGAAGTAGCAGAACTCATGAACATGGTTGTATATGTCACTCGCTCGCTTCTTATTGTTTCGCTGCCTTCTCAATTATATAATGCATGTTTTCTTCAGCGGTGTTTGGAGGTCTTCCTGGTTTTCTATGTACTGCGTGATTACGTGGGAGGCGTGATGTCACACGAAACTCCGCCCCCACGGCGTTCAAGCTCATCTCCATTACAGTAAATGGAGAAAAACAGCTTCCAGTTATGACCATTACGCGTAGAATTTCGATATAAAACCTGCCCAACTTTTGTAAGGAAGCTGTAAGGAATGAACCTGCCAAATTTCAGCCTTCCACCCACACGGGAAGTTGGAGAATTAGTGATGAGTCAGTGAGTGAGTGAGTGAGTGAGTCAGTGAGTGAGGGCTTTGTCTTTTATTAGTATAGATTGGAAGGGATAAATAGATTTGCAATACCAAGTCTTTATGAATGATGTTCGATGTTGTGTTGATTTGTTGCTTTGTTGTTGCTCTAGGTTCAAGTGTAAAACTCTACATGCATTGGAGTGCACTCATTCACTTTGCTGCATAATCCTTGCTGTGCTGCTGCTTCCTCGGCTTGCCTTCTTGCTGTCTTTTGCCACTTCACAAGGAAAAGGCATTATTCATTCTGGGCCAATATTTTAAATGCTGAAGTTCTCTTCTTGAAGTCATGGCTCGTCGAACTACTGGCAGACAGCTTTGGCTTGACAAACTGGGTCTCATCTTGTGGTCCACAAAGACAAGAGTTTGTCGAATTCGACTCTCCAAGCAAAAGGCTCATAGCTTTAAATTCAGAGATCAGATTCAGATGTTTTCAACTGTTTTGGCGAGTTCCTCCTCCCTGAAAGAATCAAAAGAGAAGAGGCCCTCTAGGGCTGGGTATCAACCGATGTCCCAATTCGACCCAACATCAATTTTATCTTGACTGAATTAGCATGCACTGATATATTTGAAGTGCTGCCTTTTTTTAGGATTTCCTCAACCGTGCATAGAGAACATTAATATAATGCGATAAACTTCAGGAACACTTTATTTGAATGGTGTCTACATTGTGACTTCATGACATATGCATAAGCATAAAATAACATTTCAGAAGCAATACCTGATTAGTAATGAGTGTGTTAACATCAGTTTTGTGGAATAAAATATTACTACTTTTATAAATAAAAAAAAATACGGCACTATACTCTTACACTATACTATTCACAATTCACCATAATTTAACCAACATGTATCTATCACCACATATATTTCGGGGGGTTCCTTGTTTTAATACAAAGCATTATGTCTACTTTATAAAATATCTATATCATCTTGTGAAATAATATTATAAAATAATCACATTTTTCTTCTTAAACAATAAACACGTTATTCAGTATCCTATTTGTGTCTTATGAATCTCCATGTAGACACCCTTCAACTAAACTCTTAGCCAAATGTATTCCCCTTCCGCACATTTAATTGAATTAGTCAAACTTAAAGATATAGCAGGAAGACTTGTGTCCTTCTAGAATTCTACAGGTTATGTATATTTTCAGTTGCTCATGTGTAGCAGTCACATTAATCAGTCTTGAAAATGTGTCCTCACAGTTCCTCCTCAGAAAAAAGGAAGCATTTTAAAATGAGGATATAGACCTGATGCATGTTGACGGCGGCGATGGATGAATGGCACATAGAAGACAAAGAACCAGCTATGGTGACTGACAGCGCTGCTAATGTGATCCATGCAGGACGGGTGATGGAGCTACTTTCATGTCACCTGCTTTGCACACATGCTCAACTTTGAAATCGCAGGCTGACTTGAATATTCCAACAATTGCCCACACACCCAGCCAAGTGAGGCATGTTGCAAACTTTTTCCACCGTAGCAGTACAGCTAGCCAAGTGCTTAAAGAGAAGCAACATTTATTACACTTGCCAACACACAAACTTGGGACTGACGCAGTACCACAATGGAACAGCGCATTGGAATTGCTAGAAAGGTTTTTAGAACAGGCTGCCATCCTAGCAGCAAGGCTGCTCCACTTTGACCAGCATTCAGCGCTTTTATCTGCAACACATCTGCCACATCATTTTTAATGTAGTGACATTGTGATGCTTTGCCCAAGATCTGCATAAGGCCTAGACAAAGTCCGGCGTCATCCTGCCAATCACCTGTCCTTCAAAGAAACAGCACGGCTTACAGAGCTCACCAACGTATCGTGCAAACTCATGTTTGTGATGGTCTTTACATAAGAATCATTTATATGTTACTTATATAAAAGCCAGATCGAATGTTACTTATCTTGATTTATTTACTTATCTTCCTACAGCATAAAGTCACAAGTAAACTGCAGAACTTCCTCTGTTTGATCGTCAAGGGCATGCTCACAACTTACACGTGTAATGCCATGAAAAATACCTGCTGACACTTTAGTACGCAAGCAGTGGTACGAGAATGCAGGTAGACTTTTTTTGGGCACATACACCACGCTACTGTTTAGATCTGGATGGTGTAGCGTTGGTGAGTTCTGTAAGCCGTGCTGTTTCTTTCAAGGACAGGTGATTGGAAGGATGACGCCGGACTTTGTCCTGTATCTAAACGGTGCCATCTTTCGCCTTTACGCCTGGTGCAGCTGCGTTGTTCTTATATGTGAGTGGGCGTTTCTTGCGGGGAGGACTTCTGTTCTCTTTCTCCGATCTGAGTTCACCTTTGTTATAGCGCATCTTTATTTGAAAACAGCAGTGTCAGATCAGGCAGAGCGTGAACGCGACTGAGAGAATAAAACTGAATAAAAAAAATGCTAACTTTGACAAGCACTATAAATTTACAGCGGCTGTCACAGACACAAATCAAATGTACAGTATGTTTTTATTGTATAATATTAACAATCATAGCAGCTCTCTACTCAAAATGGTAAACTTGAGAAGTTGCCAGCATCGAACCCAGAAACCTCTTGATTGGGAGTCTGCAGTTCTTAGCATTGCAATACGCAAGCTGTCGTATCAACCACCTACCGTAACCTGCTTTCTTTTTTCTTTGGTTAAATTCTGGAATAAAAGTGCACTTGTTTTGTTATACCTTTTAGGGAAGTGTTTATTTCATATTCGTATTTCAGGCTTCACACCTTATACATTTCAGGTCTACATTTTTTTCAATTATTACTAAAACATGAAAAACATTTCTGTGTTAACTACGTTTTACATAGATTGTTGTTGACACGGAACACACATGAAATGTATGTATTCCAAATTATGATGTACTATTTTACACTATAAAGCTCCAGCACTTCACATAAAGATAAACACGGAGTGCTGAGAAACTTCTTTGCGAATTGAACTGCAGCGGTGGGCGGGGGATGGGTTACCAGGCTGCTTGCTGCTTATCGACACATTTACAGGACAAAAGACACTGACGGAGAGGTGAGAATCGATTTAAGGTGGGCTGGATTTACAAGTTTTCTCATAGGCTCTGGTAATTCTAGTGTTAAAGAAAGATAAAAAGAATGATATAAAGAAAGAAAGAAAATAAGGAAAGAAATAAAGGACATACCACAAGAGAAACGAAAAGCTGCTTCAAGATATTAAAGACCAAGAAAAACATGTAAATAATCGCTTTGAGGATGCCTTTAAAAGGTATACTAAAAAAAATTGAGGAACAAATACAGAAAAATGCATCTAAGTTTGAGAGTAAACTTACAGCACTTGGCACTCAGTTGGAAGACGTTAAGTAAACACTAATGACTTGTACTGAAACAGCTGAACAACTGGCATCTACCGCTGACGGAAAACCAATGGCTGCAAATTCCAAATGCAAAGCACAAGGTAGCAGTAGCTTACCGCATATGGGGATCAAATCCCTCTAAACCTAGAACTCTCATTGTGTGTTTTGAAAAATTACAGTTTAAACTTCATACAATGTTATTTCTCAGACAGAAACAAGAGATTATATTTGAAAATAACCATATTCGTATTGTCCCGGATTTCTCACCCTCAACAGCAGCTAAACATGCCGTGTTTTACAACATAAAACAGGTCTTACGGAAAGCCAAGATCAGATACAGCCTCTTGCATCCTGCCAAATGGAAAGTGGACATTCAAGACAGGCTGTACATTTTTACTTCTACAGAGGAAGCTGAAAGAGAGCTAAAAAAAAACTGATCCTGACATTTTTTTTTTTTTTTTTTTAAATATGATCGTGGGTCGCAATCCGTTCAAGCATGACAAAGATGACCTTTCGGGCCGTTTGATCAGCCTGCAATGATACTAGCCCTAATACCATACATCCTATTTACTTCTCAGTCGCTTTTTGTTTATGTTTAATGTTTAAATTACAATTACATGCATATATGCATATATGTACTGTATATGTAGTTTTTTTAACATCATACCCTTGGTTTATTGTATTAGGGCTTACTATACTTATCCAGGGATACTGTTTAACATAATTCCCTGGATTTACTCTGTCAAGACTGTTTAACATTATATTCTATACTTATGCTTATTGTATTTTGACTGTATTGTCAATAGATATCTCTATTATGATCGCTATACGCCACTGCTGGAGGGCTTGCTTGGTTTTGGACGTGCTCTGTCTCTAGGCATGTCAGAGGACTGGGACTTTGTAAAGTGTGGTCTAGCCTCACGTTGAGAGGCTAAATGGGGGGAGGGGGATAGACTACTGGGGGAGAGAAAGCTATTACTAATCTATTCTTTCAATCCTTATAATTATAATTGCCAACACAACACTGGAAATTAAGGTCAAAGCTGTCTTATTTTAAGTTAAGACTACAAAACAGCAAAAGCTCAAAAACAAGATCTTCATGACCAAACAGTTACCTCTGTGAGCTGGAATATTAACGGGCTGAATCACAAATTACTAAAATCACTATGCCCCACATATTTATCTCGCAGATGGCGTCTTAACCCAGTTTGATTAGCAGACAAGAATTGTACAGAATTTATATCCAAGCAAATCAATTTTTTTTTTTTTTTTTAAGAGACAAATACATCCTCGGAGATTTCAGCAGGAATACTCTGGGAAACTTTGAAGGCTTTCTTAAAAGGACAGATTATCTCATATCTTACCAACAAAAATAAACTGGAAATAGAGGTGTGCGATATTGGGAAAAAAAAAATCTCAATATTTTCTGGGATTTTGACGATAACGATAATTCCAAGATAATGTAATGTATTATTTGAAATTATATTGAATTATATTTTTGTCATCTATACTTACCAGGTCTTTTTGTATTTTTCTACAAACAGGATTCCAAAAAAGTTGGGACACTATACAAATCGTGAATAAAAACTGAATGCAATGATGTGGAGGTGCCAACTTCTAATATTTTATTCATAATAGAACATAAATCACGGAACAAAAGTTTAAACAGAAAATGTATCATTTTAAGGGAAAAATATGTTGATTCAGAATTTCATGGTGTCAACAAATCCCAAAAATGTTGGGACAAGGCCATTTTCACCACTGTGTGGCAACTCCCCTTCTTCTTACAACACTCAACAGACGTCTGGGGACTGAGGAGACCAGTTTCTCAAGTTTAGAAATAGGAATGCTCTCCCATTCTTGTCTAATACAGGCCTCTAACTGTTCAATCGTCTTGGGCCTGCTTTGTCGCACCTTCCTCTTTATGATGCGCCAAATGTTCTCTATAGGTGAAAGATCTGAACTGCAGAATGGCCATTTCAGTACCCGGATCCTTCTCCTACGCAGCCATGATGTTGCGATTGATGCAGAATGTGGTCTGCCATTATCTTGTTGAAAAATGCAGGGTCTTCCTTGAAAGAAATGACGTCTGGATGGGAGCATATGTTGTTCTAGAACCTGAATATATTTTTCTGCATTGATGGTGCCTTTCCAGACATGCAAGCTGCCCATGCCACACGTACTCATGCAACCCCATACCATCAGAGATGCAGGCTTCTGAACTGAGCGTTGATAACAACTTGGGTTGTCCTTGTCCTCTTTGGTCCGGATGACATGGCGTCCCAGATTTCCAAAAAGAACTTCAAATCGTCGAGTCTTCTATTTTGCCACACTCCATTTTAAATGATCCCTGGCCCAGTGACAACGCCTGAGCTTGTGGATCTTGCTTAGAAATGGCTTCTTCTTTGCACTGTAGAGTTTCAGCTGGCAACGGCGGATGGCACGGTGGATTGTGTTCACTGACAATGGTTTCTGGAAGTATTCCTGAGCCCATTCTGTGATTTCCTTTACAGTAGCATTCCTGTTTGTGGTGCAGTGTCGTTTAAGGGCCCGGAAATCACAGGCATCCAGTATGGTTTTACGGCCTTGACCCTTACGCACAGAGATTGTTCCAGATTCTTTGAATCTTCGGATGATGTTATGCACAGTTGATGATGATAGATGCAAAGTCTTTGCAATTTTTCGCTGAGTAACACCTTTCTGATATTGCTCCACTATCTTTCTGCGCAACATTGTAGGAATTGGTGATCCTCTACCCATCTTGGCTTCTGAGAGACACTGCCACTCTGAGAAGCTCCTTTTATACCCAATCATGTTGCCAATTGACCTAAATAGTGTTTATTGGTCTTCCAGCTCTTCGTTATGCTCAAATTTACTTTTTCCAGCCTCTTATTGCTACTTGTCCCAACTTTTTTGGGATTTGTTGACACCGTGAAATTTTGAATCAACATATTTTTCCTTTAAAATGATACATTTACTCGGATTAAACGTTTGATCTGTCATCTATGTTCTATTACAAATAAAATATTGATATTTGCCATCTCCATATCATTGCATTCAGTTTTTATTCACAATTTGTTTAGTGTCCCAACTTTTTTGGAATCCGGTTTGTACATCATAATAAAGAAGATCAATTTAACCTAAACTGCATTTTATGGAGGAACCCCAAATAACTCATCAATCACAATATGAAGCCTATGCCCAAAAGAAGGTAGTCTCTTCCAGTTATTAATCCGTAGTGCACTGACAACGTTAGCCCCACTGTCTGTTGTTATGCAAACCATGCAGTCTTCTCGCAGAGACCATGATGCCAGCGCATCTTTCAGACCTTGCGCAATGATGTTGCCAGTGTGATCTTCTGGGAAGTATGATGTTTGCAAACAGAAGCTTTGCAGTTGCCAGTTTTCGTCAATGAAATGCACTGTCAGGGAGAGGTATGGCTCGGATGTTCGGCTTGACCATAAATCAGTTGTTGTGGCAAAATGTGAAACCTTTTGCAGTTTATGCGTCAGAGTTTGGCGACACAAATCATACAACCGCAGAGCTGTTTGAATGAAATATTTTCGGCCAGGCAGTGTGTGCCTTGGGTCTAAAGTATTCAAAAGTTGTTTAAAACCATCTCTCTCAACCACTTGAATTGGCACCATATCTTTTGCGATGTAATTGGTGACGGTGTTTGTTATGTCATGCCATCTGTTGCTTTTCTTGTCGTAAGGCACTTTTTTGCAGAAGGAGTCCACTAAAGTTTGCTGAGTGTGTTTTTGTGCTTGTACCTTGGTTACTTTAGACTTGTGCTGGACAGTTGACTCCTTAAGCTTTTCGTATTCTGTGCAGTGGTTAGTTCGCAAATGGTGAAACAAGTTAGTTGTCAAGCTGTCTTTAACGGCAACCGATTTACCACAGTTTGCAGATTGCCGTCTTGAGCAACATCAGTCTTTTCAAAACCAAACCACTGCTATGTGAGTGAGAATGAACCACGTCTGGCAATTAACTCTGACGACGTAAATGGTGAGACTGTTTTATCATCTGGCAGTGTTTGTTCACTCATTTTGAGGCAGCGAGAGACGCTAACTTGCGGCTGGCTTGCTGGACGTGCACGCCTACGCAACTCGCTTTGTGGACGCATAGTGGTCTATACTGTTGCATTAGTGAATGAACTCCGTTTCTTTTTTTTTTTGCAAAGCGAGTTACATACTCGATAATTTAATCTCGCACATCGTTAAAACAGCAATTAAGATATAATCGTAAACGATGTATATTGCACACGCCTAATTGGAAACTAAGAAGGTATCAGAGCTAATCAGTGAAATACACACAAGCATGTATGTATACAAAATAACCACAGAATTTGTAAGAACTGACATTAAATGTTACAAAGATTTGTATTTTGCAACATTCAAAATGGTTTAAATGAATGATTATAAAATGACTTATTTACAATTCAATGAACTAAAATAAAATTTAGAAAATGATACATTTCATTCACTATATCTGGAATGCACTGTTTTTAGTTTATCAGCCTATAGACCAATTAATAGTTCCCACTAAAGAAAGCAACAATATCAACATGCTTAGGTCTTAAACTTAATTGTTTGGATACAATGTCCAGAGAAAAAGTGATCTGATACAAGAAAAATGCAACACTAACAAAACCTGAAAGCCAAAACCCAGACATGACCTGAATACAAACATCATTGCGCATCTTTGTCATTTTCTGGGAGGAAGCAACACTTGTATATAAAAAAAAAACCAAAACAGAACAATGAAATAAGCTAACTCCACACAAGGAGAGGTTAAGCACTGATTAAAAAATAGAAGTAAACAGAAGAAATTGTTGCAATTATAAAGTGTAATTAAATATGCATATTTTACAACCGGGTTATTACTGCAAACATTGTTCAATCACTAAGAAATATGGGAGTATGATTTTTCTAATTTTCTGGCTGTGAAGTACATGCCCCATACTGCAATATGTGTACTATTTAAGTGATCGAATTAGGTAGAAATGCACACACTTACATGGATTTAAGCAAGCTTTGTTCTCCATAAAATATGCACAACTTATAGAAATCAACCTTGGAAGGTGTGCAACTATATTACAGGGCAGAGTGTTACGCACACTCACTCATAGCTATCAATATAAACAAACACACAAACTGTGACCTGTAATCCTTGCAGTAGCGTGACAGCAGTGTTAGCCACTGTGCTACTTTATTTTCTCCTTTTAAATTATTACCAGTTATAAAATAACGAGGTTAAATAAAATAATTTAAAAGGTTTTACTTCTCTGCATGTGTATAAAATCTTTGATGAATTTCTACCCATTTGTCCTCAGAGAAAAAAGTATGTTTTCTCAAAACAAAACTCTTTTCCTTTCTTGACTAAATTATTGAGAGACTAAAGATGTGTTACATAAGATGATTAGGCTTGTTACGAAGAATTAAAAATCTTAAGCAGTTAATCCTGCAGATATTTCTAGTTATTGAAAATTAATTAAGTGTAAAGTCCTGCATGGAGGGAAAAAAAAAAAAAAAAGATTCCAATGGCATGAGAAACACAAATGATAAATTCGGTTTACATTGTAAAGTTAAAGCAAACAAATACTGCTAATACCAACACTTATAATGAGACAATTTTAATATTTTTTCTTACCACACTCTCAGGAACACATCGAAAACAGCACTGTCCCACCATTGGATGAAGGTTGCCCACAAAGATTTTTGTGGCATTCAAACTCGAACCGCGTTTTCTGCTCCAAGTCTCCTAGCAACATTGGAAAAAAGGGTCTTTCATTATCATGTTTCAGCTTTGTGCCCACTTCATTTTCAAAGAGCTACTTTTACACAAAAAATAAACTGTCTCTTTTCTAGTCAATATACTACACATTATTTTGTATGTCCCCTTTCCCCAGAAGGGACTGTATCCTACTAATCCGAGCTGGTGCATGTTCATATCTGATTAGAACAGTATGATTTCTATTCTGTATGTAGACTCATTAAACAGAAAGATTAAAATAAATGAATTCAGGTTAACAACATTTTCATATTAAAAGTGATGTTTTGTTCAAGTGATTAACAACAAAAATCTAAAAACACATGGCGAAACTGTAAAAATGTAATTTCTTTTCCAATGGCAGAAAAAGAAATTAAATACATACTAATTTATTCAATAAATTAAGCATCAAGTTAACTGTTTGCATCCTGAATATTTTCCATCATAGCTGAAGGCTATTTTTTTTAAATACAACTACCAAATGTATGAACACTCTATACATAATTTTAACATGCATATATCAAATAAAGCAACAATTTGCATAAATTGGTAATTCACTCTATTTGCAATACATGTTGAACTGGCAATGATGTTTTTTTCAGCCTGTTATTACAGATTACACAGTCTGGCTTGGGCTTCTATTCTCATAACTGACTAAAAATGATGAAACAGGAACTGGTGTTGATAACTCACTGAAAGAGTTATCAGTATCAATCCAAAATGTTCTGTAAATCTCTTTTTTCTCCACATTGACCAGGTTTAGAAGCACTTTCTTCACAGGTATGGGGGACAGGCATTACTATTTGAAATAATCAACTAGCTCATAGTCTGAAGAGTCCCACCAACAAACACTCCAATAAACAATGTTCCCAAGTAACAGTTGCTGGAATTCATACACTAATATCGTTTACTTCAGCTTAGGAGCATTTCAGCAGAGCTCCATTCCCATTTTGTACTGACAGATCTAACTCCTTAACTGATAGAATTTGAGTCATCAACAACATCCAAAACATCTTCTAAAGAGTTATTTATTTTGACTAGAATGATGGCTGGTATTTAAAGCCATGCAGTAAGGAAAATTAATGCCTGAAGTGTGTGGAACTCTGTTTAACCTTGCTGTCTTCTTGGAGACAAAACCAAACAATACAGGCTTAGCCTCTTTTCTCAAAACTGAACCTCCTAAACCCACCCACACCATACAATGTTAATGTCAACTTCTGTCAAAACCTGGTTTGAAAGAGTTAAACCACTCTTTGCTTCAGAAAAGCACAGGTGAGGATATTTTCTGTACAGTACCTTGTTACAAAGTTATCCCCTAATGGTTCCAAGAGGAGCATTCTTTTCATGGAACACTATAGTAAGATCCATTATGAGAATCACCTGACTTAAACGAAATGTTTCAGAAATGTGCATAATGATTTAATGTGCACAGTTGACTGTTCTCCCTTCTTCTGCAGCACTGTGAACATTAAATGCAGGTCATGTGTATACTTCTTCCTGCTATTTTAGCATAATATTCAGCATTTCCTCAAATTACTGATAACTAATATTACAGTATTTAATACACTAAAAACAAATTCTTAAGTGAACACAGCATCCAAAGTATATTGAGAACAATTTCTGTTTAGATAAAACAGACACTACAGCCACCAATATCAGAAACATAACACCAGAAAGAACTCTAAACATTTCGGACTGGAATTTAAAGACTGGCTCACACAAATTAATGTATTTAACATGCCCATGCTCCTGGCAATTTTCCTAGTCAATCCTGTTCCCACGTTTTTGTTTTCTTATATTATGATCCTCTAACAGAACTGGTTTTTAACCAAATGTATTTTACCACAATTGTCAATCTGCTAATATTTGTGAAAGCCAGCATAAAGTGTGATCTTGAATAATCATAATTGAGAAGACATTTTAATAATTCACAAAATTTTGACTAAACTGATGACAAAACTGAAGAAATCAAAACCTGTGACAGTAACCTAGATAGATAGATAGATAGATACTTTATTAATCCCAAGGGGAAATTCACAATTCACATTTATAAGTGACATTTTTTTCCTAGATGACAAAGGACTCTAAGGAGTCTGATTTTAATGATGCGCAAGTACAGTAGATAATGATATTATAAGAGTTTTCATGTTGTGGTGGATGGTTAAAACAGTCCACTTGTGTATTAGAAACTATTCTTAAAAGCTTCTTTAGAAGTTTCTGATCAACAGTGTTCTTGAAACAGTAAATTGTTCATTAGACTCTGGAATTTTCCCAAATTCTTTCAAAACTGCTATAATTAAGCCTCTGCTCAAAAGAAAAACCACCTTGATTGTTCTCCAATTTGCCTTTTCTCTGTAAAATTCTACAAAATGTAGTTATTCAGCAGTTATGTGATCATTTGAATAAAAAGTTTATTCTTAAGAAGTATCAGATTTAGATTAAATCAAAGTACTGAAACAGTTCTAGTTAAATTAGTAAATGATTTGTGAATTAATGCAGGTGCACATTAATATCTATACTTGTTCTGCTAGACTTGACTGCAGGATTTGATACTATTGATCATGATATTCTTATAAACCGCCTTAGCCAGTGGGTAGGGCGTTTGAGTAGTAATTTAGGCTGGTTTAACTCTTTTATAACCAGAAGGAAATTCTTTAACTAACACAATTGTTAGTTATTGGCAGCAATAAACAAAGAAGATACTTAGAAAGAAAATTAATCATCAGGACCTTCAAATCAAACCAAGAATTAAGAATTTAGGTGTTATTATGGACTGCGACCTTACCTCAAGATTACATATTAATATTACCAAGACTGCTTTTTTCAATAAATGCAACACTGCAATGGAGCAATCTCTTATAACATTTAACAATGCTAAAAATTAATATATGTGCTTATGTTTAGCGAACTGGACTACTGCAATGCTCTATTATCAGGACTACCAAAGAATGACGAAAACTACCTACAGGTTGTCCAGAATGCAGCAGCAAGAACTTTATACAAAAAAAGAAAAAATATGAACATGTTTCCCCAAAAATATTTACATCGGCTGCCAGTGTTCTTTACAATTGATTTTAAAATACTTCTGCTTGTATATAAGGGTAAACACAATCATTCCCCTCCCCACATTTCAAAATGCCTGTTTCCAAATGTACATGCCAATGTATCAAATCTTTCTTGGATCTGCAAATACTGGTGTGCTCATTTTTCCAACATCTAAACATAAAAGAACTGGTAAGGCAGCTTTCTCTTCTTTTGCACATAAAATCTGGAATAATTTACCCACAGAAAAACACCAAGCTAAATCTACAGAACATTAAAAAAAAAAACCACTTTTTTTTAATCTGGCTTTCCAGTAATTAAAACATAACAGTGATCTGATAAGTTTAGCTCTTTGATGTATAAGTACGTACCCGGGCATTAATCCACTGCTTTCTTTCTTTATTTTTTTTTAATTAACTGAAACTGCTATGCATGGCTTTATTTGCTTTTGTATCTTTTCACTGAACTTAATAACATAACTGTCTCTACTTAATGTGTTGCTATGTACACATGCCTTAGACAAATGCAGATGTATACTGTATATATTTATATGTATGTAAATTTCATCTGGTTGTTCACTTGCCATCTTTATGTATAAGGCTTTTAATTACAAAACAATATGAACCGGTTTCTGATAAGAGTGAAGGTTTGTTTTATATTTTAAAGCTTAAATTTTGTTTAACAAGGCCCCGGTTGATTTTCAATTTAGTATACTTTCATTTATTAGATATTATAGTAATATTAATTATAGATAATATCCATGTAATTATGATACATCTTTATTATTTTTTTTGATTAATCTGTAGAAAGCCCCTTGAGTTGCATGTAAATGTATGATAAGGAGCTATATAAAATTATTATTAAAACTGTTTTTACATTTGCAAATCTGTGCCTGGGTGGACATTTTTGTACAGTAATACAAAACTAATAAAATCTAAAAGTTAATTGTTGAAAATCTAAACAATTTTTGGTTAGATCTCATTCTTAGTTGGAGGAAAATGGGCTTGGATTAATTTCTACAGTTTGGGTAATTTTCTTCTTTCTGTTGTATTTTCTAAAGAATCATTGCTTTAGGTAGTTGAATTTTACCACAGTAATTTTTTTTTTAACAAGTACAGGCAGTCCCCGGGTTACGTAAGAGATAGGGACTGTAGGTTTGTACTTAAACTGAATTTGTATGTTAGTCGGAACAGGTACATTATTTTAATAAATGCCCAAGTAATAACCAAGTATTCTGGCAATGAATGATGGAGTTTCACCTCTCTCTGACCTTTTTATTATTTCTACTTTAATTTTCAACGGTGATGGTTTTTCTCTTCTTTACTGTATCACCAGCACTTGCATCAGATTTGTGTTTCAGAGACATTCTTGAAGGGTGAAGACAGGAAGGCACCCCTCATCAGCATGTCTGGCGTACTGAACAAGAGACAACTTCCTGCTATGTACGCAACAGTACAAGCTATTGAGAATGAATGGGGACAGCAAGGGACGATTCACTACTCACCCACCACACAGTCACCTCAACTACAGTATGCTACCTGCAGCGTCCGCCCACGGTGCGGCCAAAGGCAGGTAGTGAATCGCCCACTACTGCCCCCATTTGTTCAGGCAGCCAACTGAGGCACACTAAAATGCTATCCCCCGCGCCCCAGTCACCCACAACTAGGTCACTGCTTGCAGCATTACCAGCCGCCCACCGAAAACGAACGGGACAGCCATGTGTGGTGAGCGGACAGTGTAACAACCCTTCCACCGACCCAACCCCCCCTCTAATAAGGCCTACGTCCAGTCAGGAACAGTAGCTGCGGTGGCGGGCAGCAAATCGTCCCATCAAGCATCCATCCTGCACACAAGCGATAGCTGTGGCCCCGGTAACTATGGACCACAGGTTACCACTTGCCGACAGGAGCCACCCAAGGGACACTACACTGCGTGAGTAGCGAAATCACCCCCCTCCAGCCACTGCTTGCAGCGTCCCCAGGCTGAAGATGACGGAGTGGCAGTTACTGAGGTGCATGCATCACAGCTGCGGCCCCATTCGTAAGTCGTAGGTCGGATGTCCGTAACCTGGGGACTACCTGTAATTAACCTAAGCATCTACCTATGACCATTTCTACTGTACACTTTGAGATTGCACAAAATACACATCTTATCATTTACCCTTTGTATTCTATTGCTGACAATGGATATTACTAGAAATGTTTATTTGATGGTGAAAATATAATTTTTTATTACACTCTGCTTAAATTGAGCAATATATAAAATAAATAAGTGAATGTGTTACTTAAGACCTAAACTCTAAGCTCTGATATGCTTTAAAAATTAGCTTGAAGAAAGTAGGATGTCTCCAAAGCTGTGCAAAAAATACTATCATCATCAAAGTACCTAGAACATTTGAAAAATGGGGTCTATGAAAATACCGTCCAGAAACAGAACCTTCCTAATTTGCAACATTATTGTGAAAACAAAAGACACAGGAAAAAATTACATTAGTGATTATTTGCAAAAAGAAACTGCTGATAGACTCAATAAAAATCAGCAGGGTGAAAATAAAAAAGTCAGGTGATCGATTCAACTCAGGTATGTTATTTGTTGCTGAATAGCATACTTGCTTGTTTACTGCAGTTTCTGGTTTGGTCTACACTATGTGTTGTACTATATTGTATCTTATTCTGCCTGAAATGTTTTCCCACAAAAAATATGATCTAACAGTCACGGAAGGTTTCTCATCTTTCTTGGAAAAAGTCACTGTTTCGGTCATCACTTCACTTCTATTACATTTTGGTGCATAGAAATATATACTTTTGTACATTAATTCATACGTGACGTGTGAGTCCCTGTCTTGCACCCCAACACACGAGGCTGAGTCTCAGCCTTGTATCATAATAAAACCCCTCCCTACCAGTCAGACTACACAATAATGTGAAATATAAAGAGATTCTTGATTATTTACATAATGGTAATTAAGTACATTATTTTATCCTTTGGTATGGGACTGGTGCTGAAGATAGGTTGTGTGTACTGCATGTAATGCTCATGCTTCAAATCTCCTTTGGGAATTCAATAATGTTTTTAATCTAAATCAGGTGGGTGAATTTCATAGTTACTGACCATTACCACAGGATTATTTTTACCTTTTGTGAGGTCTTGAAAATTTTCTGATGCAATCAGCAAATAGTCAACCTGCCTCTCTAACATGCCAGGGAATTCATTAGAAAAACAAGATTTTACCTAAAGTAAATCTAAATCCAGAGATTTTACTAACAGCATAGATGAATGTATGTCTGAGATATAAAGTGCCCTATCATCAGTGTAGAGAGTTATCCTTGGCTCAAGCTCATCCCTTCCGATTCCTTGTGACGATGAATAGCTAGTAGTTCAATAGCAGTCTCAAAGAGCACCGATGATAAGGCATCCTTGTCTGTTTGCATGTTCTAATTTGAAGTGGACTTGGGCTTCTGTACAAATATAAAGTAATTTAATCCATGCAGAGAAGTTTGGTGCTAAACTAAAACTTGCACAATATAGTAAGTATTTACAGTATCACTATTTAACGCTATCCGCATTCCAAGTAAGTAAAACCTTTGGAGACTCAAATTCTGCAGGTGAATATATTAAACAAAAACTAAATACTAAATTATCAGGCTTTAATAAATCCAGTTTTGAGTGATATCCCTATGGAAAGCATTTAATTATTCTCACTGTATTTTATTATTATTTAAAAAAGAAACCAGTCCAATTATGCACATTTCTCTTTTGAAAAAGCATAATTGACACTTGACAAAATGTTATTGGCAGAATTTTAGTTTTTCTTGCTTTAATCAACATTGTTAACAATAATGACACTGTTTTGAAGAAAAGTCCTTGGACTCAAAGTCACCTTTAATGTATGAAAATATAGTATGTCTTACATGTGTTAGTGTTTCGTGCCCCCTAACTGTTTCCTGTGGCACTGCTAATTTCTTTTAATGTTTTCTAAACTTCCCATATATATGTTTTTGCTATACTAAAGCACTTTCCTATAGAGTGCCTAACTTGACAATCTTGAATTTTATTGACCAGTTCTAGAAATCTCAAATCTAGCTCTGATGCTTTTCTTCTATCCACGTTATTTTATATGAAACAAAATCTCTGCTCTTAAAATTGTCTTCAGTGTTTCCAGTAGTGTTCCAGTGGGAATCTCTGGGGCAGCATTGATCTCTAAGAAAATCTGAATGTGGGTGGATATTCATTTAGTAAAGTTGAAAACAGGGCTGGGAAATTTTCTGAATTTTTGATTCAGTGTAATAAAAATCAATATGGAAAAGCCAATAACACAATGTTCAATGCTTACATTTTACTTCCCACAGCTTCTTCTGAACATTACATAAACTTTCTAGCGCTCTTTCTGAGTATGCCTGGCAGTGATGTCCATGAGAAAAAACTTGAACGATAATCATAAAAAGGAAGTTTAAAACAGGCAGTGTTAGCTCTTCTGTTTGTATACTGTTTGGTTCTATGTAGAATGACAACTGTAGCAGTACAACATCTACAGATAAAACATTACTACATATGAAGAGGCCATCCAGCCACATGTGGCGCCTACAACAAGCCCACTCACCTAACTGGCAAAACAAGTCCCTGTTAAATGAAGTTCCAAAAAATGTTTGTTGTTGCACTGCATACTGTATGAGCACGCACAAAGCAGGTGGAAGAAGACATCAGCTACAGTGACTTACTATACCACAAAACACTTTTGTCTACTTAACTTAAGACCAAAAAATGCACACACTTTGTCAGTGGTCAGATAACTACACTAACCACTAATTCACACCAAAGTGAGACATCGAACACTTTTAGGCCAAGTTTATACTTCATGTGATGCAATGAGTGCTCCAGTGAACGCTACTGCTACACAAGCGTTTATACTTGCGCACATAATTTACGTAACTCTGGAAGATTCCACCAGGTGGCAGTGCAAGATATCACGGTGAGAACAGGTTCGGCTTTGCTGTGTTGTGTATTGCCTGAAATACCCATTAAATTCCGAGGACACCTTACAACAATATCTCTGAAAAGGATGGATGTTTAATGATTAAATCCATCAATCCAGGGATTCGCCCATTCTAGCAAGTATTGGGCACGACGGAGAAACAATTCCTGGATGGGGCATCAGCTTATGGCAAGGTGAATACAAGCACTCACATACACTAGCGTCATTTTAGCATCACCAAATCTGCACATCTTTGGAAGGAAACCAGAGCACAATATGAAACCCACCAGAGAAACATGGAAAATCCAGGCAGGGAACACCAGCGACATGACTCCCTGCGAGACAGGAGTGCTACCGCTCTGCCACCATGCCATCCCCATATTTGTAATCATTAACAGTATTCATTATTTAAACGAAAACCCAGCCACAGGGGATGCACAAACCATTGTGTTTCTTCGTGCCGGTCCCAAGCCCGGATAAAAGGGAAGGGTTACGTCAGGAAGTGCATCTGGTGTAAAATTTTGCCAGATCAGTATGCGGACAACAATACAAATTTCCATACCTGATTGGTCGAGGCCCAGGTTAACAACCAGTATTGTTAGCCAACAGCATGCTAACAGAAATTGGGCTACTGTTGGCTGAAGAAGGAGGAGTGGGGAAACGTGTCCGGAGGCACGAGGCAGGTAGAAAGAATGGAACTGAGGGTAGGAACTTTGAATGTTGGCAGTATGACTGGTAAGGGAAGAGAGTTAGCTGATATGATGGAGAGAAGGAAGGCTGATATTTTGCGTACAAGAGAGTAAATGGAAGGGGAGTAAGGCCAGGTGGATCGGTGGTGGATTCAAATTGTTCTATCAATGAGTGTGGATGGGAAGAGAAATGTGGTAGGGATTATTCTAAAAAAGAAGTATGTCGAGTGTTCTGGAGGTGAAAAGAGTGTCAGAGTAATGATTATGAAGCTGGAAACTGAAGGTGTGATGATGAATGTTGTTAGTGCATATGCATAGCAAATTAGGTGCTCGATGGAAGAGAAAGAAAATTTCTGGAGTGAGTTGGATGAGGTGATGGACAGTGTACCCAAGGGACAGAAAGTGGTGATTGGAGCGGATTTCAATGGACATGTTGGTGACGGGAACAGAGGAGATACTGAGGTGGTGGATAGGTATGGTGTCAAGGAGAGAAATGAAGAAGGTCAGAGGATAGTGGATTTTGCAAAAAGGATGGGCATGGCTGTGGTGAATATGTATTTTAAGAAGAGGGAGGAACATAGGGCTACGTATAAGAGTGGAGGAAGATGCATACATGCTTTAATGCATTTCATCATGAAAGCGATAAATATAAATCTAAGGATTCTAAGAGAGTTGGAATATCATAAATTTAATGTGTTCTGTGTGGTGATCTATTGCTGCTTGCTGATGCATTCAGGTCAGGAGGAAGTCCCAGAAGCACATAGTGTTTAACAACTGAGTCGGTTTTAAGATGACGTTTACGATGGTCTACTTCAATGATAAAATAAACTACGAGATTACAGTGGATATTGCAAGATTAAAGCTTAAAAAGATTAGATGGCACAGAAGACGGTATGTGAGAATTTTAAAATGTGTGTCATTACGTTGTGGAATATGCAACATGTAAATATAAAAGCATCATGAATGCATTTGTATGTCAGCATTTTGCTTCATCACATCAAACCAAGCAGCTTTGTTCACGTACCAGTTATGGTGTAAACTGCATTACAGGTCATTTTAAATTTTCAGTTTGCATTTTTGTGTAGCAAGTGAGTTGGGCTTTATAATTCTCGTTGCATTAACATTTATAATGTCCTGATAACTTTTGACTCTTAAGATTTTTGAAGGAAATCAAATATACAACCATTATTACTTTGTAAGCAGGAATTAATAACAGGATCATAAAACAGAAAATAATCTATGTGATTTTCATACTGTCAAATTTTTATATAAATTTTAATTGAAAAACAAGACCTTCCTCAACCAGTAATTCAGAAAACAATTGTGCATGATCTTTTAGGGACTTCCCTGCTACTAAACGCATTTCATTGCTTACATGCTCTCTTCCCAAGAAACCCATAAAAGAGATGTAGCAGACCCTATTACTGTTTTATCCTCTTCCCCAGGCTGAAGAACACCATAAAAAGGATACTGCTTTCAAACCACTGAGAACAGTGAAAACTATAACCAATGTACTGACAGAATGTACATGTGAATATTTCTAAATATTTTTCAGTGGTGGAAAGACTGATAGAGATGGTGTGTTGCATCTAATGAAAGACATGGGGCTAAAGAAATATTTTTTGTAATAAATTATCTTTACTATCAGTCACATGAATTTCATGACAGACATCAACTTTCCAGGAGATTTCTTTAGACGAATGGTTTGTTTTGCCTAGAAAAGGAAATCCTAATTAAATGCGTGTCTACCTTTAAGGGGTAGCACTTCTGCCTTGCAACAAGAAGACTGGGTATTCAATCCTGGGTACTCCCAGCATGGAACTTGCATTGTCTCCCCATGTCAGCATGGGCTTCCTCCCACACTCCAAAGACCAACAGGTTAGGTGAACTGGAGCTGCTAAAATTTGTCCTAGTGTATTTTCATCCTGAAATGGACTGGCACTCTGGGATTGTTGCACCAAATATGTACTGTGATGGGCTCCAGGTTCTCCGCAACCCTTCTCAGAATAAGCAAGTTTAAAATGGATAAATGAATGGATTGCCTTTAACGATATAAGTTAACAAAAGCACATAAAATTATTGGCAAATCCAATTTAGCATGGTCAAAAAGAACACTTGTACGTATTTCTTATAATACCATTGCGTTGTAGTTTTGAATTGGTCTCTGCTTTGCATCCAATATTGCAAGGATAGGCTTCAGCTCACTGTGATCCTGTATAGGGAAAAAAGTATGTGTGAGAAAATGATCACCACTTTAAAACAGGGAGGTATTAACAAACCAAAATTCTTAATATTCGAACAATAAAATGCAGCCATATACAGATTTCATAAAAAAAGCAACTTTAGCATATCCAATTTCATAATAATGTTTAAGGAAGACTGCCCCAAGGCTCAAGATATTTGGTCTGATTTAATACTGTATTCATGTTTTCCCTTTTAAACTTGTTGACAGTGTGCTTCTCTCTCCCTGGCCATGCACCACAATCATCAGACACATTTTTTATGGCAAGGGTGATATTTAATCCTTTAACAATGATATTATAAATAATTTACAAATAACTAACTGTTATTATACATTCAAAAACTTTGAGTTATTATAACATAGCTATGAGAACAGATCTGAAGCAAACTAAATGCTGCTTGAATTCATTTAAAAAAGTCTTCTGAAAACAGTCCTGTGATTTCAATGCTTAGCATGTGTAGTTTTTGACAAAGAATAACAAATTATGTACTGTATTACAATGTGAATCAGCTCTCCATTGTTTAATTCACATTTTCCACAAATAAGGCTGGAGTTTCCTTAATTACTGATTAGCACCATTATGTGAACAGTTCAAATTCATGTTATATGCCTGACCTTGGCCAAAGAAATTAAAAAACATCCCCCAGGACAATGCAAAAACTGCACACATACCAAATAATGATAAAGTACTACACCATTTCCCATAAAATGGCCAAAAGAAAACTGACCTAACCCATCAGTCCTTAGTCACACACAAAAAGTGATGTGTACAGCAATTTAAACTTATCCCACTTTGTACGATCAGAGAGTAGCATACCACCACTACTTACTGGACCATAAAAAGTAACTCTACCTTTTAGGATTGGCCCAGTCATACGATCATTTTCAGCTCCAATCGGGGCCACCCATTTGACTGAATGTCAGTTACAGATGGCAGGTTATTGCAGTTCAGGCTCTGTAGGTATGGTGTGATTCACTGGAAGTCATACTTTAACTGCCAGTATGGAGTAGCACAAAATGATCTCCAAAGCAGTGTTTCTAAATCGCTGAGTAGAAGGTTGCTGCCATTGGTTTACAAGTGGGTTACAAAAAAGCAAAAACACACAGATTTGCATTATTGCCACTTTGATCCCATTATGGAATTACTCACAAAAAATCTGTTACCAAATTTGGTGCAATTGTTTAACTTGTATTGTCACACATTTGTAAAAGAAGATGAAATAACAAGATTAATCACTTTTAAAAAGTGCCGATAAATTAAACTTTGTATTCATTCTCCCACTGTAATGAGTCCCTTGGTACAAGCATCAGTCCATTTTCTAACTGGTGCATTCAGTTCAAGGTTGGGGTGGGTACCTTACACTAGTGCTGGGAGGTATACCAGTTCATACTGAAAACTGTTTTTTATTTTTGTTATGATACGGATTTTTCTTTTACTGTAATACCGGTTTAAATAACCTAAACAACGTTCGGAACGTGGCACAGTGGGAAACTGTTTGGGGGGGACCTTTTTCACTGCTACACCGCTAAACATACATGCAACGGAGTACATGTGTTTGTGGAGGTATTGAGCAATGAAAATGGACAGAAAACATTCAGAAACTGAAGCTGTAGCAGACGATAAAGTTGAACATCATGGCACAGAAGAACTTTTGCCAAAAAAAGGAGGCATGTCTGTTGTCTGGAGATAAAAGGTTTTAAAAGGTCGGATGTGGACCAAACAACTATTTACTGCTGTCAAGCTAAAGTGATTGCCGGAGGCGGCAACACGGGCAATTTGCTGCACCACCGCCACAAACATGCTTTGGTGTACCATGAATATATGGAACTAAGAAAGGCACTCCACATCCTCTGGTAAAACTGAAAAAGCTAGAGGCCACTCGAGTCAAACGTCACCTGTAGACACGTTTGCCAGAGGTACTACCTACAACAAAAAAAACAAGCAGTGGATCAAGCTAACCAATGCCATTACAATCTATATAGCTAACATGTCAGTGGACAGAGATTGTTAACATTAACAGAAAGTGTAGTTGGTTTACAAAAGATATTTACAATTTATTCCTTTTGTAAGACATGTTCAGTGACAAGCACCTCTGGATATTTTACTAAGTCTAAATGCCTCTTTGGATGGCTGAAAATATGTTGTCAAAATGATATTTTAAGTTGTTTGCAAAATTTGTTCAATAAAAAGGTTCTATATTTTGACAGCATTTGTCATGCAATGTGATTCCTTCTCTTCATTAGTGCCACCCCCTTGAAAACTATCACTTTATGGGGCCATGCAAACCTGTATTAATACTTGTGTGCACATTAAAATGTCTTTTTTGTACAATGCACAATGCTCATGACAGTGGAATAGGTTATTCTTAGCCAGTCTACAGCAGTAATTGCAGTGGAAAATGTGGTTAACATCCACTCATGCATGGGAAATAAATACAGTTGAACACCGTGAAATCAGGTTAATTTTGAAAAACACCAT
Source organism: Polypterus senegalus (assembly GCF_016835505.1). Classification (NCBI taxonomy): domain Eukaryota; kingdom Metazoa; phylum Chordata; class Cladistia; order Polypteriformes; family Polypteridae; genus Polypterus; species Polypterus senegalus. The sequence goes on from NC_053164.1 coordinate 36,858,890, forward strand.
GATATAGAATTTTGGTCATACCGCCCAGCACTACTTTAAAATAAATTCATTAACAAGACCACAGGAAAACAGATGAAAATTGTCATAAGAACAGATTCCATACAAACTTTAGAAAGTTTTTCTTTACACAGAGAAACAGAATAAGTTACTAAGTGGTAGATTGTTTGTTAAAGTTCCCAAAATACTAACTACAGGAATAGGAAAAATTAGCAAGTTAGGCTAAATAGAATGTTCTCATCACAATTATTCTAATGATGACAAGTGTATTTGGAGTATTAACCAAAAGAAAGCTGTTGGTCTTAAACTTTTAAAAAAACTTCTGATTTAGTTCAAATCAACAAACCACAGGCATTATCAGAAAATTAAACAACTTCATTGCAAGTTAGATAATAAAAAATAAAATAATTACAAGACACCAAAAGAACTAAGGGTTATGTTATTAGCAAAGATGTTTTTATACTAAAGGCAAAATGTCTACATATATATAAAATCCAACGTCTGTCTGTATGTCCGCTTTTCACGCAAGAACTACTTGACAGATTTACATTGGGTGTCTTCCTATAATTTACTTGAACATTCCGGTTGATTTTGCGAGGTCTCCTATTTCGCAAAGTATTACGGTTTGCTTGCAGGAGCAATTTATTAACGCTAATCTGAGACAGAGGCTGCAGGCCAAGGAGAGGGAGGCAGGGCCCTCCTCACTTACGTGCCTGCCTCTGTTCGTGTCAGTCTACCTCTCGCCGCGTGTTGAAGCGTACCTTGCCTCCACTTCACTAGCGATACCCTTTTGTTTATTGATTTTTAAAGTTTGTCCTGTTTCACTACTATGCGGACGGAGCTGCAGGGGACAGCTAGTAATAAATAAGCATGTGAAATTTACAGTTCTATCTGTACTACATCCAAATGTAATACATAATACATATGACAAAACTCAAAAAAACAATCCAAATGCCTTGATCATTTTCAAGTATGGTAAAAACATTTACATCCTCTAGGCAATGTGCACAAGCAATTAAATTTTCAAATACCTAATTATACCATAAATACTACTTAAATAAACATCAAAAGATGTTTTGTGCCTATAATGAACTATTTAACTGAGACCACTTACAGAGTACCATGTGCCGTTCTGGTGAAAAAAAACAGGCCTCTGCACAGGTTCATCAGCTACTAACAGTAAAAATATGCTTACCTGGCATGTCTTATTATTGAGATGTAAAAAGAAAGAGCAAGTTTTACACTGAACCGGATACTTGGAGATATAAACTACACATTTAAAAAATGTCAAGTGTACCAATAAAAGGCAACTTAGCTGGATTTTTTTTTATTCATAACAACATCAGATGACAAAGTAAAATAAGTCTGTAAATTATCTCCCCTCGCTAAATGTTTTGTTAGCATGATGTTCCATCTGCCTCTAAAAGAATAAATGATCCCCTTTTATATATAGGGCTGCAATGGATAGCGTGCGTTTCACTGGCTTTTTAATATTAAAAAACTAAAGACCGAAGAAGCAATTTAAATATGGCTTTGTGATGAGAAATTCAGCAGAAGGAAATAAGCTTCAAACAAAGGAAGTATAACAGTAATAAATCCAATTGTAATGTCCACAAAAGGCATAAAATATGTTCTTTTTGTGACACCCCCCCCCCAACCTCCATTTCAAACTCTGGGCATCAATTTTGGACAAGCAGTGTAACAGCAGGCATGGTAGCTTAGTAGAAGTTAATTTTTGGCACGTGTACATTGAACTTCAGATGCCAACTGTACCACATGCTCTACTACCTGGTACAAATATTAAGTAGAACAAAAGCTTAAAAGAAGCATGGTTTTAAGCTAATGTAAGGAATGCTTCATCTGGCTCACACTTATTAACCAAAATTACTAATGAAAGGAAAACGTACACAAACTTAAAAAACTTCCAATAAAATATGAGGTACTACTGATACACAATTATAGTTATCAAATCTCACGGCAGACTCCCCACACCGTATCTATGTTTGTCCATAGAACAAGTAAAAGGAGATAGATAAGCACTCTTGCTCATCCTTGCATGTAGTTTTTCATTACTACATTTTGAGTCTATTTTCCACCTGCTAGTGTGAATGCGTTTAGGGTCCCTAGAACAGTAGCTTATCAAGGCAGCCTTAGATGCAATGAACAAACCAACGTTGAACTGGGACACCAGTGCATTAGGGCTGGACAATATGGAAAAAAAATAAAACCTCTTTTTCGTTTATGGGCAGTTTACAATCTATTTTTTAAATATATTAAAACAGAAATCATTTTCAAATATTACATGGAAAAAAATAAAACAGGTTGTCTACATTTTGCAAACTGAAAATACAAAAATCTATTTTTACTGTCAATGCGCCCCTCGTTATTCTTCCCTATACCTTTGATACACCCTGTTACTACGATGTTTTTTTTTTCTCCCAAACAAACATTTTAGCCTTCAGCCAGCTTCTTCCCTGTATTACAACTACAAGAACAGGAGAGACCCACCTGAAGAGAAGTCCCTTCCTCAAAGTGCGCTCTCATAGCCATTTGACCACTCGTTAGAGACAGAGCGCTCGTTCACTTAATGCTAGTCACCGCAGCGGGCCAAAAAAAGCATTAACAGCGCCGGCGTATACTTCCGCGCCACTTAAGGAATACTATTTTCCTAGCAAAATCGCATTGCATGCTAGAACGGTGAGAACAACACGTTGAACCTGTTGGCTTTGGACAGGCTTTACCTTTGTCTCGTGGTTGCTCCTATTGCTTCCGTTCCGCAAGGTTTTTAGATTTTAATTGCAGAAATAAACTGGATATGCCCCACTCTGATATATTATCATCATTTAGCAACCTTTTAATTTTACATTGATTTGTTCGACATCCGATCTTTCACATTTAAACCAATTGCTGACAACGTAGTTAAAATTTGACTTTCTTTGCTGTAAACTCATTTATTACAAAAACGCCGCTAGTCTCCATCTTAACATTGTTTTCATCGTACATATTTTTCCTTTGTTAGCAGATTCATGGTTTTCTCGACACGTTTATTGGAATTAAACAATTCAATCTAAACAACTTCCACACCCCTAGTTTGCATTACTGGATAACTCACATAAAATCATATTTATAGCTATTAGCTAACCAGTCATTTTTTAAATATGAAAGAGAAACAGGTGCACACGGGTACATCCTACAAACGTATCCCAGTCAGCGTCTAGGAATCCAGCGCTTTGAAACATTGTGTGGCTCGAACATGAACAGTTTTTCAGTACCGTATCGAACACAGTTATAGCAGCTTACGTTCGAGGGAGCCAAGTCTTAAAGTTTCTGGAAATATTTTAACCGCACAACAAAGGAATGAAGGGAGAATGTCATTTCAGAACCGCTTTAAACTAACAAGCATTTGAGATATAGGATGAAAACCGGAGATTAACTCTGGACGACGTATAATGAAAGGTGTTCTAATTGTTTAATTAACCCATTAGTAGGTCCGACGCTAAAGTAGTCGCAGTCTTGTAGTTTGCGTGGGTGACTGCTCAGCTAGTTTTTAATTGTCATTATTATGAAACAATGAAGAGAACAAACTGCACAGAGAAAGGGCAAAATATAATGAAATAAGAGTTAAGCATTTAAATCTATAGAAAAAGCAAAAATATTTCTAAATGTCATATATGTAAAAAAAAAAAAAAAATCATGCCGCTGTGCTTTTTTGAATTAAGAATATGAGGAATGAATCTGACTGGAACAAAAACCTGCAGCCACATTGAGTCCCCAAGCACTACATGAAGCAGAACTCTGGCCACGAAAAGTTGCGTGACTGCACAACCTTAACTGACGGGGCCTGAAACCCAAATACCCTCTCGTTTCGACACCTAAACTGGAAGAATATCAAGTCATCAAGCAGTATTTGGCCCAGCAGTTTAAACTTAGTAAAATTTAAAAAACTGAATCATTTAACACTCTGCAAACATAGTTATTGTAAATAACAACGCAACTATAATATTGAAACTGCACTGAGCTCGGCGCGGGTAACGTGCCAGTCACTCCATTTGTTCGTATTGACCAAAGTGCTCCATTTTTCATGCAATATTTTCCAAGCGAGTGTCGTGGCGTAAGGTGGCTCACTCAACTCCAATAAGTATTTTTAAATGAACACAACTCATTTATTTGGGTTAAACGATAAAAGACAACCACCAAAGGCCGGAAAGACTACCTGCTGCAACCATGCATGTCACTCAACCCTAAGAACGCTGCTGTAACTTATTTATCTTTGCCTCTAATATCTTCGTACACGCACACTTTTTAATATTCACGTTCTGAACGACATGGTTATAATAATATTACCATACTTTATAAACAAAATGTATTACAGCAAATGTTAATCAATTTTTGTCAAGCGCTCACCTTACCCGATTTTAATTCGTCAAACTCGTTTTGCGTGGTGAAGGTCACGTGTCTTCACGTCTCCCGCCGAATTCCGTTGCGTCGACTCCAACCATGAGGGCGTGGCCTCCGCGTTCACCTCATTTTTGCACATTTGTCCTATTATACTATCAATGTGTACTGAGATCTGCTGTATTATCTTGACAGTATGTTCTTTTTACTCGTTTACATGAGAACTAAAGTTAAAGATGGCGATGTGTATTTTGCTTGTCGAGCAGTTTGGTGTTGTGCAGGGTAGCGCATCTTGTTGGATAGGTAGTGGGGTCGAATAGTACTGAGTCTAGCTTGTTTACTGCTATAGGCGTAGTTTTAAATAGTGCCCCAACACCTCCATTGCTTTATTAATGTATTTGTTATATTTAACGTGTCTTTAATGCTTAAATAAAAGAAATACACTTTCTTGTCATTTATCCATGTTGTTCCTCAGATAACTAGCATTTTAGTTTATATTTAAAACTCCATGCAAACATGTACCTTATGGAGATGTTAGTAGTCCAGTTATATTTTTTTACCAAGACAGTTCTGTAACATATACATGTCATTTAAATTAATAAAAGAATTCTGCAAAGTTAATATAATCACAAAATTAAGTTAAATTGTAGTATAATGGTTATCTTTAAGTAGGAATCTTTAGAAGATTAGATTCAGATTAAATTGGCTAAAATCAAACAAATCTCCAGGACTAGATAATATTTACCCTTGAATTCTTACGGAGGTTAGCAAGTACATATATATACCCTTGACACATATTTTAGGAAGTCATTGCACACTAGGGAAATTCCAAAGGACAGGAAAATGGCAAATGTTTTCCCATTATATAGAAAGGGTGACCAAGCAGATCCAAGCAACTATAGACCAGTAAGCTTAACGTGCATCACAGGAAAATTAATGAAAGGAATTATTAAGGTAAGAGCAAGAACAGGGGTTTTTCTGAACAGTCAGAATGGGTTCAGAAGAGGGAGGTCATGTTTTACTAGCATGCTGGAATTCTATGAGAAAGCAACAAAAGGGCATGGTCAAAGTGGAGTTTATGACATTATTTATCATGACTTTCAGAAAGCATTTGATAAGGTGCCACATGAGATGTTGGGCATCAAAGTAAAAGAAGTGAGAGTTCAGGGTGATGTTTTTAGATGGGCACAAATTGGCTCAGACACAAAAAGCAGAAGGTGATGGTGCGAAAAGCCTTGTCAGAATTGGCTGATATCAAGAGTGGTTGTCCACAGGGGTCAGTGCTAGGGCCCCTGCTATTTTTAATATATATAAATGATTTTGATAGGAATATAAGTAACAAGCTGGTTAAATTTGCAGATGATACCAAGATAGGTGGGTTGTCAGATAATCTGGAATCCATTCAGTTATTACAGTTGGACGTGGACAGCATACAGGCTTGGGCACATTTGTGGCAGATGAAGTTTAATGTCAGTAAACATAAAGTATTGCACATAGTGAGAAAAATTTGGGTTTGAATACACAATATGAGGTCTTAAAAGTTAAGAGTACACCTTATGAGAAGGATTTATATAAAATATAATACAGTGGTGTGAAAAACTATTTGCCCCCTTCCTGATTTCTTATTCTTTTGCATGTTTGTCACACAAAATGTTTCTGATCATCAAACACATTTAACCATTAGTCAAATATAACACAAGTAAACACAAAATGCAGCTTTTAAATGATGGTTTTTATTATTTAGGGAGAAAAAATCCAAACCTACATGGCCCTGTGTGAAAAAGTAATTGCCCCCTTGTTAAAAAATAACCTAACTGTGGTGTATCACACCTGAGTTCAATTTCCGTAGCCACCCCCAGGCCTGATTACTGCCACACCTGTTTCAATCAAGAAATCACTTAAATAGGAGCTGCCTGACACAGAGAAGTAGACCAAAAGCACCTCAAAAGCTAGACATCATGCCAAGATCCAAAGATATTCAGGAACAAATGAGAACAGAAGTAATTGAGATCTATCAGTCTGGTAAAGGTTATAAAGCCATTTCTAAAGCTTTGGGACTCCAGCAAACCACAGTGAGAGCCATTATCCACAAGCGGCAAAAACATGGAACAGTGGTGAACCTTCCCAGGAGTGGCCGGCCGACCAAAATTACCCCAAGAGCGCAGAGACGACTCATCCGAGAGGTCACAAAAGACCCCAGGACAACGTCTAAAGAACTGCAGGCCTCACTTGCCTCAATTAAGGTCAGTGTTCACGACTCCACCATAAGAAAGAGACTGGGCAAAAACGGCCTGCATGGCAGATTTCCAAGACGCAAACCACTGTTAAGCAAAAAGAACATTAGGGCTCGTCTCAATTTTGCTAAGAAACATTTCAATGATTGCCAAGACTTTTGGGAAAATACCTTGTGGACTGATGAGACAAAAGTTGAACTTTTGGAAGGCAAATGTCCCGTTACATCTGGCGTAAAAGGAACACAGCATTTCAGAAAAGAACATCATACCAACAGTAAAATATGGTGGTGGTAGTGTGATGGTCTGGGGTTGTTTTGCTGCTTCAGGACCTGGAAGGCTTGCTGTGATAGATGGAACCATGAATTCTACTGTCTACCAAAAAATCCTGAAGGAGAATGTCCGGCCTTCTGTTCGTCAACTCAAGCTGAACCGATCTTGGGTGCTGCAACAGGACAATGACCTAAAACACACCAGCAAATCCACCTCTGAATGGCTGAAGAAAAACAAAATGAAGACTTTGGAGTAGCCTAGTCAAAGTCCTGACCTGAATCCAATTGAGATGCTATGGCATGACCTTAAAAAGGCGGTTCATGCTAGAAAACCCTCAAATAAAGCTGAATTACAACAATTCTGCAAAGATGAGTGGGCCAAAATTCCTCCAGAGCGCTGTAAAAGACTCATTGCAAGTTATCGCAAATGCTTGATTGCAGTTATTGCTGCTAAGGGTGGCCCAACCAGTTATTAGGTTCAGGGGGAAATTACTTTTTCACACAGGGCCATGTAGGTTTGAATTTTTTTTTTCTCCCTAAATAATAAAAACCATCATTTAAAAACTGCATTTTGTGTTTACTTGTGTTATATTTGACTAATGATTAAATGTGTTTAATGATCAGAAACATTTTGTGTGACAAACATGCAAAAGAATAAGAAATCAGGAAGGGGCAAATAGTTTTTCACACCACTGTATATATATAATATAAAATATTAATTCCTTTTGTAACTTGTGCGAATAAGAAGCTGGCAGTGAGCTGTAAATAGATACAAGTAATTATAATAACTAATGCCACTTCCTTTTACTACACATTAGTGAATTGGTTAGCACTGCTGCTTCGCTGATCCAACAGCCTGGGCTTGAATGTATAGCCTGCTTTTATAAACTCGCCAATATCCATTTTTGTGAAGTGTACTGTATGAGTAAAACATCAAACTATTTAGTGATACAGTATGTCCTGTTTCCAGAAAATGATGTACAGTCACACACAATGGTATTTGCTGCTCATTTGAATGTATGAGGCACACATGCAATATTAGCTGGTGCGACATTAAAGTACCTGCTGCACATGGTATGGTGTGTGGTGCACACGAGGTATATAAATGGTAGGCATGAGATAGTATGAGGTGTGCACCAGATAGTACATGGTGAGCACAAGATAGTAAGTTGTACGCACTAAAAAATTACACCATGTCCCCTCAGGGGCTCCATATGTGTATGTAAACTGATAACTGTAAACATATAAAGTATGTACTTAAACCATCCCACACTTCTTTAATAAATAAAAACCCATCCGTCAGCTTTTTATATCACCGCAGTACATGAAGTGAAAGTGACATCAAACTGAAGCTCTGTGCTCTTGGTAAAGTTGTAAGTAGGCACCCCAAAGCACACTTTTGTCATTTTTTAATCTAACTTTATCTCATAGGTATGTGAAAACATTTCGTACATAAGTGAAAGTATCCCGTATATACAAGATATTTCCACGTACATACAAGATAAGGTTTATCCCATCATTTTTTTTTTTCTGTGTTCTCCAGAGCTTCTGTAGAAACCCGCGTTCTCACATGTTCCTTGCTGCAGACAGCAAGAGTGTTCATAAAGGTGAAAAACGTTTTTTTTTTTTTTAAGACAATAGAGTTGGGTCCTTGCAATGTTCTGTAGAGACGGGAGTGGTCTAGTGATTTCTGGGCACTCGGTGATCGTGAAACTTAACTGATTTTGATTTTTGATTGACATTTTCACCAGGGGAGGGAGGGGAAGGAGGTTGTGGCAAAGTGAGGACAGGTGGGTGACCGGCCCTGGGTTCAATTGATTTTTCCTGTTTGGAGTTTGCATGTTCTCCAACTTTTTAAGTGGGTAATCCTCTGGCTTTACTTATCACATCCCCAGAAATATGTGGCTTTGATTAATTTAAATTCCAATTTGTTAAATATGTAAGTACAGGTATGTGTACACGGGGCTGGTGTGTGGAATAATCTCTTCTGAGGCAAAGTGCACTTTTGTTGCCCTTGACTACTGGGCAAAATGGTGAACTGAGTGCACACAGTTTCTTAAACTCCATTTGTTTGTTCCAAACATTTTAAATACTATCTTTCTTTGCAGCAAAATATTTTATTATATACACTTTTTGTGAACAATTTTGTGTATAACAATTTAGTTATTCCAAAGCCAAACCAGAAAAAGCATACTACAGGTAAGGCACTGTTTGTACACAGAAGTTCAATATGGTGTCCCGCAGGGCTCAGTATTGGGACCTTTACTGTTTTCACTTTACATGCTTCCACTGGGATCTCTCATTAGGAAACATAATGTTAATTTTCACTCATATGCAGATGACACCCAGTTATACTTTTCATTTAAATCAAATGAAGTTTCTCCGATGTTGTCTTTAATTAGTTGTGTTAGTGAATTAAAGGAGTGGATGAATGAGAACTACTTGTCTTTAAATACAGATAAAACAGAGATGTTAATTGTTGGAGGGAGTGACACTGATCACAGCAATATTTTGTCATCATTTAACTCAGTTGGATTCCCAATTAATTTTACTGAATCAGCCCGCAATCTAGGAGTTATCTTTGATTCTAGCATGTCATTTAAAGCACATATTACAAAGTTGTCCAAATCATGTTTCTTCCATCTTAAAAATGTTAGGAAATGAAGGCGCTTTCTAAATAAACAGGATTTTGAGAAATTAATTCATGCATTTATCTCTAGTAGGATTGACTACTGCAATGCGGCGGTGTTCACTGGCTGTTCAAACTGTTCTTTATACAGCCTCCAGTTAATCCAAAATGCGGCAGCAAGAATTATTACAAAAACAAGAAAATATGAACACATAACTCCAGTTCTTAAATCCTTACACTGGCTCCCGGTTAAATTTAGGGCAGATTTTAAAATCCTCCTTTTAACATATAAAGCATTAAATGGCCAAGGTCCGGGTTACTTGTCTGAACTTATCATGACTTACAAACCTGAGCGCATTAAGATCTCAAGATGCCGGTCTGCTTATGATTCCAAGGATTAATAAAATAACAGTGGGAGGTCGAGCTTTTAGTTACAGGGCCCCTAAACTGTGGAGTGGTCTTCCTGCTTCTATAAGAAATGCCCCTTTGGTCCCAGCCTTTAAATCTCGGCTGAAGACTCACTACTTCAGTTTAGCATATTCTGACTAGAGCGGCTGATTTACTGTACAGACTGCATCTCTGTTGTTAGTCATTAGCAGTAAAACATAAGTAACATGATTGTTATAATTTGTTAGTAACCCTCACCTATTCTGTTTCTGTTCTCGGTATTCAAATGTGGCAATTGGTGCCACGGCCCACCTGACAAGTTGTTTGCCTGCCTGTGGTAAAGTCATCCTTGATGGAGGATCACAGGAATCATGGAAAAAAGGGGTCCTTTCATCGGATTGGCTGGCCGAGCAACGTTTCAGCCGTGGAATGGCCAAATGGGGAGGCAGCTTGATGGATGAGGTCTCCAGGACTCTAAAAATATTCAAATCTTATTATGTGATATCATCTACTGTTAAATTCTGCTCCGTACTTCTAAAATCTTTATTATTATGCTGTATTAAGGATTTGTTCTGTTCTGTGTATTGTATTGTATTGACCCCCTTCTTTTGACACCCACTGCACGCCCAACCTACCTGGAAAGAGGTCTCTCTTTGAACTGCCTTTCCCAAGGTTTCTTCCATTTTTCCCTACAAGGTTTTTTTTTTTTGAGTTTTTCCTTGTCTTCTCAGAGAGTCAAGGCTGGGGGGCTGTCAAGAGGCAGGGCCTGTTAAAGCCCATTGCGGCACTTCCTGTGTGATTTTGGGCTATACAAAAAAATAAACTGTAACTGTACCTGACTACGCTGCCAGTCCTGGTGACAATGAGATGGAAAGCTCATCTCTAAAGGCAGGCCATTCTCTTCCTGAACTGAGAATGCCAGTATACTTGAAGCTGTGAATAATCTAACTACTATGGTGCAAAAAGCGCACAATTAAAAACCAACACTATCATGATTGCAGAATTGGGTAAAAATGCAGAATTTAATGAAAGCGAAATAAAAGATTGTTAAGTTTAAAACTGATACTTTGCAGAAAGATGTCACACGGCTTAGTATGGAAAATAACAGTTTAACAGCTTGCAAGCAAGAGTGATGGAGGTAGAACATTTTAGAAGTTGCTAAAATTTGAAACTACGTGGTGCCAAGAAAAACAAAACAAAAATACTAGAGTGAGAGTTTTCCAGTTTCTGATGAAAATATCTCCACATTGGTCCACCAAGATTGAAAATATAGTTGATTCACTTCATAGGCTTGTAGAAAAAAGAGGAAGGCAGTCACCATCACATTGTCATTCAATTTACATTTTACATTTCAGAGATGAGCTGTAGCAACTGGCTAAGAGTTCCAAAGTATGCAAGGAGCTGAATATAAGCTTTGCTAAGCACTTGTTACCGGCAGACAGGGAGGCGAGAGCAGTGGTTTGGCCTGGATAAAAAAACCCCAAAGAAGCAGGTCAGGATGCATATTTTAAAGGTCCAATCAGTTACATTAACGGAATGAGAATTGTGCTGCCTTAGTCATTCTTTCAAGAAATTTTATAATGGAAAAATGTTGACTTTTTAATATTTGCATAGCAAATAAGGTCATTTAAACTGATTTATAAAAGGGACATTGCATTATGTTCACATTATATAAATAGAATAATAACAGTGGTTTTTGTTGAAATTCTTTAGCTTTTTTAATGTGTTCATTGTTCTTTAATTTCAATTTCAATTAATTCTGAGTAATGTTTTGTTTAATTTAATGCAAGGGGTCTTAGAAATAATATAAAAAGAAAAGCAATGTTTCCCTTTTGTAAAGGCAAGAAGCCACATGTTGTTTTCTTACAAGAAACTCAGTCTAGTGAATCTGATGAAAGGTGAGAGATAAGATATTATTTTGTCATGGAATCAACCACTCAGCAGGTACTGCAATTATGCAAAGAATTGCCCTGGAACAGTAAAAGCCTTTAAAAAAAAGTTTGGATGGACAATGAATTTTTTGTGTTTTAGTAATTTATGATTGTTTTATTATTCTGGGAAATATTTATGGATATAATAATGTAAACCAAAATAAGAATTTACTTTTTTAAAATGGAAACATTATAGAAGAACTGAAGGTAAGGTTCCTAACTGATAATATTATTTTAAAAGATCATCTTAATATAGTGTATTATGAATGGTTAGATCGTTTACCCAGCAAGTTTCATAGCCACCAATACAATTGTCAATTGGTAAGTGTCTGTGATAATCAAAAGTTATTTGACCCACGGCACACTATATATCCTAATTTTTAAAAAATTCACTTGGTTTAAACTGACTGGTTCAAATAGATCTAGAATTGATTTTGGGTTAATGTTTGACAATTTTATAGAATTTATCTCTGACTGCACCATACTCACAGCTCCTTTATTTGACCACTGTTACATTAGCTTAACTTTAAGACCTGCTAATGCTTCTATCCGAAATAAGGGTTACTGGAAATTTAATGCTAGTTTATTGGACTTCGAAGACTATTGTCATGGGATTATTGAAATTATTACAAAAATATGTGAAGACACTAACTTTCCTTCTTAAGTTACTTAAGTGAAACTAAGGACCATCTGTTTTTCTCATGCCATTATAGTGAATCTTTTTGGAATGATTTATTCAACTGGCTGCATCCAAAAATGAAATAATGAAATCTTTGGGATAATAATCGGGGATAAGAAACTTCAGTGTTTATTGAATGTCCTCTTTATTTTAGAGAAATTCTTTATTCACAAGTATACATAAATCCAAACTAAACCTTCATGGATGTTTTTATCAAAGAATTTAAATGTATTGTTAATCATTAAAATATATGGAAAATAAATCAGGGAAAAAACTGCTAAATATTATAAGTGATTTTAATTTATATGAAGACCCCTTGACTTTTTTTTCTACTTCTTCTTTTGTATTTCTTTTGTGTGTGTGTGTGTGTGTGTGTGCTCTGTTTAATTAAAAAATTGTTTAAATATGAAAATTATGTTTAGCTGTGTTGTTGTATATATATTTGTTGTATTATGTATTTTATATATGCACTGTACTTTTGCAATTCATAAATAAACTAATATATAATATATATATATATATAAATATACATATATATATATACCCCTGCATCCAAGATTTTTCCTTCCTAGGTATGGGACGATTGGTATACAGGAGTCATGATAATGTGCATTATCTGAACAATGGACAAAATAAATAAATCTTTTTCTTTTGGTAAAAAATGTGAAACAATTAAGAAAGACAAGATTTAAAAGAATAAATTGCAAAATGGGCATTAAAGTCCTGCACGCTGGTTTGTTTCCAACTCTGTCCTGCAAGTATAAAGTATAACATCGGTTGTGACTGACATCTTAAACAGATTGTAGAATTTAACAAAATTTTACAAAATGGTATAATTGATATGCATGTGCACGGTCCTGTCATAAACATTGAGATTAGAAGGACATAACTTATAGGCTAGAACATGTAGCAATCCAGCAATAATGATCAAAATAATAATCATTAATTTGGCCTAGGTTAGTTGACACAGAAATGCCAAAGTCAGTGTAATTAGGACTGCATCTGAAGGGTTTAAATGCACTGCTAAAGATGGATTTGATTCAAAGCATAAGCATCTCTCAAATGCACTTCTATTAAGAAACTGCACATTCACCCCACGTTTATGAGGGTTTTCTTCTAGGTTTTCCTGTTTTTCTTCTGGCTCTGCTAAGGAATTCTCAGGATGCTGTTCCACTTTACCTTCCCCATCCTCCCCGAGAGGCTGTCTCTCCTGCCATACTAAAAAGTTGTCCCTAGCTAGAAAAACTGTCTCTGTGAAATTGTAACTGACTAGAATCTGTCCTACTCCGCATTTTGACAAGGCAAGTCTACTCAGAGGCACAGTGGAGCGAAACATAAGTTTATTTTATTTTTCTTTCTACAAATAAAAAGACAAGAGAACAGGACGTCACAGAAACAGGTTCCCTATTGACCCCTGAAGCATCCACTGTGCTTCTGGTGGCAGCAGAGAAACGCGGTGCAGGCAGAATGCGAGGTGTAACACCCTTCCTGCAGTTCAAAATTTTATTTATCTTCTTCCGAACCTGTTATGAATTAGCAAGTCAAATATCAGAATTGCGTGGCTGAGTTTGAAATTTTGCTCATGCTCTTCAAAATACAAGCTCATTTGACAGAGTTTACATTTAAATTACAAGCACTTGTTTTTAAAAATGTTTTTAAACATTTTATCATTTTATAAAGTTTATCCATTTTTCTCATGCTTGGATGGTTTGATAAATACTCTTTAAACTTTGCTGCTTTCAAAATAAATATAATAGCTCTAGCTATTATAGCTATTGCCAGCAATTCTAGCTATTGACATCTGACACTATTAACATAGTCAAGTGGTGGACTGGTCACTGCCCTCCTTAGTCACTGATATATAAATATTAAAAGCAATTATTTATCCTGTCTCATTTATAACATAATCACTGCATCACTTTTTTTATCTGTCCGCAATTTTATATTCTCAATTTATTTACATTTCAACCAGGGTTTTTTTCCTTAACTTGTATTTATTTGATGTTTTACTGCCATTTTTGTCATTTTGAGTTATCACTGGCCTCATTTTGATGTTATTTCTATTAATTATTTGCATTCTATTATTTTAAATGTAAGTCATTTCCTTTTTTTCTCTTTGTGGTACACCAAGAGGTGGGGGCATCTTGATGATACCACTTCTGAGACTTCCCTGTGTCTTTTTAAGAGATAAGAAAAGAGGATTTCAGCAGTTGCGCATTGAAGCCCCATATAAGTCCTGTATCGCATTTTCTGGTTTTTGCTCTTTTTTGCACTTTTATTGCTCTGTTAATTAAAATTTGGCTTTGGCTTATGTATTGGGATTTGTTCACCTTGATTTGTATTTAAGGCATATCCTTTTGCCTTTTTGTTTTTTATTTATTTTTTGATAATAAATAGGGGGCTCTGCCTCCTGCTCATTTTGCTCGCCAACCCTCAGGGGTGGGTTGTGGGCGCCTGCTATCTCGCAGCTCAGCCACTCATAGGGCGCTGGAGTGCCTCTCCATTAGAGAAGCAATTGTATTTAAATAGATGGTTTATAGAAGAGTATGTGGGGCACAGAAGGAAGATGGTTTGGTCTTTAGTTAATATAGATAGAAAATCAGTTACTTAAGTATCTATTTTAAATACCAATAAATAATAAAACATAGTAAAAAGTAAAAGAGTAGAAGTAAAAAAGTAAAATGTGATAAAAAGTAAATAAAAAATTAAATTACGTTAACGCATCATCCAAAACAGTATTATGAATTACTAACATATTATGAAGTAATCCTCTAGTTACAATCTATAAACTTTTTTTTTGCATTTCTGATTGCATATTGTAGCAGCTGAAGTATAAGGCGAGATCAAGCATGGGTAAAACATGTGCCGAAAGAAATCTCTCAGTCCAAAAGTTCGTTTTAAAAATATTTAGTGAAAGTTAAAAGCAAATAAAAGAAAAAATATTTACACACGTAGAATAAAAGAGGGAAAAATGTATCGTCTCTAAACTTAGCTTTTCTTCAGAAACTTTAGTTATTTCTGTACTTAAAAGTTCTTTACTTCTTCTTTACTTGAAGATTCATAACTTCTTATATACTTAAAGATTCTTAACTTCTTCTTCTGTACGCTTTAGAGAAAATAGCTCTTACACATTTTGTTCGGAATATTTGTCTCTCATTTATTTGACAATTCTCTTTATTCTTGATTTTTATTATATGTAGCTGATTTTTGTTAATTTTAATTTTTTCAATGTTCATTATCAGCTCTTGCTGCTGTTTTTCTATCACAATTTAAAATTCAACGTCCTTGAGTAGATAATTTGCTTTTCTGCCTTGCCATTATAACCAACTATGTTGAAGGACGTGAGAGAGTCATGGAGTGGTACAGAGAGAAGATGTGGGCAGTAGGAGTAAATGACTAGGCGAGCAGTATGGAGGGGAGTGGACAAGGCTAAATAATGAAGACATGACGGAAAACGTTTTTAATATAATAGAGAGAAAATTTCAGTTTGTAAAGATTTGTGTATTAATTTGTCTCAACAAGTTAGAGTTTATGGAGATGTTTTGATACGACAATCAGTTCCCAGAATCAGTTAATAGCACAGGAGTATGGTGCAGTTATAGATTATGCCACAAGGTATCGTATGTCTACAGTCATGTTAATTGAGTGAATATTTCGGACATTTATTCTACAATCATGCAAGTGACTTCTGCATTTTTTTTTCCAAGCCAAAAAAAAAAATACACATCAGGTTATATCAAACATGAAAAAAATGATGATCACATTTTTTTCAACATAGATAGATAGATAGATAGATAGATAGATAGATAGATAGATAGATAGATACTTTATTAATCCCAAGGGGAAATTCACATAATCCAGCAACAGTATACAGATACAAAGAAACAATATTAAATTAAATAGTAATAAAATGAAAAAAATGAAAAAATTAAAATAAAATTAATGTTAGCATTTACTCCCCTGGGTGGAATTGAAGAGTCGCATAGTGTGGGGGAGGAACGATCTCCTCAGTCTGTCAGTGGAGCAGGACAGTGACAAAAGTCTGTCACTGAAGCTACTCCTCTGTCTGGAGATGACACTGTTAAGTGGATGCAGTGGATTATTCATGATTGACAGGAGTTTGCTTAGTGCCCGTCGCTCTGCCACAGATGTTAAACTGTCCAACTTTAATCCTACAATAGAGCCTGCCTTCTTAACAAGTTTGTCCAGGCGTGAGGCGTCTTTCATCTTTATGCTGCCACCCCAGCACACCACCGCGTAGAAGAGGGCACTCGCCACAACCGTCTGGTAGAACATCTGCAGCATCTTACTGCAGATGTTGAAGGATGCCAACCTTCTCAGAAAGTATAGTCTGCTCTGACCTTTCTTACATAGAGCATCAGTATTGGCAGTCCAGTCCAATTTGTCATCCAGCTGCACTCCCAGATATTTAAAGGTCTGCACCCTCTGCACACAGTCACCTCTGATGATCACAGGGTCCATGAGGGGCCTGGGCCTCCTAAAATCCACCACCAGCTCCTTGGTCTTGCTGGTGTTAAGGTGTAAGTGGTTTGAGTCGCACCATTTAACAAAGTCTTTGATTAACTTTCTGTACTCCTCCTCCTGCCCACTCCTGATGCAGCCCACAATAGCAGTGTCATCAGCGAACTTTTGCACGTGGCAGGACTCGAGTCATATTGGAAGTCTGATGTATATAGATTGAACAGGGAGAAAGTACAGTCCCCTCGGCGCCCTGTATTGCTGAACACAATGTCAGACCTGCAGTTCCCAAGACGCACATATTGAGGTCTGTCTGTAAGATAGTCCACAATCCATGCCACCAGGTGTGAGTCTACTCCCATCTCAGTCAGCTTGTCTCTAAGGAGCAGAGGTTGGATGGTGTTGAAGGCGCTAGAGAAGTCCAAAACATAATTCTTACAGCACCACTGCCTCTGTCCAGGTGGGAGAGGGATCGTGTAGCATATAGATGATGGCATCCTCCGCTCCCACCTTCTCCTGGTATGCGAACTGCAGAGGGTCGAGGGTGACGGACCTGTGGCCTCAGGTGGTGAAGCAGCAGCCGCTCCATGGTCTTCATCAGATGTGACGTCAGAGCAACAGGCCGGAAGTAATTCAGCTCACTAGGACGTGAAACCTTTGGGACAGGGTGATACAAGATGTTTTCCAAAGCCTTGGGACTCTCCCTGTTCCAGGCTCAGGTTGAAGATGCGCTGTAGAGGACTCCCCAGTTCCAACGCACAGGCCTTCAGCAGTCGTGGCGATACACCATCTGGACCAGCTGCTTTGCTGGCACAAAGTCTTTTCAGCTCTCTGCTCACCTGGGCTGCTGTAATTGTGGGTGGGGATGTCTCACCTATGCTGGTATCAGCAGAAGGATGGTTGGAGGATGCAGTACTCGAGGTGAGAGTGGGTTACTGTGATCAAACCTATTAAAGAAGTTGTTCATTTGGTTTGCTCTCTCCACGTCTGTCTCGATGGCGGCACCCGCTCGAGCTGCAGCCAGTGATAATCTTCATCCCATCCCACACTTCCTTCATGCTGTTGTTCTGCAACTTCTGCTCCAGCTTTCTCCTGTACTGCTCTTTCGCCCTGAGCTGGACTCGGAGTTCCTTCTGCACGCACTTGAGCTCATGCTGATCACCACCTTTAAAAGCCCTTTTCTTCTGGTTCAAAAGGCCCTTGATGTCACTTGTAACCCATGGCTTGTTGTTAGCATAGCAGCATACTGTTCTTACTGGAACTACAATGTCCATACAGAAGTTGATGTAATCAGTTGTGCATTCAACAGCCTCTTCAATGTTCTCACTATGTGACCCAAGCAATATATCCCAGTCTGTAGTTCCAAAGCAGTCTCTCAGAGCCTGCTCTGCCTCAGGGGACCACTTCCTGAATGAGCGTGTAGTTGTAGGTACCCCTCACTCTTGGTTTGTATTGAGGCTGAAGCAGAACCAGGTTATGATCTGCTTTCCCAAGCGCAGGCAGCGGGTGGCGCTGTATGCGTCTTTAACGTTTGCATACAGTAGGTCGATAGTCCTGTTTCCCCGAGTGTTACAATCCACATACTGGGAGAAGGCAGGTAATGTTTTGTCCAGCGTTACATGGTTAAAGTCTCCAGCGATTAGCACAAGTGCCTCAGGGTGCTGCGTTTGTAACTTAGCAACTGCGGAATGGATGACGTCACTCGCCATCTCGCGTTCGCTTGAGGGGATGTAAACAATAACAGCAATCACGTGTCCAAACTCTCTGGGCAAGTAATAGGGCGCAGACTTACGGCCAACAGTTCGATGTCCCTGCAGCAAGTGGAGATTTTAACGTTTACATGTCCTGAGTTGCACCACTTTGTATTGACATAGAGAGCAAGTCCTCCTCCTTTCTTCTTTCCGCAGGTACTTGCGTCTCTGTCCGCTCTAACTGTGCTAAACCCGGTAGCTCCACGTTAGCATCTTGGATGGGAGACGTTAGCCACGTTTCACTAAAACACAGCAAGCTGCATTATCTGTAGGTTCTGACATTTTTCACCAGCACAGCCAGTTCGTCGATCTTATTTGGTAGTGAGTTTACATTTCCCAGGATCACAGATGGCACCGACGGTTTATAACGCCATTTTCTCTCAAGTTGTCTCGATTTAATCTTATCTTTTATCTTTGCACCGGCTCGGCTGCCCGATATCGTCTTCTTACCTCATCAAGTAAATAAGGAACCACACCGGCATTTCTTCTCAGTGCTTTAAGCTGACTACTTGAATAGGCGATTCTCGGAGTGTAAAAATCCATGTCAAATAGTAAAATAGTAAAAAGTGTCCAGGGAGCAATTCCACATAAAAGAAAGTGGTAGAAGTGATCAGTGAAATAGTGAAATAGAGAAAAATAGAGATAAAAAGGTAAAAAGATAAAGTCATATACGGAGCTGCTGGAAAGGCTGCCACTCGATGCGGCGCCGGAAGTTGAAAGATTTGCTAATCAAGTGTTTGTTTCCCCTGAATACACTCTTAATCAGCAATATTACACTGAACTGCTGAGGCAGCTGCAGAAAAGCAAAAGGAAAAAATGAATCCAGAGCAATGGCAGACACAAAGCTGCATTTGGCACTACACTGTCAGCCAAAGTTTTTTTGTCAGAAAAGTGGTTGATCAAATGGTTGATTACTTTGCATCCCTGAATTCACCAGATCTCACTTCCTGTTCCTGAAGTTAAAATTGAGACTGAAAGGAAAACGATTTGCTGGAAGCCACTCGGGTCCCCAGCAATGAGGATCTTACAAGCCAGGTCACCCTCGGGGAAACACGCACGTGGCCGTAGTGCTGTAACTGATGCTCCCTCACAATGCAGGTAATGTGCCTCATTCAGGACTCCATGAGCAACCGCTCATTTGACACAAAGAAAACCCAACAGTACCCAAGAATTTTCCAGAGAGACACAATACCAAAGAAGTCCAGTTTTCTTCTCAGGTCACTGGATGGTGTCCATGTCTCACAACCATATAGCAAGACAGGAAGCACCAGGACTCTAAAGACTTGGACCTCCTTCCTTTTGCATAGATATCGGGAGCGCCACACACCCCTTTCCAGCAACCTCATGACCCCCCACGCTCTCCCAATCCGTCTACTGACTTCACAGGAAGAGTCACCAGAGACATGAATGTCACTGCCAAGGTAAGTAAACCTCTCAACAAGGTCAACACTCTCTCTACAAACAGACACACTGCTGATGGCTGTGCCCAAGAGGTCATTACAGAGTCTGGACAAGTCCAGGCTCATTTTCCTAGTAGGTGGTAACCTGCTGGACCTAAGCTGGATCCTAAGAGTAGCAACAACAAGTCTGTGGTCAGAATTCACAAACTGGGCACTTCTGTATACCCTGCTGTTTTGTAACAGCCTCCAGCATCTGCCCACGAGGATGTGATCGATCTCCTTCACCACACCACCAGTACTAGAGTACCAAGTCCAACGATGCGGTTCAGGGTGCTGGAACCAGGATCCAGCGATTCACAACCCCTGACCTTTTGCAAAGTCAAGGAACATGGAGCCACTTTCACCATGGTCACCAGACTCATGGGGACCCAGACAATCCTCATAGCCAGCCCTGTCAGTGCCAGTGGCTGCATTGAAGCCACCCATGACCAGAGGAGTGTCACCTCGTGGGCACCCATCAACCACCGAGCGAAGCTGCAAATAAAATGTCTCCCTCACTGAGACATTACTCACCGCGGTCGGAGTGTACACTGAGACAACAGACAAGGCACCCAGGGAGTGCCGTAATCTGAGTCCCATAATACGCTCGTTGAAAGGAATGATATCGGACATCATCGGAAGAAGCCAATCCGCTACAGCAATAGCTACTCCCAGAGTATGACAGCCATCATACCAACCAGACCAATAAAAGATGTATCCACCCACAGAGATCTGGCCAGTCCCCGGTCTGCGCATCTCAGATAGTGCCGCCACTAAAATGTGGAGTTTACGCAGCTCCTCTGACAGCAGGGGAAGATGATTATCTTTCCGGAGAGACAAGACGTTCCATGCGGCCACCCGTATGGGACCCAAGTGCTGCCTTGCAGCGGGCGACACCTCAGCACCACACCAGTTCTGATCCCCAACAGACCCAACCCTGTTGGCTCTCCAACTGTTCATGATGCGAGCAACCTTCCTATGGGCGGCTGCAGCAGAGCTACTCCCGCAGAGAACAAAAAGAATCCTTTCTGTAGTCTGGGAGCTTTGTGAAGTTTTTTTACGGTGGCTGAAGTGCCAATCCTGCCACCAACCCCCATGATTTCCCGGCAAGTTGGAGGACCGGTTGCAGGGCTGTTGCAGTTTAACGTCATACCCAGGAAACATGGATTATTATATGCAAATAATTGTGAACCAAGCCTAATTTATATTTTTATTGTAATTTCAATTAATAAACATGCACAAATGATATTTTGGATCAAGCTTTAAAAGTGACATTACTGTAAAATAAATTATATTTCTGTATATTCAGAAATACTCATTAATGGATAGTCATATTTTATACTTTTGTCTTATCTAGTATATATCAGTTCATCTCAAATACAAATCACTTGCCTTCATGGCAAATATAGCAATTTTGATTTATCTGTCTCTGTGTTTATGAAGATGTTTATGTAATTTATATACACTTGACCAAAGCAGAAAATCAAAAATATCTAATCAAAGATTTGTTTTGCTCATATCCAGCAGTCTCTGGCTTAGGGTTACAGTACAGTATATGAATGTGCATTTCTGTAGCCCACCAGCATCCAGTTATACAGAAGATGCTTAACATCTTTTTTCACTAATTATATTAGTTAAGTGCTTTATACAGAGCATGCACAAACAAGTACGTCAACATGTGTGGGAAAAGCATCATTATTACGGATTCTACTTGTTAATTAGTTGTCCTTATTATGAAAAAGGCCATCTAGGCCCATATGTGCAATTTTAAAAGCTTTCAATTCACAGAGCATATTCGTAAGTCTATTTTTCTGTTGATACATTTGATGTTTAATGACTTCATCTTCATATTAAACAAAACCACAGTGCACCAGCAAGGAGGACATGAAATGTAATAATAATAAATGTATGAAAACTGTAAAATTAAAAATGTTAATAATTAATAAAGTTCAATTTAGTTGTTTCAAGCAAATCCATTTTTCTGCACAGTTTCTCTTTTTTTTCTTTTTGTTCTGTGATGCATACTCTGAAATAATTTTCATTGATTACTCTAGAGGTTTGTATTCTTTTATTAGTTTTTTTTATTTTTCCCTCTCATCTGTTATCTATAATTGCTGCATTTTATCTTACAGTGACAGATTTCTCTGTTTTACTTCTTAAAGTCTGTGGTGTTTATAGGCATTTTTTTATTTTAGCAGTTACATTTTCCAGAATGCTTATTTTTTGTTTAATTGCAAACAGTAAGCACTTTTGTAGGAAAACAAGTTTGCAATACAGTCTTTTATTGTCCTGCAAGTTAAAGGATATGCAGGGACAAATAAAATTCATGCAGTTTGACAAGACATTAAATTCCTAGCACATGGTGAGTATCCAGGTTACCTGTCCCAGCTTATCCCTCTTTTCCTTGTGATGTTTTAAATGGGGTTTTACTTTGATTAGATGTTTTTTACAAGTAATTAATAAATAATAGAAGCACAGAAGTAAATGAGGGGTAATAATTATATTTAAAACATGCTTCAGTGTAAGTCTGCTTACTGAAATTACTAAGTAATTAAGATACCATCATGTTTAAGGCCAGATATAAAAATGCTAGTCAGGTCAGTAGTTGATTTTGTTGGATGTTACTGCTTGGAGATGAGAATTTGTTGACTTTAATATTTAAGGTTGGGAGGAGCACTTTTGTAATGAAGACTGCTTAACTTGCCGCTTTCATAAGAAATTGTGATTAAGTTAATTATCTATACTAATAAAAGGCAAAGCCCTCACTCACTCACTCACTGACTGACTCATCACTAATTCTCCAACTTCCCGTGTAGGTAGAAGGCTGAAATTTGGCAGGCTTATTCCTTACAGCTTACTTACAAAAGTTGGGCAGGTTTCATTTCGAAATTCTACGCATAAGGGTCATAACTGGAAGCTATTTTTCCCCATATAATGTAATGGAGTCTTGAGTTGGAGATGGCCGTGGGGGGGAGTTTCGTGTGACATCATCACGCCTCCTACTTAAGTACGTAGAGAACAAGGTAGAACTCCAAACAGCGATCAGCACAAAACGCCATTTCACAATTGAGAAGGCAGAAAAACATTATGAAGCAAATGATGCATACAAGCATATTCATAAGTACAGCTACTGCGGAAACAAAGCACGGCGTGAACCGTAAGTTTATATTAAATTAAGTTCATAGACAGGCTGCCACTAGCGTTTGTAATTTAGTGCCTGCCCATATAAGGCCGTCCATCAGCGGCAATCCAATACAAACACTGCCGGTAAATGTTCACGGGTGAAGGACTGTGCTTATGCAGAGGAAGATGAGATGGTCAGGGTGGTGTTTGGCACAAACTCATTGAAACTGCGAGAGAAACTTTTAAGTGCGGGTCTTAGCTGACATTACACGAGATGGCACCAGTACAGCTGGGAACCTTCGATGCAAGAACACCAAGCGGCTCACGTGAACTGACGCAGTGCACAGACAAAAGCAACAGTTCCAAAGAGTGCTGAACAAAACCGAATTACACAATTGAGAAGGCAGCAAAAAATATGAAGCGTCTTATACATACAATCATATTCATAAGTGCAGCTACTGCGGAAACAAAGCACACGGTGGAAAAAGTGAATGTCCTGCTAAAGGAAGACAGTGTAAAAAAACCCGTGCATGCAGTTTGTCACATCACAGATAAAAGGAAGAGCTGTTTATTGATGCAGTAAGGAACTAATCGATGAATGAAACCTCTTATCTTTACAGCGATTGACAAACACGGAATGTAACTTGAACACATCCTACAAATACGAGCCTGATTGAAAGAAATAATGATAATCAAATCCTTGATGACAGCAACATTCAATAACACTCACAAAACAATTACTGTATATTGACAATCATGTTACGTTATTTTTAAAATGTTCCCTTTTCTTTTCATAACTTCTACTTCTCCACTGCGATACGGGTATATATATAAATGTATATATATACCCGATCTACAATACATACTTTAGCATAGACAAGCCACACGCTGTGGCTAATTGTAGAGTCTTAAGCCTCTAACGCCGACATTCGAGGTTGATTCCCGAGAGGGATGTACTGACTATGTATGCGCTACCGATTCATTTTACCTTCGCATCTCCTTGGTTTGGGACGTATGAAAAATATTAGGTTAAGCGAGAATCATGTTACGTTATTTTTAAAATTTTCCCTTTCTTAGCACAAGCACAGCTGAGAAGCTTCGATGCATGTACTCCATAAGCGTTAAAAATAACGCATTTAATCACACTTTCAATTCCAAGCAAACGGAACTTTTGTCAATGCATGATTTCCTGGTACATCCATTACACTGATGCACACATCACAGCTACAAAAATGTTAGAGTCGGAATAAAGCGCGTTCCTACGACTGATCATTTCGACTTCCCGAAGCCTTGATAAAAGCATGGTTTTGTGCACACTGAAAAGCAAGCAAAATTAGATGCATTACAGAAAGCGGACTTTGTGGCTCTTACTGGGGATCATTGGACTTCCGTGACCGTTAGTAATTCTAAATACATCTAATTACAAAATGTTCAATGATCACACTGTTTTAGCCTAATGTACAAAATAATTTTGGCTAATGTTACTCAGAGTTTAAAGAGTAAGCTGGTCAAATTACCTTTTATGTTTCTGACTTATTTTTTTAAGAAGAAAAACTGCACTTTATGGTGAAATTTTGGTTATTATTATTTAAAGACAATACTATTCTGAAAATGTACTTAAAGTACTTAAACTACCACTTTATTTTTAAGTCTGCCCAATTTTAACCAGGGATGATATTTTTGTTTCTGTTTTGAATTCAAATGCAGTTTAAAGCTTTTTTTCAGAAATTAAAACAGCTTCAGTTTACAATATTCATGTCCATGTCTATTATTTGATTCTGTAAGCCCACTAAAACCGTTTTAAATAAAAAAAAAAAAAAAATTTGCGATTTGGGGCAAATTTACGTGTGCGATTACATACGATTAATCAAGATTAATTCTTTTTTTTTTATTTATTTATTTATTTATTAATTTTATTACAATCAATACATAGCAATCAAGTTTTTACAAAAAAAAAAGAATTATGCTAAGAACAGATCGATCCCCACCCTTGAGAGAGAGAGCAAGCCAAACGGTGTAAAATTTAAGGCTTTTAAAAATACCTAAATCAACAAATTCTCTGTGCTTTATAAAATCATTTCAAAATATTACTGATTAGATCCTGCCATGTTTTGAAAAAAGTCTGCACAGATCCTCTAACTGAGTCAAGATTAATTCTTACACAGCCTCTAATTAATTGGATTAATTTTTTTAATCGAGTCCCACCCCTAATATATATATATATGTAGATATATATGTAGATTTGTATATATATGTGTATATACAGTATATATGTAGATATGTATATGTTGTATATACAGTATGTATATATATGTGTGTGTATATATACAGTATGTGTATATATATGTATATGTATATATATGTATGTGTGTATATGTGTATATATGTGTCTGTGTGTGTGTGTATATATATATATATATATATATATATATATGCCAGCAACACTCATATCAATGACAAAACAATTACATTAACAATCATCTTACGTTATTTTTAAAATGTTTGCTTTTCTTTTTCATAACTTCTTTAACACACTACTTCTCCGCTGCGAAGCGCGGGTATTCTAGTTAAGAATAATTTGTATACTGTATAAATGTCAATCTGGGGTGTGAGCAAGACATTTCATCAAGAACAGTCCTTTGAGAGAACTTCACAGAGAGAGTGCTACAGTATAAGTGAGTTTGTTGTGCATAAAGTACAGGCTAGGGAACATTTAAAGAGTACAATCAGTAGCCAACTGAGTAGTGGAAAAAGCTATGTGATCAGAAGAATTCAGTCAACAAGCAAATGAGTACATGAGTAACATACACCTACATTTGTCTCACTGTTTGGTGGGCATGGTTGGCATGGTTTCTACTCTTTAATTCCTTTAGAGTAGGGTTTCTCAAGTACAGTCCAGGGGCCTCATGCATAACGCTGTGCGTAGAATTCACACTATAACATAGCGTAGGGACAAAAGCGGAAATGTGCTCACGTACAAAAAAATCCAGATGCATAAATCTGTGCGAACGCCAACTTCCACATTCTTCCGCTACATAAATCCTGGTCAGCAGGAAAAGTAACGCATGTGCACAGGCGTGCTGCCACTCCTTAGCTCCTCCCAGAATTACGCCTCTTTAAATACGCAAATAAACATAAATAGCCCTTAAGCTCAGTGTTTTGTGAAAAGGCAATGGCAAAAGCACGGGGGGAATAGAAGAATTTCAGCAAATACTGAGTGGAGGCAATGATAAACATACTATTTGTTAGTTTAAACAGTGGTATAAACAACAAAAGGAAGTTGATCGAGTGACATAGAGTGTCGATGAAACTCGAAAGCTCAAATTCACAAAGTCGCACAGTGCCCGAAATAAAAAAGAAGTTGTCAGATATCAAAGTCGCAGTAAAAAGGCAAGTTGTAGCGCATCGTCTGAGCGTCATATGAAAGCTTATTAGGGTACAGAGAAAAAAAAATAGGCACATAGTGGGAAAAAAGCACGAAATGTCAACTTTAATCTCAAAATTTCCACTTTAATCATGTAGTTTATTTTGTCATTAAAGTAGAACATTATAAACTTCATCTTAAAATCATTTAATTTACTAGTTTCTCAAATTCCATCGTAACTAAAGTAGCACATTAAATGCTTTGTTTTGTATTTCATCTTCTATGTGCTCTATGTGTGTGAATCACTACGTGCTTCTTAAATGGGCTTTCTCTTTCTCCGACAGGACACAGAATCCATTACATTTGTAATATTACAGCTCTCTGAATATTAAAATACTAAGATGTATATTTGATATCATTTTCATGATGATAGGAGTTAAAGCATGTCATTAAACATGGGAATACGGTGGTGCAGTGATTGTTCATGACTCATGCAAGATGCTTGCTGCGCCGTACGCGACCTTCGATGAAGTAATTTATTACAGCAGTACTATCTCTTTCAACCATACTAACCTCCAATTCCTGACCTTCCTTTTCTTTCTCTGTAAAAGACGTTAATCCATCTGTAAGCTTAGAACGCAGATTCTTTAAAATTTTTAAGGAACATTGTAATATCTTCGTAGTACGTGTTTAATTATTCTATCCATCTATCCTTCCAGCGTCGCGTCAGCACCAGCAAGAATACAGCACGAGGCAGGAACAATCCGTGAACAGAGCGCCAGCTCCTTGCTAGCCCTGCAGCACCTTGTCTTCACATGTTTAATTATTAGCAATATAGATTATTTAAATGAAGTTAAAGTTTTAGCTGTATAATATAATAAACATATTTTGCTGCATTTCATCTTAAAAATTATACCATTATCATATGTAAATACACACTTTATAAAGTGGCTCAGATTGTGCAATATTATATGTATCGCAAGTTTACAGTGAGGTAATTGTACAGTACTTATAAGTACAAATAGTTCTACAAGGAGCAATTGATGGACTGATTGAGTGCGTTTATAGTTCTTGGGATGAAACTGTTTCTGAACCGCGAGGAAAGGCTCTGAAGCGTTTGCCATATGAGCGTGTGCTAGATGCTGTATACCGATAATTTTCTTTCCAGTCAGCTGCTGTAGAGTTGTGATTCCCCACTCAGATACAGTGATATAAATACTCCGTGTTTTGCAGTGAGAGTAATATGAAAAAAGATGATCCGCTGTGGCAACCCCTAACAGGAGCTGCTGAAAGAAGAAGCAGAAGAAGGTGCAGTGAGAGTAACAACGCTAAAGCAGTTATGGTATTTAGAATAGTTTAACCATTCTGTGGACCATTATATTGTTACAGGTTAATTATAATCAGATGCTTTAAACTAATAAACAGTATGCGGTTAATTTCAGTGTATTTATAAAGCTGTGTCAGGGATATGGATCTAAAAAAGAAAGGGAAACCACACTAGAACAATAGCACTGCTTTGCTTTGCTGATGGCTGTGCTCAAGAGGTCATTAAAGGCCTGGATCTTGGTTTTTATCCAGGACACTCACAAGCCCAGACACTCAGACTCCTCACTCAGTCTCTCGAGCGCCCTGATCAGTGCATCCATTGACTCCGTGAAGATCACAGCATCGTCAGCAAAGTCAAGATCTGTGAATTTTTCTTCACCAACAGATGCCCCACAGCCGCTGGACCCCACACCCTTGCCCAACACTGAGTCCATACAAGCATTGAACAGAGTAGGAGCAAAAACACACCCCTGACGAACACCAGAATCAAATGGGAAAAACACAGAGGTTCTGGCTCCAATCTGCACAGCACTCACAGTACTAGTGTACAGGCCGGCCATGATATCCAGCAACCACGAGGGGATCCCGCGAACCCTCAGGATGTCCCACAGGGCAGCTCTATCAACTGAGTCAAACGGTTTACGAAAATCGACAAAGGCTGCAAAGAAACTCTGTCGATATTCGTGTTTGCACTCCATGAGAACCCTCATTGCCAGGATGCAGTCAATGGTAGACTTCTTAGGCGTAAAACTAGACTGTTCCGGTTGCTGATACGTGAGCAAGTGATCACGGATCCAATTGAGCACGACCCTAGCAAGGACCTTACCCGGCACTGAGAGCAGTGTTATCCTCCTGTAGTTGTTACAATCCAGGCGATCACCATTCCTTTTCCAGATAAGGGATGACAAGTCCCATTTTCCAATCAGTTGGGATGATGCCAGTCTCCCAAATGGAAGCAAAGATTGCTTGCAATGCCAGGAGGACAGCCTTACCACCAGCCTGGAGAAGTTCACCCCGGATACCACAGATCCCTGCAGCCTTTCTTCCCCTCAGCTGGTTCACCACCTGTGCAATCTCAGTGAGACTGGGTGGTTCACAGTCCTACACAACCTTATTATTATACTACTAGACATTATGCCTGTTACAATAACGGGCGCTAGAACAGTATTGCATAAACATTATTAGGAACAGTCTATATTAAATGGCAAGGGACCTTGACCTCATTCTGTTTGTTGTCTTAATTTTTTTGTTAAAAATATTTTTGCAAGAGGCCTAAAGTAAAATAATATTAAAAATAAAATAGAAATGTATATGACAATACAATAAGTTTAATTAATATTACCTTAGTGTAAAACTTTATAACAATCTGTAATACACAATATCTGAAGAAGATATTTAGGAAAATGTTTTAATTTTTTTACCTCAAGAAATTTTTCAATAAAATTTTATTATAGACAACATTTTTTGTAAACACTCTTGTTCAGGACCATCTACAACGTTGACAACAACATCTGTAAAACTTCTAACTCTTGATAATGCAACATATAACTGACCGTGGTTGAATACTGGTTCTGGCAAGTAAACGGCAACTTTTTCTAAGGTTTGCCCTTGAGCTTTATTAATTGTTATGGCAAAGGCTAATGTAACTGGAAATTGTCGCCCTTTTATGGTAAAGGGTAAATTAGTAGAGGATAGAGCCAAATCAATACGGGGAATATTCTGATGCTCATTTTCTTTTTTACAATCGACCTATTTGCTTGTATTTTTCTTTGTCTTTCAGCTTTTCTTTTGTTGATGTTTACATACTGAGCTGACCGTTCTTCCAGGAGATGTTGCTTATATACAATTTGAGTGTCTGTGTCTTTTGTCTTACTTGACGTGTCCTTTTTTTTTGGGTGGCATGTTGTTAGTAGATAGTTAGTTAGTAAACATGCACGGGGCAGTATGTGTGGCGTCTCCCCAGCAATGGATTTTAAATGCGCGGCTACGACTACCCAATCAGCACTCTCCCCAGCAATGCTGTCCTTTATTTGCTTATTATGCGCGACCGCAGCTACGCCATTCACTGTGTGCCCAGCTTCCAGTGTGTATGCGTCCACGATGCCGGTCGTGCGTGTTGCACCGAGCCTTGCGCATCCGCACTTCACCAAAAGACATACACACACGGACACCTGGACGCACACAGGGGTTTTATTAAAGAGGATAGATAGATTTTCTAATCACCTGTGATGTAAATATCCATCATTTTCCAAATGTCTAGTCAGGTTCAAGGCAGCCCGAGTGTATCTAGGCAGTAGTGTGTACAAGTCAAAATCCAACATTGAATGGAGTGATGGCACAAACATTTGAAATTTAATTCTCTCTGCTTTTAATAAAACAGCTTCAGGTAATCATTTGAATTCATTTGATCTGCTCCTGTCTTTGTTTTTAAATGCCAAGTTAACAACAGTTGCCAAGAAGCATGTACATAATACCAATATTTAAATATTTTTTGACCCAAGAATATCATACCTCAATCTTATGACACTGTAATAACGGTAAGTTGAGAAAGAATTAAAGCCCACAAAAAAAGTAAGTAAAGTTTTAAAAGGTATACTAGGAGAAAAGTGCTTTGCCTGTTTACCATACCATTTTCCCAACCCGCTGAATCCTAACACAGGGGTCTGCTTTAGCCAATCCCAGCCAACACAGGGTGCAAGGCAGAAACAAACCCCACGTAGGGTGCCAGCCCACCGCAGGGCACGCAAACACACACACACACCAAGCACACACTAGGGACAATTTACAACAACAACTTTTATTTATATAGCACATTTTCATACAAACAGTAGCTCAAAGTGCTTTACATAATAAAGAATAGAAAAATAAAAAAAACAATAAGAAAACAAAATAAATCAACATTAATTAACATCGAATAAGAGTAAGGTTCAATGGCCGGGGGGGACAGAAAAAACAAAAAAACTCCAGAAAAAAAAAAAATCTGTAGGGATTCCAGACCATGAGACCACCCAGTCCCCTCTGGGCATTCTACCTAACATAAATGAAACAGTCCTCTTTGGATTTAGGGTTCTCATGGAAGGGCTTGATGATGATGATGGTCATGTAGAATTCTGCCTTTTAATCCATTCATCATTGTTGGAGCATCATGAAGCTTTGAGTAGGTGGAGGTGGCGCAGGCCACCACTACAAAGAAACCGGAAAAAGAAACAGAAAAGAGAGTAGGGGTCAGTACGGACCACCAATGCACCTAACCTGCATGTCTTTGGACTGTGGGAGGAAACCGGAGCCCCCAGAGGAAACCCACGCAGACACGGGGAGAACATGCAAACTATACGCAGGGTAGCAAACCCAGGGCTCCTTACTGCAAGGCATCAGCGCTACTACTGCGCCACTGTCCCGCCCAGTTTTGCCTGTTTAACACTCTTTTAAATTTGAACACATAGAATTATTCAGATATTAAAGAGTATAAGAAAGTGCTTTACAAGGCACTACTTCACTGAAATAATGCATTAAAATAATATCCACCATGGAGGATAGGTAAGAAATCAGAATTGTCTTGCACAGCTAAAACTAATTTTATTATCATTTAAATTATGCAGTTCTTAAATAATAAACTTAGGTAACAGTTTCTAGTTTTAGCAAGAGTGAATCACATGTCACTCTTTACATATAGTACTGCTATAAATGCAAATTGAAGAAACACTGGAAATTTGGTGATTGATTTGAAAAATGAAACCTGTCACATTTCCTTTACAATTATTTCCCTATATTTTAAAAACACATTTGTTGGATTTAATCATCATATGCTGAATACATCTCAGTTGAGTTACTGATTTTTTAAAAGTACTAATTTAATTTTTTTTTAATACACCTTCATGACCCAGATGTCAGGTCTTAAATTGGATGAGCTGTTTTAACAAAAGAAGATGTCTTGTTCCACTCATATATACAGTTAACATATGATCATTAAAACTTATTTATTGAAGACTGGAAAAAAAATCACCTAGTTTGATTAATCTTGGTTTTTGTTATGCCAAGTAGATTAGTGATGTAGAATGTTGCATGAATCCACAGATCCATCCTGCCTTTTGCTAAAGATGTAAGCTGCTGCGGGAAGTGCAATTTTGTGAAGAATATTTTTATAGCATACATTTTCCCTCTTAGTTCTGCATCATTTGAATGTTTCATTGTGCCTAAGAACCTGTTTCTGTCCATGTGTATTCCCTTATAACTATATTCAAGCATTTTTTAAATATAAATGTTTATTGTGATAATACACAATATAAATGTAAATATTTATTACAATAATATACAATATCATAAGGCAGGTTCCACAAACATGACAGTGACTGCACAGTTCCCAGTTTTTGACAGAGCACCTTTAGGATAAGGAAGGTTCACACCAAAAAAAAAGAAATCTGCAGAAACAGCGTAGTGCTATGAGGTCAACATGGTCTAAAATTCTCAATGAATATTTCTAGCAATTTGAATCTCAAGGAATTCTGACAGTGCTAACGTCCCAGTGCTCATTATTTGTACCTAATAAAGTGGCCATTGAGTGTAGCGCTGAATGAGCTTCCAATGGCCCTTAAAACTGCCTCCAGTCTACCAATATGCTTCTTGAAAGCACACCAGCTTACAACACATCCTGTGGCAGCTAAGGAATTTACTGCTGTGCTCTGTGTCTTGATATCTGCAGTTGTACTGACCCTCGCAACTGTGCCTTTTATTAGAGTTGCAGCTTTAATCTAGCCTTATGGCTGAGGCATATACATAGGCATCTTCACATACAGCTGTCCCTGGGGTGTACTGAATAGCACTGCTACCTCGTGGCACCTACAGAAATGGTTCAGAGGAGGAGCTGGTCACTGTCTGTGTGGAATATGTCAGTTCTCTTTTGTTTACATTGATTTTTCCCTGGGTACTTCCGTTTCCTACTACTCTTCCAAGGCATTGGCAAAGGATCTTTAGAACATCTATACTGGCTAATTGTGAATAAATGTGGGTGGGTATGCATGAGTGTGCACTTTGTACTAGCTTGATGTCCAGGATAGTTACATTTCCTTTCATCTAAAAGTACAGTGATAGGCACTGCAGGCACAAACCTAATCTCCAAACATCCATTACATTAAGCAGGTCATGAGATGAATAGGATGCTTAATAATAGGAGGGCTAACTCTGTGTTTGTGAAGGGAAGCCAAGAAATAGATCAAAATTCAACAAATGCATTCTCGTTTTGCAATTTTGTTTGCAAATCTAAACTCTTCTCCACTGGAGCTTCTACCACTACTAGTAGCTAAAAAAACTAAAATCCAGTTATGGGTACAAGTACAGAAGATCAAATGACATGTATACATTTTTTATTTCATTAGCAATTTATAACACAGTTTTGTCTTCTGCGATTCATACAGCACTTATTGGCAAGACATCTAATGAAGACCTTGTGAAAATGTTGGCACAAAAGTTAATGACAGTCCATATTACACTTAAATGTCTATTTATAATGTGTTAGTAGCTCATTAGGTACTGTCCTGATTTGTTTGTTATAATTAGTGAATTATGATTTGTGCTAATGTTTTTATCTTTACACTGCCTCTGTTTAATGTTTTCTTTTCACCTAAGGACAGCATCATTTCTGGCTGTATTTTTACAAGGGCTCTACAGTATTTTTTTACAACAACAGCCCTATTCCTAGCCATATGGCTTGTTACTTGTATTCCCTATTCACCCAATAAATGATGGCCTTCATTCATCGCTAAATTTTGCTAATAAAATGTAAGGCTCTTTTTGTTTCAGGCAACACTCCTCTCAAAAAATTAAGAATTATTTAGGATTTTGTTACGTTTCGACAAGCAAAGTATTTAGAACTTTTGACTTCAGTTCATGTTTTGGTTTTGGTTATGAATATCTTTGGTCTTTGTGAAATGACATTTGCCTTCCTGTTATTCTACCCTTGAAACCAAGATAGTTCTCATTTACAATTTATTTTCAGATATCTTGTATATATTGTATACAGTATAAGAAATAGTTTTCTGAAGTGTCAGTTGAAGTCTGCAGTCTTCTTTTTGCCTTCAATTATAGTCATTTCACTTTTATAAAATGTGAGACACGAAACACCTACCTTGATAGTACTGAGGCTGAAAACTGGCAAGTTGTAACGTGAGATGTGAGGCTAATGTGAATGGTGGTTCTGTCAGGTTGCTGCTTTGCCAATCACACTACCCTGTATTAGATCCTTAAAGAAATGCTGAAAGCCTGGCCTTTTTTAATAGTCCAGGGACAAAAGATTTCATTGACATTTTGTTTCTCAGCCTTTTAAAATACTATAAAACTGTCTAGCCAGTCCCTTTTGAATTTGTCTGAAATGTGGGCCATGAAGCCCACAAAAGACGCTTACAGTATTTATTTTTTGTAACTGAGGTGTATTGCTCTGACACACCCTAGACTGATGATTAAAGTAAAGGTTTTTCTATCAACTTTACCTTCTTTATCTAATAGTGGGTATCAGACTAAGAGTGGGTCACAGACAGAAGGCTGTTACTAGGACATGGTGAACAAAGAAAGAACCACTCATAAGTAGGAAGCCAGTTCTTTCAAGTTCATACACCCTCACTGATCTAATATAAACTATCCAACGATCTTGTTATGTTATGAACTGAAGGATGTCTGAGATGTAAGAATTGTTGGGGTTCAGGCTGGCAATTCCCCATTTAATTCTGAACAAAGCAAAAAAACAAAAAAGGCTCTTGTAAGGTAACCGAATGTAAATAATACACTTCTCGTGTGCAATTCAATTATTGTCTGTAAGAAGAGTTCCATCTTTCTCTCTTTCCAGCGTCCAAATGACAATGATCTTTAAACACCCCATTTACAGTATATTTGCCTGCTCCCGGCTGGTGTGGTGCCACCAATGCTTGGTGAGGACGAGGGCAGGCAGTATTTCCAGGCTACAGCTTCATGCTGCTGAGGAAACTAAAGATATCATTAGCGGCAACACACCCTCCTCACTGGCGATGGTAACATTGGGATTAATTGAGCCTTTGGGGAAATCCTCAAGCGTGCATGAATGACAATGTACAACTTTATGAAGTTTGAGGACATCAGAGAATATCCAGAAAACAGATGTGGATACAGGGAGAACATTTTAACAGACAGGACTGGGTTGAGAATTGAAATTTGGTTCTCTAGAGCTGTGGTCCAGGATTATTATTGACTGTTCATCCTTGCAACACATTTTATTTATGTACAGTTTACTTTTATATTGTTCTTTGTACGTATTATAACATGATTTAGAATGCTAAATGTATGGCATGTTTTAGAGAGATGGTCCATAAGTAGTTTGTCTCTCCAGATTTCTTCAGTTCATTGACACGTAACCTAAGCTGTATATGTTTGACATGTAGTAGTAGTAGTAGTTATCACGTGTACCAAGTACAGTGAAATCTTTGTATAAATGGTCCACCAACATGCAACACATCCCCCCTCTCTGGCACAATGAATTCAAATACATTACTTCATTTTAATTCATAAAAACCCAAATCAGCTTACCTGTTGTGCTTCTTGCTTCTGTTTTCATACTACCTGTTCAGTTTTGCTCCCTGTTTCAAAAGCCTTCTTGGAAAAATTCTGAGAGTAATGCCAGTATCATTAGCTAGTTTAGTAATTCTAAAGTCTGTTTGCTTTATAAAAGTTAAGCAATCAACTCTTCTTACCAGATATTAGAGCATGAATGTGAGAGGAAAACCAGAAAACACAGAAGATGCACACAGACACAGAGCAAATGTGTACACTCTAAAGAGGCAGTGTCTATTTGGCCTTAAAATTTAAACCCAGAACTTTAAAGTTGGGATATAGCACTATACAGCCATGCCACCACATGTAGTTTGGGTGAACTGGTAACCCTGAATTTGTCTTACTAGAGAGAGTATGGGAGTGTCTGTGAATGTCTGAAATGATCAATTCTCATTCTTTCTGAGTCTGAATTCCTGCATAGTCTCTTGCTGCCATTGCCATGTATTAGAAGCAAATTTACATTCACAAAATTGATGAATGAATCTGATATCATGCAGTAGATGAATGGAATTATATGACAAAGCATAAAGTTCAATCAATTAAGATGTATGATAGCACAGTGTTTTATGAGTGTTTCAAATATTTACTGTTATTGGCCTTATTTTCTTATGTTTATTTTGCTCCATTTGTGACTATGCAATGTTAGAATGTGTGGTTACCTTTAGTGCTAAAACAAAAAGGTATGTTTTTCTATTCAGTCTGTTATGCCATTGACATTTCAGGTAATTAGGCAATTTACCAAAAGACTTAAAGATTATTATATATTTTAAAATATTCATTCTCTTTTTGCAAAAAGTCATTGTACAATAGTATGCTTTGGTGTGATAAAATGAATAAGAATATTTACCTATTGGGGGTTGAAAATTATACACTTGAAGCTAAGCTTTATCCAGCCTTTGTTTAATTATTTTACAGAATAATGTCATTTTCACTGCATGAATAGAGTACAAGAAATACTTTCTGTGAAGAGAACTCGTACTAAACAAAAACAAATTATACTATCTTTTCATATCTTGGCGTATTTAGAGAAAATGATCGCTCTGCACAAAGCAATAACTCCCTGAAGAAGATCCATTATAATGTTCTGAGTAAAGACCCAAGCTACCGTATTGCAAATTTATTGTTCACTTAGAGAAAGAAGCTAAGTGATTCAGTACTTTAGTCACAAGTATAATCTTTGATGAGCTGTGGGTAGCTGTTCCCACTCAAATTGAAAATAAGGAACTGGGAATCATTTTAAAGATATTCCCTTTTATATTTTCAGCATTTTATATTCAAGTAACATACAATACATTTCTACCTCTCAAACACCACCTATAACTACAAAATTCAAGACATAAAAATTAATATTCTACCTCTCCCAAAACCATAATAAATTATGAAGACTTTTTCAAAGAAAGTCTTCATGTGAATTCAGTTACTGTATATAAGAATAAAATCCAAAGATGTATAAGATGTATGATTAAACTGTGTCAGGGATATTTAAAATAAAGTGTATTATTTTGCTAAGTCTTTACTTTTATCATTACCTTGGTCATAAACTTAAGGGTGGCATAAATCACCATCCACTCCCATTCTTTGTAAGAGTATGGACATAGACCCAGATCTTAGTCTTTCAAGTGATTTCTTTGATTTATTTTTTTCAGGAGTTCTCAGGCACACGAAACTTATCCTTGTTGCATGACTGAGCAGTCTAAGCTGGTCACTTGAAAAAAGTTGATGATCCGTCTTTTATAATCTACTAGCAAAATACCCGCGCTTCGCAGTGGAGAAGTAGTGTGTTAAAGAAGCAATGAAAAGAAAAGGAAACATTTTGAAAATAACGTAACCTGCTTGTCAATGTAATTGTTTTGTCACTGTTGTGAGTGATGAGTGTTGTTGTCATATATATATATATATATATTTACACACACACACATAAACATATATATATATATATATACATATCTATACATATACACATATATACATACATATATATCTACATACATACACACACACATATATAAACATATATATACATATACATACATATCTACATATATACACACACAGCTATTTCGTATCAGTGCAATACGCTGTTTGTTAAAACGGTTGACTCCGCTCTTACGTGCAATAACAAATCAAATCATTCAGTTGTCTTTGCTCATATGTCATTTTAGAGCTGGACGCCTGGCATCTTTTTTTGGCAACAAGTTCGTTTCTGTTTGGTGTGAGGTTCTGTGTTGTGGAGATTCTCAGGATGGATTGCAGGTGCTCATCAGTGAGGCGACTCCTGTGTGCTGTTTTGTTAGTCTTTATCACTGAGAAGAGCTTCTCACACAGATATGTGCTACCAAACATGCACAAGGTTCGAGCCGCATGTAGACGGACTTTTTTTGTTCTTCAAAGTCACCAAAGCGCCGTGCAAACTCAGTGCCCAATAACTCTAGCTTCGCGAAGCGCTTGCATTATGGGATCTGTAGTTTATTGTGTTACCAGTGCTTCATATCCCCGGGCCATTAATAACAATAATACAGTATATAAAATGATCTCGGGCGGATATAATTACGCCGGGCGGATGTGGCCCGCAGCCCTTGAGTTTGACACATATGGACTAAACAGAACTTGAAAAGATATATTTTTTCAAATGTGATCGCTAATTCAGATAGAGTTGACGCCAAGACTACAGCCTGCATGCCTCAATGAGTCATCCTCCCTCGCTCTTTCTTTTTACCGCTCATCTAATGAATACACTGAGTATGGCTTTACCAAAACAATCATTGATGGCTAATAAAGTATCCATTATTCGAGTATGTAGAGCGGGATATATATATATACATATATATATACCCGCGATCGCAGCGGAGAAGTAGTGTGTTAAAAAGGTAGAAAAGAAAAGGGAACATTTTAAAATAACGTAACATGACTGTCAATATACAGTATTTGTTTTGTGAGTGTTACTGAGTGTTGCTGTCATCAAGGATTTGATTATCATTATTTCTTTCAATCAGGTTCGTATTTGTAGGATGTGTTGTGTTCAAGTTACATTCCGTGTTTGTCAATCGCTGTAAAGATGACAGGTTTCATTCATCGATTCGTTTCTTACTGCATCAATAAACAGCTCGTCTTCTTCTTTATCTGAGACCTGACACACTGCATGCACGGGTTTTTTACACTGTCTTCCTTTAGCGGGACATTGACTTTTTCCACCGTGTGCTTTGTTTCCACAGTAGCTGCATTTATGAATATGCTTATCAGACGCTTCATATTTTTGCTGCCTTTTCAATTGTGTAACTCGGTTTTGTTCAGCTCTTTGGAACTGTTGCTTCTTATCTGTGCACCGCGTCAGTTCACGTGAGCCACTCGGTGTACTTGCATCGAAGGTTCCCAGCTGTGCTGGTGCCATCTCGTGCTATGTCCATAGCTTTATTTAATGTTACCTTAGTCCTGGCACTTAAAACTTTCTCTCGCAGTTTCGCTGAGTTTGTGTCAAACACCACCCTGACCATCTCATCTTCCTCTCCATAAGCACAGTCCTTCACACGTGAATATTTACCCGTGGCAGTTTGCTATTGGATTGCCGCTGACGGACGGCCTTATATGGGCAGGCACTAAATTACAAACGCCAGCGGCAGCCTGTCTATGAACTTAATTTAAAGTGTAGGTTTACATCGTGCTTTGTTTCCGAAGTAGCAGAACTCATGAATATGGTTGCATATGTCACTCGCTCGCTTCTTATTGTTTCGCTGCCTTCTCAATTATATAATGCATGTTTTCTTGAGCGCTTTTTTGAGGTCTTCCTGGTTTTCTATGTACTGCGTGATTACGTGGGAGGCGTGATGATGTCACACGAAACTCCGCCCCCACGGCGTTGAAGCTCATCTCCATTACAGTAAATGGAGAAAAACTGCTTCCAGTTATGACCATTACGCATAGAATTTCGATATAAAACCTGCCCAACTTTTGTAAGGAAGCTGTAAGGAATGAACCTGCCAAATTTCAGCCTTCCACCCACACGGGAAGTTGGAGAATTAGTGATGAGTCAGTGAGTGAGTCAGTGAGTCAGTGAGTGAGTGAGTGAGGGCTTTGCCTTTTATTAGTATAGATTATTTCTGGAGCTCTCTGTCTTTTGGAGCAACAGATCATCATGTAAATCAATTGAGAGCTGGCTGACACACAATGATGCCAATTTTCTCAAAACCCTTTAATGCTAGTAGTTAACCTGTTAAGTGTCAGACACCTACATAGGCATCCAAAACATTGTTGGCCCCTATGCTCCTGGGGCCCCAGGCCTGTACCCATTGTTCCCATACGTTAAGATGGCCCTGACCTTCAGGGATCATCCAAGGTATGCAGTACCCCACTGTGACGAGAAGGGACGCTATTGCTAACAGTCTCATCTTTTTTCTCTCCCTCAGCAGTGAGAAGCGTTGGGGGCAACTAACCACACCCCCTTTTTTTGTTAGAGAAGTATAAAAACCTGTCACCCACAAATGTCAGCATCACACTTGTACTCTGAGATTCCTACCCTCTCATAGGAGCTATTCTTGGTAGAGCCAGAAAATGTGAATTACATTCAATTTTGTGACCTCAGACGTCTGTTTTGTTTATTATTTGCCACAGAAATTAAACGGGATGGCCAGGCTGGCACGCCAATACTTCATACAGGCATCCTGTGTTCCTTCCACCCATCCACAAGTGTCAATGAAATACTGAATAAGATATTGCAGTCTTGAGGTTGGTTTTAGTGTAACATAGATACTGAGTATGGTTGCAGTATACATAAAAGTTCAACATTTTTGGGAAGCCAAGATGTTTAAAATGGGCAGATAGATAGACAGACATGACAATGACAGTTGGTGCTTTATGCATTTTATTTGTAAGTTTAACTTTTATATTTCAAACTACATACACGAACACAGCACTATACAAATCAAATGTAATATGAAATGAAGGGGTCCTTGTGGCATCCCTCTGCTACAATGATAACTTCAAGTAGGTCAAAAAGTAAACAATATGTGTTCTAAAAATACTCAAAGGAGTGAAGAACACAGTGAGAATATAAATTGCTATGTGATTGTAGTATTTCCTTCTACTTACCCTTTACCTGTTTTCTTCAAGGGTAAGTGTACTCGTCAAGTTCGTTACCATGTTGGTCTACTGTTGCACATTAAGATTAACACACACATACATAGCTATACGCATACACACAGAACTTAGTCACAACAGTGTTCCATGAATGACAAACATACAGCTGGTTAACCTCTGGCACTTTAAACCACACAAGTGCCTTAGGAATAACACAACCTGTCACTCTCTCAGCACTTCAAGAGACTTACTTATCGGCACAAACAACATACAATGTTTTAATGATATCTCAGACCTAAATATTACTTTTGGTCTACAAGAATACATTTAAACATGCAATGGCTCAGCGCTCTTGACTATAGGCCATTTATCAGCCAGGAATGCCTTGCTTTACGTACTGTTCCCTACTATTGGGTGGAGCTCTCACCCGCAGCCTTAATAAACCTCGCAGCACAGAGACAATGGCAACCCTCCGGCTGCACCAGGTGCTCAAAGAAATCTACCTTATTACTTCAGCATGGTGTTTATTACAGAAATAATAACAAACAAACCAGTTAGATATGTATAGTCTTTAGAAAAAGCTTACGAAAAAGTAAAGATGACAAGGATGAATGTCGCTGGCGGCTTGTGATCTAGCACTCATTGTTGCTCATGATGCTTTTCTGACGACCAGATGGAAATGGCTTTACATTGACGTCACTCTGTCCTCCTCTGACGTCTTCATCCTTTTTTCTTCCTCCCTCCTACCTTACTATATCACTCCTCAGACGAAGCATATTTATCCTAAAATTCTACCGGGTGGTTTTGGAAGATTATTAGATATTCTGATTGGCTAGCTTTAAATATGATGAATGAATTCACTGTCCATTTTCCAAAACAATAAAACGTTTTTGATGTTGCCTGATGTGTTGCTATGTCTTCTTTTCCCAGGCTGTAAAATAATTAGATGTCCATTTTCTTAAATTATAAAGTAATTGATAACCTGAGCCACCAGCATGTCTTCCTTTCTTTGTTGGAACAGCTGTTTTAAAAGTGAGGTATAACTGGGAAGAAGACATGCTTGATTTGTCCTGAATGTAATTTATCTGTTTTCTTGTCTTGAACAAAATATAAGGGAAATATAAACCAAAATGTACAGATTTTGTACCGCACATCAATTGCAAATTAAAACAGGGCTGCCAGAAAAACCCTACTACTTCTGTAGACCTGACTAGACAGCTTTAGGGGTTTTCCCACCATAAGGACTTTTTTCAGGAACCAGGGAATTTTTAGAGACTCAACAACATTTGCAGCAGTCCCACAACAGAAACTCATACCGTTTGTTGTTCCTGGAACTTTTTTATTAGCTCCTACTCTAGGGTATGTACTTCAGTTCAAGCAGGAACTATCATGGCGTGATTAGCTGACCACAAGCACTAGCGCTATCTTAAAAATCTATTAGTAGTTTGGACTTTGGAGATTATTGGTGAAAATGGTTCAATGCACTTTACACCGCGTTACTCTTCATAGCTGCCTCTGTGGTGCGTTATGCCATACACTGCATTGAAGCTATAATCTCATCCGTGAACTCCCGATCATGCTGTACTTTGCACCTCATCAATCTTCATAACCACCACCATGGTGTGTTGCACAATGCACTGCATCAAACCAATAATCTTCCCTCACTTTTGCACTGCATCACTCTTTGCATGTCATATATTTTGTCTAAAGGTTTCTGTTCCTCTTGTGTGGTATGAACGCAATGCATAAAAGCTGCCATAGACCACAAGCGGCCAAAGGCCTACATCATACAGGAGCTCATTGGTTCCTGAAAACAAAGTTCCTGCAGTGGGAAAATGGCTCTCAAATCTTTTCCAGAGTCAGTGTCTGACTCTGTGAAATGGAGACATCCAGCTTGAACTCTCTTTAAAAAGCTCCTCTTGTTCTTGTACACCCAAGTCATCCGTTGCACTTATTGGCCCAGGTCTCTTAGGTAGCCTGTTAGCTAGACACTTTGTGGAAGGCTATAGTGGCTGGAGGATTTCACTGCAGATAGTTTGTTAATTCTGGCTTTTAAAGGAAAATATTATTTCATTTGACGGCTTGTCATTCTACCATATTTCTACGAACATTGATGTTCTTTTCCAGCAAAAAAATTCAGAATGTTTTGTGAAAAAGAGA
Source organism: Polypterus senegalus (assembly GCF_016835505.1). Classification (NCBI taxonomy): domain Eukaryota; kingdom Metazoa; phylum Chordata; class Cladistia; order Polypteriformes; family Polypteridae; genus Polypterus; species Polypterus senegalus. The sequence goes on from NC_053164.1 coordinate 36,901,695, forward strand.
AGTATTTGTCATTTGTTCTCTTTTCTTTTTACATGTACTTAATTTAAATGGATTTTATGTAATGGACATAACAAATGTGCAAATAGGAGCAAGTTATCTACTCAATTCTGGAGTCCTTGGCCTCATAATGTTAATTATTAGATGTTTAAGGAAAAATAACAAGTTGGTTAAAATGGAGGAAAAAGATTGTTCCATTACCAGCATGATTGGACACTATTGGCATATTTGTTTAGTGTTCAATGTGGTTGTGGCAATATTATGAATAACAGAGATCATAAAATCTCACAAATAATGGGACAGAAGATAAAAAGCCATGTGGAACAAATGAGAAATCAGTATAGATTTAAAATTTAAGACAGATTGAGAATATAGTTTAAAATTTCTATCCATCTATTCATTTTTTAAACCTCAAGAGGCTTTCTCATAAGCAGTGTGAACAAAGCAGGAACCAGGTCAATATTGAAATATTTTAAAATTCAGTTTCTGCTCACTCCCAGAGGTCTTGTCTGCCTTGAAAGCACGGCATGCTTAACTATTAAGATGCACACTGTAGAAATGGACAGCAGATACACATTATGGATATTCCAGTAGATATGTGTACTTAAGATTGGGGCAACACTGTAGAGATTAGGATTAGTAATTTTAATATAAAGCAAATAACAATCCATACAATCAAATCAAACTTAACAAAACAAAAATTCAACTCCCACCCAAAAGAAAGAAAGGAGAGCCAGCCAACAAAGCAAATCTTTGAAGCAGCAAGAAAAGAAGAGTATCTTTTTCCCCGATATAGAAGATTATCCTATAATATTATTGATTAGATTCTGCCATATTTTTAAAAAACATTTTGAACAAATCCGCTGAGTGAGAATTAGATTATTTTCCAATTTCAGATTTACAGGACAGGGGTGCCCAAGACGTCGATCGCGATCGACCGGTAAATCGCAAAGGTAGTGCAGGTAGATTGCATTGCATTAAAAAAAAATTTTTTAAACGTTAGTCTATCATATATCCTCCCTATGGCATTTGCCACTTGATTGACATACAGGGCGGCCAGTCTGAGATCTCTTTTCTTCTAACACACTGGTTATCCTGCACACACGATCAAACGCACAAGCTACTGCAAAACTCCAGCTGTGATCTAGTTAGCCTTCCAATTTATATCGACTAAAGAAGGGATTAAAAAAAATGTTTGGGGAGGGTATGGGCTGAATGTGGAATTGGAAGAGGATTTTATTTCCCACAATGTCACAGTCGAAGTGCATTTGTCTGATCTGTCAATCTATCATTGCTATTCCAAAGAAGGAAAATGTGGAAAGGCACTTTCGATCTGTTCATAAAAACTACGAAACTGACTTCCTTCTGAAAAGTGATCTGAGAAAGAGAAAGGACAGCCATCATTTTTCACTTGGCTGAATTCAAAAGCAAAGGCAGACACACCGAAGCATCGTTCCAGGTGAGTCACTCGATCATTAAGCATAAAAAGTCCTTCCAAGAGCTACTTCCTTGACTGCATGATTCTGCTCTACAGTCAGCCTTTTACCACATGAAGATTATTAAATCCAAATACTGTAGTGACCATAAATGTATTGAATTGTTATTGTGCCATAAAGGTTATTCAGTTATGCAAGGTACATCATTTCGACCTGGTCATTTTAAAAGTAGCTCGCAACCCAAAAAGTGTGGGCACCCCTGGTATAGGACATCAGGTACCCAATGACTGACCCAAAGTGGTGGGATGGGATTCTTCCAGTTGAGTGAGGTAAATCTATGGGCTTGTAGTGAGGTAAAGGCAATTACGATTTGTCAATCTCCACTAAGTCCATCTGACAGTACACCAAGCAGAGCTGTTAATAATTTAGGAGTAATTGTGACTACCCTTCTTTTTAACCAAGACCATTTTTCTCCTTTTCTAACTAACTGTTACTAGGGGGATTCGCCCCCTGCTTGCTTCACACCCCCCTCCCCCGGCCTGCTCTACACGCCAGCCACTTCGCGTCTCTTTTACTCGCGTTGTGAAGAGGGGCTGTGCACACCCCAAGGAGATGCGGTTGCTCCTCCGAAACTCCCTCTTAAACAGTGATACAATGGGAAACAAATCCAGTTTTTTTTTATCTCCTCTTTGCTTGATCAACGGCTGGATGGCTGCTGCTGCTGCTGCCGCCGCCGCCTCACTTCAAGCATTTAAAAGTCTGTACAGGAGCTGATCTTTTGTCTCACTGCTTTGTCTCCATTGTCCCCCAGGCATCCTCTGCTCCTTTTCGGGGTTCCCGCTCCCGAGGCGTGCCCCTATGAAGAGGAAGATTTTTTATTCTTTTAATTGACTACACATGAAGCTCGATTCACTCTTGAAAGACACTTATGCTTGTTTGAAGCATTTGAATAATGTTTCTGTCTCTAAAATGTACTGTGTACCTGTGCAACTCTGTGGGCAAAGTGTGACAGTGTTTGTGGATTTCACTTTCATCAAACAAGAAATCTTTTAATTCTCACAGATAGGCCTCTTCATTGGAAAGAAACACTACTTTTCCCTGATGGCAACATGAATTAGATGATCTACAAGTCTCCGACGTAAAGTTTAAATCCAAACAATACATTCAATCTCTTTTCGCTGTTCTGTTATTTCACAGAGTAATAATTTCCGTGTGTTATCGCTAAGGTGATCTTTACTATCATTTTTTTGAGACTTTAGAATTTTCGTACTTCCATTATCTCTAACCTGCTCTGCATGTGTATCGCACTGTTTTTGAATTGCTTACAACGTTCTACTTTGTCATCTACTCTTTGTCTTTTTTTCTGGCCCCAGACGTGGTTAAATCTCTTGGCATAAAGTCTCATCTCGCAGGAAAGTGACTCTGTTCAAAAGTTCACGTCTTGTCGCAGGATAAAAAGTCTCGTCTCCCACGATTTTTTTATTGTAAAAGAAAGATGAGTGGCTTACCCGTCTGAGTGCAAAAAGAGCTAATTTGACATGCTTCATGGTTAAATCTGCTTAATCTGGGTCAGGAGTCACAAAAAGCTAGTGCTTATCCCAGAAGCAGTAACAAACCTTGGGGGGACCAGTACATCACAGGTACTGGGCCAGCTAAATGAAAAATTTGGTATTATTTAAGTCAAAGCTATTTCTTCAAAAATATGGTATATATGTACTTGCCATACAAAACTGTGATCTAAATTTAAGCACTTTCTGTATATTAATTAAAAATTTCTTGACCACACTGGTGCTTTACATTGGTGGCAATGGGGCACAGAGAGGAAAAGTTTAAAAATGTTATAAATTTGTCAATTGTTTAAGCCAAGACACTTGTCAAGTATTGATCCATGTCTTGCAATTGCACCCCCACTGTAAAATAGTTTTTGCAAGTCATTTTTGAATAAAAAACAATGATATTTTGAGATTCATCCGTCTGGAAAGACAAGCTGTGTGCCATATATCATCACTTAGTCTTCCAGCACAATAAACTTTCACTACCCTTGGGATATGGTTTCCTCTCGAAAGACCAAATCCTACTAAACTTTTTGCCCCATGTGATTTGATTTTGCTTGGATTTGTTTGTGTATTTACAGTGCATCCGGAAAGTATTCACAGCGCATCACTTTTTCCACATTTTGTTATGTTACGGCCTTATTCCAAAATGAAATAAATTCATTTTTTCCTCAGAATTCTGCACACAACACCCCTTAATGACAATGTGAAAAAAGTTTACTTGAGATTTTTGCAAATTTATTAAATATAAAAAAACTGAGAAATCACATGTACATAAGTATTCACAGCCTTTGCTCAATACTTTGTCGATGCACCTTTGGCAGCAATTACAGCCTCAAGTCTTTTTGAATATGATGCCACAAGCTTGACACACCTATCCTTAGCCAGTTTTGCCCATTCCTCTTTGCAGCACCTCTCAAGCTCCATCAGGTTGGATGGGAAGCGTCGGTGCACAGCCATTTTAAGATCTCTCCAGAGATGTTCAATCGGATTCAAGTCTGGGCTCTGGCTGGGCCACTCAAGGACATTCACAGAGTTGTCCTGAAGCCACTCCTTTGATATCTTGGCTGTGTGCTTAGGGTCGTTGTCCTGCTGAAAGAATAACCGTCGCCCCAGTCTGAGGTCAAGAGCGCTCTGGAGCAGGTTTTCATCCAGGATGTCTCTGTACATTGCTGCAGACATCTTTCCCTTTATCCTGACTAGTCTCCCAGTTCCTGCCGCTGAAAAACATCCCCACAGCATGATGCTGCCACCACCATGCTTCGCTGTAGGGATGGTATTGGCCTGGTGATGAGCAGTGCCTGGTTTCCACCAAATGTGACGCCTGGCATTCACACCAAAGAATTCAATCTTTGTCTCATCAGACCAGAGAGTTTTGTTTCTCATGGTCTGAGAGTCCTTCAGGTGCCTTTTGGCAAACTCCAGGCGGGCTGCCATGTGCCTTTTACTAAGGAGTGGCTTCCGTCTGGCCACTCTACCATACAGGCCTGATTGGTGGATTGCTGCAGAGGTGGTTGTCCTTCTGGAAGGTTCTCCTCTCTCCACAGAGGACCTCTGGAGCTCTGACAGAGTGACCATTGGGTTCTTGATCACCTCCCTGACTAAGGCCCTTCTCCCCCGATTGCTCAGTTTAGATGGCCAGCCAGCTCTAGGAAGAGTCCTGGTGGTTTTGAACTTCTTCCACTTACGGATGATGGAGGCCACTGTGCTCATTGGGACCTTCAAAGCAGCAGAAATTTTTCTGTAACCTTCCCCAGATTTGTGCCTCGAGACAATCCTGTCTCGGAGGTCTACAGACAATTCCTTTGACTTCATGCTTGGTTTGTGCTCTGACATGAACTGTCAACTGTGGGACCTTATATAGACAGGTGTGTGCCTTTCCAAATCCTGTCCAATCAACTGAACTTACCACAGGTGGACTCCAATTAAGCTGCAGAAACATTTCAAGGATGATCAGCGGAAACCCGATGCACCTGAGCTCAATGTTGAGCTTCATATCAAAGGCTGTGAATACTTATGTACATGTGCTTTCTCAATTTTTTTATTTTTAATAAATTTGCAAAAATCTCAAGTCAACGTTTTTCATGTTGTTATTATGGGGTGTTGTGTGTAGAATTCTGAGGAAAAAAAATGAATTTAATCCATTTTGGAATAAGGCTGTAATATAACAAAATGTGAAAAAAGTGATGCACTGTGAATACTTTCCGGATGCACTGTGTGTGAGAACTCACACAAGCAATTAGAAAATGTATCCTTATCACAAGAAAAATAATACCAGGAATATGCAATAAAATAATTATTTACAGATTCCTTTTGTTGTCTCAAACATGCATCACAAACACTGAAGGCGCAGCTCAATACCTGCCAACTGTATTGTACTGAAAAATAAATGTATTTGGTAAGTGTTTAAGCTCCGTGCCCCATACTCTCTGTTGTAAACAGACAATGCAGGCAAGATATTTTTTTTCAATTTATAGAAAGTGGTTAACTTTAGAACACAATTTCAGACAACAAATGTATAAATACTGTGTTTGTGAAGAGTGTGTGCACCAGCTCCTCAAACACCCTACATAAAAAAACACAGGTACAAGGCCAGCAACACACATAGCTTTATTGTGATGTGTGAAAAGCTTTCGCTTCGCTCCCCACCACCAATGCACAGTACAAAGTACAATATAATAATTTACACAGCAGTTTGCCTTCTTTTCTTTCTCTGTTTCTCACTCTCTCTCTGTCTCCTCACACCTCCACTCCTGTTCTAGCAAGCTTTGTCCCCCACCTCCTGACTTTGGCTTCTGGAATGAAGGCAAGTGGCTCCTTTTAAGTGGTTCCTGGAAATACTTCCAGTGTTCATGGCTTGACCCGGGAGCACTTCCAGGTAAGGCTGGAGTACCAGTAAGTAGGGCTCCCCAGTCCCTGTAGCACCCCCTGGTGGCACCCAACAGGGCTGAATTAGAGAAATCTAATTGCCATGAAGCACTGAGGGCAACCGTGGTGCAGCTTCAGTCCAGGGAGTCTAACATCTATTGCTCCAGGGGGACATAATGTCCTGCGCTCGTTCTCTGCCCTAGTCCTTCCATCATGGAGGCATCCCGGCGTTGCAAACCATGGCCCTCTACCTCAGAAGTATTAGCTTTGACATTAAGAATACCAAATTTAACCTAGTATGGCTTTGAGATGTAAGAAAAAAAACAGAGCATCTGGGGAAAAAAACAACATGGAAATGGGAAGAGTGTGCCAAATGAGCAAATGTATTCCTGTTTTTACTTAAGTTTTGTCATAGGACAGGCAGACACTATAAATAAATAACCCCTGGTTGATGTGTTTGGAAATTATGGAAAAGATTGACAAACTATGGGTTATGTTTGCTCAAAGCGCAACTTTTATAAGGCTTTGTCTTAAAATAGAGAAAACTCAAAAGGCAACAAAGTTTCAATATTTTTTATTTTTTTATCACTCCACATTAAAATGAAACTGTTTATAAGGTCAAAGGATAATACATTTTCAAGTTTCATATCCCACGTTCTTGAAAGTGAAGAAAAAATTAATATAGAGGCTCTTTTGCGTGAGAGAGGCTTTTTTGTTCTCTGTGGTATACAATAAAATTGTAGAAAGCTTTAAAAGATTGCCCCTATTGTGCAGGAGTGCATAACTCATCAAAGGAAGTGCTAGCTTTTTAATTTATTTATTTATTTACTCCACTATAGCTCATTTAGTTTGAAGCGCTGTGGAGATGGAGAACAATAGCCAGGCTCCCATCCACAAAGGTAGAATTGCAGGTTAAGTGGACTGCATATTAGGCCCTCTTAAATTTGTTTATCTTAATTGTTAGCCAAGTGAATTGTTGTGCAAGTTTTGTGTGCGTGTCCTGTGTTGAAATGTGTGTACATGCATGTGGGCTGTTAGATGGTAAGAGGTTCCTAGCTAATGCTGAGCACACTAGTTTTGTCAGCCACTCTGATCCTCTTCATTCGTCGTTCTCCATTTGGATAGCACTTGCACCCTGGCTGGTCTGCTAGTTTAGCAAAGCACACTGGGCTGTTTAGCATTTCCTGGCACACTAAAGAGCCATTTAGATTATTATCTAATTTAAGGAGGCTGTTGGGTTCCACAGTATCAGTAGTCTTTCCACTATATTACACTGACCTGAATTTTAAATCTTGGTTGTCCCACTTTCTAAGTATTACATGACTTGACTGATTTACTGCTTTTGAAAACTTGTTCTAAATGTCCATAGCTTTTTGTTCTTTGAGCATTGCTGAGCTATACAAAATTTCATAGGATTGTAATGCAGGGCCACAGAGTCATGATTCAACCAGTCTTTTTCTGCCTCTACAGCCAATTGGGTTATGTAGGTTACTCAATCACTTGAAAGTAGAACTACAGGTACAAAGCAGTTATAGCTATAGCTATAAAACTGAGATGCTCCCAGTACTTGGCATCTAATTTTGGTCCTAGGCTAGCTGAAGGACAGAGCTCTAACCCAAAGACAGACTGCTCAGCCAAGTTTATTTGAAACTAACAAAATACCCACTCTTCGCAGCGGCGAAGTACTGCCTTAAAATTTTCATTAAGAAGAAAATTAAACCTTTTTAAACTGAGGGAAAATATACCAATAATTATTAGTTAAGGATCTCTTTGTATACCACATTGTGAGTTCAGCCCTCCGGTTGTACTACCAAGCTGTGCGCTGAGCTTACTCTTGAGCATGCAACGTACAGTTGGCTATGTGAACAGTAATCTTGTTTCAAATCTCACAGCTTGGATTGCTGCTGTCATAATCAGTTTGAGTTTCATGGTTTGTTTCAATTACGACAGTATTTGTTGGACTTGTGTTGAAGAGACATTCGGCATCTGTCAAGCGTTGTAAGTATACAACCGGTTTCATCGATAATTTCACATCCAGCTTTTGAGAGTTTAAACATTCATAAACATCAAAGTGTCCACTACTGAAATCGTCACCTGTGAATCTAAGATGTTTAAGAGGCATTGGCGGTTGTCGAAAGGTGTAAAATATTTGCCCATTTCAGTACACTTTAAAGCGACAACCGAAAAATTCAGCGGCAGCCATCAACTCACATGCAGATGCATAGGTGAAGGGCTTAAGCATTTCACTCTTATAGTGCTCCTGTGTAGTATAATTATCTCCTGTACCGTCATCAGTCCACACCTTGAACCTGTTCCAGTCATTCAATACATAAGACACAATGTTCCTCCGGATATCAAGAGTGATCCTGATGTGGCCGTGTAATATGTAACAAAGAGAATGGAAAAGGCAGGCGGCATCTCCGGGCATGGAAACCACTCGGTAAGTGACAGTTCTTTGATCGATGGTGATCACCTTGATAGACATGTTAATGGGGGTACGGTTGGAATGATAAAGGAAATGGGTACCTGAACGATGTAAAGTAAGTCTAAAATACCTAAAAAATAACTATAATCGTAATAAATGAACAATAAAACAGCGGAGAAGCCGTGGATTAAATAAAAAGGCTATAGTTATCAGCAGGGAGATGTGAATCCCGTAGCGTAGCAAGGAAGGGAATGTAGAGACTGGAGCGACGGACGGCCTTATATACACAGGCAGCCAACAACGTGGGAGGCTTTGGGATGGGGGACCCAACGCCGCCTCACACGGTGACCAAGCTGCAAGCTATGGATGTATATATGTACGTAAGTAGGATTCAGTTAGCGTTGGGAACCCGCGTACCAAGTTTCTTGAAGATGGGCCCATGAGTAACAAAGACCGTTGAAAAGTTCAATATGGCGGCCGACAGTGGCATCATACCACCGAAATAAGTACCAAATTTCAGCCTTCTACCTACACAGGAAGTTGGAGAATTAGTGACGTTGAAAAGTTCAATATGGCGGCTGACAGTGGCGTCATACCACCAAAATAAGTACGTACATAGGTTTCGGTTAGCGCAGGGAAGCCGCCTACCAAATTTCATGAAGATGGGGCCATGAATAAGAAAGTCCAACATGGCGGATGTTGTTGACCGTTATGACCGTTATGCGTAGAATTTCAAAATGAAACCTGCTTAACTTTTGTAAGTAAGCTGTAAGGAATGAGCCTGCCAAATTTCAGCCTTCTACCTACACGAGAAGTTGGAGAATAAATGACATTGGAAATTTCAATATGGTGGCCGACAGTGGCATCATACCACTGAAATAAGTACGTACATCGGTTTTGGTTAGCACAGGGAAGCCACCTACCAAATTTCGTGAAGATGGGGCCATAAACAAAAAAGTTAAACATGGTGAACGTTGTCAACCGTTATGACCGTTACGTGTAGAATTTCGAAATGAAACCTGCTTAACTTTTGTAAGTAAGCTGTAAGGAATGAGCCTGCAAAATTTCAGCCTTCTACCTACACGGGAAGTTGGAGAATTATTGACGTTGGAAAGTTCAATATGGCGGCTGACAGTGGTGTCATACCACCGAAATAAGTATGTACATTGGTTTCGGTTAGCTCAGGGAAGCCACCTACCAAATTTCGTGAAGATGGGGCCATGAATAAGAAAGTCCAACATGGCGGATGTTGTTGACCGTTATGACCGTTATGCGTAGAATTTCAAAATGAAACCTGCTTAACTTTTGTAAGTAAGCTGTAAGGAATGAGCCTGCCAAATTTCAGCCTTCTACCTACACGAGAAGTTGGAGAATAAGTGACATTGGAAATTTCAATATGGCGGCTGACAGTGGCATCATACCACTGAAATAAGTACGTACATCGGTTTTGGTTAGCACAGGGAAGCCACCTACCAAATTTCGTGAAGATGGGGCCATAAACAAGAACGTTAAACATGGCGAACGTTGTCAACCGTTATGACTGTTACGTGTAGAATTTCGAAATGAAACCTGCTTAACTTTTGTAAGTAAGCTTTATGGAATGAACCTGCCAAATTTCAGCCTTCTACCTGCACAGGAAGTTGGAGAATTAGTGACGTTGGAAAGTTCAATATGGCGGCTGACAGTGGCGTCATACCACCGAAATAAGTACGCACATTGGTTTCGGTTAGCGCAGGGAAGCCACCTAACAAATTTCGTGAAGATGGGGCCATGAATAAGAAAGTTCAACATGGCGGACGTTGTTGACCGTTATGACCATTACGTGTAGAATTTCGAAATGAAACCTGCTTAACTTTTGTAAGTAAGCTGTAAGGAATGAACCTGCCAAATTTCAGCCTTCTACCTATACGGGAAGTTGGAGAATTAGTGACATTGGAAAGTTCACTATGGCGGCCGACAGTGGCGTCATACCACCGAAATAAGTACGTACATCGGTTTCGGTTAGCACAGGGAAGCCACCTACCAAATTTCGTGAAGATGGGGCCATAAATAAGAAAGTTCAACATGGCAGACGTTGTTGACCGTTATCGACCGTTATGACCATTACGTGTAGAATTTCGAAATGAAACCTGCTTAACTTTTATAAGTAAGCTTTAAGGAATAAGCCTGCCAAATTTCAGCCTTCTACCTACACGGAAAATTGGAGAATTAGTGATGAGTGAGTGAGTGAGTGAGTGAGTCAGTCAGTGAGGGCTTTGCCTTTTATTAGTATAGATCAGGGAAGACGCCCTGTAGCCTATGAGTTTGTGTTTCTGTATTGTGCCATCGAGCACATGTTCATTTTGTTTAAACTTTCCATTATTAAAACTGGAGGTCAGGATGGTACCCCAACATTTATCATTTTGGACCTGTCCTATCCCTTACCCGACCATATTGTCCTTGAGTGGCTCAGCCAAAACTCAGATCTAAACCCCATAGTACATGTGAGGAGAGACCTGAAGATAGCAGTTTAAAGATGCTTTACTTCCAATCGTGTGGAGCTTTAGACAATCTACCAGGAAGAATGGGGTAAATGGCCCAAATCCAGGAGTGCAAATATTTTACAGACTTATCCAAGAAGACTTGAAACTGTTATTATTGCCAAAGGGGCTTTTACGAACAACTGAATTAAGGGTGTTAACACCTCTGCCACCAGTATGCAAGGGATCATATGTGTATAACTTTAAGTTCTGTATTAATAGTTTTATTGCATGCAATGTTTGTCTCAGACATATATGAATGGGCCATTATTATTATACTGTTTATTTTTGTAACTTAACCGTATACTCTTTAGTTGTAAAGTTGATACATGTGTTCCTTATTTGTAATTGTTATACCTTTCATATACAGCTTTATTTACAGTTTGTAAAGTGTATGCATGTGCTGTATGTTTGCATCATGAATACAATTACATAACTGCATATTTATAATTTTACATTGTATGGAAATCTCAATTGATGATATTTCTAGACCATTGGTTCTAAAAACTTGAATACAGAGTTTATCACACTTTGCAATGTAATTTCAAATAAACTGAATATAAAAGCCGCCTTCCTGGGCCAATCTATTGTATATGAGTTCTAGTCCCTTTATTCCAAATAGAGAGCAAACACTTGCCTGCATTTGAATATCTCACACAAGTGCTCCATTTCTTTTTTCCCATTTCTTTCCCTCTTTCCCTTTGTTCACTCTGGACCTTTGGCCTCTCAGACTTTCTTTTTTTTGTGATGTTTTGATTTTCTGCCAGGTGATCACTTGTCCTTACATTCCTTTTACTCCATGCTGATAGTCAATAGCTTTTAAATTTCATTCTGGAATTGCATCTGAAATCAGGGATGCAATTTGGACACCAGTGGCTCTGAGTACCCTGCACCCTGAGCCTTACACTGGCATTAAAAAAACAGGTTTCCTAGCAGTTTGACAGCTCCCTGCACTATCTGAAGAAGAGTGTGGTCCCTTGTTCCCCTCATGTTCCATACGTGGCTTCATTCTTTCTTAGAGGGGGTCAGGCAAACCTAGTAGCTGCTGGATGCTCTGCTCTCTAGTATCCTGAGTGAACATTTATATATTTCTATGCAGGATGAACTTACCTTTCTTTAATGCTGGTGCCCTTCACTTTGGCCGTTCCTGGGTACCAAGCACACATAGTGTTTCACCCCTTGGTATTACCGATGTTCATATAAAGTGACTATGACTTGTGTTGTCATAGCCCATGTGCATTTACTCCTTGATGTTAACACATTGTTAAGCTGTGCTTGTAATGAATTTCAGAACACAGACTTCATTTTGAATTGCTCCAGGAGTGAGTCATAATATGAAATATTACTACAACAGCAATTTATTTGTTGTCTAGCCTAGAATCACAAATAGAATGCCTCAGTTGGCTTTAAAAGTCTGTTTTCTCACAACCCCTGAATCTTGACTCTCTAAGAAGACAGGAAAAACCTCCAAATAAAAAACCCTGTAGAGAACGTAATGGAAGAAATTATGGGAAAGGCAAGAGAGACACCGCCACTTCTAGGTAAGTTGGGCATGCAATGGGTGTCAGAAAATTGGGTAAATACAATACACAAAGCAGAACACAAGTAATCCTCTTTATAGAGTTAGATGGCCAGTATATTATTATCACCTCAGAAATACAATACTTTTGTAGAAATTACATTGTTCTTACACAGCGTATCTCACACAAGTGTAGGCACAGAACTCTTGAGGCAAAATACAAGAACAGATGATACCACTCACAAAATATAGAACTATCACATATAAGGATACAGATTTGTTAAAACACATCAAAAACAAACAAAAAAGTCATTTAGATAAATAAAAAACAACAATATCTGTCCACCAGCTAATTGTAAAACCATGGCCAGATTATAGAAAAGGAAGCAGACAGTCCAGACACAGTTACAGTCCTGGAGACCTCTGCCAACTAGTCGCTTCTCGCCATTCTACAGCCGTGTCAGTGCTGGGCTGTCCAATCTGATGAAAGGACCCTCTTACCCAATGATTCCAGTGCTCCTTTATCTGAGATGACTATTCCATGAGCAGGCAAAAAACTTGGCAGTAGAACAGTGGCATTAAGAAGATACCAAAAATGAAAACAGAATAGGAAAGGGTTAGTAACAGTTTTAAAGTATATTATTTAGGTTTCAGTACTAATGACTAACAACAGAGATGCAGTATGCACAGCTAATCAGCAGATCTAGTCAGGGTATGCTAGACTAAAGTAGTGAGTCTGTAGCCTGAATTTAAAAGACTGAAGGGGCATCACTCATTGTAGCAGGCAGACCACTCCACAGAATCAGGGCACATTAGCTAAAAGCTCAACCTCCCACTGTTATTTTGTTATTAAGCTGTTATACTTAAAAGTATGGCTGTTAAAAGGGTAAACCAAAACCTCCTTGCATTCTGTGCTGTTAGCTGTGTTCTTAAATGTAGATATTGTACTTTTATCATTTTCTTTCTTACATGTCAAGCTTCCCAGGACATAACAGTGTTTATGTCCAATAAATCCTTTTAATGTTTGTGGCTAGTGCCTGGGGCTGCTACCCAGCCAGGATGCCCAGGAGGACCAGAGGAGGGATTGCACCTCCTCCAGACCATGAGGGGGTGACTTCCCTGGTTGCTTTGGGGACCAAAAGGACCCTGTAGGGGCCCGTGGTCACTCCCAGGGGGTGCCCCGGTGCCTGGAGAGCCCTGGACCTCAGCACTTCCGCAACACCTGGAAGTGCTGGGGGGGAAGAGGATCGGGGACACCCGGAGTGCTTCCAGGTACACAGCTGGTGCTTCTGCCACACAGGGGTGTGTCGGCAGAAGGTTACTGGAGGAGACCTTCGGCACATCTGGGTGGGTATAAAAGGGGCCGCCTCCCTCCATACGATGGCTGGAGTCGGGGGAGGAGTGGACAAAATCTTGCTGGAGAGGAGTGGAGGCGGCCTGAAGAAGAGAGGCACTGAAGAGAGAGGCCTGGACTTTGGGGTGATTGGTGCTAGAGCACTGGGTTGTGCACTTAATTGTAAATATACTGTAAATAAATGTGTGTGTTGGGTGACAAAACGATGTCCATCTGTCTGTGACCGGGGCTCGTTCCACATGTTTCTATTCTTCAACTCACCTGGACCCTGCACTACAGCATGTTTTTTTTAACTTCTATGCATAGATTGTTAATTTTATTAATTTTCTCCATGTTTGTGAACTTTGTAACTTTTTAATGAAAACAGGGATGTCAGCGAGCCCCAAACCCCAACATGAATACACCAGGACAGTCCCGGGTTCACATAATAGAAGGTTGTATTACAAAATACTTCCAAAAAGTAGCACAAACACAGGTTTTCTTTTTCTCTTCTCACCACCACACTCCCCTCCTTTGGTCGAGTGTTGCTCTCCCTCCTCTCAGCTCCAATTCGCCTGGGTAAGGGAGGGCGGTCCCTTTTATTAAGGACCCAGGAGTACTTCCAGTGCCAGGTTTACTGTCTGATGGAAGTACTTCCGGGTCATATGGAAGTCCCACTTATTAGGGAGCGCATCTTGCTACAGTGCCTCCTTGCAGCACCCATAGACCCCAGCTGGGCTATATTCCCAGACTACACTTCCCAGCATGCTGTACTAGTTTCATACTGGGCAACGATATCCAAGACCACTGCCATATAGCTCCCACGGGGAATAAAGAGTCCCCAGTGACACCTTCTTCTGGTGGGCTGACTGTCTATACACTCTGGCCTTCACTTCTGGGTCTGGAACCTTTCTCTCCTCTGGCTGGGATGCCTGTCTGCCTGTTTGGAACCTCCTGTCCGAGTAAGGAACCATCCCCTCTTCTGGTTGGGATCCCTGTCCAACCCATGGGGCATTTACAAAATGTACAACATGTTTGTGACTTTCATTCAAGTGTTCGGTATCTGTATTTTGAGTTGGATGCAAACAGATAAAGGCTGTGGTCCCTGTGACGCTGAATTTTTAATTTGTGAGTGGCAGTTAGTTATATTATGTCTTGTTATTTATTTCTTAAAGTTTTGTACGCACTATATACAGTATTTGTAATGTATAATTCCATTTTTATATGTTTTTGGAAGTTTTGTAATTATTGTAGTATTTTACATTTGGTTGTCTGAGCTATGTAATAATGTGAGACATTTTTAAAATCCTTCTCCTTTGTTCTTTTTGTGCTTACAATCTGCTTATAGGAGATCTTTATTTTTAAAAAGTGTGACAACTTTAAGTACAAAGTGCAGGCATACTGCTTCCTTGTCCCTTCCCTGTTCTGTCACATGCTGAAAGCAGTAAATGGTGGATGAAGCCAGGAAGTTGTTTGTGCAGTAAATTCAATAAACTTCTGTCCAGTTCTATCCTCATCCCTGCTAGTTTAGCGGTTTCATATTTTTACAATATAAAGCAGCTGAAATAGCAGCTGCCTTTGGTGATTTTTTTCATAAACAGCTGGGGGGTGTCAATATGGCATTATAACAAATAACACATGTGTTAACACTTTATTGAGAGCCCGCCATTGCACCTGCTCCCCTTATATGATGACCCGTTTATGCACCTACTTGGTCTCGTGCCTCATTCTCTTCATCTTAGAAAGGTGCTGAAACACATCCATACTGATATGGTGTCATTGTTCTGACCTCACACATGCGACTCTCAAGTGGAAAGTGGCAATGCTTTGAAAATGCAATTCAGCTGCAAGCAACTTAAGAGCTTATTTGAAGTCTTTTTCATGAAATATTGCAAAGTTTTCCCTCTTTTTGTCATTTTCTGCCTTTTTTTAATCCCTCAACATGACTGCATGTAAGTGAGTTCAATGCTGAGTTTCTTTCATCTAATAAAGACATTGTGCCTTTGCCCATGCACATTATAATATGACATGATTCTGTCTCTGGGTGCCATATGCTTCAGTGGAATAGGAACCCTTAAATGTACATTTTGTGGATTGCCTGCACACAACCAGCCTGATGTCCAAGGGGAATACCTCCAGCCCAGGAGGCTTCTATTATTTTTAACAATGAAGAGTATCCACCACAGCAAGTACCTGTTAATTTTGAGAGTGGAGATACTGAGGTCATTGTGCTGTTTGCACAGGCTCACACTGGGTTTTCCTCTGAATCGTTTCATGATCACAGAAATTCAGAAAGTTTGGAGCCTGGTTGTTCTCTGTGTTGGGGTTATGTCTCTACTAAAATGTGTACCAGTTAGAGACTGGCCTGCATGTTACACCGATTCAGCCCAATGACCCAGGACTAAATGAATAATGGATATCATAAGTGGTGTGGCCCCGGCCGGGACGCCCAGGAGGACCAGAGGAGGGCTTGTACCTCCTCCAGACCGCAAGGGGGCGTCTGTCCTGGTTACGCTGGTGGCCTTGGGTAGGGGACATGGAAGCCCAGCCCTGTAGGGGCCCGTGGCCACCGCCAGGCGGCGCCCCACTTCCAGACCATCATCTGCCACATCTGGCCGAGGCAGGAGCCCGGCCGGGATGCCCAGGAGGACCGGAGGAGGGCCTGTGTTTTTTGGAGTATGTAAAGTTTTTTTGTGTTCTAGGAGAACCTTTGCTTGTGTGTATGCCCAGCCCAAAAAAAAGTATAGCCCTCTTTAAGGGACACATTATTTATTTATTTATTGGGATGTAATTTGAATGTGTACATCCCACTCTTTTGAGTAGTCGTCATCCTTATCATGACTCACGTTGATTACTTCTATACAATCTGATTTAATACTTTTCCTATTAACACTAGAATTACCAAAGCCTAAGAAAAAAAACTCATAATCCTGGCTCACCATCCCCTTACCAATGCAGAAAGGGCAGAAAATTTGTTTACCTGTGTGTGAGTTGCCGGGAGTTGTATAGGGTAAATAATATATCATTATTTGGAATACATTCATTTCATGGGTGTTCCGTGTCTGCAAAATTTTATGTAAACACATCATTAAAACTTAAACATTTTTCATGTTTTGGTAATAATTAACATAATGTAGACATGAAGAGTCCAAATATCAAATAAATACTTTCACAAAAGGTACAAGTATATCAAAACAAATGCGGTTTTATTCAAGAGTATAACTGCAGAAAAAGAACTCGTGTTAGGGTGTGACATTGACACACCCTAAATATGACTGCTTTGGTGGTGCAGCGGTAAGAACTGCTGTCTTCTAATCAAGATGTTCGTGGTTTGATCCCAGACACCATATGTAAATTAAGGTCCATGGTAAAAAAGGATGGATTTAAGGTGATTATGTAGTTTAAAGTACAGTACTGGTGAATGAAGATGTCTACCAATTGTTCCACTGAGAAAAGAGATTTAAGCCCCCATTTATGTAATTTTTTTTATCTTCAGTAATATTTCTGTGCTGCCATTTTGTGTTTGAATTTCAATTATGAGCTCAAACATTTTGTGTTTTCGTTCTAATCAATGACACACTGTTGCTAAAATGTTGCAGCTAGAAATATCAGCATGATGTTATTGCACTGCTTGTATATAAAATGAATAAAATTAATCTGTGTTACTGTAATGAAGCTTGAGAGTCCCAAAGCATGTAAATTTATATAATGCCCACTAAAGGGAAAGATTTCATCAAGAACCCTGGCTAGTATCACAAAGGGCAACATATAATCTTTTTTTTATTTTATTGATTTTATTAAAATCAAATAACATTCCATACAAATAACTCAAGTTTTACAAAAAAAAAAAGGTTTAAAACAAATTAATCCCACCTCTGAGAAAGAGAGCTAGGCCAGCAGAATAAAACTTTAAGCTAGTAAAAATAAGTAAATAGATACATTAATAAATGACTGAAGATAAACGGAGTAAAAGAGTGGAGTGAACCTGCTTCCTCAATTTAAATGTTTATTCTAAAATGTTATTGATTAGATCCTGCCAGGTTTTGAAAAGGTTTTGCACAGATCCACTAAGTGCGAATTTGATTTTTTTCCAGTTCCAGTTGAGTAAGATAAGTCTACGTGCCAGTAGTGTAGTAAAGGCAATCAGTTTGTTTGTCCTTCTCCACTTTGACCCCATCTGGAAGAACACCAAACACAGCTGTTAGTGGGCTAGGAGGGATTGTGACACCAAGGCTGTCTGAAAGGCATTTAAAGATGTTGGTACAGAATGATGTTAGTTTGGTGCAGGCCCAAAACATGTGGGCTAGTGAGGCTGGAACTTGATTGCAATGTTCGCAGGCTGGAAACATTTTGGACAATTTTACAACGAGAGAGATATATAATTTTGAGTTGAATAATTCTATGCTTTGCGCATATGGAGCTCGAGTGAATTCTGTGCATTGCTACCTTCCACTCCTGGAAGTTAGAGTTGGGTTAGAGATAATTTTCCCACTGTACTCTTGGATCTTTTAAAATGGTTTATATATTACAGAAATTCTGTCTGAGTCCTCAAGACTGATCAATATTTTTTTCTGGCATAGAGGTAGGTGGGAGGTGAGGAACATTGGGCAGGTTCTGTTTAACAAAGTTTCTAATTTGAAGGTAGTGAAAAAAATGCGTTGCTAAAAAATTTAATCTGGAGTGCAATTGTTAGTAGGATGCAAAGACGTTGTCTATGTACAGATCGCTAAGTGATTTAATCCCGAATGTTTTCCAGACATTAAAAACTGTGTATGTTTGAGAGGGTGGAAAAAGGTGATTCTCGTGCAGAGGTGCCACAGATAAAAGCTTCTCTATCTTAAAATACTTCCTACATTGGTTCCATATTCTGAGTGAGTGAAGCACAATTGGGATGTATATTGGCAATAACTTGTATTTATTGGGTTGCAAAGCAAGGAATATAAAGAAGTACTACAGCATAGAATCTTTATAAATAAAATTTTTATTTTCAAAAAGGTTTTGTTACACAGGGAAGCTCCAAAGATTACCAAAAGGGAGAGCAGGGAATGCCTGTAAAGTCGAAGCAATCCAAGGCAAACTAGTCCAAAATGCAAGTATAGCAAACAAAGTCAAAAAACAAAGCACAGGTCAAAATATCCAGAAATTCACAAAATGCACAGAACATCCCAATTCAAGAAACTTGCCACTCTCAAGAACATTTGACTGAGATGCAAGCAACTGTGGGTTGCCCCTACCTTCATAGGACTGAGGCCAAACCCTTGTGGTGATGGGAGACTACACACAAAACACATGAAACATAATAAGAACAAAGAATAAGCAAAAGCAACATTCACCTAATGCAAAAAAAAAGACGTTGAACAAGAATTTGAACCCCAACCAGGAGAGGAACCCTGGCTGAAATATAACAGCAGTAGTTTAATGCGGGTTAACAATTTTTCCTAGATTCTTTTCTTGGATTTAGGTTTTTTGATAAAGATTTTGAACCCTGACAATTCATTTAGATTTGATTTATGGGTAATGAATCCCCACCTGTTTCTGACCTTAATACGTCTCCTTGTTCTGTGTAATCTTGAGTGACATCAGTAGAGAACTGGCTGTGTGAAATCCCTCTCCCTAAAAGAAGGAGAAATTTGAGTTAAAAAAGGAACCTCACGATTTTAAGGGAAGCATTAGGAAAAGGATTACAGGCACAGTGATAAAGCAGCAACACCCACATATTTCAACACTTCTGTCTGCAGCTGGCCAGACAGAAGTGACAGCTCCTGAACTGAGTTTGCTTCAGCACCCATCATCATGAGTCAGTACAGTATCAAGAAAGCAAACTACATTTATAACTCTGCCTCTGTACTGCATGTGTGAAACATGCTTATTCTCCCTGTATCTACGTAGGTCTTTCTCTGGGTACTCTGGTTTTCCTCATATATCTCACAGACATGCGGATTAATGCCCTGTGATGTACTGGCGCCCCTTCTGAAGTTGGCCCACTCATTGTGTCTAGTGCTGACTCTTAATGAAAGGTTTTTCAAAATGGATGGATGTTCACTAATAAATCAATGAATGAATGATTAAAACTTGCCTTTACAAAACAGGCTGAATGCAGACTGCTGGTGACACATCTAGACCTACATAAGTATGTAGTAATCACAATCACTAATTTTACAAATAAATTCACTTTAATTTTCTGTATCTCTCACACCGTGCTTAGAGCAAAACTTAAATTAGTTTTGCTTTCAAAGAGTATCTGACACTGATGTATCAAAGGTATATCAGAAGACCTGTAAGAGCAGATGATTGAAAAACTTCATAATAACCACTCTGCTATTCAAGTGGACGAGGTAAGTGTTGGAAACAGTGACTCTCATCTAATTGCATATGCGTGGCGGTTTGAAAATGAGGATGTACTTTCCCATTACTTACTGAGCAACAATAAACATCCATCTTAAATTTTAAAAGCCCACTTATTTTAGTAGAGCATCGAGGGGAGCCACAACTTATCATAGCATTGTTCATAAAGTATCAACTAAACCTAGACAGGCAGTCCAACAGCGCTTAATTCTGTGCTGGAATCGATCAGAGCTCAGGTCCAGTACCTCTGATTTTGAGCTACCTGCGCTCCAGGACCTGAAGATGCTCTCTACGACCTCCAAATCTACATAAAAAATATATTTTTTAGTTTACATAATGATTAAAAAAACACATTTTATTATAGAGTTTAGTTTACATTGTGCTTAACTAATTTATTTATTGCCTGGTGCAAAAAAGAAAACAGTGTTTCAAAATCATTGGAAACCATACATATTGAAATGAAAAGTGTGGCCCCCGGCCGGGGCTGGAGCCCGGCCGGGACGCTAGGAGGACGTGAGGAGGGCTTGTGCCTCCTCCAGACCGCGAGGGGTCCGTCCTGGTTCTGTTGGGGGCCACGGGTTGAGGGCATGGAAGCCCTTCCCTGTAGGGGCCCGTGGTCACTGCCAGGCGGCGCCCCGATGCCGGTTTATCCCGCGGTTGCCGGTCGGGCTGGAGCCCGGCCGGACGCTTGAGGACCGGAGGAGGGCGAGTGCCTCCTCCAGACAGAGTGGGGTCGTCCGTCCTGGTTAGGCAGGGGGCCTCGGGTACAGGGCTTTGAAGCCCAGCCCGGTAGGGACCCGTGGCCACCGCCAGGCGGCGCCCCGGTGCCTAATTATCCCGGAGCCCGGCACTTCCGCCACACCAGGAAGTGCCGGGGGGAAGACTTTGTGTGGCACCCGGAGAGCTGCCAGGAAGACAGCCGACACTTCCGCCGCGCTGGGGCGTGGCTAAGGACGGAACACCTGGGGCTCATCCGGGAGCCTTATTTAGAGCGCCTCCTCCAGTCATTGGTGGAAGTCGGGAGGAAGCGGACTGAGCTGGAGAGCGAGGACAGGAGGCGGCCAGGAAGCAAGGCACAGAACTGTGGGCCCTGGACTTGGGGGAATCAGTGCTAGAGGCACTGGGGTTCGTGAGTGCACGTGACATTTGTATATTGTAAATAAGTGTAAATAAACGGTGTGTGGGTGCAAAAATGATGTCCGTCTGTCTGTGCTGGGACCAGCGTTCACAAAAGTCAGAAAACTGTACTGTATTATTATAGTAATAGTATTGATTTAGCAATTATTTATCCAAGGTGGCTTACAAAGCAAATTCTAATACAGTCAAGAATGATTAGGTGATGCAAGTAGATAGATAGATAGATAGATAGATAGATAGATAGATAGATAGATACTTTGTTAATCCCAAGGGGAAATTCACATACTCCAGCAGCAGCATACTGATAAAGATCAATATTAAATTAAAGAGTGATAACAATGAAGGTATAACAGACAGACAATAACTTTGTATAATGTTAACGTTCACACCCCCGGGTGGAATTGAAGAGTCACATAGTGTGGGGGAGGAACGACCTCCTCAGTCTGTCAGTGGAACAGGACGGTGACAGCAGTCTGTCGCTGAAGCTGCTCCTCTGTCTGGAGATGATCCTGTTCAGTGGATGCAGTGGATTCTCCATGATTGACGGGAGCCTGCTCAGCGCCCGTTGCTCTGCCACAGATGTCAAACTGTCCAGCTCCGTGCCTACAATAGAGCCTACCTTCCTCACCAGTAATGTCCAGGCATGAGGCGTCCCTATTGTTTATGCTGCCTCCCCACCACACCACCGCGTAGAAGAGGGCGCTTGCCACAACCGTCTGATAGAACATCTGCAGCATCTTATTGCAGATGTTGAAGGATGCCAGCCTTCTAAGAAAGTATAGTCGGCTCTGTCATTTCTTACACAGATCATCAGTATTGGCACTAGTCCAGTCCAATTTATCATCCAAATAGTAAAAAGTAGTAAAACATGTCCAGGGAATGAGTCCACATAAAAGAAAGTGGTGGGAGTTAACAGTGAAATAGAGAAAAAAGGTAGAAAGATAAAGTCATACACAGAGCTGCTAGAAAGGCTGCCACTCACGGTGGCACATGAGTAAATAAGTATGTAAAGCAACAGAAAATAAGATCAAGAAGGAGTAGTACTACTACTATTTAATTATACCTCCAACTGGACCAGTGTGCC
This sequence comes from Polypterus senegalus, assembly GCF_016835505.1. NCBI lineage: Eukaryota > Metazoa > Chordata > Cladistia > Polypteriformes > Polypteridae > Polypterus > Polypterus senegalus. The sequence goes on from NC_053164.1 coordinate 36,923,911, forward strand.
GCAGCACAGTGCTGCTCTGTGAGAGCTACCCAGGTGTGCTGTGGAAATAATAGTGTAGTGCACTTGGGTCTGAACGTGACAGGGACAAGCTCCACAGGCATTTGAGACCTGTCTGAAGAGGACATGACTACCTGGAGAAGCTGGCATAAAACCAGCTCTATGATCGCTATGTTGCAAACCCAGCACTTGGTACACTTTGGCCGACTCTCCGTGCTGCTAGAGTCCATCTGCCTGGGTGTGTGGTCGTCATCGATGAATAGTGGGCATACAAGTTGCCTCTGAGGCAGAGGGGGGCCAGGGAAAGGGACGAAACAGCTGGGAGATGCCACCAAAGTGTTAATTAAGTGCCATGTCTGCAAACGCTGATCTCAGAGCTGTTTTTTTTTAATCTGCTTCTCCGGTAGTCCCACCCCTTTGGACACATTGAGCTCGTGCATGAGAAATAATGTGTTTGTGGTTCATAGAACAGTGGTGTGCCTTGGGATGTTCTTGGTTACAAAATGCGTGTCACCCCAGAATAAAGGTTGGGAAACACTAGTCTAACATAACAGATGCACCATCACATGTAATTCCAGTTAAGCACTTCTCTAGGAATTTCTCACTCAACGTTCATTTTGCTAATGATGACAACAAACTTTTCTCAATGCCTGCTGCACTCAGATCTACCAATGTCCCATGGCACACTGGTTGAAAAACACTGTGAGGTGCAAATGACAAAGAAACCACCAGCTCTCCAGATAATGTACATCATTTAAACTTGTGTAGATGCATCATGAAGGATCTGCGCTAATGAAATGTTTTAAAATAAATCTGAGAGAAGGGAAGGACCAAAGGGTAGTAATCTGTTCTGGACCACAAAACATATGGATAACGTTCTCAGAAAACCAAAAATCTACAATATGATAAAGATTTGTCCTGGAAGAATGAAAGCACTAACAAGCACCAGAATTAAATACCAAATTTCATCATCTGCTAGACCTCACTTCTAAGTATGAAACTGGTTGGAATGAAAACCAGCACCCACTGTGGACCTCCAGGATAACCCTGAGCTAAAGAGTTCCCAAGTACATAAGTCTTAAAAATACTCAAAATGCCTAATAGAAGGGGAATAGCTGTCAAACCCTGGCTAATCACACAAATGGCAACAAAAATCTTTTTAAATAAACGTTTATTTTTACAAGAAGCTCTGTTGAACAAAAATAAGTTCTGAAAAGCACAAGCCAAAAGGCCTTCAACACAGGAAATCCGAATTGCAAACACCGTCTCAGCATCACATCCACGAATGGTCAAAAATCCCAGCAAATCAAAAAAAGCTCAAAATAATCTAAAAGAGAATTTCCCAACACCAGAGGTGCATTCACAACGGACCACAAGCGACTGTGGGTTTTCCCCAGCCTTTATAAGGCTGAGAGCTTGACAGTGACAGGCAGATGGCCCCGCCCTCTTAGGGTACTTCCCACAAAACAGGCTGAACTTAAAAGGAGAAAGATAGGTACATAGAAACTAAATGACCAAAAACATAAAGAAAGGAATCAAAAATGAACAACAGAGACATAACAGCAGCATTTGACCCCAGGCAGGAAAGGAACCCTGGCTGAAATGCAAAAAGGTAATTCAGGGCCATATGTGCTCTTTTAGAATTGCAGGTCATACTTTGATCCTACACCTATCCTTTTCCAGTAATCATGGCAGAAGTACTAAGACAAGGAAAATATGGCAAAAACAGAAGGATATATTTTACTTGCTTCAAAATGTGGCTTTCGTTTCTAATATAAATTACAGTACATATTATAATACAGGGTGAGTCAAAATTATGTTAACACTAATGGTACTGCTATGTATATACTTATATACAATTTTTGTGGACAATTTATGTGCCACGTATAGTACATGTGTTGAAGATGATGGCGAACAGGTTGAGACATTCCTGTGAATCATCTTGAACATATGAAGTATGTTCTGTGAATAAATTGTTTCCATCATTCAAATAACCCTTTATATGTATTCATAGAGGCAAAGAGAAGCAATGAAGCAATTCAGTTTTTTAGTGGAATCTTTGACTATTGCATGTCATTTTTCAGAGAAATCACAGGATTTTTTTCTTGATCATTAAAGCTGTGATCAACTTTATGTATAATAACACTCCTTTGTGCTAAAAGTACTCACACACACTTTTACTGGCCAATACTTTGTATGGATCAGGCTCTATTCTATCAATTTAAAACATATAGTGAGCTATATGCAGGTTCTCCTAATGTTATATAATGGTTTGGTTCTGCTCCACCAATGTAGCACATTCTTTCATTATCTGTGAACAATGCACCTGCTCTAATCGCTAAAATCTTTAAGGTCCCTTTTTACAGTCTTCACATTGTTGTAGCTTCCTGAATGCTCTTGTTGCTTGGCTTCAGGTTAGCAAATACAGTTTGTGCATGAATAAGTATATTAAGTCAAAACCAAGTTCACAGATCATGATCTTCTTATATAATACGCTACCTTGGCTGTCCGTTTGTCTGTCCAGGATTTTAAATCGCCTGTAGATCGCAAACCGTTTGACCTATTGACCTGAAATTTGGTACATATATACTACGTAATGTCTACTATCTGCTTTTGTGGTGATTATTGACCTCCAAGGTTATTCCTCTTTTTCTTTTTATTGTATTTTATTGTAGAATCAACTCTGCATGCGCACGGGCACCGTTCTCATCCCTACCACCTTCGTCATCACTTCCCCTACCTCTGTAGATCGCAAACCGTTTGACCTATTGACCTGAAATTTGGTACATATATACTACGTAATGTCTACTATCTGCTTTTGTGGTGATTATTGACCTCCAAGGTTATTCCTCTTTTTCTTTTTATTTTATTTTATTGTAGAATCAACTCTGCATGCGCACGGGCACCGTTCTCATCCCTACCACCTTCGCCATCACTTCCCCTACCTCTTCACATCTTAAATCATTCTTAAAGTCTTAAATCTGCCTCAAGTGCCAGCTTAAGTGAAAAATTAAGTAAAACAAACTAAGTAATTGCAACACAAACACTGACTTAATCAGTTTTAACATGAAAAGATGCCGATGAAAGAAGAGAAGAAGTGGGCTGCTAGGGTGGAGAAAAGAAGAGATGCTCAGGAAGCGGCAAGCACATCAACCTCTGAGCAAACAAATGCTAAACGTACAGAGAAAAAGGATGTGAACTAGGATTGCTCAAGTCAAGTGTATTCATTGCATGTTATCGTGCAGTGTGCCGTTACTGGTATCTTATACTTTAGTTATTTTAAAACTATGGTTATGGGAAGAGTATTCTTTTATTAAAGGAGGGAGTACCTTGAAAGTTTGGAATGCACTCTTAGATCCAAACTTAATTTGTCATTCCTGTTGTCTGAGCAAACATTGCAAGATGAACAATGAATATTTTATTACCTCCAAGACAGAGTTTACTTGAATTATGTTAATCCATACTATAAATAGGCTAGTTCTGAAATTAAATCAGGACTCAAAGTGTAACATGGTAAGTGCATTTTAAAAAAGGCATAATTACATTGTGGTTGCACAGACTGAAACTGAGTAATTACCATGTGAGCATACTGCAGTTAGAGCTAGCAGCATTTACTGCAAGTTTGACTGTGACTGGTTAATGTTAATCATTCTTGTTAAAAAAAAAACATTTTCCATAAAAACTGAGTCACTACTTCTGTGGAGTTTGCTTTTTCTCTTGGTGCTCACATGGGATTTCTCTGGAGATTCTGGTTCCTTCACACAGCTTAAACACATGCAGGTTAAGTTGATTAATGACTCTTACCTGATGTAACGGAATGAGCATTCTGTGAGGAGCTGACATCCCTTCCAGAGTTAATGATTTCCTTGTGCTTTATAACAGTAAAATAGACTCCAGCTACTTGCGACCCTGAAATGAAAAACAGTATGCCGCTTAATCTACAGTTCAGGTGGAATGCAGGTAAAGAAAATTCATTAATGGAAAGCAACAGTAGGTAATGTACCTGGTGGACGCTAGGGGTTGCTGTTGCCCCGTGAAACCCACCAGAGAGACATCCAGGACACACTTGTAAAAGCACCAAGCAGAATTCTTTAATATCTTTCTTCAGATACAGTGCACAAAGCACCACACAAAGCACCACACACTCCACAATTCTCCAATAATAATAATTAATACAATAGCAATAATCACAATACAATCCTCCACTCCCAGCAGCTTCATCACCCAACCTTCCAACTCTGGCTCTAACTTGCTGGGTTTTCACCAGTCCTTTAAATAGGGGGATACAGTGCCCTGAAAAGGCTGCCTTCTTCCATTGTTCAAACAAAATCAGGCAGGTGCATAAATTTGGGCACCACAAAAAAGAAATGAAATCAATATTTAGTAGATCCGCCTTTTGCAGAAATTACAGCCTCTAAACGCTTCCTGTAGGTTCCAATGAGAGTCTGGATTGTGGTTGAAGGTATTTTGGACCATTCCTCTTTACAAAACATCTCTAGTTCATTCAGGTTTGATGGCTTCCGAGCATGGACAGCTCTCTTTAACTCACACCACAGATTTTCAATTATATTCAGGTCTGGGGACTGAGATGGCCATTCCAGAACGTTGTACTTGTTCCTCTGCACGAATACCTTAGTGGATTTTGAGCAGTGTGTCGGGTCGTTGTCTTGTTGAAAGATCCAGCCCCGGCGCAGCTTCAGCTTTGTCACTGATTCCTGGACATTGGTTTCCATAATCTGCCGATACTGAGTGGAATCCATGCGTCCCTCAACTTTGACAAGATTCCCAGTCCCTGCACTGGCCACACAGCCCCACAGCATGATGGAACCACCACCATATTTTACTGTAGGTAGCAGGTGTTTTTCTTGGAATGCTGTGTTCTTTTTCCTCCATGCATAACGCCCCTTGTTATGCCCAAATAACTCAATTTTAGTTTCATCAGTCCACAGCACCTTATTCCAAAATGAAGCTGGCTTGTCTAAATGTGCTTGAGCATACCTCAAGCGGCTCTGGTTGTGCTGTGGGTGGAGAAAAGGCTTCCTCTGCATCACTCTCTCCATACAGCATCTCCTTGTGTAAAGTGCGCCGAATGGTTGAACGATGCACAGTGACTCCATCTGCTGCAAATGATGTTGTAGGTCTTTGGTGCTGGTCTGTGGGTTGACTCTGACTGTTCTCACCATTCGTCACTTCTGTCTATCCGAAATCTTTCTTGGTCTGTCACTTCGAGCCTTAACTTGAACTGAGCCTGTGGTCATCCATTTCCTCAATATGTTCCTAACTGTGGAAACAGACAGCTTAAATCTCTGGGACAGCTTTCTGTATCCTTCCCCTAAATCATGATGGTGAACAATCTTTGTCTTCAGGTCATTTGAGAGTTGTTTTGTGACCCCCATGTTGCTACTCTTCAGAGAAAATTAAGGAGGAGGGAAACTTACAATTGACCCCCTTAAATACTCTTTCTCATTATAGGATTCACCTGTGTATGTAGGTCAGGGGTCACTAAGCTTACCAAGCCAATTTGAGTTCCAATAATTAGTTCTAAAAGTTTTGGAATCAATAAAATGACAATGGTGCCCAAATTTATGCACCTGCCTGATTTTGTTTGAACAATTATTGCACACTTTCTGTAAATCCAATAAACTTCATTTCACTTCTCAAATATTACTGTGTGTGTCTCCTATATGATATATTTAACTGACATTTTTTATCGTAACAACCAACGATTTATACAGGAAAATAATGACTATTAACAAGGTTGCCCAAACTTTTGCATCCCACTGTATCTTAACCCTTAAACTGTCACATACTTGGGGGTTAATGCACCCCAAGACGCCAAATACTTTCTTGCTGCACTTTTTAAGGAAACATCACAATTCACCTAGAAAAAGTGAAATTTTAATGGATGCATAAAGCATCACAATTACTGCAACACTGATCATTTTACACATTACAAATGAACTGTAAAAACTATTAAAAAAACTACTGCAACAATCTATTATTATATGTACCTACCTGTACAAGGTGCAACTGATACCATTGATGCAATTCAGAAAATCACAGAACCAACTGTACTTAAACTGGCTGCACACAAGCAGACAGAGCCCAATGCGGATGATTGCAGGCTAGTCTAGTGCAGCAGCTGAATCCCAGGGACAGTGATGCTGCAGGGGGTGGCAGTGGTCATGAGCTGGCTGCTCAATGAATACACGGCACTGACTAATCAGCTCCGGCATATTGACATATTGCACTGGGAACCAAATATAGCATTGAATGTTGCAGCATTCAATGAATGTACAACGTCGAATATACTCAGCTCTGACGTGCTAGCAAATTGCATTTTGTATAACTATAGCTGGTTCCAGCTGTTTAAGGGTTAAAGATTTTAATTACAGTTTATGTAGGAAAATAGTTTTTTGGGAGTAGAAAAATTGTAAACCTAATTCAGTCTGTTGTACATTATAAAACTAAGTAACTCTTTCTGCAGAAGCAAAATGTAATCCTACCACGTCCTTGCTATTTGTAGCACAATCTACCTCTTCACGTATACTACAGCATGGCTCTGACCGCATGTCAACATTTCAGGTATAATTAATTAGTTCAAACACCATTTAGCTGCATGCTGATAGCATTGGTTCTTCACAGTAATAATCTACAGATAACATTATTAGTTCAGTCAATTCGGCTTTCTGTATCCTTACATAGTTGGTTTCCTCTCTCATTCATTTTCAGAGAATTTTTTTTTTAATAGTTGACTTATCTAAAGCAGCAGGAGAGGATGTTATGATACCTGGGAGTTTCTAAAGCACAAAGTCTCAGAATATCTCACAAATGGATGCTAGAGGGGTGAAACTGTGAAATCTAGCTTGTAATAAGGGCAAAAAATGCCAATTTTTCTAAAATGCAAGCTCTGTGGAGCACAAAAGGCAAAAAGAAGTTGTTTGTAACACAAGGTAATCGAAGTGAACAAAGTTCCAATATAGATCCAGAAAGTGAAGTAAAAAACAAGTCAAATATTAAAAAAATAACAAAAAATACACAAGAAACAAGATAGACTCATCAACCTCCAAGTGAAATCAAAGGAACTGCAAGAGAATGTAGGTTGCCCCGTCTTTAAAGGGTTAAGGGCAGTCTTTTATGATGATGAGCAGGTGGCCCCGCCTGTTGGGGAACCACCCACCAAACACAAGGCACATAACAAAAGCATGAATGCAGATACATAAAAAGTTAAAGAATAAAGCTAGTCACAACCAGAAGCAAAAGCAACATAAAGAAAAGAATTAAAAATGAACAACAAAGACAGTAAAAAGGAATGTGAACCCCTGCCAGGTGGGAAATCCTTGCTGAAACATAAAAGAAGGGTGCTAAGTTTTGGTGGATCAGAAAAGCTGGTGGTCAAGTAAAAGAGAAAAATATAGAAATTGGTGTAACTGCTATCAATGTAACATTGAAACAGTAAATTAATTTGTGGTTGAAGTTGCATAGAATGTTTTACTGTTTTAAGATCGATGAGTTCACCAATACCTCTATTTGAGGTATCTTAATGAAAACTGTGAAGAAGTGTGCCAAATTTCAACAAAATCAGTCCATTGTGGAATGATTTGTTTCGTGCGGACTGACAGACAGATAGGCCTACTGCAGAAGGTGCTACTTACTTTAGATGTGAACATATATAAAAATGTATATACATAAGTATATGTAAGTCACCTTGCATTAAAAAGTCCATTAAATCAAGAGGTATGCTAGTAGAGCTTTCAGTGTAAGTATATGTGTTAATTATCCATTTATTTTCTAAACCACTTACCAAGTCAAAGGTCAGGGAAATGTGTTAATTATAAGATCCTAATCTGAAATTGTCAGTCTCAGTAATGACTGGACAATTTTGTTCCACTCTCCCTGGAGTAATCTGTCCTATCCAATTTGTTTTATCTTTTTAGACCATCCTTATTTCTCTGTTCTAAATCCTGTCAGCTCTTGTTCAGATACACACTGCACCCAGGAGCCTACTCGAAATCACTCAGTCCTAGACCAGTTCCAGAGCACTGAACTTCCTTTTCTTTCTTTCTTTCTTTCTTTCTTTCTTTCTTTCTTTCTCTCTCGCACACATTCTCTCTCTCAATGCTAGCCTGTCGCTGTGTTAATGCATTAAATCAGTGGGGAGCCTTGATGTATTTGTAGTGTCATTTTGCATTTGTTATTTTCCCATTTGATTTACAAATATGTTGAACATTTCTTCTGAAAGACTACTCCATGATGAAAAACACCCAGCATTTGTATTCCTTAATGAAGCTATCAGATTGCATTGTAGCAAGTGCTAATTTAAAACATAATTTCATTAAAAGGGAATTTTTAATGAAAGATGCTAAATTCCTATGAGATCAGCAAATGCCTTGACTGAGTCACTTCATTGGTATGATTTCTGCGAAATTCACTTGAGTCTAATTATCTCACAGTATGCATACTAGGTGTACAAAGTCATCAAGTGCCTGAAGGCGTGCTGTATCTGCATGAGGCAAACAAAAAATTTAACTTGCAGTCATACAGTTCATCATCTGTTGTGGCACCTTATAGTGGTGTGATGTTCAAATTCACAAGTATCTGTCAGAGGATCTCTCACCTAACTAGAGAAGCTAATTCTGTGAATGGAAATGAGATCATCTCGTAAAGCATTCTGGAAAGCTTTTATAATACAACTAACTAAACAAACATGAAGACAGGATCAATATTTTAGTGGCATTTTCTCCAACTTTGTTGACAGTTCTGCTCATCTGCATGAACTAACTCAGGACCTTATTATCCTTCAGTGTGGACAAGACTGCCATTGGTGTGCGAAACACCTCCTGACTCCAATGAAGACATACCTGCTGAATGATCTATGAAACATCAAAGCCTGAGACTCTCTTTTTGGGTGAAAAAAATCTTTTTTAAAAAGCATACATCTCTGAAATGAGAGGAACATCCATAGGTGCAGAAACCAAGCAACAGAGGTTGCAAGGAGGGCGTTAAATGTTCTGTAACAACCAAAAACACCCTTTGCTGAGGGTGATCATGTGCTGGCAGTTGACATCTTATATTCTGAGAAAATGAATATTTTTTACAATTTGTTTTAAAATAACCTAACTTAAATAAGATTTTAGTCTGCAAAATGATTAAAGTGTAAGAAATACAGTACCTGGCTGTTTGCTCTTCTTCTCACCGCAGAGTTGGCGTGCATTTCACAGCACAGCTCTGAACATGGCACTGCATTGTGAGGGAGCGTCAGTTACGGCACTACGGCCATGTGGCACGTTTCCCTGAGGGTGATCTGGCTCATAGGATCCTCATTGTTGGGGACCCAATTGGCTGGACCTGGCCAAGGGGTCACCCATGTAACACCTGGCTGCGGCAGATAGAGGGTCATTTCTGAAGGGTGGGACTGGACCACGTGTCTGCAAGGGGAGTTGCCAACCGGGATCCCGAGTTGTTTTGCCGTGTAGTGGGTGCGGCAACGAACTGTACCAGTGCATGCTCCCCAACTTGACTTGACTTGACTTGCTGTATTGTAATCGTCCCATTTAGGTATTATAAATATCCCGACAGACTGGGAAATAATGTGTAAATCACAATGGGATGATATTGAGGAACTCTGTCACTACAACACAGGCTATATTAACTTCTGTGTCGACACCATAGTTCCTTTAAAGACAGTGTGTTTTTTTCCAAGTAACAAGCTCTGGATTACTAAGGAGCTAAATGGTCTCCTGAATGAGAAAAAGACAGCATTAAAATCTGGTGACAAAGAAGCTCTGAAGGATGTACAGCAAGTGCTAAAGAAATAGCTGAGTGAAGGAATGGAAGCTTACAAAGCCAAAATAGAAAATGTACAGAGTATAATTACAGAACTTAAGCAATCCAGGGCTCAAGTGCTAGAAGCGGATGTGGACCAATTATATCTCCCACAACCACCTTCTTCCAATGACAAGTCTCCCCACACTCCCTTCTGCATCAACAGCTCCTGCCAAGTTAACAGGAATGGTCAGTGATGAGAAATAAAATAGAATAGAAATACAGTAAAACATAATAGAATAAAATATAAATCTTCTTCTTCTTCTATCAGCTGCTCCCGTTTGAGGTCGCCACAGAGGATCGTCTTCTTCCATAATAGAATAAAATATTAATAAATATGTAAAATTCACTAGCCTGTAATCACCATTGCATATAATTAGACTCTGCCATAATAATAAGGGTCATCTATAAATAAACTGCATTCAGCGTCTTCCTGAATCAATATTCTCTCCTACACCTACATTTTTAATACCGATGGGAATTTCAAATGATAAATCAAATGCTAGATATCTACCGGTGCTGAGTGTGCAGGAGTGTTTGCCTGAATAAACAAAGATGACAAGTACTGGACTATTAGTAAAAACAATGCACAGACACCATATTAGGTATTAAATATAGTTATAAAAAAGTAGTTTCAGCCTGTGATGGTCTGGGTCAGCTGAAACTGCCATACTCCTTGAACTCTTAACTGTCGTTAGTCATGAATCGAGATGAGCTGAGCAATGAGGACATTTAATAGCAACAAAGGAAGGTGCAAAGTGCAATTGTGATTTTACTCAAACAATAAATAGTGTTCTAAACAAAGTGCAGTTCTTCTTAATAAATAAATAATCCATGATAAAAGCCAGTGCTCTTCAGGTGGGAGTAAAATTAGCAATAAGTAAAGTTCATAACATCCAGGAATAAAAACCCTGCTGACATTGTTTTTTACTTCTTTGCCTCCTGTAAGCCCAGCGTGTCTTTCTCCTTCTGTCTCTCCCAGCTCACCCTTTATGTCTTGCAGCCAGGCAGAGACCTTGATAGCTGCGGTCCCAGATTGCTAGCTATTATTTCGACTGGTATCTTTCGTGACACTTGGAGCTAGACTTCCAAATTCCTGCTACATCCATTCGGCATCTGCAGGTCACTCCCCACTTCAAAATGGTGCTTAGCATGAGCAACCTGCCCTTGGAGCGCCGTTCCTCTTGCTCCGTCGCAGGGCCGCTGACTGCTCCGCCACCTCTCCACTGTGCTGGCTTACACCACCGATTCTGTCTTTTCTTCCTTTCCAGACTGGTTTCCCTTACTATTCTGCTCACGCTCCATTTTAGCTGATAAGGATTCAGGTGTGCTGATTACAGTACTCAGAGCGCTAATCAGTGCTGAACTGCACCAGTCTGCTCATGGATACATGGTCAACCCATCTCCCTATAAACCTCTGGAGCTGCTGCAGCAAGCTAACACAAACACCTACATGCCTCTAAGCTTTAGTGCACAGTCTTTATTTCTCAATATACAGGCTTTCAGCATTCATTATCATTTACCCAGGGTCAACTCACTGCTAATTGTCATTATTAGGTTATGATTAAGGAGGCGAACTATGCAGAAAAAAAGGCAATTTAAAGGAAAACAACAAAAGACAGTATGCATATAAAGCTATAGCAAAATTATGAATATTTCTAAATATTTTATAAAGGTTAAACTCACAATGCTGTGCTTTTTAAAAATGTAGAAAAAGAATAGAGAAAAAAAGACCAAATAAAGCATAAGTTTGTGATTTTTCAGATCAAAGTTATTTTTTCATAATCATGGTATTAATTTGGCACATTAAAACTGTATTCTAAAGTGAAGCATCTTTTATAAATATTAGCAATATCTAGCCTACTCTTGCATTTTATAATGGAGCTAAAAGTGTACCAAAGTCCCTATGTAATGGAAACCCTTAAAACATAAGGGATGTGTCCAATTTTCATGCCAAAAATGTTATCAATTATTGATCCACATCTTACAGTATATGATCTATGAAGAAAGCAAAACATTTTTGAGTGATTTAGCCATTTTTGAAAGGAGGCTGGCAGTGTGCTTCACGTTGCTGCTTATCCCTGGGACATGGATTCACTAGAGAAAGTCATCAGGAAGTGTTCTGTTCTGAAGACAACTAAATAATAATAAGCGAAAAAGTCATACTTCACTTGCAATTGCTTACATTCTTTCACTGTACTAAAACTTAATTAGTTATTTCACAAAAATATTGCCTGCTGATGCCTGTATGGTAATGCACGCGTATGCTTCGGTCGTCTAGCAAGAGAAATATTAAGCGCAATTCTACTATGCAGACATTTTAGGTATACGATTAATTTTGATCAGGTGAAGTTTAGTAAGTTTAGTACAGATGAATTTACATAGGCTGAGCCGTAGCACAGAGTTGTCATTCCTGCCTCAGTGCCGGGTTCTTAATGGAGCTTCCACATTCTCCCCATGTATTTATAGAATGATTGGTATCAGTGAGCATCAGCAAGTTGACTCACTCAAAAACGTTGTTCCTCAGTTCATTTATTACCATATCTGCAGCAAAGCGTTAAAAAAGTCGATCATTGGTTTTTTGACACTTCAGTCTGTTCTATCACAAACTTTACCTTTATCATGTCTAAGTAATTTTTATCATGCATGCTGTGGCTTGGTGCAGGAATGACTGACAGACAAAAATGAAATCTTGGGACACCAACTGGATCATCCTGTTTAATATAGTAGTCTTTTTCTTTAGTACTTAAGGAGCACCCTAAGGTTAAAGGGACAGCAAAGGCCACTCAGGGAAAAAAAAACAAAACACTAAGAACTTTGTTTTTCTGAAAGACAGAAGGAGGAGACTAAGTGCCCTCACTGGGAGGTTTTTTGTTGCTGCGGGGAGAAAAGAAGATGCTAGTGACAGCACCCCCTCTCTTGGTCATCACCTACCTCAATCGAGCCCATGAGGAGATCCGCCGATGTGCGTGTGTGACAATGCAAACCACACTCTACAGAAAGTGCAATGTGCAGGTGGCTTGGCTTTTTCATAAATCTAAGGCTTTAAATGAAAACTACAAAATAATGTAATCAGTTCAATTCAAATCTATTGTGGTTTGGACAAAGTACAATGAAACTCTTATGAGCAACTCGTACAGAATCTCTCTGTAGACAAAGTAAAATAACACAGAAAATGTATTGAATGACAAGTAGGCACCAATAAGGAAAAAATAATCATATGATTTGAGTGCACATCTATCTGTTGTTATAAGCCATGGTAGAACATGGCCATTGAAGACTGAAGAAAAAGAATTGCAGAAGCAAAAGTAGGAAAATAAGCAAATTAAAGCTTGGTGAAGTGGAAGGTTACCATGACTCCACCAGTGGTGCCCACTTTGAGCAGACAAGTGAGCAAGAAAGGCATCCTTACTTTGAGAAAACAGAAACAAGAATCTGTTATCAAATCTGTTATGTTCAGTTTACTTGTGTTGTCACAAGCATGCCACAGGAACACAGAAGGTACGTTTTCTTAATTTGAAGCCTTTGATACTTCAAGGTTGACTTATTAGGTAAGTTTTAAGACTTTGTTTCACATTGGGACCCAAGTACACTTTAGTTCTGTTATAAAACACAAGAGCTAATTATTTTTTAATATATAATAAACATGCTTCACTTTAGAAAACAATTTCATACAAATTAATATATACCATGATTGTGAAGAAATACTGAGCTTTCATCCATCCATTTTTTAGCTCACTTCATCCTGAGCAGGGCTTCTGGGTAGCTGGAGCCTTTCCCAGCAAGCATTGGACGTGATGTAGGAGCATTCCCTGGACAAAGCTCCAGTCCATTGCAAGGCAGACACATTCATATACAAACACAACCCAGAGCCAATTTAAAATTGTTAATCTGCCTACTAAAGTTGATGTGAAGCAGATCATTGATATTGGTCTATCAGACCATTTTCTGTTACTATTTAATATAGAAATAATGATAGAAAATATTCACGAGAAGCATATTGTTAAAAAAACGCTTCTTTGATTCATCAGCAGCTTCAAAATTTACAAACATTTTAAGCAACCAGTCCGTTTGTAGTGCTTACTACAGTAGTGAGAATAATGTAAATAGTAAGGTGGAAAATTTTAATACTAAGGTGACATAGTCACACCTGAAAAGATAGTTAAAAAATCTTCTAGTACTGTTATACCGTGGAAGACCGAAAGAGTATCTGATCTTAAGAGAACATGCTGGAGAGCTGAGCGTAAATGGAGAAAAACTAAACTGACTGTCCATTATGAAATACTGAAGGTTAAAATAACTGCATACAACAACATAGTCCATCTTGAGAGGTGCTGTTATTTCTCTAGAATTATAAATAACAATGCTAGTAATCCCAGGGTCTTACTCTCTACGATTGATCGTTTGGTAAATCCAGGTCACTCAATGGAATGCCTCCACAATACTTCCAGTGAAACTTGTGAAGCTTTTGCTGTATTTTTTAATCAAAAAATTAATGATTTTAGAAACAATACAGAACCACTTAAACCCCAGCACTTTATTTTAAACAAATTAAATTCTTTCACCAGGATAGATTTTTATGATTTATATAAAATAATTTCTCAACTGAGACCCTCCACCTGCATCCTCGACCCAATACCAACAAGTTTTTTTAAAAGTATCGGGTGTGCTAACTGATAGTATTCTTGACATAGTAAACTTGTCATTAGAAATCTCTCTCTCAGGGGTGGGGATCGATCTGTTCTTAACATAATTCTTTTTTTGTAAAAACTTGATTGCTATGTATGGATTGTAATAAAATTAATAAAAAAAAAAAACAAAAAAAAAAACTTGTCATTAGATGTGGGGGTCTTCCCAGACTGACTTAAGAATGCTGTAGTTAAACCCCTGCTCAAGAAAAATAATCTTGACTCTTCTGCTTTTGAAAATTTTAGACCTATACCTGCCTTTCTTAAGTATAATTCTAGAGAAGGCAGTCATTATGCAGCTTCATGACCACCTCAATAAACATGCTATTCTTGATAAGTTTCAGTTGGGTTTCAGAACAAATCACAATACAGAAACTGCACTCGTTAAAGTAGTAAATGACTTGCGGGTAAATGCAGACAGAGGCCGTTTATCTGTTCTCATCCTCTTAGATCTGAGTGCCGCATTTGATACCATTGATCACAATACTCTTAGAAATCGACTTAATCAATGGGTGGGCCTCTCTGGCAGTGTCCTAAATTGGTTTGAATCCTACCTGGCAGGTAGAAAATTCTTTGTAAGTTGTGGTAATTATACTTCAAAGACACATGATATTCTACAGTATATGGTGTTTCACAAGGCTCTATCCTGGGTTCGCTGCTCTTTTCGATTTACATGCTTCCGTTAGGTCAGATTAACTTGGGGCATAACGTGAGCTACCATAGCTATGCTGATGACACACAACTGTACTTATCAATAGCGCCTGATGACCCTGACTCTCTTGATTCACTGACACAATGTCTTACTTGTGTTTCTGAATGGATGAGTAGTAATTTTCTCAAACTAAATAAAGAGAAAACAGAAATTTTAGTGATTGGCAATAATGGATATAATGAGGTTATTAGAAATAAACTTGATGCATTAGGATTAAAAGTCAAAACAGAGGTAAGGAATTTAGGGGTAACTTTTGACTCTGACCTAAATTTTAAATCACATATTAATCAGATTACTAGGACAGCATTTTTCCACTTAAGAAATATCACAAAAGTTAGACCCCTTATAACATTGCAAGATGCTGATAAATTAAACAAAACTTTTGTTTTCAGTTGACTAGATTACTGTAATACTCTCCTCTCAGGACTGCCCAAAATAGACATAAATCAATTGCAACTGGTGCAGAATGCAGCTGCTAGAATCTTAACTAGGAAAAAAAGGCACATCTTTCCAGTTTAGATGTCACTACATTGGTTACCTTTGTCATTTATAATTGACTTTAAAATCCTGATTAGAGTTTACAAAGCCTGAAATCATCTCGCTCCATCTTATATTTTGGAATGTCTTACACCTTACACTCCAAATCGTAACCTTAGATCTTCAAATGAGTGTCTGCTTAGAATTCCGAGAGCTAAACTTAAAAGAAGTGGTGAGGCGGCCTTCTGCTGTTATGCACCTAAAATCTGGAATAGCCTGCCAATAGGAATTCGCCAGACTAATACAGTGGAGCACTTTAAAACACTGCTGAAAACACATTCTTTAACATGGTTTTCTCATAGCTTCATCTTATTTTAATCCTGATGCTCTGTATATTCAATTAATTATCATTATTATTCATGGATGCTCCAAAATCCATACTAACCCCTACTTTCTCTTCTGTTCTTTTTCCAGTTTTCTGAAGTGGCGACCTGTGCCACCACCATCTGATCAAAGCACTGTGATGTTCCTACATTAATGGATTAAAGGCCAGAAGTCCATATGACCATCATCATCAAGTTCTTCCATGAGAACCCTGAATACCATGAGGACTGACTTAGGGCATTTATGTTAGGTAGAATGCCTAGAGGAGGCTGGGCAGTCTCGTGACGTGAAACCCCTGCAGATTTGATTTTTTTTTTTGTTTTTTCTTTCCATTGGACCTTACTTTTATTCTACTGTATGTTAAGTAATGCTCCCTTTTTCTAATTTTTATTTATTTTGTCTTTTTTTCTCCTCATCATGTAAAGCACTTTGAGCTTCATAATTTCTATGAAAATGTGCTATATAAATAAATGTTGTTGTTGTTACTTTGCATGCCTTTGGCCTGTGAGAGGAAACCCTCAGAAACGTGGAGAGAACATGCAAACAAACTCCACACAGCAGCATTTCCACTGCACCACCCAAATACAATACTTATCCTTTAATTCTTGAAAATCATTAATTTCACCAATGTGAAATTGGTTATAACAAAGAACTGCAGCCACCTAAGGACTGTATTTTTACAATTTACTTTGTCGTGTCTTTCTGTGCCCTACCCTCAGTGAAGGCACAAATTAAAGTTTTTTTTATTAAGATTATAACAAGAAAGTTTGAAAGCAGTCAATGCTGAAATCAGAAGAAAACCATATTGTTCCTGTGGATTAGTGAAATTGTAGAATCAACTTTGGCTTCATTTATCAAAAGCAACTTTAATTGAAAATAAAGGTTAGATGTTGCCTGGTATGGTCTGAAAGCTTTACCATTAACAGGACAAAAGTAGGCTATAAAAGGTTCTCAAGATCAGTAAGAAACAGGCGATGTCTGTTCAGCAGTGCATTACCCTCCCTTACAAATGTACATTTTTTTTTCTTTTTCTATATACAGATATAGGATCAATCAAAACAAGTGCATATGAGGGTTCTGGCTTTTTACTTTGAAAGTCTACAGCTGAAATAACAATGTGACATCTAAAGAGAAGGAAATGAAGGACTAATAGTTATAAGAGTGTATTTCTAAAATGCTGAAAGATAAAGGGATTTTTCCCAATCACAGCAAGTCATTCAGACACTGAAACAGGTTTCTGCAGGACATACAGAAGGTGCATCAGTCAGATATCCAAAAAACTGGACACTTGTTGAAGGCATTCTCATCAGTTTGTGGCTACCATGGGGTGCTCCAGCTCCACAAACACCCAACGCAAGCAGGCTCAGACACAAGTTAAAAAGTCTTTTCTTGTGGGAAACTCTTCCTTATCAAGCATTTCCCACCACCACAGCCACATGTACAATAAATCACAGGAACAACTCTTTGTCTTCTTCCACTCTATTGCTGCCTCCTCCACTCCACCTCATAAGAATTGTCCACCTTCCTCCCAACTCTGGCTCGTCCATGTGAGGCAGGCAACTCCTTTTATTTCTAACCCAGGAGTACTTTTGCTGCTCCGTAGAAATTTTTCAAAAGCACTTCTGGGTGAGACAGAAACCCTTGGAAGTAGGATTCTCTAGTCCCTGCAGCACCCCCTGTCGGCACCCACAGAACCCAACAGGGATGAGTTGAAGAACTCCATGTCCCATGCTGCCCGGTGGGAATCCAAGGTATCGCTATAATCATCTAGTGTTCCAGGGGACATAATGCCTTGTGCACGCTCTCTTCCCCAGTCCTTCCATCCCAAGGTCATCCCAGCCAGATGAGGGTGCAGGCTGTCCCTCAGAAGTTGAAAACCCTAGGAATTTTGTTTATTCTGCTGGTCATTTTTACTGGGTATTTTCTACTTAGTATCCTAAAAGAGCTATGATTATATGAAAGTATCAAGAACAAGCAATGGCAGTTTCTGCTTTCAAATGAGACAGAGGAAAAATATAAGCTATCATGACATGCATGCATTCACCATGTGTACTAAACATTGACACCCTTAAACATTAACCTAGCTTTACAAATTTATTTTTGCCATAATGCTTTGTGTATTATGTATGACCAAAGGACTACTAGATTCAGATAAACATACCCAGGTAATGAGAAAGCAGTTTGTTATTTTTATATACCATGGCATGATTGAAAACAGACCCCTGGGTTATTTTACTTCTCTTAACAATCTCTCCCACACAATATAGTGTTGATTTGAATGACAGCGAGTGGTCCAGGATGTCCCTTAACATTAGCAAACTAATGAGCAACATGCACCTTCAAATAATGCTATGGAGAGCTCGCAATATCGGTTCCACACCCCCACATACTTGGCTCCTCTTTTAGCACTTAAAATTACCTGAAAATGTGTCATCACGCAGATATTCAACACAGGGCCTGCTGATTGTCCATAATGAACTCATCTGACACCTACTGACTATTCACAAAGTGAGCAGGCCCATGCCACCCGTCACGTACACACAGGAACCAGTCCCACATGTATGCGCTGACAAACGTAGACGCAAACCCTAAAGTCCTGTTTGGATGATATAAATAGAAGAAAACACTCCATATTGTGCTCTATGACAGCAGCTGTGTTTTTCAAGTATTCAATTTCTATATTTAATTATCTGGACACAATTAGCTTTACAGACGTCACAAAACGCTTTCATATTTTTGTCATTTTAAGTCAACATTTTAAATACTCATTGCATCCCATTGGGCATATACCTAACTTAATTGAACTTACAGAGAGTTTAGCATTGGATTTGACTGTCACAGCTGGCCAAGTGACTGACACGACATACGTTGAGCTCTCCATCTGATGGAAATGGCACTTGAGAGGAGTGCTTTTGTGTTTCCCAGCCCCCCAAACCATTGCGTCAATTAGTGATTTTTGTTACTGAATCTGCTGCATTAACCTACCTTGCCTGAGTCAGCCACTCACTGCAATATTCTGAATAATTCATCATTACATTAAATCTTCAGCCTCCTAATCACTTGGTTACTTTAAAGCTCTGAAAACACTTTATCTACTTTGGTTTTTTATCTTTAGTATGGAAATATCTTAGCCCACATAGTAAGTAATAAAAAAAAACCCATAAATATATGTTTAGAGTACAAGCTATTTATTTTTAATCATTGAAAGCTGCTTTATCTGCTAGTCTTTAAACAAGTAATTTCATCAAAGCACCCAGGTGAAAGGTGTTTTATTAAATAAAGTTTGGCAGTGTATTGGTAGGATGGGTTAGTCTAATTTTTGAGAAGCTGGCAGTCTCCTGCTTCCCTTATGCAGTTACTAAGGACAGTGGAGTGTTATTATTAGCCACTAAGTGGAACACAGAATTTTAAATATGGTACAGCTTGTCAAGAAACTTTTGAAAAGGTGACTTTCAGTAGGACTGAGCTGATCATTTATCACAGTGCTTGGGATCTAACATAAAATGAAGCCACTGCTTATGAAACAAGAAAAGCTTAAGGATACCATATCAAATATGCCAAGTGTTGTGCGATTTAAACAGCTAAGCACGGCATGCACTTCCAGTCATGAAAAGTTAAGTCTCTAACCCATTGTGAACAATAGGGGGTGCTCTTAAGCCATCATTTTTCCCCGAATAAATGCCAAGAAGGAAAAAGTCATGTGAAAATGGTGCCTTTGTTATATACAAAATCATTCAAGGGAGAAATGAACAGATGAAGTAAAAATCAACTCAAGGAAAGTCAAATCCATGGGAATTCTTCTCTCTCTCTCTCATTTTTCTTGTCCTTAGAAGCCCTCTGATTTAATGCAGGGCTTGCCGATCCCAGCTGTGTTCCACTGTCTGTCCTGGCAGGATACTTTGTGTCATCTCATTTCAGTGCCTGCTTCCTTCCTCCTGTCAGGACATTGTTGAGCATCACTTTTGTCTGTGTCTCATGTGTCTTCAGTGGCTTTATCACCTACTACAATCCTTACACACACAAGCACTCCATTTCTCTTTTGGAAGGTTCTTTTGGTAATTCATCTATTTATCCATCTTAGGAACCCACAGGGTTATGAGGAGTTGGAAAGTACTAGGTGCAAGACCACCATAAACCCTGAATGGGACACTACTACAATACAGTTGCTTTACTCGATACCATCAACATAACATTCTGAAATCCACTTCATCTAATTCAGGGTCACAAGGGACGAGAGACTTTCATTGCAGCATTGGATGCAAAGCAAGAAACAGCTCTGGAAGGGAAACATCACAGTGTTACCTTCATTGTGCATTTCAACTTTGCAAATTTGTGCTTTTACTTGAGATCGAACAGATTCTAGGCATGAAAAATGATGCCATGATAATTAGTTCCCCTTCAAGCCATGCACTTGTTTGTTTCATGTTATCATCCTCATTGTGTAGCTTTAGGCTGATGGGCAAACTTGTCAGCCAGGAGCCTCAAACATAGTAATTACTGGCTTGTGAATGCAGTACATGTGTTAAAATGAAGATGCTATGAATTGCATATTATTTTGTCTGAAGATTGAGATAATAATAAGATGGACCAATTAGGACCAGGAGAGCAGACAAAGCCAGAAACACGTCAATAACAAATAAAGATTCAAAGCCAATCCACAAGTCAAAAATGAAAGTCTAGGGAAGCGGTTCAAGTTCAAAAACCAGAATAAAAATATGAAACATGAGCAAAGGATAATCACAGACAATAAACCATCTGCTGGAATTGTATTTAGAGTGTTACACTAGAAGCACAACATCCAAGAGGAGTCAATCAAGCCATTTTGTTTAGCTAATACCTAAGCTGTTGCAATTTCTCATCCGGATTCTTCTTAAGGGTGGCACTGTTGTGAAGTGGTAGCACTGCTGGCTCGCAGTAAGGAGACCTGGGTTCATTTTCCGGGTCCTCCCTGCGTGGAGTTTGCATGTTCTCCCCGTGTCTGTGTGGGTTTCACCCGGATGCTCTGGTTTCTTCCCACGGTCCAAAGACATGCAGGTTAAGTGCACTGGCGATCCTAAATTGTCCCTAGTGTGTGCTTGGTGTGTGAGTGTGTATGTGTGTGTATGCCCTGCGGTGGGGTTTATTCCTGCCTTGCGCCCTGTGCTGGCTGGGATTGGCTCCAGCAGACCCCCGTGACCTTGTGTTAGGATGTAGCGGGTTGGATAATGACTGACTGACTGATTCTTCTTAAAGGTTGTCAAGGTTTCTGCTTCAACTACTGCACATGTCTCGGCAGTCGGTTCTATATACCCACATCTCATTGCATAATAAATTGCAGCCTGGCTTTCATTTAATTTACACTAATGTCCTCAAGTACATGATTCACCCTTAAGCTGAAAGAATGTTGCTCTCTACTTTACCAATGCCTTTGAGGATTTTAAATACCTGAATTAGGTCACCATGCAGTCTCCTCTAATGACATCAGATGTGGTGACACCCAAAACCATAACGCAGCAAACAGTGAGCAGCGTCTTAACAAAAGAATTCACAACATGGCAACTTCTGTTACAAAAACAAAATAGCATTGTGGTACAGTGACAATGTGACAATAATAACAGACACCAATTATAAACATAACAAGAGGTCAGGGATGTACCTAAGAACAAAAAAACATTAACATTCTATGTGTCGTAAAAAATAAAAATGTATTTAACTTTAGAGTATTTTTTTGTATTATCCAAGCAACTTTTTATTGGAATAAGCTGTGTTAGCAAAATCGAGTGATGCTTTTAGGCATTAAGAACTGAAGAACTCAAAAATCCAAGAAAAGTAAACTTTCTCTGGTTCAGCAGTCTTTGAGTTATTTTCCATTTACATGGTTTTGTTACTCATATTTTTCTATTTACTTGCTGGTGGCTGTGTAATATAGTCACTTGTCCCTGATTTGTAGGATCATGGATGATTGTTGCATAAGGATGACATAAACATGGCAAAAGGGTGTGGGGCCTCCTACAAGTCCCACACAACTGGCCAGCACATTTACCAGCTTACCCAGAAGCAGCCTTGCCACAGGCAGCCTGCTCCCAACTCTACACAGGCCTAGAATATAGCTTTAGTAATTAAAGTTAAAAATATAACAATATCCTGTCTTGATGAAACAAACCCATTGTGCTAATGAAATAATAAATACAGAAAAAGCAGCTGGTATGCTTAATGAGAAAAGAGTCAAAAAAAATTATCATATTAGCTCAAAAAAATCCAGAATCATGTGGCATTCACAGCTATTGCTCATCATCATTTGCTTGTAAAGATCAGGAAATAAATCATTATTATAACACATCCCAGACAATACACGCAGATATTTTTTACAAAATATGAAAAAATGTGAAAAGAAAAAAACAAAACAAAGAAAGCCCAGTTCCAAATCATATGCAAATCCTTTTCATTTTTATTAGGTTTACTTAAAAGCTTTTTATAAGAAAAGAGTGAGGCTAAATTCAAATATTATTTAAATCTACGTTTACACCCTTGCTAATGTTATTTTTTTTTTGTAAAAAAGCATTAAAAGATATTGAACATATGGAGACGTGTGAGAAAAAAAGCTTTTTATAATATCTCTGAAGAAGGAAAGAAGCTATTAGAAAACTGAATTTAGATCAATCGATTGGTTGCAATCCAGAGAATAAAGGGGACACTAAACTTTTATGGAACAGAGACAAATATACTAGAAGACTGAAAACAGCTCTCAGACGATATATGTTGTGAGATACTAGAATATAATCCAATAACACAGATAGCAACATTAATAAAGGTGTGGTACTGTGAATAAAATCAGCCTTGGACACACAAAAAGGTTTGGGGCAGCCACCCATATATTATACCTATACCTGGCTGCAAAGGTTTAGATTAGCACTGAAGTGCACAGGTCGAGTTCTCAAGTTGAACTGATTTCTTAAGACAAAATTGGCATCTTTATAGACCACGTCCCCGAAGTGATTTCATCTTGGATGCGGGGACCGGAAGTGACATCTTTCGGGGCGTCAGAACCGGAAGTGACTTCTTTGAAGAGAAATCAGGCAGGTTTTCCCATATCTGGGGCCTCATACATAATGCCGTGCATAGAATTCACACTAAAACATGACATACAGACAAAAGCGGAGATGTTTGTACGCACAAAAAAATCCAGATGCATAAATCTGTGCATTTGCCAACTTCCACGTTCTTCTGCTCCATAAATACCAAGTTAGCGTGAAAAGTAATGCACATGCACGTGCCTGCTGCCACTCCTCAAACTCCTCCCAGAATTACGCCTCTTTGAATATGCAAATCAATATAAATAGTCCTTAAGCTTAGCGTTCTGTGAAAAGGCAATGGCAAAAGCACAGGGGGAAAATAGAAGAATTTCAGCGAATACCAAGTGGAGGCAAGGAAAAATTGACTATTTGTTAGTTTAAACAGTGGCATAAACAACAAAAGGAAGATGATCGAATGTCATAGAGTATCAGAGAAACTCGAAAGCTCAAGTTCACAGAGTCGTAGCCCATTGTCATATGAGTGTCATATGAAGGCTTATTAGGGTACAGAGAAAAGAAAAAAAATATGGACACAGTGGGAAAAAAGCTTGAAATGTCAACTTTAATCTCGAAATTTCCTTTTTAATCACGTAGTTTACTTTTTCATTAAAGTAGAACATCATAAACAATCTTAAAATCATTTAATTTACTAGTTTCTCAAATCCCATTGTAACTAAAGTAGCACGTTAAATGCTTTGTTTTGTATTTGATCTTCTATGTGCTCTATGTGTGTGAATCACTACGTGCTTCTTAAATGAGCTTTCTCTTCCTCCGACAGGACACAAAATTCATTACATTCATGATATTACCACTCTCTGAATAATTTAAATACTGAGATGTATACTTGATATAATTTTTATAATGATAGGAACTAAAGTATGTACTGTATTACAACAACAACATTTATTTATATAGCACATTTTCATACAAACAGTAGCTCAAAGTGCTTTACATAATAAAGAATAGAAAAATAAAAGACACAATAAGAAAACAAAATAAATCAACATTAATTAACATCGAATAAGAGTAAGATTCAATGGCCAGGGGGGACAGAAAAAACAAAAAAACTCCAGACGGCTAGAGAAAAAATAAAATCTGTAGGGATTCCAGACCATTAGACCACCCAGTCCCATCTGGGCATTAAACATGAAAAACGATGGTGCAGTGATTGTTCATGCCTCACGCAAGGTGCTTGCTGCGTCATGTGTAACCTTTGATGAAATAATTTATTGCAGCAGTACTGTCTCTTTCAACCGTACTAACCCCCAATTCCTATCCTTCCTTTTCTTTCTCCAAATACCCAATCGCCACACAATCAGCTCTGTAATAGACATTAAGCCATCTGTAAGCTGAGAACGCAGATTCTTCAAAACTTTTAAGGAACATTGAAATATATTCGTAGTATATGTTTAATTATTCTATCCATCTATCCTTCCAGTATCGCGTCAGTCCCAGCAAGAATACAGCGTGTGGCAGGAACAATCCGTGAACAGAGCACCAGCTCCTCACTAGCGCTGCGACACTGTGTCCTCACATGTTTAATTATTAACAATATAGATTATTTAAATTATTTTATCTGTTGTCACAAAACTCACAATGAGACATAACAAGGTTTGGGGCAGCCACCCATATAATTTGGTATCCCGGCTGCAAATTGTCTATTAAATGATAGCACTGCTGTGCACAAAACTGAGTCCAATACAGAACTAAGGGAATAAGGGAACAGGTGGAGGCTTTTAACGGGGAAGACAGGAAGTGAAGTCAAAGGGGTTGGGCTCATGTAGGTCTGTCATTGGTGCGAGCCCGGATGTGACATCACAGGGGCCAGAGACAGCAAGGACTCCTTCCATTGGCTCTGTCCCGGAAGTGACATGAAGAGGACCAGGTGGAATCTCCCGTGAATGGTCTGCAGGCAAGGGAGAAAAAGAGTCAGTGCACTCTGCCACATCCCGGTATGTCTCGGAACTTTCCTTAATCAAGCCCTTTAGCTGCCTCCCATGTGCACATGTGTGACACTGTATAATGTAATAAACATATTTTACTGCATTTCATCTTAAAAATATCGTCATCATATGTAAATACGCGCTTTATAAAGTGGCGCAGGTTATGCAATATTATAACTGTATCGCAAGTTTACAGTGAGATAATTGTACTTATAAGTCCAAACAGTTCTACAAGGAGCACTTGATGGACTGATTGATTGCATTTATAGTTCTTGGGATGAAGCTGTTTATGAACCGCAAGGTCAGTACAGGAAAGGCTCTGAAGCATTTGTTGTATGAGAGCAGTTCAAATTGCACATGGCTGAGGCAGTGTGTGCTTGATGCTGTATACTGATAATTCTCTTTCCGATCAGCTGCTGTAAATCTGTGATTCCACACTCAGATACAATGATATAAATATTCTGAGTGGTGCAATGACAGTAATATGGAAAAAGATGATCCGCTGTGGTAACCCCTAACGGGAGCAGCTGAAAGAAGAAAAAGGTGCAGTGAGAGTAACAACACTAAAGCAGCTATGGTATTTGGAATAGTTTGGCTATTCTGTGGACCATTATAGTGTTACAGGTTAATTACAATCAGATGCCTTAAACTAATAAAAAATATGCGGTTAATTTTAGTATATATGATAAAGCCGCTTCAGGGATGTGGATCTAAAAAAGAAAGGGAAACCACATAGGAACAAAAGCACTGCTTTGACGATGGGTGCCTCCAGTTTTCTACCGTGAAAATGTGCGTGGCTTTACGCCAAGTTTAAGTTTTATACATCGCGAGTTGTGCGTAGAAACGAGAGTATGCAACATTTTTGTGCGTACGCACCGTTTATACATGAGGCCCCTGGTCTGCAGAGAAAACAGAGGAAGGTTTAGCTCACTCCGCCACCCCCTGGCCTGCTGTGGAATTACCTTCTTTTGGTCCACTCAGCTTCCTCCTGTTCGCACGTGTGTGACATACAATATGCTCAGAAAATTGACTTAGTAGATTAGGGTAGAGTTAATTTTCTTAAATCTGAACTTCAATGGGTTCCAGTGTTTTAATTTTTCATCAAATGTGCATAAAGATGTTCATAATCCTTGTGGGCGCCCTATCATATCAGCAGTTTGTATTGTTTTACAACCTATAACAACCAACTGATTTTAACACTACACAATAAAATTAACAATAATCGTTAGTATTCAGCCATTTTTATCATTAAATCAGAATCTTTTTAGAGTATGATAATCTGTATATCTTTGTCACTGCTGATATTGAATACTTATTTACTAATATTCTCTAGCAAGAGACAATAACTACTGTTAAGAATACTTTATTATGCCGATCTGGTTTCGTAATACAAAAGATTGACATTTTGGTTGAGCTGAGTTAGCTTGGCAAAGGATTTTTTTAAAGCCTGATAACAAGTTTTATCATCAGAAAAAAGGAATAGCAATGGGTTCAGTATTTAGCCCTACAATCTCCAATTTACATGTAGAAGATTTTGAAGAGAAATATTTTTTCTAATCATAATACATTTTCTTATCTTATCACATTTTGGGGTAAATTTTATAAAAACAAAAAAAAAGAAAGTCTGTTTTACCTGGGATGTTTAATAATATTGATTTGTTACCTTATCTTAAAAAATGAATGATAATGAGCTACTGTATACTGGCAAATTCCAAATATTCCTGCAGTTTATCTAAACCAATAAAAGATTTTTTGTGATCTTTTGATTCTTTTCTTTTTTATGTATACCAGCTGCTCTTTGGGTGTTTAAAGATTTGTTTGAAGGAATGCTAGTAAATTGAGGTAGTGGGAGTTTTACTTTGCCTTTTTGAAGTACTGCAGCTTAATTAAAGTCAGTTGCAGGTCAATTCAGGGGCACATCAAAAGTTCTTTGTTTATGGAAAAACAGCCAGGATTGGCATAGTTCTAGCAGACTATTTGATAGATAGATAGATACTTTATTAATCCCAAGGGGAAATTCACATACTCCTGCAGCAGCATACTAATAAAAAACAATATTAAATTAAAGAGTGATAAAAATGCAGGTATATATATATATATATATATACAGTGGGATGCAAAAGTTTGGGCAACCTTGTTAATAGTCATTATTTTCTTGTATAATGCGTTTGTTGTTACGATAAAAAATGTCAGTTAAATATATCATATAGGAGACACACACAGTGATATTTGAGAAGTGAAATGAAGTTTATTGGATTTACAGAAAGTGTGCAATAATTGTTCAAACAAAATCAGGCAGGTGCATAAATTTGGGCACCGTTGTCATTTTATTGATTCCAAAACTTTTAGAACTAATTATTGGAACTCAAATTGGCTTGGTAAGCTCAGTGACCCCTGACCTACATACACAGGTGAATCCTATAATGAGAAAGAGTATTTAAGGGGTCAATTGTAAGTTTGCCTCCTCCTTTAATTTTCTCTGATGAGTAGCAACATGGGGGTCACAAAACAACTCTCAAATGACCTGAAGACAAAGATTGTTCACCATCATGGTTTAGGGAAGGATACAGAAAGCTGTCCCAGAGATTTAAGCTGTCTGTTTCCACAGCTAGGAACATATTGAGGAAATGGAAGACCACAGGCTCAGTTCAAGTTAAGGCTCGAAGTGGCAGACCAAGAAAGATTTCGGATAGACAGAAGCGGCGAATGGTGAGAACAGTCAGAGTCAACCCACAGACCAGCACCAAAGACCTACAACATCATCTTGCAGCAGATGGAGTCACTGTGCATCGTTCAACCATTGGCGACTTTACACAAGGAGATGCTGTATGCGAGAGTGATGCAGAGGAAGCCTTTTCTCCGCCCACAGCACAAACAGAGCCGCTTGAGGTCTGCTCAAGCACATTTGGACAAGCCAGCTTCATTTTGGAATAAGGTGCTGTGGACTGATGAAACTAAAATTGAGTTATTTGGGCATAACAAGGGCGTTATGCATGGAGGAAAAAGAACACAGCATTCCAAGAAAAACACCTGCTACCTACAGTAAAATATGGTGGTGGTTCCATCATGCTGTGGGGCTGTGTGGCCAGTGCAGGGACTGGGAATCTTGTCAAAGTTGAGGGACGCATGGATTCCACTCAGTATCAGCAGATTCTAGAGACCAATGTCCAGGAATCAGTGACAAAGCTGAAGCTGCGCCGGGCTGGATCTTTCAACAAGACAACGACCCGAAACACTGCTCAAAATCCACTAAGGCATTCATGCAGAGGAACAAGTACAACGTCCTGGAATGGCCATCTCAGTCCCCAGACCTGAATATAATTGAAAATCTGTGGTGTGAGTTAAAGAGAGCTGTCCATGCTCGGAAGCCATCAAACCTGAATGAACTAGAGATGTTTTGTAAAGAGGAATGGTCCAAAATACCTTCAACCACAATCCAGACTCTCATTGGAACCTACAGGAAGCGTTTAGAGGCTGTAATTTCTGCAAAAGGCGGATCTACTAAATATTGATTTCATTTCTTTTTTGTGGTGCCCAAATTTATGCACCTGCCTGATTTTGTTTGAACAATTATTGCACACCTTCTGTAAATCCAATAAACTTCATTTCACTTCTCAAATATCACTGTGTGTGTCTCCTATATGATATATTTAACTGACATTTTTTTATCGTAACAACCAACGATTTATACAGGAAAATAATGACTAATAACAAGGTTGCCCAAACTTTTGCATCCCACTGTATATATATTTAAGGAGCTGTGGAGCAAAAAGATAACATTCATTTTCTATAGTGTTACTAAGTCCAAATAACAGCAATACCATAACCCTTACTCTCTTGAAAAATCAATAACTGACAAAAAAAATTTGAGAAGAATCTGTAAAGAAGAAAAGTAAAAAAATGATTCTCAAGCCCGTCACATGTAATACATGTAATATGTGGATTGTTATTTAAGATCCCATCACGATGGACTACATATATGATAACTGCGTGAAAATAGCAAACCTCACTACAAAGGTTTCTGCTCTTGAAAAGCAGCTCCAGAGTCTCACCAACCTACACCAGTGCAGACCAAAAGTTTTGGATACTTCTGTCCAAATTAAGGAGAGCAGCAAGCAGTTACAGTCTACAACAGAACAAATGTGGACTCGGGTAGTCAAAAGAGGAATAAGGCATCACAGCATTTCATCAGAAAATAGCATTGAACTAATCATTAAGTATACCTTGCTTCAAAGGTCTGAGAAAATTCTGCCTTCAAGCCAGGTTACAGAAAATGAAGAGCAGAATAGAGATGTACTACTTATTGGCGATTCAGTCCTCTGGAATACCACCACCTCAATATCCAGTAGAGATTGTGAATCAACCACAGTATGCTGCTTACCAGGAGCAAAAATTTCCCACATAACCCAATCAGTGGACCAATTGCTAGCGAGGGCAGGTAACAATCCCTTGGTTATAGTTCATATTGGAACAAATGATATTAGAAAGACAAGTGCATGTTCTCTGCAGAACAAATTCAAAGAACTTGGAGACAAGCTAAAGACCAAATCAAAATCAGTAATTTTTTCCAAAATTTCTCCAGCACCAGCAAAGATTACATGAGTAGAATTTAATATGAAGAAATAATACATTGAGAAGGAATGGTGTGAACAAGAAAGTTTTACTTTTCTTAGCCAGTGGAATACCTTTACCATAAATCTTTCCTTTACAGACAAGATAGACTACATCTACAAGAAAAAGGGACAAACATTCTAGGAGCTAGAGTCTTCAGGGAACAGTGCAGACATTCAAAGTAAATTATGTGTGGGGAAAAACTGAGGAAAACACAAAAAATAGTCAACCTGACCTTAAGAAAACTCAAGCAAAACTGCAACAAATAACTTTCCTTGTTTAAAGGCAACAGCATTGAATTGGGACTCTGATACAGTAGGAATTATAGAGTCATGGCTAAATAAGAATGATGGAAAGATATATACTGTAATATTAGTGGCTGCACATGCTTCAGGAGAAATAGACAACGAAGGAAAGGAATGGGTGTGGTTCCATATGTGAAAAATAATTCCATCAAGATGGAAGAAGGAAACACGTCAGAATCACTGTGGGTTAAGCTAGTAAGGAAGAAAGGCAGACATCTGATTATTGTAATTTGCTACAGGCTGCCAAATTCAGCTTCAGATATGTTAGATAAAAACATATTATTTAATAAAATACAATATATGTGAAAAAGAGAACATAGTGGTCATTGGTGATTTTAACTTTCCAAACATTGATATGGAAGGCCCTGTTGGGAATACAAAAGAGAAAAGTGAAATGGTGCAAATGGCTGGTTGGTTATTCACTCAGTTTATCTCAAGCCCAATATGTGATGATGTCTGTTTAAATATCAAATTTTCAAACATAGCAATACTTTAAGCAATAGTGATCACAACATAGTAAAATTTTAGATAATCTTTGAAAACACACAAATGTACACCAAAATTAAATCTTATAACTTGAGGTAAGCAGAGTTTATGAGGATGAGGAACAAAACATCAAATGAGAAAGCAAAAACCCAGCAACTAAAAATGATAGGATAAAAAGGAGTATTATTAAAAAGGTAAAACTAAAAAGAAAAACTGTATAAGAAAATTTAAAAAAACAGATAATTCTAACATAGAGGAATACCAGAAACTACAGCAAGAACTCAAAAAAGCATTTGAAACATCAAAAACGAAACAAATAAATATTGCTGGAGAAGCCAAAACAAACAGCAAGCAATATTTTCACTACTCCAGTAAAAAGACAATAAAAGAGAATTCAAGAAACCTTAGGGACATGAATGCAGAAATCAACAAAAATGAGAAGGAAATAGCAAATGAACTGAGCAAATATTTTAGCCAAGTATTTATAAAGGAAGAATCAAGTGGACGCCTCATGCAGAAGTAAAAAGAAACTCTAAGTTCTTCGATTTAAAACAGAAAAGTCAGATGTGCTTCAAACCCTCAATACACTGAAGACTAATAAAACCCCTAGATCTGATGGGATCTTTCAAATTGTTTTGAAAGAAATGAAAGACATCATCTATAAACCCTTATTAGGCATATTTCACTTCTTTACGCAGAGTTATAGGACTCAGGAACAAACTACTGGGTCATGTAGTTCAAGCAGAAACCTAGACAATCTTTCAAGTGTCTGGATGAGATATTGTGACTGTTTACCTATTAGCTAAACAAATGGGCTTGACGAACTGAATGGGCTTCTCTCGTTTGATCAAATTGTTTTATGTTGATTAGAATAGATAAACTTTATTAATCATCCATCCATCCATCCATCCATCCTCTTCCGCTTATCCGAGGTCGGGTCGCGGAGGAAGCAGCTTAAGAAGAGAGGCCTAGACTTCCCTCTCCCCAGCCACTTCTTCCAGCTCTTCCGGGAGAATCCCAAGGCGTTCCCAGGCCAGCCGGGAGACATAGTCCCTCCAGCATGTCCTGGGTCTTCCCCAGGGCCTCCTCCCAGTTGGACGTGCCCGGAACAACTCACCAGGGAGGCGTCCAGGAGGCATCCTGATTAGATGCCCGAGCCACCTCATCTGACTCCTCTTGATGCGGAGGAGCAGCGGCTCTACTCTGAGCCCCTCCCGGATGACTGAGCTTTTCACCCTATCTTTAAGGGAAAGCCCAGACACCCTGCGGAGGAAACTCATTTCAGCCGCTTGTATTCGCGATCTCGTTCTTTCGGTCACTACCCATAGCTCATGACCATAGGTGAGGGTAGGAGCGTAGATCGACTGGTAAATTGAGAGCTTTGCCTTACGGCTCAGCTCTTTTTTCACCACGACAGACCGATGCAGAGCCCGCATCACTGCAGATGCCGCACCGATCCGCCTGTCGATCTTACGCTCCATTCTTCCCTCACTCGTGAACAAGACCCCGAGATACTTGAACTCCTCCACTTGGGGCAGGATCTCTCCCCCAACCCTGAGAGGGCACTCCACCCTTTTCCGGCTGAGGACCATGGTCTCGGATTTGGAGGTGCTGATTCTCATCCCAGCGCTTAATTAATTTATTAATTAATACTTTATTAATCCCATGTGGCAATTCAGGTACATAAAGCAGCAGAATCATAAAAACAAAGTTATAGACTCACAGGAAAAATAATACAACCAACAAACAAAGAAATAAAAATAAATTAATTAATATTGTGCAGATATTTCAAAAGGGTATTTCAAATTAATTTATTGAATGCCCCAGCAGGAAGCACTAAAATGCCTGATAGCAGTGGGCAGAAGAGACTCCCAGAGGTGATTTTTAGCACACTATGGTAAAATGAGTCTGTGGCTAAAAGTCCACAGTAAAGTAAAGACAGCACCTCCTGGAGGGGATGGAGAGAATTTTTCATAATGGCATCCAGTTTTGCCATCATCCACTTCTCTACAACAGCTTCCAGTGTGTCCAGAGTTTGTCCTATGATGGAGCTGGCTTTCCTGAGAAGTTTGTTCAGGCATTGTCCTCCATTTGAGCTGAAGTTGCTTCCCTAGGAGACTGCAGTATAGAACACCACACTGATTACTATGGATTGGTAGAACATGTCCAGCAGCTTGCTGCACACATCAAATGACATGAGTCTCTTTAGCAAGTACAATCTGCTCTGGCTCTTATTGTACAGACCCACTGTGTTGTCAGACCAGTCCAGTTTGTAGTTTAAATGGACCCCCCTGGACTTGTACTTCTACACCACTCTCAGAAGCTCCTCGGCACACAGGAAATCCACCACCAGCTCTTTTGTCTTGCTTATGTGGAGTTGCAAGTTGTTGTCCCTGCACCACAAGACAAAGTCTTCCACCACCTTCTTGCACTTGGATTCATCTCTATAATCAATGTAGCCTATGATGGATGGTAGAGTCATCTGAAAATTTCTGCAGATGGCAAGCGCTGGTATTATGCTGAAAGTCTGTTGTGTAGAGGTTAAACGGGAAGGGAAACGGGACAGTTCCCTGAGTTGTTCCAGTATTACACCGCATGTAGATAAGAGCACCTTCCATATCTATATGTGTCTGATAGGCAAACTGCAGAGGATCCAGATGTTCTGAAACAAGGGGTTATAACGGTTTCAGGACCAGCCCCTCAGAGGTTTTCATGAAGTAAGATCAACTGGTCTAAAGTCCTTGGAATCACTGGAATGCCCTTTCTTTGGTAGTGGGAGCATACATGATATTTTCCAGAGCTGTGGAACCTCCTGCAAATTCAGGGAAAGGGAGAACAAGTGTTAAAGAACCTGGCAGAGCTGGCTGGCACATGTTTTCAGTGTCTTGGGGCTGATTCTGTCTGTCCCTGAAGCCTTGTTTATGCAGAGTTTTCCCAGCTGTCTCCACTTTAATAGGCAGAGACACAATGTCAAGGGAGTGGAGGGGGGTGGAGACCACAAGTGTGATAGCTATATTTTAGAGCCTGCTTGTAGTCAGTGATAGTCGTCAGCCCATTCTACACTTCATTCATATCGTAGAGTTTTACACTTCCCTGAAATTTGTCTCTGTAGTGGGCTTTGCCCTTATGGGACTGCTCTGCTGTCAAGTCAAGTCAAGTCAAGTTGGGGAGCATGCACTGGTACAGTGCGTTGCCGCACCCACTACACGACGAAACAACTCAGGATCCCGGTTTGCAACTCCCCAGGCAGACACATGGCCTTTGGAGATGGATCACCCTCGGGGAAACGCACCACATGGCCATAGTGCCATAACTGATGCTCCCTCACAATGAAGGTAATGTGCCTCATTCGGGACTCCATGAGCAACCGCTCATTCGACACAAAGTCAACGGTACCCAAAGATTTTCCGGAGAGACACAGTATCAAAGGAGTCCAGTCTTCGTCTCAGGTCACTGGATAGCGTCCATGTCTCGCAACCATATAGCAAGACTGGAAGCACCAGGACTCTAAAGACTTGAACCTTCGTACTTTTGCATAGATATCGGGAGCTCCACACACCTATTTCCAGCGACCTCATGCTTTTCCAATCTGTCTACTGACTTCATAGGAAGAGTCACCAGAGACATGAATGTCACTGCTAAGGTAAGTAAACCTCTCAACAAGGTTGACACTCTCTCCGCAAACAGACACACTGCTGATGGCTGTGCCCAAGAGGTCATTAAAGGCCTGGATCTTGGTTTTTATCCAGAACACTCGCAAGCCCAGACACTCAGACTCCTCGCTCAGTCTCTCAAGTGCCCTGATCAGAGCCTCCATTGACTCCGCGAAGATCACAGTATCGTCAGCAAAGTTAAGATCCATGAACCTTTCTTCACCAACAGATGCCCCACAGCCACTGGACCCCATGACCTTGCCCAACACCCAGTCCATACAAACATTGAACAGAGTAGGAGCAAAAACACACCCCTGACAAACCCCAGAATCAACTGGGAAAAACGCAAATGTCCTGCTTCCACTCTGCACAGCACTCATGGTACCAGTGAACAGGCCAGCCATGATATCCAGCAAACTCGAGGGGATCCAGCGAATCCTCAGGATGTCCCACAGCGCAGTTAGATCAACTGAATCTAACGCTTTGCGAAAATCGACAAAGAGCTACAAAGAAACTCTGCCGATATTCGCGTTTGTTTGTGTGAGGACCCTCAGTGCCAGGATGCGGTCGATGGTAGACTTCTTAGGTGTAAAACCCGATTGTTACGGTTGCTGGTAGGTGAGCAAGTGATCACGGATCCTATTGAGGACGACCCTAGCAAGGACCTACCTGGCACCAAGAGCAGTGTTATCCCCCTGTAGTTGCTGCAATACAGGCGATCACCATACCCTTTCCAGATAGGGATGACAAGTCCCATTTTCCAGTCACTTGTGATGATGCCAGTCTCACACATGGAAGCAAAGATTACTTACAATGCCAGGATAACAGCCTTATGACCAGCCTAGAGAAGTTCACCCCGGATACCACAGATCCCTGCAGCTTTTCTCCCCATATTGCTCAATCTCAGTGAGATTGAGTGGTTCACAGCTAATTGGAGGATCAGCCTCAAGAATTGTGGACCAAAAAGATATCCAACGTCCTAGCCGGAGGATCAGCTTTGAACAACTGCTCAAAGTAGTCAGTTCAGTGGGTCACAACTGCAGTGTCATCCTTAAGGACCGTTCCAGAAGTTGCCCTGACTGCAACTCTCCGAGGAGCAGATTTAGGTGTGCATAATGCTTCGATTCCTCTACAGAACGTGGGTCGCTAGACCACAGATGGTGTGTCAATTGCTCACAGATTCCTCTAACAAGCGCCTCTTTATCCGCCCTCAGAGCCCTCATAGCTGTCCTTCTCAGTTCCCAGTACAGACCAGAGTTGCCATTGAGCCGTGCACTGCGACTCCACTCGATGATATCCAGGGTGCCATGCGAGATGAAACACCTCCTTCTGGGATCTCCGGCAATACCAACACAACCCTCAGCAACCCTCAGGGTCTTGTCATGGAAGTTCTCCCACATCACATTAGGATTGCCAGTCATACCCAAATCTATAAGGTCCTCACACAAACTGCATGCAAACTCATTAGAAACAGCGTGGTTTTGGAGTCTGGCCAAGTTCAGGTCTATTTTCCTAGTAGGTGGTAACCTGCTGGACCTAAGCTGGATCTTAAGAGTAGCAACAACAAGTCTGTGGTCAGAATTCACAAACTGGGCACTTCTGTAGACCCTGCAGTCTTGCAAGAGCCTCCAGCATCTGCCCACGAGGATGTGATCGATCTCCTACACCGCACCACCCGTACTGGAGTACCAAGTCCAACGATGCGGTTCATGGTGCTGGAACCAGGATCCAGCAATTCACAGCCCCTGACCTTTTGCAAAGTCAAAGAACATGGAGCCACTTTCACCACGGTCACCAGACCCATGGGGACCGAGACAATCCTCATAGCCAGCCCTGTCAGTGCCAGTGGCTGCATTGAAGTCACCCATGACCAGAGGAGTGTCACCTTGTGGGCACCCATCAACCACAGAGTGAAGCTGCGAATAAAATGTCTCCCTCGCCGAGACATCACTCACTGCGGTCAGGCCATACACTGAGACAATAGACAACACACCCAGGGAGTGCCGTAGTCTGAGACTTATAATACACTTGTTAAAAAGGAGTGACATTGGACACCATCAGAAGAAGCCAATTCGCTACAGCAACAGCTACTCCCCTAGTTTGACAGCCATCAGACCGACCAGACCAATAAAAGGTGTATCCACCTACAGAGATCTGGCCAGTCCCCAGTCTGCGCACCTCAGAGAGTGCCGCTACTGAAACGCGGAGTTTACACAGCTCCTCCGACAGCAGAGGAAGATGATCATCTTGTTGGAGAGACAAGACGTTCCATGCGCTCACTCATATGGGCTGCCTCAAATTGGGACCCGAGTGCTGCTGTGCAGTGGGCGATGCCTCAGCACCACACCAGTTCCGATCCCTAACAGACCTGAGCCTATTGGCTCTCCAATGGTTTTGACTCTTTCGGGGATGGGGCTCCTGAGGGCTTTCCCCCACCCCTTTTATGATGCGAGCAGCCTTCCTATGTGCGGCTGCAGCAGAGCAACTCCCGTGGAGAGCAAAAAGGAGTCCTTTCTGTAGTCTCTGAGCTTTGTGAAGTTTTTTTTACTTTGGCTGGAGTGCCAATCCTGCCACCAAACCTCATGATTTCCCTGTAAGTAGGACCACCGCTTGCAGGGCTGGATGTAATTTAACTTCATACCCAGGACAGCTGTACCTGGTTTATTTCATCCTTATCTCCATACTTAAGGGTTCTTCTTCTTCATAATTAGTAGGTTTTTAGATGTTTTGTGATGCATGTCTTATTGTTGGAAAAACAGTGCACTGTCTTTGTGGGGACCGTGTTATCCACACAAAGCCTGATGTAGTCTGTGACACAGTGGCAGATTCTGTCTATGTCCTGGTCACATGATTCACAAAGCATATCCCAGTGAATGTTTTCAAAGGCATCCTTCAGAGCCTCCTAAGTCTCTGTTGTCCATTCTTGCATGGTCCTGGTCCTAGTGGTGGCTGGCAGCACTGGACAATGGTTTTATATGCAGGTATGAGCTGTACAACATTACGGTCCAGTCAACCTAAAGGTGGCAAAGCAACAGAGTTATATGCCTCTTAACATTGGGTCCTGTTTTCTCTTGTTGTACAGTCCACAAACTGGTAAAAATTGTTGAGGGTAGAGGAAAGTGAAACATTGTTAAAGTCCCCAGAAATTGTAATAAAAGCAATTGGGAAGGTCAGTAGTGAGGCTGGTAATTACAGAACATACTGTGTCTGTTGTAATTGCCACATTTCCCGAAAGCGAGATGTAGTCTGCCAGCACAATGGCATGTGAAAACTCTCTCCGCATATAATAAGGTGGCGATCCCATGGCAAGCAACTCAGTATTCCGGTTGCATACCTGTGCTTTAATTGCAATGTATCTGGGGTGGCACCATTTTTCTTTTTTTCTTTTTTTTAATTGATTTTATTAAAAGCATATAACATTCCATACAATCAAGTCAAGCTCAACAAAACAAAATTCAACCCCCACGCAAGAGAAAGGAAGGCTAACAGCCAGAGTAAAACTTTAAAAGTTGAAAAGAAAGAATCCTATTCCTCAATATAAGTGCTTATTCTAAAATGTTATTGATTAGATCCTGCCAGGTTTTGAAAAAAGTTTTGAACAGATTCTATAAATGAGAATTTGATTTTTTCAAATCTCAAATTGTATATAACATCAGTTACCCAGTGACTTAAAGGAGGTGGGCTAGGATTCTTCCAGTTAAGCAAGATAAGTCTAAATTCTAGTAGTGGGGTAAAGGCAATTATAGTTTGTTTGTCCTTCTCCAGTTTAATCCAATCTGGGAGTCCACCAAACACAGCTGTTAGTGGGTTAGGAGGGATTGTGAAACCAAGGATGTCTGAGAGCAGTGGCGTAGCGTGGGTGTCAGCCGCCCAGGGTGGAGGAAAATTTCGCCGCCCCCTTATTTAGGTATTTCAATTTAAAAGACTAAAATATGCAGTATTTCTTTGCCGCCCCCTAAAAGTGCCGCCCGGGGCAGGCCGCCCCTGCCGCCCCTGCCGCCCCTACTACACTACGCCACTGTCTGAGAGGCATTCAAAGATTTTGATCCAGAATAATGTTAATTTGTTACACGCCCAAAACATGTGGCCCAGTGATGCTGGAGTTAGATTGCAACGTTCGCAGGTTGGATATTTCCCTGGAAACATTTTAGACAATTTCAAACAAGACAGATGTGCTCAATAAAAGATTTTAAGTTGAATAATTGAATGCTTTGTGCATATGCAGCTCGAGTGAATTCTGTGAATGGCTGCCTTCCATTCCTTTTCTGAAATGCAGTAAGAGAGTAAGAGATTCTTTTTCCACTGTACTCTAGGGTCTTTGAAAGAAAGGGGCTTTACAATGTTTTTATATGTTACAGAAATGCTGTCTGAGTCTTCAAGACTGATCAATATATCTTCTGCAATAGAAATTGGTGGGAGGTGAGGAAAATTGGGCAGATTACATTTAGCAAAATTTTTAATTTAAAAAGCAGTGGAAAAATTGTGTTGATGGGAAGTTCAATTTGAAATGTAATTGTTTGTTGGATGCAAAAACATTATCAATACACAATTCTCTAAATGATTTAATCCCATACATCCATCCATCCATTATCCAACCCACTATATCCCAAATACAGGGTCATGGGGGACTGCTGGGGCCAATCCCAGCCAACACAGGGTGCAAGGCAGGAAACAAACCCCAGGCAGGGCGCCAGCCCACCTCAGGCCGCACACACACACACACACACACACACACCCCTACTAGGGACAATTTAGAATCGCCAATGCACCTAACCTGCATGTCTTTGGATTGTGGGAGAAAACTGGAGCACCCGGAGGAAACCCACACAGACACATGGAGAACATGCAAACTCCATGCAGGGAACTCCTAACTGCGAGACAGCAGTGCTACCCACTGTGCCACCGTGCCGCCCCTAATCCCATGCATTTTAAAAAAATTAAAAACTGTGCAAGTTTGAGAGGATGGAAAAAGGTGGTTATCATGTAACAGATAAAAGCTTCTCTATCTTGAAGTGCTTCCAACATTGGTTCCATATTCTGAGTGAATAAAGGACAATTGGCTTGTTAGTATATTGTTGATAACTTGTATTTACTGGGCTACAAAGCAAGGAATATAAAGTACCACTATAGGATTTAATGTCTATTGTGGACCAAGCTAGTGTGTGTTCATCAATTTGTCTCAATGTCAATAAGGTTTTAATAGCTTCTATATGTACTGCCCTGTACTAAAATTGAAAGCTAGGTAGTTCCATGTCACCTTCTGCTTTACGTTGTTGTAGGGTCGCCCTTTGAATGCATAGATGTTTTGAATTCCAAATTAATGATGTTATGATTAAATCTAATTTCTTAAAAAATTATTTGTTAATGTATATAGTGATGCTTTGAAATAGAAAAAGAAGCTTGGGAAGGATATTCATCTTGACAGTATTGATTCTCCCTGCTAAAGTGAAATGGAGAGTAGACTATCTATGCATGTTTTGTTTTAAGTTTTTCCTTGCACACAGCAAAATTTTGTTGAAAAAAAGCTTTATATTTACTTCTGATGTTTACCCCTGGGTATATAAACTGATTTGCCATGATAAATGGAAAGGTGTCAAACCTAATATTCTGTGCTAATATTGGAAAAAACACATTTATTCAAATTAACTTCAGATATCTTATGAAATTCTGCTAGTACTGTTAGGACTGCTGGTGTGGAATTTTGTAGTGCTGATTTATACAGTACCATATCGTCTGCATATAGTGATATTTTCTTTTCTAATCCTTCTCTGAAAATCCCCTTTATCTCAGATGCATTTGGAAAGTGGACAGCCAATGCCTCAATGGCAGTTGTAAAGGGCAGTGCTGATAGGGGGCATCCTGGTGTAGTACCATGCTCTAGTAGTTTGAAGTAGTCAGAAATAATGTGGTTAACACAAAC
Source organism: Polypterus senegalus (assembly GCF_016835505.1). NCBI lineage: Eukaryota > Metazoa > Chordata > Cladistia > Polypteriformes > Polypteridae > Polypterus > Polypterus senegalus. The sequence continues at coordinate 36,963,964 of NC_053164.1, forward strand.
TGAAGCTTCTTGTCTTGTATACTGTGGTTTGATCAATGCACATATATTCAGGCCAAACCCAAATTTGTGCAATGTGGTGCAATGAGTCCAGTTCAACCATATCAAATGCCTAATATAATAAGATCTCCAGGATGATTTAATTTTTGGCTCCATTTTTCATTCACAAAGTGTATTCACCAGTAATCTTACATTTCCCATGATAACTGAAGGTGTATAAGGTCCGTATCTTCTTCTTCTTCCTCACATTTTCAGTTAACTGTGTTATCAAAACAAAAGTAGTAAACAATAGCAAACAATAATGATGACAAACATACATGGGAACTGATGTTGCAGGCAGCTGCCCATGGCAGTGCCAGAAGTATATCATAGTTGAACAGAGATTGTGCTTGACAAGAGAAATGAGAAAAATCAAGAAAAACGCAAAGTCCCCTAGGAACTTCAGATTTCATGTAACACCAAGTCTACAAGACAATGGCATATAATGAAAATCAATAGAGAATTACAAATACAGATGATAATATTTTCTTAGCTCAAGATAAAGGCAAGGATAATGTGTTTACCCTAGGATTCTCAAATAAAAAAAAACAAATGTTCTTATTTTCTAAAGGTCCTAAAAACACCACAAGAAAGTGGGACCATAAAACTCCTGGCTTGAGTGACAAGTCCAATACAGAAATCTTTATATATGAAGAAATATTTATTGGTAAAGTAAAAAATAGCAAAAAGACAAAAATCACACAACATGGTTTGCCTAAAAAGGCTCCCAACAGCAAACAAATCCTAAATGATATCCAATACTTAAGTGCGTAAGACAGAAGCAAACAAATCTAGAAGCCAGAATATTAATACTTACAATTCCATTCTCAATGAACCACTGAGGGACCAACTCCCCAGCCTCAGCGTCTGAATTTAAAAGCAGAGGGTAGTCCTTTAGCAGTGGCCCTATCACTTCAGAGGTCCACCCACAAAACACAAGGAATTATTGAACATTTAAACACACAGCACATAAATACCAAAAAATATACAAACATAACAGAAATTACATAGAAACGTGAAAAAAAACACTTCAAAAATAACTATAAGATGAAAAATCCACATGCATACATTAGAACCTGGCTGATGGCCATTTTGCTGACACCTGTTGCAATACGTGCCTTTACATACTCCTTGGAAGACACAAATACAAATTTTGGCATTTGGCAGCACTAAGCATTTAGATAAATAAAGATGATTTTGTAACTGTTCTTCCTCCAAAATGATGTGCAGACTTAAGTAGAGAGGACCAGTCAGGAGAACTGAGATTGTACTAGATAAAGGAGAAATGAGAAAAATCAAGAAAAACTCAAAGCCCCATTGCAACTGCAGATTATATGTAGCAACACAAAGGTGTATGAGGAAAAACAACAAGAGGATAACTTGTTTACCCTAAAAAATCTCAGATTAAAAAAAAATAAGAAAAAGGCTTTCTCTAAAGCAAGAAAAAAATTGTTTAGAAAAAAATAAAGCTTGTTCCCAATTTATAACAGTAACAAGGAGACCTAATGTGTAGCTCTACACCATGGCACTACCTCCAAATTCTGCCCTCTATCATATGCATATTGCAATGGAAACTAAGTTTTGTCAACATATCTTTCCCAGATTTGGTCATTATGTGCTTCATTTTTCTATTCTTATCTAAATGCAGAGTGGTAATCTGCTGCTGTAGTAAATTCCACATTGGGTCCAGCATGTTCAGAGATATACTTATTTGTAAAGAGCTGTTAGTTGAGTATTTGTGGTGCTTCTTTTATCTTGAAGGAGCCTGACCCGTTTCTTTTGACCTCTCTCATTAACAAGTTGCTCTTGTGGCCTACTGGATATTCTCAATTTATTGAACTGCTGGCTGTAATTTGTAGAGTCTGCAGTGTGTGATTATCCTAGGAAAGAAGCGGTTTCTGAAATGTTAGAACCATCTCAATCACCAAAAACCATATCACAGTCATTGATCACACTCAGATGAGATGTTTTGCCCTTTTTATTGCTTAGTCAAACAGTAGTGAAGCCTTTTAAGCACTGCATGCAATCTATAGAATACTGAGCTACAGTCAAATGATTGGCTTTTTGTAGAATAAAGCTGTTTTTGTATTCATGAACATTTGGAACCATGGCCACTGAGTGTATATACTCTATATTAATACCCACCAAAGCAGTGGTTCTCAATCACTGGCTGCTGCTGGTGGATCATGAGTTTCTATTGTTTATAATGGCAGTGGGTCTCGGCGGGCCATGAGTTGACGTTCAAACAGTTTTGCTCAAATCCCCATCCTCTCTGACGATTGAGCTCTATTCTTCATAAGGATTGCCACTCCGGAGATTGTCCTTGATTCAGTAAGGGACAAAAACACACTTTGTTGGGTTATGAAAACACTACCATAGAAAAAAATGAGTCATGAAACCAAAAAGTTTTAGAAACACTGCACTAGAGGCCAGCTCACCTGGGATTGAAGACATTCACAGGCTTCCTGCAATCCATGTAAGTGAGCAGCCTGAGAAAATATGGCATGATCTCAGCATTTTCTTAGTCTTTTTTTCTTCCCCCCGGGGACACATGTGCCTTCCAGCGTTCAAAGAATTACTCAAGTTAAATGTATTAGATTTCATTAGAATCTCAATAGATCCAGAATCTCAAGAAGTGAGGAAGAAATTAGACTTTTGATAATGCAGACATATGGAGCCTTTTCTGCAACTTTCAAATAGCAAGTGGCTGCTTTTGAAAATGGTTCCTTTGCGTCCTCTCTGTGTGCCCTTCGTTTATTATTGCAATGTATTATCCTGCTGAATCCAAACTATTTGTGAAAGCTCAAAAGATGCTGAAATTTGGCAGCATTAATCTTTTTATTATTCCCAACCAGTTATCAAACTAATTTAATCTTGACATGCAAAGCTATGCTTTCTCTCTAATGATAGATCATTGCTTTTTTATGTTTGTTAAAATTCTCTTATTTGCTGTTATCTTGAGAGAAAGTTCAATTTGGAATGAGATGCAGGTAATCAATTTGCAGGTATAAAGTAATGCAACATTCAAATCCAGAAGGCAGTTTGCCAGTTTAATTCACAGCTCTGCCATTGGCATTTCAACAGAAAATTACATTTATCTAAATAAGCTCCTTTATTTACCTATAAAGTATGAAAAGGGTCTAGCTTTTATTTTTTTATATATTTGTTTGCCAATTATAGCTATTCTTTTTCAGTGTCAACTTGTGACACAATCGAGCAAATGATTAAATACTGCATGTAAACAATAAACAGTTGAAGAAAGTTTATGTAGGTGTTTTTAAATTAAATTTTAATTTTATGATTTTAAATTAAGTTCCTTGTAAAGTGGCAATATTCAGAAACCTGGGCTGGTAAAACGGTCCTTCTACTGATTAATTTATTGTCTAAAAGTCCTCAACACTGGCGCATCAGAGAGAGGATGTGCAGCTTTGTTCATAATGGCACTCAGTTTTGTTTTTAGTGTCTCCATGGCTACTACCTCCAGGGGGTCCAGAAGGCATCCTATAACTGAGCCTGCCCTTTTAATTAGCTTTTAATTTGTTGGGTCTCTTCTAAAGTGATGTTATCAGCCGAGCACACCACAGCATAGAAAATCTCCCTGGCCATCGCAGAATTATACAAGATGTGAAGGATGTCACTTCCCACATTAAAGGAACACCATCTCCCAAGAAACAAGAGCCCACTCTGCCCTTTCTCATGTAGTTCCTCTGTTCTGAGACCAGTCCAACCTTTCATTAATATGGCCCCTCAAGTACTTGTAGGAGTGGACCACCTCTACATCCACTCCTTGAATAATGACCGGACTTAGAGGCTGTTTGGTGTGGCAAAAGTCAATAACCAGTTCCTTGGTTTTTACTGATGTTACGATTCAAACAATTCTCTTTTCACCAAGAAACAAAATTCTCCACATCCAAATCATACTTCATATCTAAAAACTAAATGACTGAAGATAAGACTGAAGGCATTTCTTCAGCTAAAAGAAGTAATGTCCAGCAACCATCCACACTGAAATTATAAGAGCCATTTTTACTTGAGACAAGAAGATTGTTATTCTTTCTTGCAGTATCATCATGTAGTGAACAACAGTTGGTAGCCAACCAATGATGATAATGGTGATGGTAACCATTTCTTTCTAGAATAAATCTAATTTGCAGTTGGCTGAATGATTAATTGAGATTGTTTGCACAGCGCAATAAACCGATCCACCCACTACTCATGCACCTCCTTATATTCAGAGTCCTACTAGATAAGACACTTTGTTCTGCTGGACTCCATGGAGATAAAGCTTATTCACTGGTCACTTTCAACATTGCAGCAGGTACATGCAGTGACACTGATCGCTCCCGCATGATACTGAAAATTCTATTCTCATTCTTGATTTTGCCTTTACTTTAGTAACTTCTAATGATCACTTGTTCATTTTATGGCCAAGAGAAAGAAACCTCCCTCAGATTACCTGATCTGAGCTTTGTTACCACATATGCCTGGCATGACTATTGCTTTTGTTTCTTTTGAGTAGTTATTTTTGATGTCTTTTTGTTATTTTAATAGGCTCACAAATGATTGTGTATTATTGTTCTGCCTCTTTAAATGTCAATATGGCTCATGTCCTTTGCAGGTGAAACCCCAAGAGGCGGGACCACCTGTTCATCTTTATTAAGAAACTGTCTCTAGTCCTATAAAGGCGGTAGAGACAGGCAGTCCAGTGAAAAAAATGTGGACTATTTTAGTGTATTATAGCTTATGGTTGGAGTTTGTTTTTTGTTTCTGTTTTTGGTATTTTTGATCAATTTGCTCTGTCTAGGGATTCTAATTACTGGACTGTGTTTTGGGAGTTTGTTTGCTTTGGATTGCCTTTTAGGGAGCCCCTTAATGCCTCTTTGGCTCTTTTGAGTTTGTTCTTTGTATTTGTGATGTCTATTGGTAATAAACCTCATTTTTCTAAGGATTCGTTCCCCTCCCATCTGTTACACGTACCAAGGTTTACAGATACCATCCCCTTCCTTGCCTTTTGTGATATTTTGTGAACATTATTAGGTCTTAAATTGGGCCTGCTTCATCTGAAGTCAGCAGGTTGCTGAAGTAAAGGTTACCTCTGTTGGGAAAACCAAGCAGTGTTCTGACCTGCTTCTTGGCTTCTTTTACAAGCCTCATCATTTTATTTGAGGAAACCCCAATTCTTCAGCAATTCAGACCAACAAGCCACAAGACTACTAGTTACACTGCTAAAATGAAGCAGACAGAATGACAAATAAATTGGTGTAAGCAGAAGTGTGGGCAAGCACTACAAATGAAGTGACCTAACAGACCATTTCTTCCCAATTTGCTCCTTGCTAACCTGTGAGTAATAGAAAATTAAAAAAAAAATTTAGATCATTCTGTAAGGAGTAGGGAAAATGTTTAGCAAAGTTGCTTTGCAGAAATTGTTAGTAATCTTTTCCACATTTCCACAAACAACCATGTAAGGAAACGTGTAAATCTTTCCCTAATTGTAAATATCAGGGGTGGTCAGTGTCGGCCCCGGAGGGCCGCAGTGGCTGCAAATTTTTGTTCTAACCTAATTCCTTAATGAGAAGTTAATTCAGCTGAAGCAAATTTTGATGCTTCATTTTAGTGGTCTCACTTGTTAAGGGTCCCCACCCTTAATTGCTTATTTCAGTCGTAAACAGCTGCATTCCATGTTTTTAATGGCTCCTCATTAGCAATAAGATGCAAATGGTAAAGGAGCCAAGAATTATTCATTTAACTTGTTTCCATTTACAGCTGTGTGGATTCATCATGAACTATTCAGTTTAATAAAACAATATGACAGACTAAAAATTATTCATTTTAGGCCTTTGATGATTTAGTGGATGCTCTTGAAAAGGAAAAACTCTATGATATAAGAACCTAACATTGCCAACAAACAGGCCATGAAATTAAATAAGGTCTGAAATTGGCAAGGACTCGTTTCTAATTAAGGAATTGGGTTGAAACGAAAAACTGCAGTCACTGCAGCCCTCCCAACTATATATATATATATATATATATATTTTTGGATATTGAAAATAATATAGTAATGGGAAGAGATTTAGCTTGGTTGATTAATTATTCATCTTGTTGGTAATTATTTAAATAATTTGGTAAGGCTTTTACTTTATTTTCCTTACCTTTCTCTGCAAGAGGGAGTCTATGGCCATTAGACCTATATCAAGGTAACTAAAGAATACTCATTTTAAGAAGCAGAACAATACAATGTATTGATAAACTCAAGAATTCTATACATAAATAATAACTGTATATATATATATAACATTGTATTTAAGATAGGATGCTGACAAACTGTAACAACAAACACATATAAGGTTGTCTGTTTACTGGTTATTTAAAGTTCTAATTTATCTTGACACAGATGAATAGTTTTACGAGGTTGTGTGGAATTGTTGCTTTGTTGTTGCCCCAGGCACAAGTGGAGGACTTTTATTGCAATGGAATGCAGTCTTTCTCTTTGCGACGTGGACCTTAGTTCATGGTGTGCTGTGTTTTTCTTAGTTAAGCCCTTGGCTGTGTTGCCTGCAAGTTCACATGGAAAAGCATAATCCTTTTTGGCACAAGAGTTTAGATGCTAAAGTTCTCTTCTTAAAGTAATGGCTGCTTCTCAGTCTTCTGAGCTTGTTAGCACAGTGCTTTGATTGGCAGACTAGGTCTCACGTTTATGGTCCACAATGAGAGGAGATTGTCGGCTTTCAACTCCGAAAAGAGAGCGGCTCATCAGCTTTTTAGTTCCAGAGAAATGTTTCAAAGGGTGCAAGAGGTCATTTTGGAAAGTATGAGAGAAGATTTCCCCTGAGAGTTTCATTACAATGCCCAGAAAGTGGAGTGACCAGAGAGATCGGTGCAGTTTTTAAATGACTGAATAATCGCTTATGATCACTTCCAGTTACAAAATTTGATCGAGTGACATAGAGTGCCTAGAAACTTGAAAGCTCAAGTTCACAAAGTCACACAGTAACCGAAATAAAAAAGATGTCAGATATCAAAATCGCCGTGAAAAGGCAAGTCGTAGCCCATCGTCTGAGTGTCATATGAAAGCTTATTAGTGTACAGAGAAAAGAAAAAAAATAGGGACACAGTGGGAAAAAAGCTTGAAATGTCAACTTTAATCTCTAAATTTCCACTTTAATCACATAGTTTATTTTGTCAGTAAAGTAGAATATCATAAACTTCATCTTAAAATCATTTAATTTACTCGTTTCGCATATCCCATCGTAACTAAAGTAGCACGTTAAATGCTTTGCTTTGTATGTGTTCTTCTATGTGCTCTATGTGTGTGAATCACTATGTGCTTTTAAACAGGCTTTCTCTTCCTCCAACAGGACACAGAATCCATCACATTCATGATATTACAGCTCTCTGAATAATTAAAATACTGAGATGCATACTTGATATCATTTCAGTAATCATATCATATCAATTAAAACATGTATTAAAAATGGGAACATGGTGGCTCAGTGATAGTGACGAGATGGCACCCTGTCCAGAGATTGTTCCTGCCTCATACAAGATGATTGCTGCATTGTGTGCGACCTTCGATAAAATAATTTATTGCAGCAGTACAATACTGTCTCTCTCAAATGTACTAACCTCCAATTCCTTTTCTTTCTCCAAGTAACCAATCGCCACACAATCAGCTCAGTAATAGACGTTAAGCCATCTGTAAGCTTAGAACTCAGATTCTTCAAAACTTTTAAGGAACATTGAAATATCTTCGTAGTACATGTTAAATTATTCTATCCATCTATCCTTCCAGTGTCACGCCAGCCCCAGCAAGAATACAGCATGAGACAGGAACAATCCCTGAACGGGGCGCCAGCTCCTTGCTAGTGCTGACGCACCGTGTCCTCACATGTTCCTCACATGTTTAATTATTAACTAATTAATTATTGATGTTAACATTGTATCTGTATAATGTAATAAACTTATTTTGCTGCATTTCATCTTAAAAATGATATCGTCATCATATGTAAATAAACGTTTTATAAAGTGGCGCAGGTTGTGCAATATTATAACTGTATTGCAAGTTTACAGTGAGGTAATTGTACTTATAAGTACAAACAATTCTACAAGGAGCACTTGATGGACTGATTGATTTGTGTTTATAGTTCTTGGGATGAAACTTTTTCTGAACCACGAGGTCTGTACAGGAAAGGCTCTGACGTATGAGAGCAGTTCAAATAGACAGCATGGCTGAGGCAGCGTGTGCTTGATGCTGTATAGCGATAATTCTCTTTCTGATCAGCTGCTATAGAGCTGTGATTTCACATTCAGAATCACTGATATAAATACTCTGAGTGGTGCAGTGAGAGTAATATGGAAAAAGATGATCCGCTGTGGCAACCCGCACCGGGAGCAGCTGAAAGAAGAAGAAGAAGGTGCAGTGAGAGTAACAATGCTAAAGCAGCTATGGTATTTTAAATAGTTTGGTCATTCTGTGGACCATTATATTGTTACAGGTTAATTACAATCAGATGCCTTAAACTAATAAACAATATGCAGCTAATTTCAGTGTATATGATAAATACGCATCAGAGATGTGGATCTAAAAACGAAAGGGAAACCATACTGGAAGAAATGCACTGCTTTGACACTGGGTGCCGCCAGGGTTTGAGCTGGCTTGAAAATGTGCGTGGCTTTCCAAGTTTAGGTTTTATACATCGTGTTTTGAGTGTGGCGTGCCACTTAAGCCTAGCAGAATGGACAATGCCCACTTTATCCTATAAAGCGCTACGTCTCTCACAAGGTCATTTCATTGTTATCATAGGTTTGGATTCTTCACCGTGTGTGCCACCACTTTTAAGGTGCCGTCATGCTGATGTCACAGAAATTGTGACAGCTGTTCAAAATTATAGTGAATCCAAAAAAAATAAGTTAAAATGGTTAACAATATCCAAACAAAAGGAAAATATCAAAAATCAAACATTAATGCATTCCTGACTTTAAAACATTGCAGTAACTAAAACCAAAGGGAACAAATAGAAATCCTGTGATCTTAAACAAGCTAAAGATTTTAAAATAGAAAGAAAACCTAAGAAACAAAAGAAATTGCTTCAGAAGTCTGACAATTCTTTCAGTGATAATCCAAATGCAAATGCCAGATAACAATGTCTTGATCTTTTATGACAGGTTTAACATCGCATTATGCATGTACTCACATGGAAAATGATTAATGTACAAATTCTCCACAACAACATGCAATTTTGTGAACAACAAAATACAAAATGGCATGGTGATGATGTGATGGTAAATGAAAACATGAAGACATTATTTAAAACCCTGTCAGAAGATATCACTTTGCTCCTGCTTCCTGCATAGAGACAATTGCTGGAATAAGTCAAATCATAAAGAACAATGAAAGTGGTGAATCGTCATACATAATGACGCTCCAGTAGCGTCGCAGTTGTACTGGGTGGAATATACTTTAGTCACTAAACACTGGACATGGACAAAGAGAGATGAATTACACCTTGTTAGTGACTAGTTAATGCTGCTAATGTTGTAACTGCCCGAGAAATAAGAATACTGCTATGGATAAACAACAAGCTCTCTTAACTGCTGAAGATTCATGATACACTGTTTACATTTGGAATCAAGCAGGCATTGAGAGCAGCCAGGAGCAGCTGTGAATCTGGCATTAAGAGAAAAAGGAATAGCTAAATAATAATGTCAATAGCAAATCAGAACCATGGTGCATGTGGCATGTTATTTCGGCATTAACAGACTGTAAGAACAATGTTCCCTGAGCAGAAGCCAAGGACCCTTCAGCCTAAACACCATTGATGCAGACAGGTGACCTAACACCTTCTATGCTCATTTCAAATACAACAACAGCCAGGAAAACCACAATTCCACCACCTGGCCAAAGATCAGGTGGTAGGATCTCCAAAGAGAGGGAACCTGTAAAACTGTCCACCCTCTCAAGTTATATACCTTTGGAATATATGCTGCAAAACAAATCAGCTGGTATACATTTTCAATATGTCTTTGGGCCGGACTACTGTCTCGTGCCACTTTAGGACAGCCATTGTTCTTCCAATGCCAAAAAATATGTTGTTTGAATGACTACCAATATGTGGTACTCATCCCTATGAATACAAACTGCTTTGCATGATTGGTCATATCAATTTAAGCATTTCAGACACACCGCACTTACATCAGTATGTCTACCATACAAGGGACTGAATGGAGGATCCGATTTCCACAGTCATTTGTGCAGCACTAACCTATCTTGACAAAAGGAACTGTTAATTGACTTCACCCTGGAATGTAACATCATTATCCTCGTGGACATGGTAGTAAAGTTTAGGGTCTTTACACTGAATACCATCCTGTGGAACAGGATCTAGGATTTCCTGACTGTCCGGTCACCTTTAACACTGGGGCTTCTTAGGATGTGTGCTCACTGTATTACTGTTTTCCATGTTCATGTATGACTGTGTTTCCAAAACAAGACCAGCATGAAGTAGGAGTGATTTTACAGTATGACATTGTACAAGAAGGTGACTAAACTGCTCAACGTACAGCGTGATAACAGTAATTTCTTCTCCAAAACCAGTCATCGCTTAGTATGCTAGTGAATATGTGGTTGAATTCATTTTCTGCTTACACAGTTTTCCTGTTAAATATCTCTTTGGGTGTCAGTTTGTCCATCCATCCATTATCCAACCTGTTATATCCTAACTACAGGGTCACGGGAGTCTGCCAGAGATAATCCCAGCCAACACAGGGCTCAAGGCAGGAAACAAACCCCGGGCAGGGTGCCAGCCCACTGGAGGGTGTCAGTTTGTGCCTATAATATATCTGGATCTTGTCAGCCTGTACTCTTTGTCAATTCTACAAATAAATGGATGAGTTAAAGATGCTATCCTTACTGCCATTTATTGCCTGTCCCTTTGAAAATAGTTTAAAACCATTTGCTATATTTCAGTGAATTTCATGGGTATTCATAAAAATTGCAAAGCACCTATTGTCATCATGTCTGCCTATCTGTCTGTCTGAGTGAAGCATCTTGCCTCCCCCATTGGATGGATTTCATCTTAATTTGGAAGTTTTATTCTTCAAGGAAATTTGTCAAGAAGTTGATTTTCACTAAAATATCTTGTATATTTGTGAATCGTACACATTTTTTAAATGTTCTTAAAAACAATGGAAAATTTTCAAAATTGTCATGATTATCACTAAAGAGGAAGGCAAAATCTATTTCAATAAATATTTTGTTCTCTTTGCTATGTGAAAGTCAGTCTTGCACTTATCTCTGAAGTATAAAAATATTTACGGTTGTTATTTATTTATTTTTTTGATATCCAGTTTTCAGTTTTTAACGAAGGGTGCGGCCATTTTGGAATGACTTTGTTATTGGCTGACTTTTTTACTATTCTCTCCTATTACCCAGGACATTTTTTCAATATTGCTGCCTTAAACTAGCAGTAATATAACCATCAAAAATAGTTTACCCAAACGTAAGCATTTAACATCTAATTTTTAGGTTTAATTTATGTATTATTTAAAGAAAATACAAAAACAAACCAAAAAACACTTAAACCCAAAATTACAAACGAAAGAAAATGAAAAATTCTAAAACAAAAGGTTTTATTTCAAAAATATAAAATAACAAAACATAATAGTAATATAACAAGAAGAACAGATGAAAATTCTGTACGACATTATCTGCTGTGACAGATGTCTGGGGACATTGCCACACCAGGATGCCGGGAGAAGGGAAGGACCAGGAGAAGGGCAGTATTTTTCCCGGACCACAAGAAGGCTGCTGTCCAAGGTTGCATGGGAGCCACGGAGCCGAGACGCTCAACCCTGTGAGGGGATGTGGACAGCTCCAGAACAGTGGTCGGCAGCACATCCGCCACACCCGGAAGTGCTGCTAGATGTTAATCAAGAAGGACCTGGAGCAGTTCCTGGTGCAGTATAAAGGTAGGCCGCCACACTCCACTTAAGGCCGGAGTCGGGAGGGAGAAGACAAGAGCGCCAGAATAAGGAGGAGGAGGAGGTGGTGGTGGCTGAAGAGGGAAAAAAGAAAGAAAGAAAGAAAAGAGACTGAGTTGGCTGATTTAGGCATTGTGGTGCTGTTTATCATATTTAGATTAATAAATGTGTGTATATTCGGGACATTCTGTGTCTGTCTGTCTGTGGCCAGGCTGGTATATCACACTACTAATTAATTTATTCTTTAAATGTACCTATTATTTCAATAGCAAAATCTGTATATTTTCCTCTTCAGCAGAATTACATTTGTGGCCAGGAACTTGTCACCACCTCAGGTGCTTGCTGCCATCACATCTGCTTTGCATTGATTGAGATAAAAGTGTCTGCCAAACAAATATTGACAATTTTTACCATATTACCTCTTATGCATCAAGGATACAGTAAAAGATTTTTAGCCAGATCCAGGAGGAATCAAGCCTCCCTTTCAGCAAATCCAGGGGCAGAACATCAGTTGTAGTCAGGAAGTCAGAAAGAAAGTCTATAAGCCAGAATAAAGCAAAGAGAATAATTACCATTAATGCACAGTTCTAATCCAGTATTAGGTAATGTGAAGGTGAACTTGCTGACATTCATACAGTCATGTTGAAGATGTTACACGCTGCATAACCCTGTAGAATTCTGGGAATGTTAATATGAAAACACATAACAACACCCACAGGAAATTCAAAATAATGTCACGACGTGATGTTAATAATATTTAACTCTTTCAGGATGTTTTGAAATAAAAAAAATGAATGCCACAATTGAATTCCTTGAGGTTTAAACCCCTACAACAGACATATAGAAGAACACAGCCAATTCCAAAAGAAGCAGCTTCAAAGAATAACCATGTGGCTATACCAGGTGATTATGCCTTCTCTGAGAGTCGATAGCTGAAATAGCTTAGGAATAGTAAATGTTTGCAAAGGAAGAGAATTCGATAATGGGCTCTTAGCATTTGTAACAATACCGCAAGTTTCCCCTGTCAATTAAGATTATATATAGGTCTCAGCAAGAGAGAGCACATAAACTGAAGCAAAATAAAACAGTATTTTTTCTTAAATCTACTCAGTCTACATAAGGTGGGAACTCAGACATTAGCTAGTCAGTTGATCTGTAAAAGCTCCTTCTTCTTGTTGTTGCTCTTCTCCTTCTCCAGGAATGTGGCAGACTGATTATCACTTCCTGTGATATATTGCTGCCACCTGCTGAACAAAAGACCTTATTCCATTCAATCATTTCATCTTCTCTTTTGTCTCAAAAAATACTTTTTCCCAGTATCATTTAAATATGTAATAAATGACCTTTGTAAAAATATATTCTCTGCAATGATCTTGATAATACCCCTAAAATTAGTGAAAGGCTTTCCTTGTTGGCTAACTTTATCTATTAGTTTCAGACATTCCTTCCTAAACATTCTGTAGCACATTGTAAAGTTTTGTAATATTTTTTGTTTTTTTCCACATTGTATACAGTACCCATCTATATATTGTCCAATATAATATACATATTAATTTAGTCCACAATGTTCTAATCAAAATCTATCAATGATCACTTCTACTTTTCATGACTAAATTTAGTGGGGTGTGCTAGAATGAACGTAATTCATTATAGCATCTGTTCATTCTAGCATACATTGAAATATATGTATTTAAGGGTAATCTGTTCCAGACCCACACCCTAAAGCAATGTTACCATCCAACACAATCATTTAAACAGAAAAAATATAAATGCGGTGTGAACATTTTGCATTCAAGTTGATAAATATTTTGTATGTCTTTATTTGTAAGTCAGACAAAGCAAATGTAATAATAGTGTTTTATTTCATTGATATGCATTCATGTCTAATCCAAGAGTCTTTAGGATTGATTTAGGAAGTGAATTATATGGTAGGGCGGAGTGCCTAAAATCAGTTTGGCAAGTGCTTCTCTGCAGGACTGTCTCAATCGATCCCCACAGGAAAGCCAAATTATCTAGCTGGCAAGCATCAGCTCAACAAATGGTTTTTGGGGAAAGGTGTGAAAATAAACCAGTAACTGGAGGATGTGTCGCACCAGAATTCTGTTGGTCTAAAGTTGGCTGTTTGGTTTTGAATCAGAAGCCATTCTGTTCCACGACGCCCTATTGGCCATAGGATTTGAAAAGAGAATGAATAAATTTGCCTGCTTTCCCTGTCCCTCTCTCTCTCTCTTACCATCACGATGGAGGAGTATCTCACACACCATGGACTGAAAAGAAGGCCACACTAAGAAGCACAACCATATTGAGACAGACATACGGCCTGTCCTGGAGAAAGCTAGAAAATGAGGACTCAACTAGAGATTTAAAGTAACTGCAAGTCTGTGTGCCCCCTGAAACTACATAGTAGCATTTATTGGGTTGTATGGTTGCCAGTTTTCACTTGTACATTGGTTATTGTTATTATTTATTAAATTTATCAATAATAGATTATTTAAAGTGTAACTTAACTCCTGATTGTCTTTTACTCTATGTAATAAACCTCAGGTTATAGGTAGAAGGGAAGGTGGGGAAAAGTTATGAAGCACAATACCTTATAAACAGTGGTAAATCTGTGGGATTTGAGGCATTCTGACAAAATACAAAAGGGTTTACAATATAGTAATATAGAACTCTACCAAGACAAAACTAAAATCAAAAATATACCTGCCATTTGTTTTTTTAATTAATCCACACCAATAGAAGAGTTTCTATCTGTTTCGTAATATTACAATGCAAAATGCTTAACCTAGAAGAGCTGTGCACTTTTTATTTCTTCCTTGTTATTAAAAAATGTACTGATTGTTGATTTAACCATACCATATTCAGAATTTAGATCTCCTACACTTTTTCCACTTTCTTGCTTGGAAATTAGCTTTCTCATTTGATTTTAAAATTATGTAGCAGTATAATTTAAAATATATATATTCACTGCTCATGGTGCAAATAAACAGATAACTGAACTAAACTGATAACTAACCTTACAAACCCTAGCAAAGGCAATGGCTGACACTCTAATGAAGGTATGAACACCCCAGCATGGCATGTGGACATACATACTTACTGTGTCAGGTGATAGTATTCTTCTGCATTCGCTGTGGCATCTATGTTTGTTATAGAAGCCTGATTTTATTGATAAAAATGGTTAATTTTAGGATCACTTGTTTAGGCATACTGTGTATCCTTGACTGTAAATTTTTATTAATACTAGCTATGTTACCAGATAATAGAATCCATCCATCCATTATCCAACCCGCTATATCCTAACTACAGGGTCACGGGGGTCTACCAGAGCCAATCCCAGCCAACACAGGGTGCAAGGCAGGAAACAAACCCCGGCAGGGCGCCAGCAGGGTAATAG
Source organism: Polypterus senegalus (assembly GCF_016835505.1). Lineage (NCBI taxonomy): Eukaryota > Metazoa > Chordata > Cladistia > Polypteriformes > Polypteridae > Polypterus > Polypterus senegalus. Next base: position 36,979,373 of record NC_053164.1, read on the forward strand.
AATACATTTTAAAAATATTTCATACCTTTTGCCTCTTTGCATTCCTCCTACTGTATATCCTTCCTCAGTACTGTCATGCATGTTAATCTCTCTTTCCCAGTTTGTCAATGAAATACTCAGTTTAAACTCTTTTTTGGTAAAAATAAAAAAATTATCACAATCAGAAATTGAACTACACGCCTTTAAATTATTGAGTCATTGTTCCTACCACTCACACACCCCCACCACACAGTCAGTAGCATTTTATTATGTAGTAGTTGCCATATTACCATACTATTTACCATTCATCCATCCATTGTCTACCACTTATCCGAGGTCGGGTCGCAGGGGCAGCAGCCTAAGCAGGGAAGCCCAGACCTTCCTCTCCCCATTCACCTCCTCCAGCTCCTCTGGGGTGACCCCGAGGCATTCCCTGTCCAGCCAGGAGATATAATCCCTCTAGTGTATCCTGGGTCTGCCCCGAGGCCTTCTCCCAGTGGGACATGCCCGGAACACCCCCCCAGGGAGGTGTCCTGGGGACATCCTGACCAGATGCCCGAACCACCTCAACTGACTCCTCTCAATGCAGAGGAGCAGCGACTCTACTCTCCAGGATAACTGAACTCCTCACCCTATCTCTAAGGGAAAGTCCAGCCACCCTGCAGAGAAAACTCATTATGGCCACTTGTATCCGCGATCTTGCTCTCTTGGTCACTACCCAAAGCTCGTGGCCATAGGTGAGAGTAGGAACGTAGATCGACTGGTAAATCGACAGCCTCACCTTTTGGCTCAGCTCTCTCTTTACCACGACGGACCGTTGAAGAGCCTGCATTACTGCGGATGCCGCACCGATCCGTCTGTCAACCTCCCGCTCCATTCTTCCCTCACTCGTGAACAAGACCCCAAGATACTTGAACTCCTCCACTTGAGGCAGTAATTTGTTCCCAACCAGGAGAGAGCATTCCACCCTTTTCCAGCAGAGAACCATGGCCTCGAATTTAGAGGTGCTGACTCTCATCCCCACCGCTTCACACTCGTCTGCGAACCGCTCCAGTGAGAGCTGGAGGTCACTGTCCAATGAAGCCAACAGAACCACGTCAACCGCAAATAGCAGAGATGAGATTCTGAGGTCACTGAACCAGACCCCCTCTGCTCCTTGGCTGCGCCTAGAAATTCTGTCCATAAAACTTATGAACAGAATCGGTGACAAAGGGCAGCCCTGGTGGAGTCCAATCTCAACAGGAAGCGAGTCCGACTTATAACCAGCAATGCTCCTGCTCCTCCTGTACAGGGACTGAATGGCTCGTAACAACGATCCTTGTACCCCGTACTCTTGGAGCACAACCCACAGGATGCTTCAAGGGACACAATCGAATGCCTTCTCTAAATCCACAAAACACATGTGGACTGGTTGGGCAAACTCCCATGCCCTCTCCAGGATCCTGGTCAGGGTGTAGAGCTGGTCCAGTGTTCCACGGCAGGGACGGAATCCGCATTGTTCCTCTTGAATCTGAGATTCGACCATCAACCGAACTCTCTTCTCCAGCACCCCTGAATAGACCTTACTGGGGAGGTGTGTGATCCCCCTATAGTTGGAGCACATCCTCCGGTCACACATCTAAAAAGAGGGACCACCACCCCGGTTTGCCAATCCAGAGGCACTGCCCCCGATGTCCATGCGATGTTGCAGAGACGTGTCAACCAGGACAGCCCCACAACATCTAGAGCCTTGAGGAACCCAGAGTGAGCCTTGTCTATCCAAGGGTCCACCACCTCGGAGCTTTTTAACTACCTCGGTGAACTCGGCCCCTAATATGGATGGGCCTCTCCCCCGGAGTCCTCCAACTCTGCTTCCTCTAAGGAAGATATGCTGGTGGGATTGAGAAGATCCTCAAAGTATTCCTTCCACCGGTCAATAACGTCTGCAGTTAAAGTCAGCAGGGCTCCATCTCCACTGCACACAGTGTTGGCGGAACACCGCTTTCCCCTCCTGAGGCGCTTGACAGTTTGCCAGAGCCTTCTCAGTGCCGACCAAAAGTTGTTTTCCATGGCTTCCCCAAACTCCTCCCAAGCCCGAGTTTTTGCCTCTGCAACAGCCAATGCCGCCACACGCTTGGCCCACCGGTACCCCTCAGCTGCCTCTGGAGTCCCACTGGTCAACCAGACCCGATAGGACACTTTCTTCAACTTGATGGCCTCTCGATCCTTAGGTATCCACCACCGGGTTCGTGGATTGCCACTACGAGAGGCACTGACAACCTTGCGGCCACAGCTCCGTTCTGCTGCTTCGAAAATGGAGGCTCGGAACATGGAACTCAATGTCCTTTGCCTCCCTTGGAATAAGGTTGAAGTTATGCTGGAAGTGGAAGTTAAAGATCTTTCTGACCAGTTCATCTGGCAGACATTCTCAGCAGACCCTCATTATATGTATGGGTCTGCCTGGTCTGTCCGGCAGCCTCTCCCGCCATCTGATCCAACTTACCACCAGGTGGTGATCAGTTGACAGCTCAGCCCCTCTCTTCACCCAAGTGTCCAAGACATAAGGTCGCAGATCCAACGACACAATTACAAAGTTTATCATCGAGCTGCACCCTCGGGCATCCTGGCGCCAAGTGCACTCATGGACACCCTTATGCTCGAACATGGTGTTCATTATGGACAATCCATGGCCAGCACAGAAGTCCAACAACTGAACACCACTCAAGTTTAGATTGGGAGGCTGTTCCTCCCAATCACACCTCTCCAGGTTTCACTGCTGACGTGAGCGTTTAAGTCTCCCAGCAGAACAATAGAGTCCCCAGGAGCCGTGCCTCGCAGCGCTTCTTCCAGGGACTCCAAGAAGGCTGGGTACTCTGAACTGTCTTTCGGCTCTTAAGCGCAAACAACAGTCAGAGTCCTTCCCCCAACTTGAAGGTGCAGGGAAGCAACCCTCTCGTCCAATGGGGAGAACCCCAATGTTCAGGCTTCGAGCCAGGGGGCCTTAAGCAAGCCCACCCCTGCCTGACGCCTTTCACCCACAGCAACTCTATAGTGGAACAAAGTCCAGCCTTTCTCAAGAGGAATGGTTCCAGAGCCCAGACCGTGCATAGAGGTGAGCCCAACTATATCTAGCCGGTACCTCTCAACCAACTCCAACACCAGTTCAGGCTCCTTCCTCATCAGAGAGGTAACATTCCATGTCCCAAGAGCCAGTTTTGGCAACCGAAGGTCGGAACGCCAGAGTTCCTGCTTTTGGCCACCATCCAAATCAGATTGCACCCGACCCCTATGGCCTCTCTTGCAGGTGGTGGGCCCACAAGAGAGCGGAACCACGTTGCTCCTTCCTCGGCCAAAGGTCCAGCCCCCACGCGCTCGCCAGTGAGCCCTTTCCCCAGGCCTGGCTCCAAGGTGGGGCCCCGGGTACCCTTTTCCGGGCAAGGGGAACGCCGATCCTTGTTTTAAATTCATGTGGGGTCTCAGGATCGAGTTGGTCTGGATCTTCACCTCTTCACCTGTTTGCCTTAGGAAGCCCTACCAGGAGAATGTAGCTCCCGACAACATAGCTCCGAGGATCACTAGACCGCGCAAGCCCTTCTGCCTCGAGCCAAGAAGGGACTATTTACCACTAATTTATAATTAACTTTACAATAATATTTTTAATATCATGTTTTTCCAAAGGTAAGTCTAAGTCGGAGTTCTTTAGTCAATGCTTTTCATGCCATTTGGCATTCATATTAGCTTCAATTTATAGTGTATTTCTGTATATTGCTGTCAATCTGTGTAGCATTCCTGAGATCAAATCTTCTCTATTAGCTAATTTCAATGACAGTAACGACAAAGAATCAGTTAAAATAGCAGCTTTCTAAAACTTTATTCCAGTCACCCACTTAAGAGCCAAAGAAACTGCTAGCATTTCAGTTGAAAATACTTCATAATTCATTTGACACCTGACAGCAAACTCTTTCTCAAAATGTTTGACATAAAAGGCTGTTCCTTAAATCGATCTGTGTGTATTTGAATATTATTCTTATATATACTCTCTGTCTTGGTACTTAATTATCATTACTTTTGGTACATTAATGAATCCTTATCTTTTACTTTGTGACTTCTGGCGAACTCTCTGAGATTTAAATTTTTATTCTTTATTTCACTTTATACATTTTCTTGAATTAGGAGTCTGTTAGTTTCGCATGCCCCTTTGGGTCAGAGTGCAGAAGCCAGGGGTTAGGGGCCTTGCTGAAAGGCCCAGCAGAGTAGGATCTCTTTTGGCAGTAACGGGGATTTGAACTGGCAACCTTATGGATAACCACGTAGATCCTTAGCCTCACAGCCACCACTCCTGCCTTGTGTCCTAAACTAGCTGAAATAAGCTCTTGCTCTTTAGGTGACCCTGGTCTGGGATAAGCAGGTTAGAGAATGATATGACATGACTTTCTGACTACATTTAAAATCAATATCTGGCTTAAGTACCATGGTGGCCATTTTGAAATTATGTTACCACTCTTTGGATTGCTTTGGGAATGTCAAGGCTCCTTAGTGTTAGTCAGTTCTAACTTTAAAAACACAGGTGTAAAATGGCTACACCTAAATAACTCACTGAAATCCTTCTATATAAAAGCAGTCGGGATTGTCCTTCCATCCCGTGAGTGCTACACAGGCGCGGAGTTTCACACACACCCCGTCCATTTTGCAATGCACGATTTGTAGTTTCGTTTTTCCAGGTAAAAGATGATTTTCTACTCCAGACTGTGCGATATCTTCTTCTTCTTTCTTACTATATAAAAGCGGTCGGGATTGTCCTTCCGTCCCGTGAGTGGAAAGCGTAGCGGTATTCCGCTTATCACAGACTTACTACTTGCAGCTTGCGGTATGAAGCGACTTGATGTGAGCAGAGTTCTGGTGCTCCCATCATCCCCTTGCTTTTGTGCGCGATGCGCTGGAAAAATAGACAAAATTATGTCTCTGGAAATAATTAATGTTGATGGAGTACAAATGCCTCACCGCGTAGTAAATATCAGGGGGTTCAAAAGGGCGACCTCAATATAGAAAAAAAGTTTACATTTCATCACAAAAATAACAGAAACTACGAGTATTAAAGTAATACCGCTCAAATGCAATATAACCAAATGAATCAGTTTGTATAAAATATCAAATTGATCTACATATTGAATTGCCTTAAGAAGTGGTCAACTTAAAAGTTGGTCGCCTTAAAAGGCGGGTGAGCCTAGTGTCTTAATAAAAAGGGTCAATACATGACATAGTTTCGCACTTTAGGCCATTTATAAAAAGGCTTGTTTTCATCTATTTTTTCCTTATTTGCAATGTTGCTTAGCACTATTTATCACTAAGTGAACCACAGTAGTAGTATTTCTATGTCTTGGATGTTATAACCACTCGCATGCCCATCACAGTCTGATGTGCAATGTAAATTCAATCCTTTTGTATGTCCAATAGCTTTGAGGAGAACTCAGTGTATGAATTCTACAGAAAACCTTTCCCATTTGTGGTAGTGTTACAGTGAAAAGTATAAAAACCTTAAAAACAAAGAAAAAATATTGTGTTTAAAATAAAAGGAAAAAAACATCTAGTTTGAAAATTATCAGGAGCAAATCTAGTGCAGGAAAATATAAAAGAATATCTTTGGGGTTTGTACAGAATAAAAATGAACAACATTGTATATTAAAGATTTGGTTTGATATTGTGGTCATGACCTAGATATACTTTTGTTTCTAAGTTTGAATTCTCCCTTGATTTAGATGCCTTGGTTTGAAAAGTCTTACAAGCTTTGATCTGGAAAGGATAACTGAATTTGAGATCGTCTAAAGAATAGAAAGCCAAAACTCTGCCTGCACAATTAAAAATTAACAATTTACTGAGTAAAAAAAAAAAAAAAACATATCTTCAAAATTACACTGGTGCTCCACAGAGTGTTGCTTCCCAGCTTGTGACCAATGTTTCCAGGATAGGTGCTGGTTCCCCAATATGCTGAAATGGATGCAAAGCTTAAATATTGAATGGATAAACAGACTGCAACAGACTCTGAATAAGGCAAGAAACATGAACAAGGGCTAAACACTTGGATGAGTAAGGTAAGAAACACATTCTGATTATTTAATAGTTTATATTTACATTCACTTAGCAGATCCTCTTATCTAATGCGACTTACAAAAAAGGTCAACATAAGTCTGTGGGACTGTTTGGGGGCAAGTGCAACAGGACAAGGGTACAAAATTTATTATCATAAATGAAGAACTCAGAACAAAATACAATCAAGTTACAAACCTAATATCAGTTCAGCAGAAACTTTACAAACACTACCATACACTTCTTAAACACTTTGCAATTCAAATGGGGTTGGAGAGCACATTCCACCAGCTTGGAGCTCCACATGAGAAGAGTCTGGAATGAGATTTGATGCCACGCAGAGGTGTCATCACCTGATGCCTTTCATCAGTAGATCTGAGTGGTTGAGAAGGAGCACAGGACCTCTCAAGCATCTCCACATACATGGATGCTGACCCATTGACTACTCTGTAGGCAAGCGTCAAGGATTTGAAGTTAATGTGTGCTGTTACAGGGGGGCAATCCAGTGATTTGGAAGGAGGAGTGACATGTGCCTGTCTTGGCTAAGAGAATGTGAATTTTAGAAGTGTCTAGATAAAGGTGTCTACTAAATAAAAAAATAATATATATATCCATCCATCCATCCATTTCCCAACCTGCTGAATCCAAATACAGGGTCACGGGGGTCTGCTGGAGCCAATCCCAGCCAACACAGGGCACAAGGCAGGAGCCAATCCTGGGCAGGGTGCCAACCCACCACAGGACACACACAAACACCAAGGCCAATTTAGAACCGCCAATCCACCTAACCTGCATGTCTTTGGATTGTGGGAGGAAACCGGAGCGCCCGGAGGAAACCCCCTGCGTGGAGTTTGCATATTCTCCCCGTGTCTGCATGGGTTTCCTCCGGGCGCTCGGTTTCCTCCCACAATCCAAAGACATGCAGGTTAGGTGGATTGGCGATTCTAAATTGGCCCTAGTGTGTGCTTGGTGTGTGGGTGTGTTTGTGTGTGTCCTGCGGTGGGTTGGCACCCTGCCCAGGATTGGTTCCTGCCTTGTGCCCTGTGTTGGCTGGGATTGGCTCCAGCAGACCCCCGTGACCCTGTATTTGGATTCAGCGGGTTAGAAAATGGATGAATGGATGGATGGATATATATATATATATATATATATATATATATATATATTAATGCCAATGACCATAATATTACTTTGAAATTTCATTTTACAATTGTCATAAGTAAATGTTTTGTAGATAGCATTTTGATACAGAAACAATATGGAGCAAAAAGTAGTGCAATTAAGGTTTTGTTATAGGGAGAAATTTGAGTGGGACACCTAAAGGGACAGAGCCATTGGCCAGTAGTCTCAAGTTCTCTAGTGAATAAATGCCCCTCAGAGCAGTTTGACAGGAATACTACTGACGGTAAGGTCACTATGCTGCCTGTTCCTATACTAAACCAGCTCAGTCCAGGGCAACTCGCTTAAAGAGCTCACTGCGAGGCGTAATCGCAGGGCCGCTGCTGGCCAAATGGGTGCCCTAAGCAGAAATTTACTTTTGTGCCCCCTCCCCCAAATATTACAGAAGTAAAAATAAAATAATAAAAAAAACACCTACTATAGGGGCCAAAATAGAACTTTATTCAAATAAAAGTAAATACATGAGGGCGCGCGCGTCATCACATGTGCTTAGCCTACTCTGCGTTCACCGTAAAATGCAATATATACGTTTATATTTTTGTTTATTTGTATATGTATATTATTAATATTAATTTATTATTATAATATATAAAAGCGATTTTTTTGAGCAGCTGGGATGGTGCCCCCCTAGGAGTTGGTGCCCTACGCAGACTGCGTACTCTGCGTATAGGGAGCGGCAGTACTGCGTATTCGAATGCTGAAGGAGGCAACAGAACCATTGTAGGGCACACTCACAGCAGGCCATTATTAGCCATATCTGCATGTGCGTGGAAACCAAACTATCCAGGCAAACCCATTGTGTCAGCATGAGGAAAGCATGTCCACTGTGTACAGAATCAGAGAGTGAACTTTTAACCATTGGCCTACCAAAGCAACGATTCCAAAAAAATCCAAATTACAGTGGTCTACAGTTCCTACTTTTGGCATCCTATGTAGGGTAGCAAAACATAGGCAGTGGAATGCAAATATATGTCCGTCTGTCTTGTGATGCTTTGCTTGTTCAGCAGAAAAAAGACAGCCTCAAGATAAATGTGTTATCACGAAATGCAATAAAGGATGAGAATTCTGTAAAAGCCCAGAAAATGATTAGAAGTAAAATATACTTTCTCAGCAAATTTGATATTTTGTGAGCATTGTTGTTTTCAAATCAACACTTCTACAATATTCACTTCTTTCATAGAAAAAAAAAAATGTGTTTTATATTTACAATTTTAATGAGCAGTTTTAAAAAAAAGTCAATAGGATTTTTCCATGAGGCTCGTGGGGCTTGTGCATTTAATGTATTTCTTCTGTAGGGAACTTAATGTAACTAATAGGTACATGTATTATTAATTGCACCTTTTACTTCAGACCCATTTTGCCACCTGACTGGACTGCACAATATTTTCTAATTTAAAATTGCCTGATTACATTTAATTTACGGACAGGCAAAAAAAAAATCTGACCTAATGGCTGTATGAGGCTCCTGGGATTCTTGTAATGTAGCTGAATTTCAATCTCCATGAGCATTGAGCTCAAGGTGTAATAAATTAAAAACGTTTTCCATAATACCTCAAGTAGTGGAAATATAAACTCACCAAAATATATATATATATTTTTTTTTTTACTACAGTATGTAACATAACATGAAACAATCTTTCTTAACACAATTCAGGTTCATGGGGGCTGCAGCCTTTTCTCACTGTGAAGGCAGGACACAACACTGGAGGGGATGCAATTCAATTAAAGACCTCACTCACACACCCACAGACTCACACCACCCTCTTGAAATCCCCAATTAGCCTAACATGCACATGTCATGACCGTCCCAATCTTTCCAAACAACGGATTGGGATAAAAGTGAAAGTCAGAGTGCCAGAGATTTTTAATGTTAAATTGAATAAAAGTAGTAAGAAGCACAAAGCATTGATTACCAAGTTTACAGAACAACACCAAAGATATAGACTATTATTTTAAATTATTTTCCTCAAGAACGGATGTCTTTTGAAAGGTCCTTCCTTTAAATGAAGCTTGGATGCCTACAAACAAGTAGCTCACTCTTAAATAATATGACCACCATGTCATCACATGCTACCTACCTAGCATCACGCAACATCATACCTACTAACCTAATAGCTACTAACTAGTATGGCACCATCCCACTGATGGTACTCCCTTATGGATACATGCAGGGCAGGCTGGGAATTGTATCCCATGGAACAGCTCTGTTGGGGATCTTGCATGCCACCAGGGGGAGCTGCGCTTAAAGTGCTTCCAGTCTGCAATGCTGTGGCACTGGAAGTACTCCCGGGTCCAACATAAAAGAAGCGGAATTTCCTACATCAGTAGTCATAATCTGGAGGACAGTGGATGACACTACATGGAGGGTGTGGAAGGAGACGAGAAAACATATTGTTTTATACTCTTGTGGGAAAGGATTTGGAGGTCTGTGAAGGTATTCTAAATTAAAAAAAAATTCTTTTTGAATCCAGAACAGTGCTTTGTATTTATGTCTTGTGGTTTCCCCCCACCCCAATATTTAAAAAATTACTTAAATTAATCAGGCAATGTGAAACAATCATGAAATACATGTGTTTTATTTGTATAACATGTCAGCGCATCTCAAGATCCATTAAAATTGTTTCTGACTTCTGACAACATCCATTCAAATAAAATTTTTCTGAAAAAATCTGTATGAATACCTATATTTTTGGAGTGAAGGACACCGGCCAAATGAGAGTCTGTAAGTTCTTGATCTTTACATAGGCTGCCCTTTAAGTAGTTGCTTTCTGTGCCCCAGACACTCCCATATTTATGGGCAGAAAATTAGTTCACACCCACCTTTAATGTTATGTAACGACAGATGAGCAAACGCAATTTTGAGAAGATAGAGGAACTTCAGCAATAAATGAAAATTTAGCTTTATAGTGTAAATAATATATTGTTATTTGGAACACATGTATTTCATGTGTGTTCCGTGTCTACAAAGATCTATGTAAGTGTAGCATGACAGAAATGTTGAACACATACCTAAAAGTCTAACTTTTTTCATGTTTTAGAACTAATCACGAAATTTTAACATGAACTGTACAATTTGCCAAGACTGAAGTCCAAATATCAAATAAGCACTTTCACAAAAGGTACAAATATAACAGAAAAAGTGCATTTTTATTCAAGACTATAGCCGAAGAAAAAGAAATCGGGTTAGTGTTCTTCATTGTTATGACTGCTTTGGTGGTACAGTGGTAAGAACTGCTGACTCATAATCAAGAGGTCGCGGGTTTGAGCCTTGCCACGTCACAAAATAAACATTTTGAGTAATATGCTGCTCTCATTGTTACTATTATACAATAAAAGCATACATTTGATTTGAGTCTGTAACAGCCGGTGTAAATGTGTGGTGCTTGTAAATGTTAGTGTTTTTTTTTATTCAGTTTTATTCTTTCAGTCGCATTCACACTCGCCCCGATCTGACACTGCTATTTTCAAATAAAGACGTGTTATAACAGAGGTGAACTCAGATGAGGATGAGGGTTCCACATCAGAGAAAGAGAACAAAAGCCCTCCCTACAAGAAATGTCTACTCACATATAAGAACAACATAGCTGTACTAGGCATAAAGGCGAAAGATGGCACTGTTTGGATGCAGCAAGAGGTCCGGCATCATCCAGTCAGTTAGCCCCACACCTGTCTTTCAAAGAAAAAGCATGGCTTAAAGAGCTCACCAAGGTATCGTGCAAAGTCCAGTTTGTGATTATGTTTAGTGATGGCCTTTATATAAAAACATTTATATGTTACTTATATAAAAGCCAGATCGAATGTTATTTACCTTGATTTATTTATTTATTTATCAACACTCGAATTGGTTCTCTGCCAAAAACCTGTTTTTATCATAATTAATAGTCCTTAAATTGTGAAGGAAGAAAAACAACTTTAAATAATGTGGTAGATGGATGGAAGGGAAGGATGAGCAATTGCTCCTTAAGTGGTTTTCCAAATATTACCAGTTCATCCTACCAGTAGATCTTCAGTCCTCTCCCATATCTATGAATGAAATCAGTTTGTGTTCACCTGGGGCCTCATGTATAAGCAGTGTGTACACACAAAAATGTTTTGTATGAACGTTTCCATGTTCAAATCGCAATGTATAAAACCTAAACTTGGCATAAAGTCTCGCACATTTTCACGGTAGCTCCAACCCTGGCATACGCAAGTTCTCCACTCGGTTTTGCAAACTTATGGCACCCAGCGTCAAAGCAGTGCTACTGTTCCAGTGTGGTTTCCCTTTCTTTTTTAGATCCACATCCCTGACGCAGCTTTATAAATACACTGAAATTAACCGCATACTGTTTATTAGTTTAATGCATCTGATTGTAATTAACCTGTAACAATATAATGGTCCACAGAATGGTCAAATTATTCTAAATACCATAACTGCTTTAGCATTGTTACTCTCATTGCACCTTCTTCTTCTTCTTTCAGCTGCTCGCGTTATGGGTTGCCTGGCGCAACAAGGGAAGGATGGATGGAATAATTAAACATGTACTACGAAGATATTTCAATGTTCCATAAAAGTTCTGAAGAATCGGCATTCTAAGCTTACAGATAGCTTAACGTCTATTACAGCGCTGATTGTGTGGCGATTGGTTACTTGGAGAAAGAAAAGGAAGGACAGCAATTGGAAGTTAGTACATTTGAAAGAGACAGTACTGCTGCAATAAAGTATTATATCGAAGGTAGCACACAGTGCAGCAAGTATCTTGAGTGAGGCATGAACAATCACTTCACGACCGTGTTCTCATGTTTAATAACATGCTTTAACTCCTATCATCATGAAAATGATATCACGTACATACATCTCAGTATTTTAAATATTCAGAGAGCTGTAATATCACAAATGTAATGGATTCTGTGTCCTGTCAGAGGAAGAGAAATCTGGTTTAAGAAGCACATAGTGATTCACACACATAGAGCACATAGAAGATCAAATACAAAACAAAGCATTTAACGTACTACTTTAGTTACGAAGGGATTTGAGAAAATAGTAAATTAAACAATTTTAAGATAAAGTTTATGATGTTCTACTTTAATGACAAAATAAATTACGTGATTAAAGTAGAAATTTAGAGATTAAAGTTGACATTTCGTGCTTTTTTCCCCACTGTGTGCCTATTTTTTTTTCTCTGTACCCTAATAAGCTTTCATATGACACTCAGACAGTGGGCTACGACTCACCTCTTCACGGCGACTTCGATATCTGACAACTTCTTTTTTATTTTGGGCACTATGCGACTTTGTGAACTTGAACTTCCGAATTTCTCCGACACTCTTTGTCATTTAATCAACTTCCTTTGTTGTTTATACCACTGTTAAAACCAACAAATAGTGTGTTTTTCTTTGCTGAAATTTTTCTATTTCCCCCTGTGTTTTTGCCATTGCATTTTCACAGAACGCTGTGCTTAAGGGCTATTTATATTGATTTGCATATTCAAAGAGGTGTAATTCTGGAAGGAGATGGGGCAGGACAGCAGGCACGTGCAGGCACGTGCAGGCACGTGCACGTGCATTACTTTTCACGCTGACCGGGATTTATGTAGCAGAAGAACGTGTAAGTTGGCGTTCGCACAGATTTATGCATCTGGATTTTTTTGTGCATACGCACATTTCCGCTTTTGTCTGTACGCCATTATGCATGAGGCCCTTGATGATCCTTACTTATTACGCACACTTTTTTCTGGGTCATTAATCTCGTCAGCTCCTCCTTTCCTTCTAGCTGTTCTCCTTTTAAACAGCGATTTCTTTGTAAGATTCCATCCCTTTCTTGGATTGCTAATTTTAATTGTTCAATTCCTAACAACATCTATTTTAACACATTCTTTTAAATTACAAATCTACATTGTGCACTTACACAAATAAATTAAAGATTATGTTAAAGTTACAGGAAAGACGGAACAAGACAGACTCTTGTCAATATTAACAATTGACAATATTCTTGACATAGTTAATTCTTCATTAGATACGGGGATCTTCCCAGACTGTCTTAAGACTGCTGTAGTTAAAACCCTGCTCAAGAAAAATAATCTTGACCCCTCTGCTTTTGAAAATTTTAGACCCATCTCTAACCTGCCCTTCTTAAGTAAAATTCTAGAGAAGGCAGTCATTATGCAGTTAAATGACCACCTCAATAAACATGCTATTCTTGATTAATTTCAGTCAGGTTTCAGAACAAATCACGGCACAGAAACTGCACTCGTTAAAGTAGTAAATGACTTGCAGGTAAATGCAAACAGAGGCCATTTATCTGTTCTCATCCTCTTAGATCTGAGTGCCGCATTTGGCACCATTGATCACAATATTCTTAGAAATTGCCTTAGTCAATGGGTGGGCCTCTCTGGCAGTGTCTTAAATTGGTTTGAATCCTACCTGGCAGGTAGACAATTCTTTGTGAGTTGTGGTAATCACATCTCAAAGACACATGATATTCTATATGGTGTTCCACAAGGCTCTATCCTGGGTCCGCTGCTCTTCTCAATCTATATGCTTCCGTTAGGTCAGATTATCTCAGGGCACAACATGAGCTACCACAGCTCTGCTGATGACACACAGCTGTACTTATCAATAGCACCTGATGACTCCGACTCTCTCGATTCACTAACACAATGTCTTACTGGTACTTTGTATTTCTGAATGGATGAATAGTAATTTTCTCAAACTAAATAAAGAGAAAACAAATTTTAGTAATTGGCAATAATGGATACAATGAGGTTATCAAAAATAAATTTGATGCAGTAGGATTAAAAGTTAAGACGGAAGTAAACAACTTAGGGGTAACTGTTGACTGTAATCTGAATTTTAAATCGCATATTCATCAGACTACTAGGACAGCATTTTTTCATTTAAGAAACATAGTAAAAGTTAGACCTCTTATATCATTGAAAGATGCTGAGAAATTAATTCACGTGTTTGTTTTCAGTCGACTAGATTACTGTAACGCACTCCTCTCAGGACTACCCAAAAAAGACATAAATCATTTGCAATGAGTGCAGAATGCAGCTGCTAGAATCCTAACTAGGAAAAGAAAATCCGAGCACATCTCTCCAGTTTTGATGTCGCTACACTGGTTGCCTGTGTCATTCAGGATTGACTTTAAAATTCTGCTTATGGTTTATAAAGCCTTAAATAATCTCGCCCCATCTTATATATCAGAATGTCTGACACGTTATATTCCAAATCGTAACCTCAGATCCTCAAATGAGTGTCTCCTTAGAATTCCAAAAGCTAAACTTAAAAGAAGTGGTGAGACGGCCTTCTGCTTTTATGCAACTAACATCTGGAATAGACTGCCAATAAGAATTCGCCAAGCAAATACAGTGGAGCACTTTAAAAAACTGCTGAAAACACATTATTTTAACATGGCTTTCTCCTAACTTCACTTTAACTTAATACTGATACTCTGTATGTTCAATTCATCATAATAACTATTCATAGTGGCTCTAAAATCCGTACTGACCCCTACTTTCTCTTCTGTTTCTTTTTCCGGTTTCTTTGTGGTGGCGGCCTGCGCCACCCCCACCTACTCAAAGCATCATGATGCACCAACATCGATGGACTGAAAGCCAGAAGTCTACGTGACCATCATCATCAAGTCCTTCCATAAGAACCCTAAATACAAAGAGGACTGTGTGACTAATGTTAGGTAGATTGCCCAGAGGGACTGGGCGGTCTCTTGGTCTGGAATCCCTGCAGATTTTTTTTTTTTTTCTGGAGTTTTTTCTTGTTTTTTCTGTCACCCCTGGCCATCGGACCTTACTTATTCTATGTTAATTAATGTTGACTTATTTTTATTTTTTATTGTGTCTTCTATTTTTCTATTCTTCATTTTGTAAAGCACTTTGAGCTACATTTTTTTTTTTATGAAAATGTGCTATATAAATAAATGTTGTTGTTGTGAATGGTGAATGTTACAGACTCGCAGAGGTGCATTTTGGTTGCCGACTCTAAATGGGTTGTTCTAAGTAGAGTGCTGGTGTGTGGCTAATCTGGCACTTTATCCTGGGTTGTTTTCTGTCTTGCACCAAACTTACCAGCAGAGACTTGGTGGCCCCCATCATTCTGAATTGGATTAATTGGGTTTAGAAAATAAGAGGATGCATCTTGGAAAAAAAAGTTTCACCAATTCTTCTTTGATTCTTGATATTTTTTGTATTATATTGTGTACCAAATTGATTTAGCATCATTATCTTAATCATAAATCTGTATTTATTCAAAGGAACTGAACATTTTGTTTGCAACCTTTTTCAGTTGAAGGTTTAAAAGTGCACTTGATTCAAAGCACACTTTCCATAAAATATTTGAAGGTCCTCAGGATTGTTAAATGTATCCAATTAATCAAATAATTAATGCAATTAATTTGAATGAAAGCCGTAATGAGCACCAAAAGACCTTGCAACCTACCCTGGCGAAAGATCTTTTTAAATCATTGCCAGAGGTACTTAAACACTTAATCAGCGATTATTGAATATTTGTTATTGTTCTGGTACATTGTGACACATGTAATTATCGGTGACCTTAGTGCTCAGTAATTACAGATTAGTAAACACAAGAGCTGGAACAGATCCAATATGTGAGAGGGCCCTTATCAACTGGCTGCATGGGCTGATTTCAAATGATTTCATATAATCTCATAGGTTTTTGGAAGGAAAAAAGTCACTCTAATCATTGCTCAAATAATGAACTTTCAAATTATTAGACATACTGTGATGTCCCTTACCCACCACACACCTTGCAGCAGTCTGACTATGGGACATCTAGTAGTTCATACTGAGGATAAATAAGGGTGGATGAGAGAGACACAGATGGCAAAAGTTTACTGATCTTTAGTAAAAGATATCAAAAACAGCAACAATATCAAAAAGTTGAAGTTAAGTGATAAGGTCCATCATATATTTCCCAAGCATAGGAGTTAAAATGATAAAAAATCTAACCAGAAAGAAAGAACAAAACAATGACTCCAGTTCTTTCCCTTCTCCTTTTTCAGGCTTCTCAAAGAGTTCTTCCAAAGCAAAAATAAAAAAAGATATCAAATCAAACTTACCATATTATCCCCACTCTCAGCGCTTGGGAAAATAAAGAGTTACATGCACCCCTCCAAACCTTTCTTAGGCTGCTCAGGAGAACTTTGATTCACATTCCACTAATGATGGACTTCGAAGGAGACAATTAAAGACAATATCTAGCATTCATTTAAGTATTTTATGTGTCCAAGGGCTCTTGTCCCTCTATCCTGACAGATACCTAACCCAGCCTCTTCTAATTACTTTGTGTACCATCACACAGGTTGCTCTATATGCTGTAATCCAGAAGAAACCTTTAAATTCACAACCCATACTTGTGCACACGTGTACAGCCAACTTCTCTCTAGTAAGTAATCTCTTCTTTCTCTTGGGCCCTCAAATTCACACTCAAATGGCTTTACTAGCACCAGGATGCCTCCTCTTGTCCATACTGTAGCTTTGGATCCTATTTAAGGGATTCATTGAACGTGACAGGAAGTGGAGAATTTTTGTGAGTATTTGTGTTTTTGTTATTGCTTTTTATTTTCAGTTTTTTTGAATCTCTGCTCTGTTTTGATCACTGCCTTTGGATTCTGTTTTGGGACTTTGCTTGCTGTGTCTGCCTTGCCTCATCAGGTATCTCCTTAATGCTCTTCAGAACTTTGTGCTTGCACAGACAGTTTTGTAGAAATACACCTTTATTTTATAAAGATTTGTTCTTAGCCCTTTGGATTTCTAGTTGGGATCTTTGACTGTGTTTTCTCTCCCAACTTTTTGAAAGTATTTCGTATGTGGCTTTTGGGACTCCCCAGATCAGGACATGTAATAAAACATTGCTCTGCTAACACTAACATCCACACAATAAATTTATAAAAAAACAAGATCCCTAGTATCTGGTGTGGGGTAGAGAGTACCCTCTACTCAATACACAAGGTATAAGAGAGGGTCAAGTGTCTGATATGGGAGAAATGGCAAACATCAAAACATTCATGTCCCGCATTGTACAGTAGATCTTTATATATCATACGCTACCATGGCTGTTTGTTTGTTTGTCAAGGATTTTAAATCATCTGTAGCTCGCAAACCGTTTGACTTATTGACTTGAAATTTTGTACACATATACTGTACTACGTGATGGCTACTATCCACTTTCACCGTGATGATTGACCTCCAAGGTTATTCTTCTTTTTACTTTTATTTTATTTTATTGTAGAATTAACTCTTGGCAGTGGGCAGCAGGGCGGCCATACAGCGCATGTGTACGGAAGCCGTTCTCATTCCCTACCACCTTCACCGTCACTTCCCCTATCTCTTCATATCTTAAATCATTCTTGAGGATTGAAGACTTAAGTGCCAGCTTAAGTGAAAAATTAAAGAAAACATACTAAGTAATTGCAACATAAACACTGACTTAATCAGTTTTAACGTGAAAAGATGCTGACGAAAGAAGAGAATCAGCGGGCTGCTAGGGTGGAGAAAAGAAGAGATGCTCAGGAAGCAGCAAGCCCATCAACCTCTGAGGAAACGAATGGTAAACGTACAGAGAAAGAGGATGAAAACTAGGAATGCTCAAATCAAGTGTATTCACTGCACGTTATCGTGCAGTGCACCGTTAGTGGTATTTAAATAATACAGCCATAGTCAGTAAACACTGTCAAGCCACGTCTTTAACAATGTTGTGAATGAGTTCTGTTCTCTTATTTATCATTGAAAGATTTTGTGTATTTTGTGTTTTGTTGTTGTTTTTGTTAATTCTGGGATATTATGTTTCATGTCCTTACTTCTGTTGGTTTTGTTTGTAATTCTGCAATTGTTTACTATCCCTGTAAATGTTCTGATGTGCTTCATGGATGAAGCCTCAGGAGGTGAGGCCACCCTGACATCTCCACTCTTGAACTCTCCCTCTGGCTGTGTTAGTCTGCTGAGCTGCTCTACTAACACTAACATCCTCACAATAATCCTCACATCCAGTTTGATGCAAGAGACGTATAATATCATAATCAAAAGCTTAATTTAGAACTTGTATTAAATTTGAACAGCATGGCCAAGACAACCAAGAAACAAACTAAAAACAGAGAGTACTGTACTTATTTGTTTCCACTTTAAGCACTGTGTGGAATCATATATATCCATTTGTGAAAATGTGTTTTTTTTGGTCCATGCCCTAAACCAGGGGTCCCCAACTCTGTTCCTGGAGGCCCCCGTGCCTGCAGGTTCTCATTCTAACTCTTTCCTTACTGAGTAGACTGTTTTTGCTGCTAATTAACTTTTTTTGAATGAATTTTAATTGACTTGTTTTTTAACAGTTTGTTCCCCTGAATTTCTCCACCATTCCCCTGAATTGCTTCATTTCTTCCCTTAAATGGAATCCAAACAGAAATGAAACGTGAAGTGAGTGAGCCAAGAGAAGACCAAGTCAGGTCCTCGAACTCCAACCAATTTCACTCCAACCCATTGCTTAATTAGGCTCTGATTCTTATT
The DNA here is from genome assembly GCF_016835505.1 of Polypterus senegalus. Classification (NCBI taxonomy): domain Eukaryota; kingdom Metazoa; phylum Chordata; class Cladistia; order Polypteriformes; family Polypteridae; genus Polypterus; species Polypterus senegalus. Next base: position 36,998,107 of record NC_053164.1, read on the forward strand.
GTTAATTAAAGCTGTTCTTTAATTCCATGGCTTGTTGCTGCTCTCATTGTCCAATAGCATACAGTTCCAAAATATTTGATTTTCTCTTTTCCAAGAGCACTGGTAAAATGTTTTGGGGACCTGAGCAGATCAACATTCCTGAGACCTTCATCTTTCTTTATTTTCAGATATTGTATGATGGACACAGTTTTGCTGGTCATGTTTTGTATCTCATTATTGTTTGGCTGCTAATTAAGGAACAAGAAACAACTGAGGGTTCTTAGTCTTCAAGAGCAAGTCACTTAAAATGAATTCAAAAGAAGTTAATTAGGAGCAAAAACAGGTCTCTAATTACAAAAAGCGTTAGAATGAAAACCTGCAGCCACTGGTACCCTCCATGACCGGAAATGGGGACCTCTGTCCTAAATCCTCAGTGTTGATGATGGGACAAAGCAGGCACAAAATAAATAAAGATGAGCTTTATTCATTGACATACCTTCCACACAAGTGTCCTGGACACTTTGAATATCTGGTCCCCCTATAATTTATCATCACAGTGACATCCACAATAGTCACTCACTTTAATAACGTTTGCCTTTCACTTCAGTTTTTTCCCCTCAAATTTGTCATAACTGTAATTGCTTTGCACATCCCATTGCATGTAAATTACCAGCCAGACATGATCAAACAATTAAAAAGGATTTTTATCTTTTTATATATTTATTTTGTTACTAATGGCTACGTTAACTGCCAACTGCAAATTGTTACTGTGTATGAATATGGTGAGTGTGTGTGTGTGTGTGTGTGTGAAAGTGGTCCTTGTGGTCCTTGTGTCTGAATAGAGTCCTATCTAGACCTGTTTTCTGACTTTTGCCCAATCCTGGGGCCTCATGTATAACGCCGTGCGTAGAACTCGCACTATAACATGGCGTAAGCACAAAAGCCGAAATGTGCTTACGCACAGAAAAATCCAGATGCAGGAATCTGTGCGTACTCCAACTTCCACGTTCTTCCGTTACATAAATCCCGATCAGCGTGAAAACTAACGCTCGTGCACGCGCATTATGTAACGCCCCAAATCCTCCCAGAATTACGCCTATTTGAATATGCAAATCAATATAAATCACCCTTAAGCGCAGCCTTCTGTGAAAAGACAATGGGAAAAGCACGGGGAAAATATAAGAATTTCAGCGAATACCAAGTGGAGGCAAAGGAAAAACATACTATTTGTTCAAATAAACCGTGGTATAATCAACAAAATGAAGCTGATCGAGTGACATAGCGTGTTGGAGAAACTTGAAAGCTCACATTCACAAAATTGCACAGTGCCGGAAATAAAAAAGAAGTCACATATCAAAGTCGCCGTGAAAAGAAGGGTTCCAAAATGGACCAATATGACACAAAATAAAAATGTTAGTCATTATCTGAATACATACTATTGTAAATATTATAGATTGTCACATTTTACTTTATTCAGTATACTCTAAAGCCACTCTCCGATGTCACTTTATATATTTAGAAATTTACTCCATATATGCTGTATCATATTGGACATTGTTTATAGCACAATATCTTATATTTACAGTTTTGGCACCCAAATGTCATTCTGTAATTATATTTAAAGTCACAAGTTTTCAGAATTTCCACTGTGTTTGACAGGAGAAGAGACAGATGATTCTTTTGGGCCCTTTTGTTATACTACTTGCCCGCTGTATTGCTGTCACATCAGACCTCAATCACTCAAATTCAAGCTTTTAACCTGATTTGGGGTAGCAACGTGCCAATCCACCTGCAACAGCAGGACGCAAGGACATCCGGTTAAAAATGCAGTAAACTGCCTCTGTATCCTGCTAGAGGAGCCACATCAAATCAAAGAGCCTCTCAAATGACATTAAAACCATTAGGCGGATTGCATGAAGAGCTGACAGACCCTAATGGGATTTCAGAAATTCACTGTGAACTGTATACTTGCCGACTCTCTGACAGATAGTAAGTTTAGGAGATGTGCTTTTCTGAGCAAACTGTCAAGAATAACCACAATGACCGGACTGAGGGGGAAGCTCAAGTAGGAAGGAAGAGTGTCTTTGATTTTTTGTCTATTTATAACAGTGTTGAGTCTTGTCTCTGTCAGCCATTTAATAAGAAAAAAAAAAGCCATTGTGACAGATGCATTGTCTCCTACACGGCTAATGCATCTTATGTATTGGGTGGGGGGGAGATAGAGGTAGAGTTTATGAGTGCTCTAAAGAGAAACAGGCAAAAGTGTTTATAATATATCTGCACTAGGGCTGTCACGACTGATGCATCACAGTCAGGTTTACGAAGGTGGCTTAAGTGAGAGAGATCAGTCCAGCTTCCTTGGTGTGTGCATTGTCATGCGACGACACTCCACGAAAGAGGGAGTGGTTGAGGGAAGAAATGTCGGTGAGTCAAAAGCAGTTTGAGGTGCCAATATCGGCCTTCCCATTTAGTGCCAGTTCTTTTATAAACAAAATAAATGCACAATGGCTTGCAAACAACAGATTTGCTGCCATCGTCAGGCTTCTGCGAGCAATATGAAGTCAGAGAAAGGAGGTTCTGTCTTCAGATCGTCTCCCTGGTCAAAGACATCTCCATTTGGATTGTCATCCCTTTTAAAGCCCAGAGAATGGAAGGGACTGGGTTTATTACCCTCACCGGGCATTTTCTCTGGACTCTGGAGGAAGAACATGACAAGGCTATTAGCAGCAGCACCCCATCTCAGCCCGAGGTGGTATTACATACCTGGAATGAGGCTGGGTGGTGATCCTCAGACATGCATGTGTGACAAGGGAAAGCGTAGGATTCAGAGAGATACTTAGTATTAAATTAGGAAAATCAACGGGATTATGAACTTCTATTAATGTAAGGTAATGCAAGGTATTGCATGTGGGACAAGAGAAGAGCTGGGAAGAGTGCCAAGGAAGTGAGAGATAGAATCTTAACATCTGCTACAGTAGTGCCCCCAACATAACAGCATTGCCAACCTCAGGTCAAAAAAGGGAGATTCCCTGTATCCAAAATAAAACAAAGGTAAAACTGTCACAGAGTACACACCAAAATATACAATGTTACATTAATATAAGGGGGCAGCACGGTGCTGCAGTGGGTAGCGCTGCTGCCTCGCAGTTAGGAGACCTGGGTTCACTTGAGTTTGCATGTTCTCCCCGTGTCTGCGTGGGTTTCCTCCGAGTGCTCCTGTTTCCTCCCACAATCCAAAGACATGCAGGTTAGGTGCATTGGTGATTCTAAATTGTCCCTAGTGTGAACTTGGGGTGTGTGTGTGTGTGTGTGTGTGCACCCTGCGGTGGGCTGGTGCCCTGCCTGGGGTTTGTTTCCTGCCTTGCACCCTGTGTTGGCTGGGCTTGGCTCCAGCACACCCCCGTGACCCTGTAGTTAGGATATAGCGGGTTGGATAATGGATGGATGGACATTAATATAAGAAGATTCTGCATCACTATACCAGTATGCTGCAACCCTTTTATCAGCAATCAGACTAAGGTTATAAAACAAGATCCCTAGTATCTGGTGTGGGGTGCAGAGTACCCTTTGTTCAATACACAAGGTATAAGAGAGGTTCAAGTGTCTGATATGGGAGAAATGACAAAGATCAAAACATTTATGTCCTGCATTGTAGATGTTTAAATAATACAGCCATAGGCAGTAAACACTGTCAAGCCAAGTCTTTAACAGTGTTGTGAATGAGTAGTGTTTTCTTATTTATCATTCAGAGTTTTTGTGTACTTTATGTTTTGTTGTTGTTTTTGTTAATTTTGGGTTATTATGTTTCCTGTCCTTATGTTACTTCTGTTGGTTTTGTTTGTAATTCTAGAATTGTTTACTATCCCTGTAAATGTTCTGAAGTTCTTTATGGGTGAAGCCCCAGGAGGTGGGGCCACCCTGATATCTTCACTCTTGAGCCCTTTCTCTGGTTGTGTTAGTCTGCTGAGCTGGCTCAGGAACAGAAGATCATTCATTTATTGCAAAGTTTGTAGGAATTGTATTCTTTTTTAATTTACTGTTTTTTTTCCAATTCTTTTTCTACTCTGCTCTTAGATAATTTTTCTGGTTTGTGTTCTGGGACTTATTTGCTGTGAATTGCCTTTCTAGCCCAAACCTTTTAACATTTTTTTCTTTTTGAGCATTTTTTGTATTTTTGCATTTTTAGTAAATAAACCTTTTAAATCCCATTTGGGTCTGAGAAGCCTGAGGCAGGCCACTGAATTAACCCCAAATGGGATGACACCTATTTCAGGCAGTCAAAAGGGGCTTGGCCTGGCCTTGCCAGTGAAGCCTTTTGGAGGTCTCCCACACCTTTTTCCATGTGAAGGAACAATACCATAACCTTTTTTGCTTCCATGCCATTTTGTTTTCGTATGGGCGTCACTATGTTGTGGGTGGTTGCTATGCTTTTGCTAGGAAAGGTCAACCAGAAGTGTGTGACATTTCATTTCCAGGTTAAGAATATAAAGGTTGCATCAGGCAATTGCTGGTTCTTCTTGGTTGTTATCAACTCATCCTTCATTGTTTTGAATTATTGTTATGAATATTTTTGCCCTGGTTTTTGGCTAGAATTTATGATTTTGGTTCTTGTCTTGTGTTCATTTTTGTTTTTTGTTTACCAAACTTTCCTGACTGTAATTCTTGAAGCAAGTCCTGCACACTGTTTGCTTAACTAGAAGTCTTATTAGTTCTGACACTCTGCGTGATATTTTTTATTTCTTGTTCTTTTTAAAGTTGCTGCAACCTGGTTTAGACAGAACAACCATTCACCCAAGTACTACCTGCAGGCTTCAACCTACACAAGCCAAAAATGGGGGACTGGCTTAAAAAATTCTAAATGACTCAGAAATATACAAAAATACCTTATGCTGTGTTAATATGCTGTTGAATATATGGCAAATACGAGTTTACGGGTCAAAAATCCATGTGAACACACTAGGATCTATTAGTGGGACAATTCAGAGAAAACAAAGCTACCCAAATTGTCCAAGTTGTGATGTAATTGCATAAAGTAAAGCATATAACCTGGTCAGCCAGCCAGAACTGCATTTGGAGTAAAGTGATGCATATTTAATCTTTTACTTTTTAATTATATTTTTTTATATATTTAGATATACAGTATATGTATATTGATATGTTTAATATATAATTAGGTATATAATTATACTTTTAATTTTGCACTTTCTTTATTTCAATAAAAAATGCTATTTATTTTTAATTGTTATTTGCTTTGCAGGCAAAGTAACAAATCAACAATGACCTTGTGTTTCTCTAAATACAATAGTCTGACTGGAAATCCATGTGAATGAACTCAAGTCAGACAGCAGCACTACAAGGGTGAGAATGACCGTAAACATCTGGCTTGTTAAACTAACTCAAAACACAGTACAGTATATTTATATATTGGAAATGTATTAGCTAAAAATGTAAAAATAAAAAAATGCAGAATAGAAGGGTGTGAATAAAAAGAAAACCGAAAAGTAACAAATCCCAATACAAAATCCAATAGCAACCTCAAGAACACAAGGAATAAAAATCCAATAACACAGAAATATTCAGAATAAGCAATACTGACAAAAACCTCCTACAAAACTCAGTGATAATTTGACAGAAGCCGTCTCATCTCTCAGAATTTAAAAGTGCAGTGCAGTTCTTTGGGCATGATGTCATGGTGGGCCACCTCTTGGGGCTCCTCCCACATAAAACAAGGAACATGTAAACTTTAACACACAGCAAGTAAATACTAAATACTACAGAAAATACATGTAAGGCAGAGAATAAACCCAGGCTAAAACATAACAGATTTAAACAGGTTTGGAAGATCAATGAATAGGTTGGCATTTTTAATGAAGCTCACTTTAACAGGTGAACTGGAGGGTACAATCGTGGATTTTAAAACTAATATCAAATCTTTACAATATGGGAAGAAAATAGAATGTCAAGACAGAACTGCAAAAACAAATGCCACATCCCCAGCAGAAGATGCTTGCTCCCTGGGAATACAATTTTTCTGGAAATAATGTTATAGTTGCTCCCTGTTGTGTTTCAGCCTGGAATCCTCCCATGGCTGGGATTCAAATCTTTGTTTTATACCTTGTTTGTTAATTTTTGAATTATTTATTTATGTTAATGCTTCTTTTCCTCATTATCTGCATTGTGTGCTATATCGTGGGTATGTTCCATTCATTTTGTGGGTGGTCACCCAAGAGGAAAAGCCACCTAACAATCACTGCCAGGAACTGCCTTATAAACCCAGAGGGTCCCCCATAGTTCCTGGAGGTTCATTGTGAATGTGCTCTGGAGTCTGTCAGCTGTCATGTTTCTCTGTGCTTTGTATCTTTGTGATTCTGAATTGTTTGACCTTCTGCTCTGTTTTTTTTTTTTTTATTCATTCATTTTATTATCATTTTATCATTTATCTTTTTATTATTTTATTATTCATGACATTCTATATTCCAGGGACGTGTGGTCAGTGGAGGCAGGTGAGGCAGAGCCTTACCTGTCAAGTTCCAAGTTTCAAGTTTCAATTCTTTATTGTCATGTGTACAAGTACCATGTACAATGAAAAGCTTGCTTGCATGTGCCCCTGCAGACAGTGAACATAGACAAAAAAAATCCCACACAATAATAAATTAATATAAATAAGTAAATAAATAAAACCAGAATCCTAGGAATAAATACAGGCAGTGGCAGAACTATATGTGCAGGTAGCAGTGGAGGTAACACAAGGTTATTGATTGTTCATGAGTCTGATTGCAGTTGGGCAGAAACTGTTCCTGAACCTGGAGGTGTGCGTCCAAATGGACTTTAGTCACTACCCAGGTGGGAGGAGGGTGAAAAGTGACAGCGCAGGGTGGCTGGGGTCCCGCCTGATATGGTTCACTTTCCTGAGACAATGTGTAGTGTGGATGTCATGGATCGTAGGGAGCTGTGTGTCCATGATCTGCTGTGCTGTGTTCACCACACGCTGCAGAGCTCTGCAGTCCTGAACTGAGCAGTTGCTGTACCAGGATGTGATGCATCCGGTCAGGATGGATTCCACAGTACACCTGTAGAATCTGCAAAGGTTTGTTGGGGACATCCGGGCCTTATTCAGTCTCCTGAGGAAGTAGAGGCGTTGTTGGGCTTTCTAAACTACTGCCACAGTGTGACTTGAGCATTTAAGGTCATCAGTGAGGGTGACTCAGAGAAAAAAAAAGCTGCTGACCTGCTCCACAGCCTCACCTCCGATGTAGATGGGGCTGTGCTCTGTTGCCTGCTTGTGGAAATCCACAATTATCTCCTTAGTTTGAGGGTGAGGTTGTTGTCCTGACGCAATTCTTATAAGAGTCTGACCTCCTCCCTTGTAGGCCGTCTCAGCATCCTCACCGTTCATCATGAAAAGTAAAAACACTCATAATGATAACATAAATGTGTGCACTAGTCTGTGCTATAAATTTGTTTTCTGTATGATTCCAGTAACTTTGATCATTTTTATAGTCAAAATTGATGAACTGGCGCATTTCCTGTTCAAGTACAGGGGAAAAACGCAAGATGTGGCAGCAACGAGCCTCACCTCACCTTGGACTGCGCTCTCCCTCACACACAGGGTTGATGTTTGCAATTGCCGTTTAGCTGTTGCTGCCTCTCTGTGTGTCGCCAATCTAATGTTTGCAGACACATTTATTATACACCCTGACTTTCCACAGTCTGGCTAATATCTTTAATGAACGTGTGTGACACATTTAGTCTTGCTGATCTGACATAAAACCGCAGTAAGACGGAACAAGATGAGGCAGACAGTCACGTAATGCACTGAAGGGGGCGCATGTGAGCCCAACAGGTGCTTGTTGCTGCTGTGCTTCTACACAGAAGCGCCAATAAGTTAGTTATCAGAAAGTCAAGTGAACTGCAGTGGTCCCTTTATTTTTATTTTTTGTTCCAACTGACTGCCAAAAAGGAAGATTAAAATTTTTAATGAGGACATTTACAGGAAATTGACAGAGATTTTCTTGGAGAAGGATAGGCGCATGGACTTCATTTACAAATAAATGTAAGACCATAAACAGTTTTCAGTTTTATAAAAAATAGGATCAGACTAAAAAAAAAAAAATCCAATATTTAAAAACTAAATTTTGACCTTAAATAAAATATTCTTTTGTTTTTCTTGTTATCCTTTTGTTGAACAGTCTGTATTAAAATTGGTTAAAGCATCAGAATTAAAAGCTTTTTAAAACAACTAATTATTTCAATTAAAGTCAAAACTGAAATCCGTTTTTTTTGTACACCACTCTTTACTTTCATTTGTATTGAATGAGTATGAATTGTGGAATTGCAACAGCAAATTTAGAACCCATGGAGGGTGCGGAGCAAATGCGCTTTTTCCATTCTGACTCGCCGCTCTAAATGTAACGTTCATTCTTAGCCAAATATGCAACTTACCTCTGTGTGTGTAAAGAATGCTCATGAGATATGAAACATAACCAGCAGTCAATGTGCATGCTGCCAACTGAATAGTGAATAAGCTACTCCTTTGGGTTAATACTGTATATTTGTAACTTTGACTCTGAAGGAGTCAGTGCCTCACCAGCCATGAACCTCACCGCACGTCACTGCCATATTCCATTAAGTGAAGAAACTGAAATTGCAGGAAAAACAAGTAAACATGGAGAAACAGTTCTTTTCAGTTTAGCAAAAGGTGCCCCAGGCATTTCACCTTTATATGTCGGCAGTCTTCCATTTTCTTTAGGATGTAGTCTTTTTTTTATAGCATTTGAGTCAGCCAATCTAGTAAAGACACGCTTTAATGTGATATATATTGATGTTTCAAATGTTTCGCCACGGTCACATACCTTTAAAGGGACGCTGGATCTTCAATGGCTGCTTAAGTTCACACTCCTGCATGTGACCACAGACTGGACTGGAAGGTTTTGCTGGCGGTACTAAACTGTGCTTGTCAAATAACCTGTGATGGTGTTCATTATAAGCAGGCATGATGTAGAATATCAGTGTTGTATCTGACAGCTATTTCAGAAAGTAATGTACCCAACACTGGGGCAGGACACAAAACTGGAGGAAGAGGTACCATGCTGTTGCTCAATTGTGCCATCATTAATAAGCACCTTTCTAAATCGAGGGCATTTTATTGGATAGATAAAAGAAATTGATAGGGAACCCCGGAAACATCATCTGTCTTCACACTTAGATATGTGTGCAGAGAAGGGGAGACCAGCTCTTAAAATTATTATGCGACTCCTTCATCATTCAATTTATTTATTTATTTGCCTTTTGTTGGCTTCTTTTGTTCAGCCTCTTCACAATTTACTCGGTAAAATATTCAAGTGCACCAAATTGATATCTTGTAAATTGTTTGTATCTCCTACTTTTTTGGCTTCCGCTAAACCCCTGCCCTTGAAAACAGCTTTATATTATTAAAATGAAGTGTGTAGGCGAAAAATATTCACAATGGGTTTTTTTTCTATTAAAAGTACAAAGTGTTTTAAAGTAGGGAATGCAGATTTGCACATATAGCAAAAGTAAAATAATCGGGATGCTTCTGAAAGCTTTTATGCTTTTTTTGTTTGTTTGTTTTTTTCGGTGAGATTGAAGCAGTCCTGGTGAGTATATCTAACAGCAGAGTGCCTGGATGTCTTAAAATGCATGTTCTTTATTTATTGGTAATGGCCTCTATGTAATAATAATGTAACAGATGGAGAGAGGGTGGCACACTCTACCAACCTGTGCCCAGTGACATACTGGTTTAATAAGAGAGCTGCAGAGGCATAAAAACAAAATGTAATGTGTGCAGTTGTACGGTAAACAGTGATAAAGAGGCTAATGAGTCAATCACTGCTGTAATAATCAAGCTGCAATTAGTAGCTGTAATTCCCAAAATGTGCACTCATTAAAACACAATGTTGCAGAGGCAAAACCCAATAAATAAAAAGTCCCAAGACACCCCAGCAGAAAATCTCTAAATATTTACAATGAATGTGTTGATGCAAATGAAAAAAACACAAGCAGAATGAAAAACCCCTCGCAGCTTCAGAGACTTTGTGTCAAAGCCTGGGCACTTTGCATTTGGCATTCCCACAGTCCTCCTGTGATGTGGAGCTCAGCTCAACCGTTTTCAGGGGGTATGAGTGTGTGACGGCCGCTTTGTGCTGGGTTGACATCCGCTTCTCTCAGGATAGGCTTCAGGCCCTGGAAACTTTGTATTGGAATAGGCAGCTATGAAAAAATGGATGGATCAATGTTGTGTTCATTGACTGCTTCACAACCTCAGGGACCTTGGTTCAGTTTCTTGACACAGATCAGTGTGCCTGGGATCAGCTCTTTAGTTGAGGTACTAAGGTTTCTTCAGGTAGTATGGGTGCCTGCCACTTGTTTAAGATGATAAGTTGCTTGGTAACTTTAACCATCCAAGCAGAATCTTCTTCCTCCACTATGTCATGATCTGTGTTGCATGTGTTGGTGTTCTCAGTCATCTAAAAGGACAGACAGATAACCTTGATGTGTGTGATGTTTTAATGCGTTAATATATTGTTGATTTTAATGTTTTTTTCACCAACGCCTGGTGGCTTAACAACTGACAAGCTGCTCACAGATGAGTGCATGTGATCACTTGGGTTTAGTTAATTACAGGATGAGAGATGCGTCAGCTTGGGTGGCCACAAGATAAGAGTGGTAGATTTAGTGCTGGAGAAATCAAACCACAAGAGCGGAAAAAGACAGTGAAAGACAAAAGAGCAATCGCTCATCAGATGTTTGTCTGGACGAGAACTCCATGCCAAGAGGATGGGGCAGGCAGCGTCAGTTTGTGTGGAGGTTCTGGGGAGTGTCTGTCTTCGAAATGGGCTGATTTCTACTAAAACAGAGGAGAATAGAAAGAGGCCGCAGGAACAATACACTGGCAGATGGATCCAGAGCGTAGTGGCAAGAAGTTCTCTGAGCTGTGGGGCAGTTCAAAAGTTCTGGAGCGTCAGTTAAGGTGGCTATGGAAAAAGAGAATTGTTGATGGTGTCCTAACGAGGGGAAAAAGGAATGTTTGGATTTTAAATGTATTTGTTTGTTTGTTGCATTTACTTATGGAGCACACCTGAAGGCACTGGTCTGAAAGGCACGGTTTTTAAGATGCATTTATTGAATGCACCTTACGGTACATGCACTGTTGCACTTTGGCACATTAATTCTTTGTTATTCATTGAATTTCTATTTATACCTTTGAACTGAAAAACTTGCCGTGATCCATTTCAGTCAAAACTATTAGTTATCCCAACAGAAGGTGATTTCCATTGACTGTGGTCACTGGGGCATCAGTGGGTGTCCTTTTTATTTCCTGTGGCCGCTGAGAGAGAGAGAGAGAGAGAGAGATGGATGGAAGGAGGCGTGTTGAAGTGTTTCCTTGCATTTGGCACTAGTCCTGTCCACAACTGTATCCTGCCCTGCTCCTGATTCTGAAGACAGACTCCCCCTCCCCATTACCCTGTACTGGTACAGGCATGAATAAACTGTCTTGTTAAGGCATAGCACTGTGGCACAAGGGTTAAATCTCAAACTTCTGGACCTACAGCTCAATTCCTGGCCTGCCTTACATCTCGGCCAATAGCCCCAGGCTGCCAGCTGGAGCCCTGCAAGCAACATAGAGGTGCCCCAAGTTCCAGCAGGGCATCATGGACAATGGAGTTTTTCATCACAGCCCTGCTGGATGCCATGGGGACCTCCAGGGGATGCTGCAGGAAGACAAAGAGACTTTCGTTTCACCTATAACCCAGAAGTACATCTTAGTCAAGGCAACAGAGAGAATGACGTACTTCCAGGATGAAGAAAAAGACTTTTTATTTGACCCGGAAGTTGTAAGGAATCATTGACTGAAGGATGGGAAACACTTCCGGGTCAGGGACTATAAAAGAGACTAAGAAACACCAGAGCGTTGAGCTGAGCTGGGTGGAAGGGTGTCAATGCGTCTGGGAGTGTGGAGGATTAATTATTGTGGTTATCTTTTTTTGTTAATGAGTATTGTGGAGAGGAGGGTGCTATGTGCACTGTGCAGTTCAAATGAAATAATAATTTGGACTTTTATCTGGTGTCTGACGTTTGAGCCGAGGGTTCAAGGGAGCGATAGCACCCCCTATCTGTCACACTGAAAAGAAAACACTGTGACGTTGGATTGTGTCTTTCACTGTTCTTTAAGATTTACCACACAAAGGACTCATATTGAGATTATATACTGTTCTGGCATCATTAGCAGTATTATTATTATTACGGTTATTATTTTTGCTATTATTGTTCATTTCATTATTTTTAATTATCATTACTATTGTTATTTGTATAATTATTATACTTTTGAGATTTAATAAAAATGTAATTTTTCATGCCAAAAAAATGCAACTTTTTTTACATGTTTTTTGGAATAAAATGCAACCCTAAGGAGCTTAAGCAAGTATTCTATATTGTAACAGAGATGAGAGAACACATAAGATGATTTGGGGCATAAACATGATACCCCTATTTAATTGACTTCAGCAAAAACATGAAAAAATTGCAGTGTATCACCGTAGAATAGTGTAACTTTCTTGATGGTCGTATGTTGGCTGCTTCCAGCTCGGGTGAGGTGTCAAACGTATAAGTAGTAGGGAAGCTAGACCAGGGCAGAGTCTGAGGTGAAATCAAATATTTTCATTTACATTTTAGTCTTCTTTGCTGGTGATGGAAGAGAGAACTATTAAGTGAATTTGTTACACCTAAATCATTCCATGATTCCTTCTTTAAATTGGCCATCTTAAAAAGGTGCCTGAGATTCATGGGTTTGGAATTTTAATCCAAACCGCATGTATTTGAAAAACAGGTAACACTTTAGCTTAGGTACTGCAAAAATGGACTTACCGTATATACTCGTGTATAAGTCGGGTCTTGAAATCCGAAAAATCAATCATAAAATCAGACGCCCATTCAAAAATATGACACTTACATTTTTTTTTTACATCTTCTTGCCTCCTCCAATCTCACATCAGTTTCTCAGACACATGGAATTTTGTTGTAGCAGCGCAGTTACCAATTTCTTTCACCACTCCAATGACTTTTAATTTAAAACCAGCTTCATATTTTCTTCTGATCAAACGCTCCATCGTAGATAAGAGATGCTCTTACGATAAAGGTGTATGAAGGTGGGAGATACAAAAAACACAAATCAGTGCAAACGTCGCTTTGGAATAGTTCAGGTATTACCGTGTGGTCACGTAGGCACAATACATAGAAAAAAAGGGCAGTGTGCTCCGTGGTTTCTCTCTCAGGTGAGTGTTAGCATATCATAATCTCTTGGACCAATTGCATCAGTTTTCCACATTCGACTTATACGACTGACATTATAAAATACCGGAAATTGTACAGTAAAATCAAGTCCCAACTTATACGAGGGAGAACTTAAACGCATGTATATATGGTATTAAACATTTACTTTTATGTAATAAGATCTTAACAAAGGCGTATTTTGGTGATAATACACTTACAAAGCATCAGTAAAGTGCTCATTTATCTGTGTAATGTGGCATACTAAAATAACTTTACTTTTCAACGTATGTCTCTTGATATTGCAAACTTTATTATAAGGCTTGTAAATCCTTAATATTCATGAATACTTTTACCAGGATATCAAACACCACACTACCTGGGTGTGTTTTTGCTCCTACTCTGTTCAATGCTTGTATGGACTGGGTGTTGGGCAGGGTCGTGGGATCCAGCGGCTGTGGGGCATCTGTTGGTGAAGAAAGGTTCATGGATCTTGACTTTGCTGACGATGCTGTGATCTTCGTGGAGTCAATGGAGGCTGAGATCGGGGCGCTCGAAAGACTGAGTGAGGAGTCTGACTATCTGGGCTTGCGAGTGTCCTGGATAAAAAACCAAGACCCAGGCCATTAATGACCTCTTGGGCACAGCCATCAGCTGTCTGTCTGTCTGCGGAGAGAGTGGTGAACTTGTTGAGAGGTTTACTTACCTTGGGAGTGACATTCATATCTCTGGTGACTCATCCTATGAAGTCAGTAGACGGATTGGGAGAGCATGGGGGGTCATGAGGTTGCTAGAAAGGGGTGTGTGGTGCTCTCGATGTCTATGTAAATGGATGAAGGTCCAAGTTTTAAGAGTCTTGGTGGAACCATATAGCAAGACATGTACTCTATCCAGTGACCTGAGACAAAGACTGGACTCCTTTGATACTGTGTCTCTCCGGAAAATCCTTGGGTACCGTTGGTTGACTTTGTGTCGAATGAGCGGTTGCTCACGGAGTCCCGAATGAGGCACATTACCTGCATTGTGAGGGAGCATCAGTTATGGCACTACAGCCATGTGGCGTGTTTCCCCGAGGGTGATCCAGCTCGTAAGATCCTCATTGTTGGGGACCCGAGTGGCTGAACCAGGCCAAGGGGTTGCCCATGTAACACCTGGCTGAGGCAGATAGAGGGTCATTTCCGGAAGGGTGGGACTGGACTGCGTATCTGCCTGGAGGGTTGCCAACAGGGATCCCGAGTTGTTTCGTCGTGTAGTGGGTGCAGCAATGCACTGTACCAGTGCATGCTCCCCAACTTGACTTGACTACCTAGAAATAAATAACCACTTTACTGATGCTTTATAACCATTATTAAGTCTAAAAGAACTTTTTTAAGGATTGCGTAAGAGTAAATGAATAATAGATTAATTTTTGCAGTACCTAAACTAAAAGTATTACTGAAAAATATATTGCCTAAATAACAAAGTCAAAACCTTTCTTTTTAATGCAGTGGTTCCCAACCTTTTCGATGCCCTGCACCCCTAGAAAATGCTGGATATGATGGACTCACCCGCTAAAAGAGTAATATCTTTTGAAGATAAAAAAGTGAAATTTCAAGCTTTTAAACCAGAAATAAAACCACATCTGTCACGTCTATCACACTAGGCATTTCCAATTTACAATGGTTTATTCAGTACAATCCATCCCTGGTGTAAGGTTACTGATTTTCCTCTTAATACAATGTTTTAACCTGCAAATTAAAGTTAAAGCAATATAAGGTCTGAGTAAATTAAAACAGCTAATGAATAAAATTAATTAATGACAGTTAATGAAGCAAACTTGGCTCCCATGAGAAAACAATGCGTTTGCTTGTTGTGACTGGAGCTTTGAGGTGGGCTGCATTTTAATCAGAAGAGGAGGAGGAATGATGAGTAGGGTTATCATGATTTTCACTGTCTGCTTCTGAAACAACTTCAAATAAATGTTGCAGAGCTTCATCAGTAGCTAATTGAAGTAGCGCCAAACCAACGTGGGAAGCAGCACAATGCCTCACACACACAGCATTGAATGTGTGCAGTTCTTTCAGTTTGTTAGTATTTACTTTCCTGTACAGGACTGTACACTCCCATTCACATCTTTTCTTTTTATTATTATCATTTCATCTTCAAAAATATTTTACTAAATACTGTGCTTTAACGATTAGAAGTTGATATGGCTATCTTGATGACTTTCTGTCTTTAGTGCAAAGACAAAACTTTCTGGAGGGTAAGTAAGCATGAAAGATGTTCTTAAATGTGTTCTGCTGGGAGACATTTGCATTTATTTGGTATCAGTGACATATCTGGGGAGACAAATCAAAGCAGTGAAATAAATAATCAGAGTCATACATGCAAAAGTATTGACTCTTTGTTCACTGTTAAACAGTTCCTTCTGTAAGTGTGCACGACACTACTCTAGATGTTATGTTCTTCGAGGAAACCACTTTGGTTCCAAAAGTTACTTTTATATATTTAAAGACTGATTGCTTTTGTTATCAACTGTTTTCTAATTTATTTCCTACTGAGTTGTTGGGTTTTGCTGGGGTTTCTGCTACTCAATATAGTCCAGTTGAACATCACTGCCATATTTAGATTTGGGATGTTTATTGCTGTGGACCCCTTGGTTGAAAGTGGAAGGGCTATCATATAGGATCAGCTTAACAACAAGCTCATTTACAGTGCATTCAGAAAGTATTCAGACCCCTCCACTTTCTGCACTTTATTGTGTTACAGATTTCATTTAAAACAGATACATTTGCTATTATTGCCCATGTTTTCAGAAAGGTTTGTAAATTAATTAAAACTCAAAAACTGAGATCATTCATATATATATATTGCTCAAAAAATTACAGGAACACTTTTGAATCAGAGTATAGCATAAAGTCAATGAAACTTATGGGATATTAATCTGGTCATTGAAGTAGCCGAGGGGGCTGTTAATCAGTTTCAGCTGCTTTGATGTTAACGAAATTAACAACAGGTGCACTAGAGGGGCAACAATGAGATGACTCCCAAAACAGGAATGGGTTAACAGGTGTAGGTCACTGGCTTTTTTCCCTCCTCATCTTTTCTGACTGTTTCTTCACTAGTTTTGCATTTGGCTACAGTCAGTGTCACTACTGGTAGCATGAGGCGATACCTGGAACCTACAGAGGTGGCACAGGTAGTCCAACTTCTCCAGGATCGCACATCAATATGTGCCATTGCCAGAAGGTTTGCTGTGTCTCCCAGCACAGTCTCAAGGGCATGGAGAAGATTCCAGGAGACAGGTAATTACTCTAGGAGAGCTGGACAGGGCCGTAGAAGGTCCTTAACCCATCATCAGGACCAGTATCTGTTCCTTTGGGTAAGGTGGAATAGGATGAGCACTGCCAGAGCCCTACAAAATGACATCCAGCAGGCCAATGGTGTGAATGTCTCTGACCAAACAATCAGAAACAGACTTCATGAGGGTGGCCTGAGGACCCGACGTCCTCTAGTGTGCCCAGTGCTCACTTCCTGGCACGGTGGAGCTTGACTGGAATTTACCATAGAATACCAGAATTGGCAGGTCCACAACTGGCACCCTGTGCTTTTCAGAGAGATCAGGTACACCCTGAGCACATGTGACAGACGTGAAAGGGTTTGGAGAAACCATGGAGAACGTTATTCTGCCTGTAACATTGTTCAGCATGACCCGTTTGGTGGTGGGTCAGTGATAGTCTGGGGAGGTATATCCATGGAGGGATGCACAGACCCCTACAAGCTAGGCAACGGCACCTTGACTGCCATTAGGTATTGGGATGAAATCTTTGTACCCATTGTCAGACCTTATGCTGGTGCAGTGGGTCCTGGGTTCCTGCTGGTGCACGACAATGCCCGGCCTCATGTGGCAAGAGTATGCAGGCAGTTCCTGGAGGATGAAGGAATTGACACCATTGAGTGGCCCTCATGCTCTCCTGACCTAAATCCAATAGAACACCTCTGGGACATTATGTTTCGCCACCAGGTTGCACGTCAGACTCTCCAGGAGTTCAGTGATGTGCTGGGAGGAGATCCCTCAGGCCACCATCCGCCATCTCATTAGGAGCGTGCACCTAAACCCTGACTCTGTCAGGCATGCATACAAGCACATGGGGGCCAAACAAACTACTGAGTACGATTTGGAGTTGCTGTAATGAAATTTTGGCAAAATGGACTAGCCTGCCGCATCATTTTTTCACTTTGATTTTTGAGATGTCTTAGAATTCAACCCTCTGTAGGTTGATAATTTTCATTTTCATCAAATGATGTGGCATTCTTTCATTCCTAACACATTACCCAGTCCATATCAGTAGAGATATCCAGCAGGATTATTTCCCATTGAGATCTGATGTGTTTTCAAAGTGTTCCTTTAATTTTTGACCAGTCATATATATATATATATATATATATATATATATATATATATATATATATATATATATATATATATATATATATATATACAGTGGTGTGAAAAACTATTTGCCCCTTCCTGATTTCTTATTCTTTTGCATGTTTGTCACACAAAATGTTTCTGATCATCAAACACATTTAACCATTAGTCAAATATAACACAAGTAAACACAAAATGCAGCTTTTAAATGATGGTTTTTATTATTTAGGGAGAAAAAATCCAAACCTACATGGCCCTGTGTGAAAAAGTAATTGCCCCTTGTTAAAAAATAACCTAACTGTGGTGTATCACACCTGAGTTCAATTTCCGTAGCCACCCCCTGGCCTGATTACTGCCACACCTGTTTCAATCAAGAAATCACTTAAATAGGAGCTGCCTGACACAGAGAAGTAGACCAAAAGCACCTCAAAAGCTAGACATCATGCCAAGATCCAAAGAAATTCAGGAACAAATGAGAACAGAAGTAATTGAGATCTATCAGTCTGGTAAAGGTTATAAAGCCATTTCTAAAGCTTTGGGACTCCAGCGAACCACAGTGAGAGCCATTATCCACAAATGGCAAAAACATGGAACAGTGGTGAACCTTCCCAGGAGTGGCCGTCCGACCAAAATTACCCCAAGAGCGCAGAGACGACTCATCCGAGAGGTCACAAAGACCCCAGGACAACGTCTAAAGAACTGCAGGCCTCACTTGCCTCAATTAAGGTCAGTGTTCACGACTCCACCATAAGAAAGAGACTGGGCAAAACGGCCTGCATGGCAGATTTCCAAGACGCAAACCACTGTTAAGCAAAAGAACATTAGGGCTCGTCTCAATTTTGCTAAGAAACATTTCAATGATTGCCAAGACTTTTGGGAAAATACCTTGTGGACTGATGAGACAAAAGTTGAACTTTTTGGAAGGCAAATGTCCCGTTACATCTGGCGTAAAAGGAACACAGCATTTCAGAAAAGAACATCATACCAACAGTAAAATATGGTGGTGGTAGTGTGATGGTCTGGGGTTGTTTGGCTGCTTCAGGACCTGGAAGGCTTGCTGTGATAGATGGAACCATGAATTCTACTGTCTACCAAAAAATCCTGAAGGAGAATGTCCGGCCATCTGTTCGTCAACTCACGCTGAAGCGATCTTGGGTGCTGCAACAGGACAATGACCCAAAACACACCAGCAAATCCACCTCTGAATGGCTGAAGAAAAACAAAATGAAGACTTTGAAGTGGCCTAGTCAAAGTCCTGACCTGAATCCAATTGAGATGTTATGGCATGACCTTAAAAAGGCGGTTCATGCTAGAAAACCCTCAAATAAAGCTGAATTACAACAATTCTGCAAAGATGAGTGGGCCAAAATTCCTCCAGAGCGCTGTAAAAGACTCATTGCAAGTTATCGCAAACGCTTGATTGCAGTTATTGCTGCTAAGGGTGGCCCAACCAGTTATTAGGTTCAGGGGGAAATTACTTTTTCACACAGGGCCATGTAGGTTTGGATTTTTTTTTTCTCCCTAAATAATAAAACCATCATTTAAAAACTGCATTTTGTGTTTAATTGTGTTATATTTGACTAATGATTAAATGTGTTTGATGATCAGAAACATTTTGTGTGACAAACATGCAAAAGAATAAGAAATCAGGAAGGGGCAAATAGTTTTTCGCACCACTGTATATACACTCACCTAAAGGATTATTAGGAACACCATACTAATAAGGTGTTTGACCCCCTTTCGCCTTCAGAACTGCCTTAATTCTACGTGGCATTGATTCAACAAGGTGCTGAAAGCATTCTCTAGAAATGTTGGCCCATATTGATAGGATAGCATCTTGCAGTTGATGGAGATTTGTGGGATGCACATCCAGGGCACGAAGCTCCCGTTCCACCACATCCCAAAGATGCTCTATTGGGTTGAGATCTGGTGACTGTGGGGGCCATTTTAGTACAGTGAACTCATTGTCATGTACAGGTAACCAATTTGAAATGATTCAAGCTTTCTGACATGGTGCATTATCCTGCTGGAAGTAGCCATCAGAGGATGGGTACACGGTGGTCATGAAGGGATGGACATGGTCAAAAACAATTCTCAGGTACCCCGTGGCATTTAAACGATGCCCAATTGGCACTAAGGGGCCTAATGTGTGCCAAGAAAACATCCCCCACACCATTACACCACCACCACCAGCCTGCACAGTGGTAACAAGGCATGATGGATCCATGTTCTCATTCTGTTTACGCCAAATTCTGACTCTACCCTTTGAATGTCTCAACAGAAATCGAGACTCATCAGACCAGGCAACATTTTTCCAGTCTTCAACTGTCCAATTTTGGTGAGCTCGTGCAAATTGTAGCCTCTTTTTCCTATTTGTAGTGGAGATGAGTGGTACCCGCTGGGGTCTTCTGCTGTTGTAGCCCATCTGCTTCAAGGTTGTGCGTGTTGTGGCTTCACAAATGCTTTGCTGCATACCTCAGTTATAACGAGTGGTTATTTCAGTCAAAGTTGCTCTTCTATCAGCTTGAATCAGCGGGCCCATACTCCTCTGAGCTCTAGCATCAACAAGGCATTTTCACCCACAGGACTGCTGCATACTGGATGTTTTTCCCTTTTCACACCATTATTTGTAAACCCTAGAAATGGTTGTGCGTGAAAATCCCAGTAACTGAGCAGATTGTGAAATACTCAGCCCAGCCTGTCTGGCACCAACAACCATGCCACGCTCAGAATTGCTTAAATTACCTTTCTTTCCCATTCTGACATTCAATTTGGAGTTCAGGAGATTGTCTTGACCAGGACCCCTAAATGCACTGAAGCAACTGCCATGTGATTGGTTGATTAGATAATTGCATTAATGAAAAATTGAACAGGTGTTCCTAATAATCCTTTAGGTGAGTGTATATATATATATATATATATATATATATATATATATATATATATAGACATATGAAAACGTTTGGGAACACCTCTTAATTCTTTGGATTTTTGTTTATCATTGGCTGAACTTTCAAAGTAGCAACTTCCTTTTAATATATGACATGCCTTATGGAAACAGTAGTATTTTAGTAGTGACATTAAGTTTATTGGATTAATAGAAATATGCAATTTGCATCATAACAAAGTTTTAACAGGTGCATAAATGTGGGCACCCAACAGAGATATTACATCAGTACTTAGTTGAGCCTCCTTTTGCAAATATAACAGCCTCTAGACGCCTTCTATAGCCTTTGATGAGTGTCTGGATTCTGGATGGAGGTATTTTTGACCATTCTTCCATAGAAAATCTCTCCAGTTCAGTTTGATGGCTGCCGAGCATGGACAGCCTGCTTCAAATCATCTCATAGATGTTCGATGATATTCAAGTTAGGGGACTGTGGTGGCAATTCTAGAACATTGTACTTCTCCCTCTGCATGAATGCCTTTGCAGATTTTCAACTGTGCTTTGGGTCATTGTCTTGTTGGAATATCCAACCCATGCGTAACTTCAACTTTGTGACTGATGCTTGAACATTATCCTGAAGAATGTGTTCATATTGGGTTGAATTAATCCAACCCTCAACTTTAACAAAGGCCCCAGTCCCTGAACTAGCCACACAGCCCCACTGCATGATGGAACCTCCACCAAATTTGACAGTAGGGAGCAGGTGTTTTTTTTGGACTGCGGTATTTTCATCTGCCATGCAAACTGCTTTTTGTTATGACCAAATAACTCAATTTTTGTCTCATCAGTCAAAAGCACATTGTTCCAATATGAATCTGGCTTGTCTAAATGAACATTTGCATTCAACAAGCGGCTCTGTTTGTGGCGTGACTACAGAAAGGACTTCTTTCTCATCACCCTGCCATACAGATGTTCTTTGTGTAAATTGTGCTGAATTGTAGAACGATATACAGATACACCATCTGCAGCAAGATGTTCTTGCAGGTCTTTGGAGGTGATCTGTGGCTTGTCTGTAACCATTCTCACAATCCTTTGCATATGACGCTCCTGTATTTTTCTTGGCCTGCCAGACCCGCTGGTTTTAACAGCAACTGTGCCTGTGGCCTTTCATTTCCTGATTACATTCCTTACAGTTGAAACTGACAGTTTAAACTTCTGAGATAGCTTTTTGTATCCTTCCCCTAAACCATGAGACTGAACAATCTTTGTTTTCAAATCTTTTGAGAGTTGCTTTGAGGATCCCCTGCTGTCACTCTTCAGAGGAGAGTCAAAGGGAAGCACAACTTGCAATTGACCACCTTAAATACTTTTTCTCATGATTGGACACACCTGTCTATGAAGTTCAAGGCTTAATGAGTTAATCCAACCAATTTGGTGTTTCAAGTAATCAGTATTGAGCAGTTACATGCATTTACATCAGAAAAATTACAAGGGGACCCACATTTTTGCACAGCCAGTTTTTCACATTTGATTTAATTTCATGCAACTAAAGACTGCTACACTAAAAACCCCAGTACTCAGATGTTCCTAGGAAATGAAAGACGTACCACTGTTATCTTTTTTGTTGAATGAGAGTCAATTATTATGCAGGCTGGGGTTCCCAAACTTTTTTATATGACTGTATATATATACTGGTGGCTTTGTGGCTGAAGGATCTGCACTGTTCATTTGAAGGTTGTCGGTTCAAATCTTAGCAGAGACAGAAGGAATGCCACTCGGTTGGGCTCGTGATTCGGGTCCTTACCCTGCAATTGCTGACCCAGCGCTCTTTCCCCAAAACTATTGGGAGAGTAAGCTGGGGTATGTGAAAAGTGACAAATTCCTAGTACAAAAAATTGTATATGGTGATATATAAAAATCACAAAAAAAATCTCTTTTAATGCAATGCAGGGGAGAAGCCAAGAATTAGAAAGTCAGAAAACTATCACAATCAAAAAGGGTTATTTATATCATCATTGAGGTGACAAGTCAAACAAGACATCCCCCTAACAACCAAAGTTTGCACTTCCCAACTGTAACCCAGAATGGTGTTGCAGTAAAATTAAAAACAAAGATGTTAATGTTCTTGATAAAAGCTTCCCATGCAAGTATCATTTATGCCAAAACATTTTCCATAGTAAAAACATAAGGGATAAGCTCTATTTTAAGCAAGAAAAATGTTTTTTTTTTATTCATGGCACTGCAGGCATTTCACTGTTTTGCTATAAGGCGGAGCGGCTTTCAAATGTGTAACAGACACAGAGAAATTTACAATACAATACAATACAGTTTATTTTTGTATAGCCCAAAATCACACAGGAACAGGCCCTGCCTTTTGACAGCCCCCCAGCCTTGACTCTCTGAGAAGACAAGGAAAAACTCCCAATAAAAACCTTGTAGGGAAAAATGGAAGAAACCTCGGGAAAGGCAGTTCAAAGAGAGACCCCTTTCCAGGTAGGTTGGGCGTGCAGTGGGTGTCAAAAGTAGGGGGTCAATACAATACAATACACAGAACAGAAGAATTCCAAATTTGACACAGTAAACTAATCTGTAAATGAAGTTGAGCAGAGCAGCTCCTTGTTTTTGATTCGGCATTGCTTTTCAATGGGAGTTAAATTTCAAAACTTTGCACAGCATGCAGTAGTCAAGATATCTCAACAAAAACTGAACTTTCATGACAAGCGTCCTCAGCAAATAAGTGCACCTAAAAAAACTGTTCCTCTGGAAATTGAGTTACTACATGCGGACAGACAAATTGTGTTATGAATTACCAAATGTTTAGATGCTTTATTATTGTTTTTGTCAATTTTGAGTTATAGTTCACATCTTTATGTTTTTTTCTGTTAATTGTATATGTGATTTTGTAACAGTGTATTGTCCCTTTTAATGGACTGATGTTCTTTGTCCTTTGTGGGTGGAGCTCAAAGAGGCGGGGCCACCCTGATGTCAGCACTCCTGGCCCTCCCTCTGGCTATTTAAATTAAATTCTACAGGCTTGGAGTGGAAACCATTGTTGTTTGTTGCAGTCATAGTAAGCTGTGTGTTATTGTAAATGTGATCTTCTTGCATCCATCATTGTTCTTTTCTGTTTATTGGTTTCTGTTGCTGGGTTTGTATTTGTGAGACTTGTTTGTGTTATGACTAGGAATCCCAACACATGTACTGTAAGTATCAAAACATTGCAAAAACACTTCCAATAATGCCCACTAGAGGGGAATACACCGCCAAACTTTGGCTAGATAAACAGGCAAACAAAGAAACTTCATAAAAAACCAAAAGGTTTCAATCTTAACAAAAATACTCTGTCACGCAGAGAAGCTCCGTTGAGAACGATGGCAAAATAGAGTTGCCTAGAAAGAAAATGCAATCCAATATGAAGAAAGCCCAAGAAATTCAGAGCATGAATTTCAAAATCTCAAAACTAAGAAAGCACATAAAGGGCACAAGAACTCACCAAACACCAAGGGTGCACCACAATCAACTGCCAGGAACTGAGGGAGACCCTCCAATTTATAGGGTGGAAGGTGGATTCAGGTGGCAAGAGGCCGTTGGTTAGATATTTCCAACATCTGCTGGGACATATGTCCTCTGGTGTCAGTGGAGAAAAAACTGCATGTTCCCATGTCCATTGGACTATGAGGTCTATCTGCTGATTCAGTGGGTGACAAGACAACATTCTCACCATTAATGTCAGCATAACAAGGAGAAGCTCATAGACTTCAGGAAGCAAATGGCAGACCACACTACCATTGATATGGGATGCTTTCAAAAAAGAGAGTAGCTTTAAATTTCTTGGGGTGTGACAGAGGGTAGCTGCTAAAACAGGGTTAACAATGGCCAAGGCAACAGCACACAGAATAGATGAAAACAACACACTACAGTGGTGGCTACAGGAAAAAGAAAAAAACATCTTATAATACATACAAATAAAAACAGACTAAATCAGGGACATCCTTCGATGTATGCTCCTGTGACTCAAAAAAGAGAGAGCAGCACATGGAGGTATTCAGAGAAGGGAAATAAAGAGGACACTTGGACTGAAGCACATATCCTACTCTGACATGCTAATAGAATACAACCTAGGATGCTTTGTGGTGTCCTGATCCACATCTTCCATATTATTAGAGGCATTGACAAACTTGATTCATTGGGATTCTTTGAGATCACTAGTGAAGAACCAAGTACTTAAAGAAAGAAGTGGAAAGGAAGGAATCAGGGTACAAAATGATGTGGGAAACTACAGCAACCTCTGAGTCGTGTAGTTAAAATCGAAATTTAAACAAGTTTTAAAAAGTATCTGGATATGATACTGGGGTAACTTAGCTATGCTCTATGGACTGAATGTGCACCTCTTCTTTGTCAAATTTCTTTATGTTCTAATGATCTGGAAAGCAAAAAGCTGTTCCCTTTAGAAATCCCACTTACTACGCCATGAGGTATTGTTCTATTGCCTTTTCACAAATTTCTTTACAGTAAATGAAATACAATTTTGACAGTATGGAGTTAAAAGGCACATTTTGTATAAAGGAAATGTTTGATAAAATAAATAAAAGGTAGGCTTTCAAGTGATCTGCATGAGTTTTCTTCTGTAAACATTAATCATAGTTAGCACTGGGCACAAGCTGGATTGATTCAGTGTGAGCTGAAAGTTTAGCCAATACTGTAATACAAAAAAATCAATTGGTCTTTCATGTAGAAAAGTAAATATTCCCTAAATGCATTGCAGCCAATTTCACTCTGTGTCTCTGAGCTTTTGCCAGGTCAGACTTGTCAGCTGGAGAACTGTGTCTCAATTTGAGTTTTCTTTTGTGATCAATGTTTTTTCAGAGAAATTTTAATTTTCATAGCAGTGTGAAACAGTAGCTACCTCTTTTCATAAGTGCATGATTCTATGAGAGAGCGTAGTTGGCAGGAATTTATTCTGAAGTGCAAAGCAGTCTGTCCTGGATTCTTTTATAATTATGATGGTGTTTAAAGTTTATTGGAAAATTGGAAATTTTGAACTCCTCAAATCATAGAACCCTAGCTGATAGGTTACACACAAACACACACACACACATACATATATATATATATATATATATCATCACAGGTGGCTGGGGGGGGGTGACCTGGCCGGGACGCCACACCCAGAAGTGCTGGGGGGAACAGGAGCGGGGACACCCGGAGTGCTATGAGCAGTCGCCATTTGTGCCACACTGGGGAGTGCCGGTGGAAGATTGTTGGGAGGCACCTGGAGCACATCCGGGTGACTATAAAAGGGGCTGCCTACTGCCATATGAGGACTTGAGTCGGGAGGAAGAGGACAAGGCCTTGGAGGAGAAGAGTGGGGGCAGCCCGAAGAGAAGTGAGGCATTTGATTGGTGGCCTGGACTTTGGGAACTTTGGGGTTGTGGTGCACTTCTGTAAATAATAGTATGTATAATAAACGTGTTGTGGGTGACCTGAACGTGTCCACCTGTCTGTGTCCGGGCCGGCTTCCACTATATATATATATATATATATATATACAGTAAATACAGTAATCCCTCCTCGATCACGGGGGTTGCGTTCCAGAACCCCCCGCGATAGACACCATATGTTTGTGTAGTTATTTTTATATATTTTAAGCCCTTATAAACTCTCCCACACTGTTAACATTATTAGAGCCCTCTAGACATGAAATAACACCCTTTAGTCAAAAGTTTAAACTGTCCTCCATGACAAAACAGAGATGACAGTTCTTTCTCACAATTAAAAGAATGCAAATAGATCTTCTCTTCAGGAGCAGAGAATTTCAGAGAGAGAGAGCGCTCGCAAAGAAAAGCAAACAATCAAAAAATCAATACGTGTGCTTTTAAGTTTGCCGCGGCATTTTTTAGAGGAGCGTCAGTATCTTCCAAGCAAACAGCCCCTCTGCTCACATCTCTGTCAGGCGCAGAGAACGTCAGAGAGAGAGAGCGAGATTAAAGCAACAATCAATGCCGAGCACCGCAATAAAGCGGCATTTTTTTAGAGGAGCGTCAGTATCTTTTAAGCAAACAGCCTCTGTGCAAACAGCCCCTCCGTCAGGCGCAGAGAATGTCAAAGAGGGTGAGAGAGAGGCAGAGACAAGCAAACAATCAAGCTCCGCGCGGGATGCATATCTTATAGCATTGAGGAGTTTTAGTTAATATGTAATACATGCTCTGATTGGGTAGCTTCTAAGCCATCCGCCAATAGCGTCCCTTGCATGAAATCAACAGGGCAAACAAACTGAGGAAGCGTGTAGCACGAATTAAAAGACCCACTGTCTGCAGAAATCCGTGAACCAGCGAAAAATCTGTGATATATATTTAGATGTGCTTACATTTAAAATCCGCGATAGAGTGAAACCGCGAAAGTCAAAGCGCGATATAGCGAGGGATTACTGTATATATATATATACTCAGCAAAAAAAGAAACGTCCCTTTTTCAGGACTGTGTATTTCAACAATAATGTTTTGAAAATCCAAATAATTTTACAGATCTTCATTGTAAAGGGTTTAAACAATGTTTTCCATGCATGTTCAATTAACCATAATCAATTAATTAACATGCACCTGTGGAATGGTCGTTAAGACCTTAACAGCTTACACAAAGTAGGCATTTAAGGTCACAGTTCTAAAAACGCAGGACACTAAAGAGACTTGTCTACCGACTGTGAAAAACACCCAAAGAAAGATGCCCAGGGTCCCTGCTCATCTGCGTGAACGTGCATTAGGCATGCTGCAGGGAGGCATGAGGACTGCTGATGTGGCTAGTGCAATAAATTGCCATGTCCGCACTGTGAGACGCCTAAGACAGCACTACAGGGAGACAGGAAGGACAGCTGATCATCCTCGCAGTGGAAGACCACGTGTAACAACACCTGCACAGGATCGGTACATCCGAATATCACACCTGCGTGACAGGTACAGGATGGCCACAACAACTGCCCGAGTCACACCAGGAACACACAATCCCTCCATCAGTGCTCAGACTGTCCGCAATAGGCTGAGAGAGGCTGGACTGAGGGCTTGTAGGCCTGTTGTAAGGCAGGTCCTTACCAGACATCACAAGCAACAACGCCGCCTATGGGCACAAACCCACCTTCACTGGACCAGACAGGAGTGGCAAAAAGTGCTCTTCACTGATGAGTCACGGTTTTGTCTCACCAGGAGTGATGGACGGATTCTTGTTTATTGTCGAAGGAATGAGCATTACACCGAGGCCTGTACCCTGGAGCGGGATCGATTTGGATCGATGGCTAGGGCCATTCCCCCCAGAAATGTCCAGAAACTTGCAGGTGCCTTGGTGGAAGAGTGGGGTAACATCTCACAGCAAGAACTGACAAATCTGGTCCAGTCCATGAGAAGGAGATGCACTGCAGTACTTCAAGCAGCTGGTGGCCACACCAGATACTGACTGGTACTTTTGATTTTGAGCCTCCCTTCATTCAGGGACACATTGTGAAACATTTTTAGTTTATGTCTTATGGTGTTGACTCTTTTAGTGTTCATACAAATATTTACACATTAAGTTTACTGAAAGTAAAAACAGTTGAAACTCAGAGGACGTTTCTTTTTTTGCTGAGTATATATATATATACTGTATGTATGAATATATATTCAATACTGCAATGCCTTTTGATGCTGCTCTTTACCCTCTTAACTCTCCTGTCATGCTTCTCACTCCATCCACATGTAGCCTCTTCAGAGGACTACCCTTAACTTCATTCCTACTTGAGAATTGACAGCTGTGACTACAGACCAGCCATGCGATACTCAGGGTACAGCTTTTATATGAGAGTTTCTGCCGTAGTCCCAGGCTGTTCATTGAGGCTTGCCAGAGTATCAAATCATTTTTGTTTTGTTTGTGTTTCTAGACTCTGCTTAAGGCTTCATGGATGTTTTACTTCATCCTCTTGTTCTTGATCTTATCTCTCTGCCTAGTGATATCACTGCCATGTGCTGAAAGTCAAGTCAAGTTCATTGCCGTGTTTGCACAGTACAATGAAATTCTTACTTGAATTTCTCCTCATAGCAAAAGACAAAAATACAACACATAAAATAAATGTTTAAATAAGTAAATGAATAAATAAATTAAAAGGATACGTAGCCTGCAACATACAGTATTTAGTGGTTTTAGAAATTATTCAAACCCTTCACTTTTATGGATTTAAGTTCAGGCTTTGGCTAAGTAATTAAAGTAAATTATCATAGTTGTCCTTCAGCCACTCCTGAATTGTCTTTGCTTTCTTCTGAGGGTCATTGTCCTGTTGAAGGTCACCCTTTTGGCCCAGTCTGAGTTCCAGGGAGCTCTGGAGCAGGTAATCATTAAGGATATCTCTGTACTTTGCTGCATTCATCTTTCCATAAGCCCTATCTAGCCTACCAATCCCTGCCACTGAAAAACAACCCCACATCATGATGCTGTCATCATCCTGCTTTTATCACTGGAATGGTATTGCGTAGGTGAAGAACAGTGTCTGGTTTTCTCCAAGCGTGATGCAAACTTGGTTTCAACAAAGTAGAAAATTTTATTTCTGACAGTCCAAGAGTACTTTGAGTGCCATTTGTAAACTCCACACTGACTTCCATCTGTCTTTCACTGAATTGAGGCCTATCTGCCATAAAGCCCAGATCAATAGAGTTAGGTAGTGATGGTTGTCTTTCTGGAAGTTTCTCTCATTTCCACGCAGGCTCTTTGGAACTCAGCCAGAGTGACCACTGGGCTCTTGGTCACATCTCTTCCCAAGGCCTTTCTCCCATGATTGCTCAGTTTCGCTGGTCAGGCAGCTCCAGGAAGAGTTGTGGTTGTTCCAAACTTCTTCCAATCAAGAATTATGAAAGCCAATGTGCTCTTGGGATCCTACAATTCTGCAGGGATTTTTCGTAGCATTTCGTAGATATTCCTATCTGTAAGCTCTGCAGGCAATCCCTTTGTCCTCATTGCTTGGAGTTTACTCTAACTCCATTGTCATCTGTGGGACCTTCTATAGACAGATGTGTGCCTTTCTTAGTCATGTCCAATCTCACTTGAATTAGCCACAGGTGGACATCAAACAAGGAGAAGATGTCATGTTTCAGCCAGCATTGTCTCCCTGTCTATGGTTCAAACTCATATTTTGGGTCTATTTTGTCTAATTTTATGTCAGTTATATGTATTTATTATATTAATTTGTATGTTGGAAAAGGGGAAGAGCCTTAGTTATGTCCCTTGTCCTTTGCCTGCCTATCACTGCCAGGAAAGGCCCTCCACCCTATTTAAGGGTTCACCTCACATAGTTCCTGGTGGTTCATTGAATGCACTGGGAGTGGAGAGTATTTTGGTGAGTTTATGTGCTATTGCTTTTCTTTGTGTTTTCTGCAATTTCGACCCTGTGCTCTGCTTTTGACTTTGATACCATGCATTATTGATATTTTTGAACGTCCACTCTGTTTTTCAACCATGATTTTTGGATTCCATATTGGGACTTTATTTACTGTGCATCACCTTGCTGTTTAAGGCATCTCCTTATGCTATCTGGAGATTGGGGCTTGCACAGCCATTTGGTGAAAATAAACCTTTTATTTTAGCAAGATTTGTCTCGATCGTTTTTGTTTCTAGTCAGGGTATGTTGATGGCATCTACCACCCTCTAGTGGGTAACCTTGGGAGTGATTTTGCAGCTGTGCTTTTTAAACTCAAGCAACCTCATAACAGTAGAAACATCTCAATTACAATCATAAGAATGGGATGCACCTGAGCCACATTTCAAGTATCATAACAATGAATATGAATACTTGGGTGAATGTGATGTTTCAGTTTTTTATTTTTAATAAATTTGCAAGCATTCTTAAAATGATGTTTTCAGCTTATCATTCTGGGGTACTGAGTTTTGCTTGATGTGATGAAAAATTGAATTGAAATAATTTTAGGATAAGGTTGCAACATAACAAAATGTGTAAAGAGTGAAAGGGTCTGAATACTTTCTAAATCATTGTTATTATGACTGCTTGTTCAGAAACCTTACAATCTTGGGGTAGAAACTGTGCCATTGCAAATAGCCCTCTAGTGTTCGCCACAAGGGAAGATTAAGAAAAGTGATTGAGCAGGATGGCAGAGGTCTTTAAGGAGCCTGCTTGCCATTCTAAGGCAGTGAGTGTTGTGTCCTGAACAGAAGGCAGCTGGTGTCAGAAGTTTTCTGTGCCGCCTTCATCACCCTCTGCAGTGCTTTACCATCTTGAGCCGAGCAGCTGCTCTATGAGGATGTGTTGCAGCTGACATGGATGCTACTGTGCACCTGTAAAAGTTTGTGAGAGCAAATGAAGAAATGTGAGCAGCTCTCAGACATCTGAGGATGCAGAGTCACTGGTGATGAGCGTTTTTGACAAGAGCCATAATGTGTTGTTCTTCTCTCTTCAGGTTGTCAGTTATATTGACCTTGTGCCTGATTTTTACAATATCTGTTCCTGGTTCAGCAAGGCTGGCTACTTATACACTGTAATTGATCTAATTGTTCCTCATGTTGTTTGCGTGAATGTGGCGCCTGCTTCCACTGTCACCAGAATCACACATCTTAGTCCATCATTTAGCAGCCGTAGTAGTAATAATAGTAATAATATTATCACATATGTTTAATCTTGGAGTAGCCTCACTGAAAATGAGGTGCCATGCAAAGCAGAGCTGCAAAGAGTGATGTGACAGGATTCCATAAGTACAATATTGGAAAGCATTCCAAGTTGTTTGTATTGATTTTATATGAAACACTCTCTGATAGAGCACAACAGAAAACAAACCTACAGTATATGAAAAGGGACTGAATATTAACATAGCCCAATTAATATGGGATAAGACATTGCTCTGTAACCCCCGTGTTTCTGTCATAAAAAATGAAAGAGAGGTACCACTAGGACACCATTAGAAATCCGGCTGAGGCAGGAGTTGGTGCCACCGTCATTGCCAGGTGGAATCGATTACTCTGCTGCTCGCTAAAACCATTGTGAGCTCTTTACTTTCAAGTGAGTGTGGCTCATCGGTTTCTAGTCTTAGTTATTGATGAGCATTGCTGTACTTGCTTTGTTCTTCTGGTCTTTTTCAGTTGATCTTCGTTTGGCATTTGCTAATGGATTGTTTTCCTAGCTTGAAGCTTTGGTTCTTTCTGATATTTTAGCATCATCTTTGCATGTTCTTATTTTAGTTTTGTATTGATTGGTTTGTATAATGGCCTTTATTTATTACACCAGATTTTCTTGTAAACTTGCTGTCCAAATTTGGCCTAAATTACTGTGAAAAGAAACTCTCTTCTCCCAGGGCAGACATGAACCCTTGGTACCTACTTCAGTCTCCATGCTCGACTGTGTGTTACAGTATGTAATTGTTAAGACACACAGAGGGCCAAGGATTATGTGAGATGTCGAAGGGAGTGGGAGAATTCAAACAAGTACTGATACTCTCATATAAGTCGGGTCTTGAAACCCGAAAAATCGATGATAAAAAATGAAACCCGACTTGTTTGCTCATTCAAAAATATGATACTTAGATTTTTTTTTTAGATCTTCTTGCCTCCTCCAATCTTGCATCAGTTCCTCATACACATCGAATTTTGAGGCAGCGCAGTTACCAACTTCTAATGCCACTTCATCGACTTTTAATTTAAAACCAGCTTTGTATTTTCTTCTGATCGAACACTCCATTGTAGATAAGGGATGCTCTTACGATAAAGCTGTGAGGGTGAGGGTGTGAGATACAAAAAAACACAAAACAGTGCAAACGTTGCTTCGGAATAGTTTGGGTATTACTGTGTGGTCACGTAGGCACAATACATAGATAAAAAAAAGGCAGGTGTGCTCCGTGGGTACTCTCTCAGGTGGCCGTTAGCATATCATAATCTCTTGGATGAATAGCGTGACTTTTCCAAATTCATCTTATACGATCGATTTTATAAAATACTGGAAATTATATGGTAAAATCAAGCCCCGACTTATCAGAGGGAGAACTTAAACGCAAGTATATATGGTAATAGCAAAGCTGAGCAGAAAGTTAAAAATGGGAGATCAACTGATACTGGCAAAGCAAGAACAAAAACTAAAACCAAAAGCAAACTTGAAACCCAACCTAGCACAGGGCCTATTTGAGATTTCAACTAACTACACTAAAGATTTTGAAGGAGGTTTTATGTACCAAGGGAGAGCACGGCTTGAACCTGCTGATTTATTTAAATTGTGACATCCCTGACACCAGAAACGAGACAGCAGAAGTCATGTGATGCATCAAAAAATGTCATGTAAACAATTAAAAACAAGAAAGGATTAAAAATACAAAGTTAATTACAACTAAAATGAAACTTCAAAACATATTTATGATAATAGCAAAATACTACAGTGACAAAAATACACAAGGGAAATACATTTTAAAGGTGTTATACATTTATTTAGTTCTAATTTGTGTTTTTCTTTACTTCATAATTTTGTTTAAATTTTTTTTTCATTTTGATGTTTTGTTTTGTTCCTGTCTTGCTTTTCTTTTTTATGTCAATAATCTCTGGTGGCTGGAGGATCAGGCTAAAGACTGCAGAGTTGATTGACTGTTTTTGGGGGACTACCCAGTGTGACAGTAGGGGGCAGTAGTGCACCCTTGAACCCTCAGGTACAACTCCAGACACCAGGTAAAAGTCCAGAACCTTTTATTTTGTTCTTCCGTGCACCAAGCACCCTCCACTCCACACTATTCATAAATCAACAACAATAATAAATCAATAATAATCCTCCACTCCCAGACGCGTTGCCCTCCTACCACCCAGCTCAGCTCAGTGTCTGGACTGAGGCACCGTCCTTTTATAGCCCCTGACCCGGAGGTATTCCTGTCCCGACAGTCCATAGTTCCTTACTCCTTCCGGGTCAGGGCAATCAGTCTTTTACTTTAACCCGGGAGCACGTTGTTAGTTCCTGTCACGTGACCATGACGTACTCCCGGGTCATAGGGCATGAAAGAGCCCATAAGCCCCCCCACAGCGACTCCTGATGGCCCCCAAGGTATCCAGCAGGGTTGTGTAAAAATACTACAAGGTCCATAATGCCCTGCTGGACCTCGGGCATGATCCTGCTGTCGGGAGAGCTCCTCCTGGCGGCCTGGGGGTGCGGACCGGCATGGAAAGCCGGCAATCCTTCACACCAGTTAAGCAAAAGAAGAAAGAATCAATCAATCAATCAACATTTATTTATATAGCACATTTTCATACAAAAAAATGTAGCTCAAAGTGCTTTACAAAATGAATAGAAAAATAGAAGACACAATAAAAAATAAAATAAGTCAACATTAATTAACATAAAATAAGTAAGGTCCGATGGCCAGGGTGGACAGAAAAAACAAAAAAAAAAAAACTCCAAAAGCTGAAGGAAAAAAAAAAATCTGTAGGGGTTCCAGACCACGAGACCGCCCAGTCCCCTCTGGGCAATCTACCTAACATAAATCAAACAGTCCTCTTTGTATTTAGGGATTTCATGGAAGGACCTGATGATGATGGTCACGTATACTTCTGGCTTTCAATCCATCAATGCTGGTACATCATGATGCTTTGAGTAGGCGGTGGTGGAGCAACCGGAAAAAGAAACAGAAGAGAAAGTAGGGGTCAGTATGGATTTTGGAGCCACTGTGAATAGTTATTATGAAGAATTGAACATACAGAGTATCAGTATTAAGTTAAAGTGAAGTTATAAAAAGGCCATGTTAAAGTAATGTGTTTTCAGCAGTGTTTTAAAGTGCTCTACTGTATTAGCCTGGCAAATTCCTATTGATATCCAGATTTTAGGTGCATTACAGCAGAAGGCCGCCTCACCACTTCTTTTAAGTTTAGCTTTTGGAATTATAAGGAGACACTCATTTGAAGATCTAAGGTTACGATTTGGAATATAACATGTCAGGCATTCCGATATATAAGATGGAGCGAGATTATTTAAGGCTTTATAAACCATAAGCAGTATTTTAAAGTCAATCCTGAATGACACAGGCAACCAGTGTAGTGACATCAAAACTGGAGAAATGTGTTCGGATTTTCTTTTCCTAGTTAGGATTCTAGCAGCAGCTGAAAGAAAGGGGAGGTTTACTTTAATGGTTTTTAATTATGTTAATATTTTAAACGAATCGGTCCATTGCAGCAATATTGTTTTTGGGGTACCAGATTTCAAACCAAAATGGGAATAACAGGATGAAGAAAAATTCTTTTGCTGTAGGGGTCCTAGTGCTTATAACCTGACTAAGAGGCACAGTGGGGATTTCCCTATATGGTGATAGAAGTCCAAGAACATTGGCTTTCGTTTTTTGCAATGTTATCCTCTGAATCCCTTTAAGCTGTCCTTTTCTTGTGCATCATTAGCAATCTTCTCTGTGTGCTTTGTTTTCTGGAGGCCATTCGTATTCTTGAGTGACACCCATCCAGTGTATTTTGATGTTACTGGTGTGCTTATTAACAGTGGCAGTTCAGCCCCTTTCAAGTCTTCCGAGGACCCTTCTTGTGACTTATATTATTACCACTCATTTCTCAACCAGTTTAATTGCAACTGTTTTGTGTTCTGTTACATTCATGGTTTGTAGTCTATGGTGGCTGATAAGGCCTTCACAGACAATCATAAATCAAACATGTTATGTGAATGACTAGCAGGCTGTGTAACTGGCTGGCTGCCAGCTGGTGTTTGATGGTGATATCCCCCTCTAGTGGGCATTATTGGAAGTGCTTATTGAACTTATTGGGACTTAAGTATTTTGGGACTCCAAGTTCACCACAGTTAAGAAGTCAATACCGAGCCTCATCTGTCCAGAATTTGTAAGAAGGGGTTTGTTTGTATTATTTTTCCTTCATTTATAATTCTTTAACTATTACCGTATTATGTTAGTATTGTAATTTATGTTTAATCTTTATATAATTGGGTATTGTTGTCACTTTTGCTTATTGTTTGCTTTCTGTGAGTGAATCCATTATCTACCCTGCCTCTTGTTTTTGTGCCTGGTGTCCCAAGAGGTGGGCCTACCTGCCAATCTCCATTGACATACTGCTCAGCCCTCTATAGGATCATGAGAATTGCAGTCCCTCTGTGATACCTTTATATGTGCTGGCATTGGCATGTTCTCCTCATATTCTTTATACTTACTCTTTAGATTTTTTTGCTGGCTTTTTGACATTTATGCCCTGCTAATGGATCTTGATTTATGTTTAGTGTTTTTGGGACTTGGTTTCTGAAGATTACCTTTTTGGAAACTCCTTTTTGTTATGTTTGGCTGTTTTGAGCTTTTGGTCTGTTTTTCCCCTTTTTTGAAATACATCTTTTATTTACAAAGATTTTTTGATTGCCATTTCATCCCCAGATGAGGTTTATAGTCATCTTTACTGTGATAGGTTTGGGAATATCCTCTTCTGCCATAGCACATTCAGTCTGTAGGCCAAACCCAGCCAGTGGAAGTGGCAGTCAAGGCTGCCTGAGAGTGAGCCGTATCTGGGCAGGCTAGTGAGGAGTCTGGCCTGCTTTTTGGACCTGTTTTGGAGGTCTCACACCTTTTCACCAATTGTGTGCTGCTACAACATATGTGTCTTAACTATATGATCTCTTTGTTTGTAATTTCGACAGCTCCTCTGAAGGGGCTTCACTGAAATATGTCTTTGTTTTGCTTCAATCTTTTTTAGTGTGTAAGTACAGTACTTGTAAAAAATAACATCAGCCCAATTGGATATTATGGTAATGTTTATGGTAATTTTTATCAGTAACATTTTTCAGTTTTTCAAAATCAGATCAAGGGCTTATCCATCATGTTACAGAAGTACTAACTTGACAAGGTCAGAATAGTTGTTATGTGAAAATATATAAATGTCCTTTCCATGCTTCTGCTGAGATGGGAAAACCTATGAGAAGGACAACGTTCTCAAGCACTTCACAAATCAGACATTTGTGTTAAAGTGGCTAGTCAGAAGCCAATGCAGATGGCAGTCCGCTTGGAGTCTGAGAGAATGAGGAAAAAGATTTGTAGTTTGATGTGACAAAAATGAAACACTTTGGCCAGAACTCCAAGCACTATATCTGGAAAAGACCAGATGGTGGTGACAGCATCATGCTATTAGGGTGCTTCACAGCGGCAGGTAAAGGCAGACTGGTCAGAATAAATAAGGAAGAGATGATTGAAGACAAACACAAACTGGGGCAATAGTTTACCTTTGAGTATGACAATGACCTGCAGCATACAGCCATGCCAATGCTAGAGTGGCTTCATGACAAGTCTGTGATGTCTCTGAGTGGCCCAGCCAAAGCCCACCCTTAAACCCCATAGAACATCTGTGGAGAGAGCTGATGATGGCAGTTTACAGACACCTCATCCAATCTAATGGACCTTGAGAGAATTTGCCAGGAAGGATGGGATAAGTTGCCCAAATCCAGAAGTATAAAGCTTATAGAAACTGGCACAAGAAGACTTGAAACTGTAATTGCTGCTAAAATGGTTTCTACAAAGTATTGAATTAAAGGTTTAAATACTTAAATGATTTCAGTTTTTGATTTTTGATTCATTTGCAAACCTGTCTGAAGATGTTTTTATTTTGTTATTATGGGTTATTGAGTATAGATTGATGGGCAGTAATGGCAAATGTATCCATTTAAATTAAATCTACAAAACAATTAAGTGGGCAGAAAGTGGAGGGGTCTGAATACTTTCCAAATCCACTGTATATGAAACCTCACCACAAGTAAGAGTCTCTACAAAACCCCTCAATGCTCCCACAGCCTGACTAAGGCGACGGAAATCCTTATATGGAATATTAAAGTGCTCCTAGCCTGCTTGATTACTTATTTGCTTAATCAGGAACTCTAATCCCCTTGGTTCAATTAGAAGACCACAGGGAAGTGTAAGAGCAGCCAGACCTATTTAATGTATTGTTAATGGTAAATCCACATACGTATTACTGTATATACTCACGTATAAGTCGGATCTTTTAAACCCGAAAAATCGATCATAAAATCAGACCCCGACTTATATGCTTGTTCAAATATACGACACTTCATTTTTTCTTTTTATTTTACATCTTCTTGCCTCCTCTTATCTCACACCAGTTTCTCAGACTCATTGAATTTTGTTGCAGCAGCGCAGTTACCAATTTCTTTCGCTACTTCAACTATATTCAATTTAAAAGCAGCTTCATATTAACTTCTGATTGAATGCTCCATAGCAGATAAGGGATGCTCTTACGATAAAGGTCTATGATGGTATGAGATACAAAAAACGCAAATCAGTGCAAACATCGCTTTGGGATAGTTTGGGTATTACTATGTGGTCACATAGGCACAATAGAGAGAAAGAGAGAGGTTAGGAGTGGTTAGGTTATGCTGATACAGCACACTGCAGCACCCACATAGAAAAGAAAGGCTGTGTGCTCCATGGCTACTCTCTCAGGTGGGCGTTAGCATATCATAATCTCTTGGACCAATAGCGTGAGTTTTCCGCATTCGACTTATATTACCGACAGTATAAAATACAAGAAATTATACGATAAAATTGAGTCCCCTACTTATCTGCAGGAGAACTTATCCACAAGTATATATGGTAATTTCATTAGAATATGAATTTCACATTACTACATACAAAACGGAAGATGTTGTTTTATTGATATAACCTAACGTGATAATGGAATACTCTTAATGTTCTGCTACTGTATATTTCCAGATTGACTACAGACTGATCTCAGAATGGTAGATAGACAGCTAGATACAAATATGAATTGTTAGATAGAAAGCTATAAAGGCATATATTTTTCTAGTCATATTTACATACTCTATGTACGTATGTCAAAACATAGTGTAACTGATAACATCTATTAATTAAATGTAACAAAAAGGCTTAGGGTTTAAACGAAATGTCATTGACAAGATGTTTTCTTTTCTTTTATGTATTATCAACTTTCTTCTTTATTTTTTTTAGACTATTTGTTTTGAATTTCATTAAAACTTTTAAAATGAGGACATCTGGACTGTGGAATTTTTTGTACAAGATTCATACTCAAACCTACCTAATAGCTACATTTTGAGTTATTTTGTAAACCACCAATATCAATAAACACAGCTACAAATATAATTAACCAAAAGAAGAGCTAACAGCAGGTAGTCAACAAAACAGAATGAATGAAAACATTAACATTGAATCATTTTCAAAAAACAAGAAAAGAAAGAAATCCAGTTTGAGAATTACACTAAATTATAACAAGCAGACATTAATCCATATTATGATGACATAATTCTGCTTTTAGGGTTTAATGTCAGTGGGGAGTTTTGTAGCAATTTTCAAATTAAAATGTTCTTTTAAAATGTGTGTTTAGAGGCGAGTTAGGACATGGAGCTAAACATCTGTGTACTGATAGGGAAGAACAAAGTAATTATCAACCTCCAAAACAGAGTAAAAGTACAGAAAGTACAGAAAACAAGAAAAATCTTGAGTTTGTAAAGAAGAGCAGCAGCCAGAAACAAGGAATAACAAAGGAAACCTTTACTCATCTTGTAAAGCACTTTGAACTACACTATTTGTGTGTTGTTGATTTTTTTATTTAGGTCACATGATTCACTAATCTCTATCCACCTTAATAAAAGGATAAATGTCTGCATGTCCATCTGGCTGTAATGTCTCTGTCATTCCAGCAGATGGTGCATTGCAAACATTTGTTGAACTAAAATGCATTGCGTGTGCCCTTTCAACAGCTGGTGCATCACAAACATTAACACTGCTTTTATGAATCCCATACCAAATGGCATATGACAGAGACATATTCATTGCATTTGTCCTTCCAACAGATGTTTTATCAAAAACATTTGCAATAAAACAAATTATTACTTTGTGATGTGCCATCTGTTGTAATGACAAATGCAATATATTTCATTACTACATGCATTATAAAATACATTCCAATAGATGGTCACTGAGAATGTTTATACTGAGGTAAACATTGATTACTTAGAATTCAACCCATCTTAGATGGCTAGTACAGCTATGATATAGAAAAAAACAACAAACATGCAGTGTCAATCCAGCATCATCTGCGGCCAGCATAACATACTACACCGTCTGCCATTTGCCCGTGCCTGGGCATAAGATAGTAATAACAATTATAAACACTAGCGGGCTTTTCCCCCTGCTCGGTTCACTCGTCAACTCGTCTGCGCTACTCGCCAGCAACTTCACGTCTCTGCCACTTACAAACAACATAACTTTTAATTCTCGCGGATAGGCTTCTTCATTGGGAAGAAACACTACTTTTCCCTGATGGCAACATGAATTTGTCGATCTACAAGTCTCCAACTTAAAGTTTAAAGCCAAACAATATCTACATACTTCTGTCATATCACCTATGTCCATATATTTGATCTCTTTTTGCTTTTACCTTTTCATCAGTATCGCATTGAATTTTGATTCCGTGTTTGGAATTACATTGTGACAACACAACATATAACTGCCCGTGAATATCATTTCTTTCTCTCCACACGAACTGTGTCTGACATTAGCATTCGCACAAATGAGAAATGATTGAACCTTGTGCATGGTCGTAAATGTTTTAGATGTGGCCAGGTCTTTTCCAAATCTCTTTACATAAAGTCTTGTCTCACAGCCTTGAAATTTTCTCTCGCAGGATTTCACTTTCACCAAACAACAAATCTTTTAATACTTGTGGATACGCCTCTTCATTGGGAAGAAACACTACTTTTCCCTGATGGCAAAACGAATTAGACGATCTACAAATCCCCGACTTAAAGTTTAAATCCGAACAATATATTCAATCTCTTTTTGCTGTTCTTTTATTTCAGGGAGTAATAATCTCCATTCGTTTGCGCTAATGCGATCTTTACTATAATTTTTTTGAGACTTTCGAATTTTCATACTTTCATTATCTCTAACCTGCTCTGCATATGTATCACACCAACGTTTTTGAATTATTTACAACGTTCTACTTTGTCATTTAATCTTTTATTTCTGGCCCCGGGGCACGGGTAAATCTCTTGGCACAAAGTCTCGTCTCGCAGGGCGTGAAAGTGTCTCTCTTCAAAAGATCACGTCTCGTCGCAGGATAAAAAGTCTCGTCTCCCAAAATGTTTTTATTATATTAGAGAGATTATAAATACATTAAATATTCTTAGGTTAAAGCATCTCTGAAGACCTGGACAATTATATTTCTCAGAAATGTAGTAACCTTTACATATTTAACTTTAAAAGAGTTAAACTTTAAAATCACTGGTGTTAAAGCTAAATAAAACAATTTGCACAATAAGCCAAACACATGAACTGATGCTTTTTTGTTTCATTTGACACACACTATTTGTAACCACTGTACAATTTTTATACTAAATCACAAAACCTCCTGCTTGTGCCCATAACATAGTAAATTGTCTGTGCCTGCTTGTAACATAGAAAACCTTTAAGTATTTGTATGTGCTCATAAGTGACACAGCAGTATTTTACATGTTAATGTTGCTCATGATGTTCAATATCCACAAATATATCTTTTACTTGCTGAAATACCCAGTGTTGCCCAGGAGGAAAATAAAGTGTTATTTTTTTAATTGTTTCAGAAAAACTTTAAAAATAAAAATAAATTAACAAACAATACAGACTCACTAATGTCCTTGTCTTGCGGTCTTGTATGTATGTCATCATACAGTTGACGCTCGGAACCGGCCAACTCTATTTAATTACAAAAGCAACAAGGGCGCGGTGCTGCTCAAGCATAAAGAATACTGGCAGTCACCTGCTATATACTAACTGTGTAAGCCTGTGCTGTCAAAAGCATCCCACAATGTATTGAAATTGTCAGAACTACTCTGGGCATCTCTCTGTTATAAGGATTCGTGTTGCTGACGTGCTTGCATCGTTTGTGCATTAGCAGTTAAGCAAATGTCTTTCTTAGGAGCTTTCCTTTTGCTGGTTTGCTGGCCTCGCTTGCGTATCGTCGGAGCTGGAGCCCTCACCCCGACTCTACGTCTCACTTCCGGGCCAGACAGACACACACACTTGCACGTGTAGAACTCAATTTAATTTCAAAAGCAACAGAGGCGCAGCGGTGCTCTAACATAAAAAATACAGGCAGTCACCTCCAGTTCACCCTCTGGTGGTCGCTCGGAGTATCAACTGAATGATAACATGCATGCACGACCGTAAGATCACCTCCCACCCTACCCTACCTTGATTTCACCCTACACTATTTTTAGTCGACCATTGAGAAACGTGTACCAAGTTTCATGAAAATCACTCCAGCCATTTGGACATGATGCTGGAACATACATACATACACACATTGACTTATATATATATAGATAAATCTTGTAATGTACTAAACTATTCGGTGTCCATT
Source organism: Polypterus senegalus (assembly GCF_016835505.1). Lineage (NCBI taxonomy): Eukaryota > Metazoa > Chordata > Cladistia > Polypteriformes > Polypteridae > Polypterus > Polypterus senegalus. The sequence continues at coordinate 37,040,037 of NC_053164.1, forward strand.
GATGTCAAGGCATAACATGTCAAACCTTCGGAGTCATCCAGTGTCCACAACAATATCTTTCAAAAAGCAGTTAGCTTTGAATTCATTCTGTTGGGAATTAATAAAACCTAAGATGAAGTATTCTTGAGATTGGGTGCGATTAGAACATGAGAAAGAAGTTAAAAGGTGGAGAGCGGATTGAGAAAAAGAATGATGAGCTAAAATGTTAAATGAGCAGAGACTGCAAGAAGCAGAAAGAAGGAAGAATATAAAGGCTGGAATATGCAATGAACACAGGCAACAAGAAGCTCAAAGTACAAACAATTTCATCCAACAGTTAATGACTGGACTCTAAATACATAAAAAAAAATATTAGAAAGCATAAGATCAATCCATAGCTCTTTAGATCAATCAATAGCTGACTTGCATTTATGGGGGCCAGGATTGGCTTGTATTGTTTAAGGATTAATAATGTGATTTGCCATCGTACTGGTCCATCTAATCTGAGGTGGCCTTAGGGGTGTGCGTGGCCTATGGCTGACCAACCCCACACGGTGGCGGTTATGTCAAACGCTGTTACTGGTATGTGTGGACTGTATAAACTTGTGCATGAATTTAATGAAAATAATGTTAACATATACCAGATTTTTTCATTACAGTGTTCAGCTAAATTTTTGCAAGATAACACGCAGACTTTATGAAAATATAATGATATAATCTATTAAAAAAGTGCAATTCATAATACATGACAATACCATGCCAGTGTGAAATGCGATGCAGTATCATGTGGAAAATAGCAGGGCCTCTTCTAGAAAAGCACCCAAATTGCAAGTATACTCTCAGTCTCGATATGCAGGATGTCATAGTCATAACTCACGTTGATGTCATGTCAGCCGGTTATCATTAGCGATACATGATTTTGTGTATTAATATTCAGTCTATGGAATGTTGTCATGTACAGAATTTGACCTTGAAGAGGGAGTTTAAAAGGGTTTCTCTTAGAAACATCTCAAATATATATATATATACTGGAGAATATAAAAAATTGGCTCGAACAGGACACGCTGACCTCAAAAGCGGGCCCCCCTTAGGCACGGGGCATGGGGCGGTCACCCCACTTGCCACCCCAAATGCCGCTTTTGCATCTAATGGAGAAAGAAGATAGTTTACCAAAAGCATTGCATATAAAGAATCTTTAGTTAAAGTTTAGCTTTATACAAGCCCAATCTGTGACATAGACAAATTAATAACAAAAAAAAATAAATATACTATGAAGATATTTTCATTTAACCCTTCCAATAACATGAACACAATTTCAGCTCTTTCGAAAGATTTAGTATGTTCTGCAATCCTAATATCATGATAACATTTAGATTCCCTCTTGTAATTTTTTACTTCCATTCTCTTCCTATTCTACCTTTGTACGCTTTTTTACTAAAACTATGTAATTGACATTGTCATTAACAAAGAAGTGATCTTTAATTTGTCTCAGAGGACACCACTCAAATCACTTTGCTTGCACCGACACTGTCTACTGTTGACATCTACAGTATCTGCTTCTCAATGTGGAGCACAGGCAGGTGGAGATACCTGCTCAGGTTTACAGAGTAACTTCGAGGTACAGAATTAACCAGTAGCCTTCTGGTGTAAAGCCCATTTCTTTACTTATTATGCCACCATGGATAATAACTAAAACTGACAGGCATAGCCCAGCACATTCCACAATGGCTATCAGTTCACCTTGACCGAGTTCTGTCATCGGAGTCAGAGACCTCTGAATTCAAGGCTGGTGCTGTCTTCTTCCAATATTTCACATATGCTGTTTGTCTCAATTTGTTTCTTGAAGCTTTTTAACACGGAGTACAATTATGATATACAGTAATTAATTGGAAAATACTCCTCATTAAACTAGCTTGGATGAATGGCAACATTAGCATGAGAGAGCAACACATCCATTTGTTCTATTTATGGAGAACAATATTTGGTTTTCTGTTTAATCAACCAATCTCCTCACCCCAGATCCCAAAGTTAAATTCTATTTTTAAAAAGATAACATTTATAATCTAATTTAAACCAGGCTCAAAGATTATAAAAGGAAATGCATAATCACAGTAATTTAATAAGCAATAGTTAAGACAATCCCTTTAGTCTATAATTTCACTTTCCTGAATTCTGGCCTCACTGCATGTAAATCACTGAAAGGCACTGTACGTGAGGCTCAATGTTCTGACCCACTTCTTACTTACACGTGCCCCTCTTTATCTTTGTGATCTGTGCTGCTGGGCTTTCATCAGTCAATGAGTAATTAGTTGCAGGTCAGAATCTTGGGAATTATTTTTGGTGGTCCTCATCATCTACTGATATCAGCAGCTTGATCTCCTTGTAGTCGTGCTAAAGACTGTCAAACATCTTGCTGCTTTGTCTGTGTTTATCGTGTTTATATTTATCTTTGGATTTCACAAGTGATGTCATATACCAGGCTTTATTATCTGTTAAAGTGATGGTTGACCATGCCATATTTTGTTCCGCGTGAACTTTTTCTTCATACTTTGCTTTTTCATAAAACAAAACATTCCACAGTTACATACAACATGCATTTGCATGTTTCCCATATGCACATCTTGATTAAAAGGAGTAATGAATAATGCTAATAAGGCGCAGTCTTTGTGTGATTTTGATGTGATTTCACATCCTGTTTCTTGAGAGGACATTGAAATTTATCCAAGTGACAGAGTGTGAAAGATGTTCTAATGAGTCATGAACCATAATCATACTGGAATTTGGTCGAGTGAAGGATTCCAAGTCCCAGAAAAATCAATGAAAAGGGCTTCTATGCACACCAGCACAAATAATAACAAAAGTAAAATAAGAAAGCCGCCAGGCTAGCTAAGTAAGTAGGTTCTGTCCTGCGATGCATTCTGTTCCAAACTGATTGCCTCCTTCTGGCAGCTGCGGACTTCATAGGTAGGGAACCGGAAAGGGCGGAGTCAGTTGCACTTTCTGGGCATCTTCTTGGTACAGTGGAGATAACAAATGAAGAGATGGTTAGTGCGAGTGCCCCCTCTTGACCCGAGGTAGTTTTACTTACCTCAATGAAGCCTGGAGGGTGATCCACAGATGCACATGCATGACAGACCTGAAAGTAAACTAAAAATTAACATTAAAGCCATGGTCAATTTTATAAATTCTTCTATTAGTGTATCTAACAAATATTTTCTTGGGTTTTTTTTTTGCTTTTTATTTTGTTATTCAAAAGAGAACTGAAAATGCCCCTATCTAGTGTTACTTGATATTACATATTGATTTCTGAGGAGATGTGTTTGACAACATGGAGACCACCACTACAGCACTGGAAGCGGTGAGGTCACAATAGGTGACATTTTGACATAGAAAATATAAGCAAAACAATGAAAAAAACACTGAAAAAAAACAATAGCTTTGTCTAGACACTGACATTTCGCTGGTGACCCCTATGCTTTTGAATATAGCTCCTATTTCATGAAGACAATACCTCTTTGGCTTCTTCCTTTCTGCCTTCCATTTCTCCTCCTTATCACCTTTCATCTGCCCATCTCAAAGACCATTTGCTTTAGTTTTTATCTTCTTCCACGTAAAGACTCTTGTCCATTTCAGCTTTGTAAATTGTTTTTACCTTACTTTGTGACAGTATGAAACAAGAGAAAACAAAGAGTTGGGACACGTCCAAGGAGAAACCCTGTTTCATTGAAAGAAAAACAAAAAAGAAATAGCAGGAGCAAAACTCAAAGATTTGAATGGCCTCAGCTACTTCATACACGTCAACAGGTTCATATGTTGCACAGAATAGGAGCTCCGTCTCCTGCTGTCTCTGGTCCAAAAATGAGCAACCTCTTGTGGTGGTTCATCAGCTTATATAGGAGGGACTTTAGGCGGCATGAGGAAGTGACATCATTCAGCTTCGCAGCATTCTTCCAAACTGTGCAGAGAAGGGAAGAAGTCATCAGCAACTGTGCCCTGTCTTGACGTGGAATGTTACTGCTTACCTTATTGGAGCCATGGGCCTAGTGATTGACAACGGCCATGTCCTCGCTGCCTTATCATATCCATCTCTCAAACAATGATGTCTGCTATTTCTTTTAGGCACAAGACAACATCCCCAGATGTCATCCATGTTTTCTTAACACTGGAAATTACTAATGAAACTGTTCACATTTAAGCTTCATTTGTGTCTCTTATCTAGTGTGTCCACTTACTTCCCATTTAGAAGTAGCATTTTACGGTAGGACAAGCATTACTTTCAATATGATTTTGTTTTTTTACTAATGCTGAGATATAATAAGTCTTAGAAGACTTACAGGGTGGACAAAAAATAGAAATAAATAACAAAGTATCTATATCTGCTGAGAATTGGCAAACTTTTTCTTGGTATCACAATGATCTTGCTGGAAATTCTGTGTGGGAATATTAATTTAATGTCCTAGAACATCTTAATTGGATTTAGCAGCTTTTTCTTTGACTGCGAAATAGCTTATTTTTTTTTATCATTATCATGCTGTTATCATTCTACTATGGCAGTTTATTTATTTTTGAACATGAGAATATACAAAATTTTGCAAACAAGAGAAGACCATTCAGTCCATCAAGCCTGTGTGTTTAGTTAATAACCAAGCCACCCCAGTTGTGTATGGGCATTGCCATTTCAAGTGGTTTGTTTCCAAGTGTGTTTCCTGGTAGGGGTGTGTGATTTTTGTGCATCTGATGCGACCAATGGGACACATGAAATACCAACGGAACTCTAAACTCACCATCTGTCATTGGATAACCTCTAACTAAAGCAAATCGTTCCTTTTTGTGTTTATTTTTTGCTTCTCTGGGAATGTGGAGGCAATAGGCTACAATTGATTTCATCATGGTATTCATGAAACCACTCTTAAATTAGATTAGCAGTTTGTACAGTATGTGTCCTTTATCATCCTGGACAAGGGGAGCATTATGAGAGAACAGTGTGTGCAACATAAGGTGCACTTGGACCTATAAAATTGCCTAATATTCCTTAGCTGGTATATGAACATGCAGATTGATCATCAGACCTAATGATTTACACAAGATGGCTGCCTGTACTATTATGGATCCCCCACCATGTTTGCAACAGACATTTTAAGTTGAAGGCACTTTTGGTTTTCTCCAAATGTAAACCAATCCAGATGTAGGTATCGCAAGTTTAGTGAACTTAATAGATAGTTGTAACACTGAGAAATTAATAGCTTTTAGGAACAACTGTCCCTGTCTCTGTCTTGAACTATATAAGAAAGGGCAGGACAGACTCTTCTTCCTTAGGAGACTGTGTTCCTTTAATGTTGGAAGTGACAGCCCTCACATCCTCAATAACTCTGTGATTGCCGGTGCAATCGTTTTGTGCTGGGCTGGTAACATCACTTCAAGAGAGGCCCGCCAAATCAAAAATGTAATTAAAAGGGCAGGCTCAGTTGTGGGACCCTCTGGCGGTTGTAACAAAGGAGAGAATGAAAACAAAACTATAACTAAAATTATGAACAATGCTGCACATCTTCTCTCTGACACAATAACACAGAGGACTGTCAGCCAATTATTCAGCAGACGTGTGTCAAGAAAAGCTATAGGGGCTCCATTATACCAACAGCAATATTTCTGAAAAAGGCTCACTGTGACTGTGCTGGTCAAGTTAGAAGTTTTGTTTCTTTTTAATTTTTTTCCTTTTAGTCATTCCAGTTTGACCAGACTATAGTGTGTGTGTGTATGTATATAGTCACACATGTGCGCATGGGAGGCAGCTAAAGGGCCTAAATGAGAGTGATTCCATGCCAGACCAGGGGGTGGTGAAGTGCACTGACCTTTTTTCTCACTTTCCTGCAGACCGTTCATGTGAAATTCTGCCTGGTCCTGATGATGTCACTTCCAGTTCCGGGCCCTTGGATGATGTCATTTCCGGTGAAGAACCCATGACAGAAGAGACTTCCAGTTCCAGCCCTTTTGATGATGTCACGTCAGATTCTGAACTTATGGAAGAGTACCCTTCCTCTTCCACCCTCAATCACTTCACTTCCTTTTCTGGTCTTTAAAGCTGTCATATTTGACTAACCTAATCTAACCTAATTAATTATTTTTTGTGGACTCCATTCTGAGCACATCAGTGCTAGCAATTTACCCATTTGCAGGCAGGAAATATTATACGGGTGGCTGCCACAAACCATTTTATGACTCTTGTGTCTGCTTTTTGTGACAATATATATATATATATATATATACATATATATTGTGGAGGACTGCTGGCTTCCCATGCCGGTCTGCACCCCCAGGCCGCCGGGAGGAGCTCTCCCGACAGCAGGATCGTGCCCCGAGTTCCAGCAGGGCCTTATGGACTATGTAGTGTTTTTACACAGCCTTGCTTGGGGACCACTGGGAGTCGCTGTAGGAGGGCTCATGGGCCCTTGTGTGCCCTATAACCCGGGAGTACGTCACGGTCACGTGACGGAAAGAAATGATATGCTCCCGGGGTGAAGAACAGGACTGTTTGCCCTGACCCGGAAGGAAAAAGGAACTGTGGACTGTTGGGACAGAAACACCTCCGGGTCAGGGGCTATAAAAGGGCGGTGCCTCACTCCAGACAACGAGCTGTGCTGGGAAGGAGAGGAGCAAAGTGTCTGGGAGTGGAGGAGAGAGAATATCTGGTTTATTGATTGTTTGTATGAGTAGTGTGGAAGGTGCTTGGTGCACTGTGGAAAAAAATAAAAAGTCTTGGACTTTTACCTGGTGTCTGGAGTTGTACCTGAGGATTCAAGGGAGCACTAGCGCCCCCTACTGCCACACTGGCGTAGTCGGCAGGATTCTCTGGCCGTCTGTTGGCATGGGACCTGCATTAAAAATAAATTTCGTGTGGGCAGACAACCCTCGGTGGATTCCCCATCTTTTCACGGAGGTGCAAACACCACCCGCTACTGAGAAAGCTGCAACTGTGCGCACCATCCTGTTCTACAGGACCATGGGCAAGAAGACCGGGAAAAAGAAGGTCAGTCCCCGCGGGCTGCAGGGCCTGATGGACGCCGAGAGGACCTGGACCTACCTGACCGGGAGCAAGGAGGACCGAGCCCCCTACTGCCACTATATATATATATATATATATATATATATATATATATATATATATACTAGCAAAATACCCATGTTTCGCAGCGGTGAAGTGCTAACTTAAAATTTTTATTAAGCAGAAAAGTAAACCTTTTTAAACTGAGGGAAAATATACCAATAATTATTTGTTAAGGATGTCTTTGTATACCACATTGTCAGTTCGGCCCTCCGGTTGTAATATGACCAAGCTGTGCGCTGAGCTTAGTCTTAAGCATGCAACGTACAGTTGGTCATGTGAACAGTAATCTTGCCTCAAATCTCACAGCTTGGATTGCTGCTGTCATAATAGGTTTGAGTTTCATGGTTTGTTTCAATTACAACAGTATTTGCAGGACTTGTGTTGAAGTGACATTCAGCATCTGTCAAGCGTTGTAAGTATACAACCAGTTTCATCGATAACTTCACATCCAGCTTTTGAGAGTTTAAACATTCATAAATATCAAAGTGTCCACTACTGAAATCGTCACCTGTGAATCTAAGATGTTTAAGAGGCACTGGTGGTTGTCCAAAGGTGTAAAATATTTGGCCATTTCGGTACACTTGAAAGCGATATCCGAACAATTCAGCGGCAGCCATCAACTCACATGCAGAACCATAGGTGAAGGGCTTAAGCATTTCACTCTTATAGTGCCCCTGTGTAGTGTTATTATCTTCTGTACCGTGTAAAAGATGAAGCAATAGACAACATAAAGGTTTGGGGTTTTCCGGCCCCGTATATTGCAGACAATCCACAATATTTCAAAAAGAAAACCGGTCAAAATATAAACAAAACAGTTCATATGCGCGACGCCCTTCAGAGGTGTCGGCGGCCATTTAATAGAGGAGGAGCCGGAAGTGGAGGAATGCTGGGAAGGAACTGTGAGGGAGGATGAGACTGCTGACGTCAGGAAAGATGGCGGAGGAAGGGCGGAAGTGAACGTACTGCAGGCAGGCTATGATGGCAGAGCGTCTCTTTTTCTGGAAGACAAAGGAGAAAGGTTAGTACCCCGCCACTCCCTGCCGGCAAACGTCTTTCGAAGCGGTTTAAGATCTGTCCGCGGCCTCCTACTCGCGCATGCATGACAACCGTCATCAGTCCACACCTTTAACCTGTACCAGTCATTCAATACATAAGATACAATGTTCCTCCGTATATCAAGAGTGAGCCTGATTTGGCCGTGCAATATGTAACACAGAAAATGGAAAAGGCAGGCACCATCTCCAGAGATGGAAACTACTTGGTAAGTGACAGTTCTTTGATCGATGGTGATCACCTCGATAGACATGTTAATGGGGGTACGGCTGGAACGATAAAGGAAATGGGTACCTGAACAATGTAAACTAAGTCTAAAATACCTACACAATAACTATAATAGTAATAAACGAACAATAAAACAGTGTAGAAGTCGTTGATTAAATAAAAAGGCTGCAGTTATCAGCAGGGAGACGTGAATACTGTGGCGAAGCAACGAAGGGAATGAAGAGACCAGAGCGACGGACGGCCTTATATAGGCAGGCAGCCAACAACGTGGGAGGCGTTGGGATGGGGGACCCAATGCCACCTCACACGGCGACCGAGCTGCAGTCTATGGATGTATATATGTACGTAAGTAGGATTCAGTTAGCGTTGGGAATCCGTGTATCAAATTTCTTGAAGATGGGCCCATAGATAACAAAGACCATTGGAAATTCAATATGGCAGCCAACAGTGGCATCACACCACAGAAATAAGTACGTACATCGGTTTTAGTTAGCGCAGGGAAGCCGCCTTCCAAATTGCATGAAGATGGGGCCATAAATAAGAAAGTTTAACTTTGTCGACCGTTATGACCGTTACACTTAGAATTTTGAAATGAAACCTGTTTAACTTTTGTAAGTAAGCTGTAATGAATGAGCCTGCCAAATTTCAGCCTTCTTACTACACGGGAAGTTGGAGAATTAGTGATGAGTGAGTGAGTCAGTCAGTCAGTCAGTGAGTCAATGAGGGCTTTGCCCTTTATTAGTATAGATATATACAGTATGCATTTATTTATTTAAAGAGGTTCTGTAAAATGAAAACTATCTATCTATCTATCTATCTATCTATCTATCTATCTATCTATCTATCTATCTAATGAGGTCAGTAAACAATTGGGGTTACATACCACAAAACAATGAGAAAAACTGAGCAACAGAACCAAAATGCAAAAATTTTAAATAAAAATCAGTCAAAGTGATAAAAGCAAGCGGTCCTAACAATAACTAATAATCATTTCCATAACTACAGTTGATTTTATTTCTTATAAGAGAAGAGATACAAGTACTTTTTCCAAATGATAATTTTTAAGGCTGTCCTATTGTGGCATTTAGCAATAATCTTGAGAAGTTTGTCCCTGTTTGGCATACACTGTTATTCTTTTTGTTTTTCTTGACACATGAAATCATTTTCCAGTTATTGTGATCGATGCACCTGCAACTCAAGCACCGACTATTTGGCTTGTTTAGAACTCTGTTAGTTGTCTTATGTTGAACATCCACATTTCAAAGTGCTAATTGTCAGACTTCTTTTATAGCTGGGCTGTGACTCAGCTTTGCAGGTGTATTTGTAATTGTGCTTCAGTGACTTTAAAGATAAACTATGTTTTCATGCTGCATTTCAGTCATTTTATCCACCACCTGCAGAATGCTAACATGGCAGTAACATGTCTTCTATTCAGAATAACTGAATTTAACGGTTTGTCAAGTATTGTTTTGAACTCTATCCCGGGCCACTCATTTCATGTGCTTTCTTGCCACTGACCACAGCTGTTTAAAATATTACTATCCATTGTAGTATGAAAGGTATTCAATATTTTTTTTTACCACACTTTGAAAATAACACTTGATGGCCAAATTCATCTCATTACTTTTCTATGTAATCCCCGTTGACTTTGCCTAACATGGTTCACTTTGCCTCCAATCACTTTGGAATGTTAAGATTCATTTTGGTCCTCCAGCCAACTGATTGCTGCTTCCTTGAGGTTATTACTATCAGGATATTGCCATCCACATAGAAATTTCTTCAGGTTTCAAAAAAGAAAATAATCACCTCGGGCCAGATCTGGGCTATTTGGTTAATGGTTAAGTTCTATGTCTCAAGAACTAGGAATCCCAAAGTATGTACATGCCAAAAGCACTTCTGAAAACGTCCTGTCAAAAACATGAAAACAAGATACAAATAAAGCCGCCTAAAACAATGTAAACAAAATCCCAAAACAAGAATCCAATGAGTGGTCAGAAGAGACAGCCAACATGTCAAAAATCCAATAATTCACAATAAGCACAGAAGAAACTCACAAACACCTAAGCACATTTGAAATGAACTGCTAGAAACTCTGGGAGACTTTCCAGATTTATAGGGTGTAGGGCAGTTCCTGGAGGTGATTGGCAGGTAACCCAGCCTTTTGGGGACCCACCCACAAAACACATGGATCCTAACACTGCCTTAGATACTGTCAGGCACATGTGTATGGAAGGCAGCTAAGGGGCCTGAATGAGAATGAGAGTAATTCCATGCCAGACCAATGGGCGGAATGCACTAACTCTTTCTCTCACTTCTCTGCAAACCAGTTATGGGAAATTCCGCCTGGCCCTAATGACGTCATTTCCGGCTCTGGCCTTAATGACACCACTTCTGGTTCCGGCCCTACTGATGACGTTACTGCCTCTGCACTCCTTTAAAGCCATCATCTTCGTGCCAGCAAATTAGTTCTGTTGTGGACTCTAAACTGTGCTATCAATATTCATTCAATTTTGCAGCCAGGAAAACCATATACGGGTGGCTGCCCCAAACCTTTTTGTGTCTTTTTGTCAAGTTTATGACAATACATAGACATAAAATATAAAGAATACTGCAAATCATTAAAGGGGAAATAGTAAAGTATACAAACAAAGAAAAAATGAACAACAAAGAAACAAAACAAGTATTTGAACTTCCCTGGCTGAGATATCACACTGTGAAGCTCAGTTCCCTAATAGCAGGCTTCAGTGTTTGGGATTTCTGGTGTGATGCATTGTTATAAAGCATCAACATGCCTGCTGACAATTTCCATACAATGTTTCTGTTTGATGGCCTCATGTAATGACTTCATTGTGGTAGTGTAGGTTTCTCTAGAGATGGTTCACTTGTGTGGCATTAATTTCAACAGCAGAACACTCTTTGTATCCCAGAAAACTGTTGCCAAGACCTTTCTGGCTTACTACTGCACATGTAATTTCTTGAGGGCTGGGGACCCCTTATTCTACTATTGTAAGGACTCTTATTTGTTTTCAGAAACATAGTAGGGGACTCATGTTTCATCCCCAGTAATAATCTGAGAGAAAAATGTCACTGGGATTTTCTCATGACTGAATTCCTGGCAACCTGCTTTCTGATCTAGTGTCAGCATTTTGGGAACCCATCGGGGAGTGATCTTTGACACATCAAATGAGTATGCATGATTGTGGAATCTGTGCCGGCCAAAATTCCTAGTACATGGGCAATATCATTAAACTTAATATGACAATGACTTTTTGTGGCGGTCATTTTCAATCGACTCCCAACAACATTTAAATTGCTTGTCCCAAAACGTCACCTTATAGTAGGTGTATCACCACCATACTGAATTTAGCATTCATTCTCTCATGGATTTTCTTTGGCTTTTTCCCTCCCAATATGTCAGTTTCTTTGTAGAATCGCAGCTCCTTAAATGATTACCATGAAATGACATCAAACTGCATGTGTTTCAGGCCACAACATGTCCTGAATTTTTGGTGTTTGACCTTCTGCTTTTAATATTATTGTTTAGTAATTTTGTTACTGTGCAAATTTTCTAGCTTTTGATTTTTTGCTTGTTGTGGAATTATTTGGTGATTTGTCTTTCTTTATTTGATTTTATTTCTGTTTCCTTATTTGTGTATAACCACCTGCCCATTTTGCATGCTAAATTTCAGATTGTTTTTATTTTAAAGAAGACTAGGGGGCTCTGCCCCCTGCTCATTTCATTTGCCAACCTCCGGGCAGGCGCTACACGCTAGCCATTTCGCGGATCTGCCGTTCGTGTATCAGGAAGTGGAATGGGAATTGTTACATATGCATAATAGAACTATTTTATAATTATATAATTTATATAATAGATTTTATATTTCAGTGAGTAATTAACCATAGTAAAAAATAGTAAAACGTAATAAATTGAAAGAAAATGTTTCATATTGTGTTAGAGGTATTCGTTGCGCTATATGTCTTTATTCTGTTTGGCTTTGAAATTAACATGCAAGTGCTTTTTAAACTTACAGTTTTACTGTAAAACTTCAATAAAAACAATTTTTTGAATTAACTTTTTGTCAACATCGCATTGAATTTTGATTCCGTGTTTGGACTTATATCGTGACAACGCAACGTATAACTGCCTGTTTCTTTCTCTCTAATAAATAAACAGACTTTTTCGAATGCTTGTCCCTGTGATTTGTTAATTGTCATAGCAAAAGCTATTCTAACAGAAAACTGTCAACATTTTAATACGAATGGCATATCAAGATCTCCTTTGGTGTCTAATGTTATCCATGGAAGATGTACTACATTATGTTTCATGTCGCCTGTTAAAATTTTACATGTCAGAATTGTTTTTTGAATCCAACTAATCTTGTCCTATTGCATAGCCTATCATTCAGATATAAATTATGCAATAACATTATGATACATCCTTCTTTCAACAATAATTTGGCCGGTGGAAGACCAGATGGTGGTAACGGTTGTTGATATTCTATGGGATATTGTAAGTTGATGTTTTCATCTTCCGCATTATCACAACCAACTGTTTTAGCAAAGTCTATTGATACGCATTTAACTAATCTGCCGTGTAACCGATCGAGAATTTTCGCATTAATTCATTTGACTTCATTGTTTCTAAGTGCTAGGATTGCACATGTACTCATTTCTTCTGCTGATAAACCTTTGGGATGAAATTCTTCAATAAGATTTGGACATAATAAGTCTTCTTTTATTGGGAATTTAAAGTGAGGAAAAAGTAAAAATTTGTAAGAGCTGAGAGCACAGGAACTGTGTCTGACAAAAGCATTCACACAAATGAGAGATGAAAGGACCGTGGGTGTGGACTGTTAACCAGAAATGGATGAGAGGATGGCGGGACTTGAAAAAATCTCTTGGCAAGAGTCTTGTCTAAAAATTGTCTTTTATAATAGAGAGATGTCTACTTCATTGCTGCCTAGTCTGGATCTCTAATATAAAAAGGCAGGTTGAAGCCTCCAAGAGATCCACACAAGCAGGCTAGGACTCTCACTGGCCAGCCCATTGGAGGCTCGCCCAGTCCAGTTAACTCCTAACTACTATAGTAGGCTTCAGCCTGACCTGGCACAAAAATGGGGAGAACTGGTTCAAATATAAGACTACATTTTTCAAAGTTCTCCAGAAGAAGGGAGCTTTATGGAAAAATCTAGTTTGTAGCCAAAAGACAATGAGGATTGTTTAAAATTTAAAAGTATTTACAAATAAAAAGGTCATGCAAAAAATAAATTCCCCTTAGCGATTAGTATAGTATATCAAAATCAAATCAAAAATAAACCAAAAAGAATAACAAAAGAAGAGAAAAGTGTTGCCTAAAAGGCAATCCTAAAGCAAACAATTCCCAAATGCACTAACCCAGAATCAGAAAGACAGTAGAAAACGTGATCAAAAAGCAGTAAAAAACAAAGAAAATATGAAAACTCTGAAATGCTCCAAGAAAACTGCGGTGAAACATTGCTGAGGTCTCTTCTTAGGCTGGACATATAGCCAGCGAGAAGGTCTGACGTCAGGGTGGTCTGCTTCTTGGGGAACCACAAGCAAAGCAAATGGAATGAAGGCAGATCTAAAAAGAAAATACACAATTTCAAACATTACAGAAAATACATAAAATATGAAAAATAATGAGTGTCTTTCTCACTATCTAGCTTTGGTGCCCGTCACTCTGTTGTAGAGTTTTCCTTACCTGAGCACCTAATTCAAAGTTCAGTTCATAAATCCAAAACAAAAAAAAAAATTCAAAATTTTATGACATAAACATAAAACAAACAAAAAAATAATTTGAAAGGTGAATACTACCAACAAGACCTGAAGCCTGTGTCTTTTGAAAGACCTAAAACCTGGTAAAATTTCTAAAAGGGCCCAAAACTCCCTGCCTGTTGTGAGAATGAGATTCGAACATGGTGAAAGTGAGTGTGAAGCCTCCAATAAAGACCACCGGGCAGGTCTAAAAGCTTCACTAGCCAACTCAAAGAAGACTCACCGAAACCATCTTACTTCAGACTATCACCAGGAGGCTTTGGCCAGACTAGGCCTAAAAATGGGAGAACTGGATTACAGTTCAAAAATAAGCTTACATGTTCCAAAATGCTTCACAAAAAGGAGAAAACTGTCAAACTGTGTTTTGTGATCAGAGGCAATGATGAAAAAATGAAAAAAATAATTAAAGTTGACAAGAGCAAAAAAAGCTGCCTATAAACACAGTCTTAAAGCAGGCAAGACCCAAATACAGAAACAACACCTGAATTATAGAGGTTAGACCCAGAGTGACCAACAAGACCTTGGGTATATGATCTTTGGGGAAAAGCAGGGCCCTGGCTAAGTCCAGACATCAATAATTCAAAACAACTCATAGAGCAAGTTGCCTGTGACCTACTGGTCGAGTCAATGGACTGCAGTTGGTCTAGAAGTGAAAGGTACTGTGCTGTTGCTAAACCCTTGTCTTTTCCCTGGACAGGAGTGGTGGGCATAATGGACACAAGGTTACTGCACTCATAGATATCAGCAGCAACATCTCTATGATCGCTTGCCTTTATGTGTTACCACAACAGTGGCTTAAGGGAAAGACCAGTTTGACCTGGATTCATGGCGAAACATGGTGGTATCGGTCTGCTTTTTCTGTGATCAGCTTTGAAGACTCTGTAGGGGCTGTAGCAGTGATACAAAATCCACCCTTTCCCATCATACTCAGCACAGTGACTGGTCTAAGATTAAAAGCAATGTGGCACAAAACCATCTTGTCAAATCTTTTGGCCTAATAATGGACAGAGATAATCCACTCCAGATTGTCTCCATGCTCTGTACACCGCCAACAAGAAAAAGTCATATGGTTACCCAATGTAACGTAGCGGGAGTCGCAACAATGACACTGGAACCTATGGAGCATTGTTGTCGATGTGGCAGTTTGACACTTCTTTCACTGAGGTCAGCCCAGACCCCCTTACCATATTGTACTTTCAGTTTAGGCAAACCTCTGGGTCCTTTAAACAAGAGCAGTGGAATGATGATTCCCTTAAGTTTGCCAAAAATGCAGTAGTCTCAGTGAATGGTCAACGCACCTTAAATTCCATGCCATCAGGAGCCCACTTTGTTATAGACAATGATTTATTATATCGGGTAGCTGAACATAAGGGGAAGATGAGGTCACTGTTGTTGGTACCGCGGACCTACTGGCGACAGGTCTGTGAGCTGGCACATACCAATCTCTTAGGAACTGATAAAACATAAGAGAGGATTTTCTGAGGATTTATTGGTCGTGAATAAATGAAGAGGTCTGACATTTCTGTGCTTCCTGTCTCGATGTCAGTTACGTCAGATTCCAAAGAAGGACTGTGCTCTGTTGTTTCCCATTCCTCTAATTCATATCCCATTTGAATGCATAGGGGTCGATATCACAGGACCCTTTGATCGCTCAGTGCAAAAACATAAATACATTCTTGTCGTCATAGATTATGCTACCTTCTATCCTGATGCTATCCAGCACACAGGAACTTGTAGGGATCTTTGTGTGAGTCAGCAGTCAGAGTCACAGTGAAGTATGATGTTTGCTGATGACATTGTGATCTGAAGCGACAGTAGGGAGCAGGTTGAGGAGACCCTGGAGAGGTGGAGATATGCTCTAGAGAGGAGAGGAATGAAGGTCAGTAGGAACAAGACAGAATACATGTGTGTGAATGAGAGGGAGGTCAGTGGAATGGTGAGGATGCAAGGAGTAGAGCTGGCGAAGGTGGATGAGTTTAAATACTTGGGATCAACAGTACAGAGTAATGGGGATTGTGGGAGAGAGGTGAAAAAGGGAGTGCAGGTAGGGTGGAATGGGTGGAGAAGAGTGTCAGGAGTAATCTGTGACAGTATTGAGACCAGCTATGTTATATTGGTTGGAGACGATGGCACTGACCAGAAATCAGGAGACAGAGCTGGAGGTAGCAGAGTTAAAGATGCTAAGATTTGCATTGGGTGTGACAAGGATGGGTAGGATTCGAAATGAGTACATTAGAGGGTCAGCTCAAGTTGGACAGTTGGGAGACAAAGTCAAAGAGGCGAGATTGTGTTGGTTTGGACATGTTTAGAGCAGAGATGCTGAGTATATTGGGAGAAGGATGCTAAGGATAGAGCTGCCAGGCAAGAGAAAAAGAGGAAGGCCTAAGAGAAGGTTTATGGATGTGGTAAGAGAGGACATGCAGGTGATGGGTGTAACAAACCAAGATGCAGAGGGCAGAAAGATATGGAAGAAGATGATCTGCTGTGGCGACCCCTAATGGGAGCAGCCAAAAGAAGAAGAAGAAGATGTTCGGGGAATTTGCCAAGTTGCTCAAAATCAAACATTTAAAGACCGCAGCATGCCACCCTCAAACTGACAATATTGTTGAGAGATTTAATCAATCACCCAAGCAAATGTTATGTAAGGTGGTTAGTAAGGATGAGAGGAACTGGGATCAGCTCCTCCCCCTCATACTTTTTGCCTACCAGGAGATGCCTCAAGCCTCATTGGGCTTCTCCCATTTTGAATGACTGTATAGGCATCAACCCAGAGGAATATTGGACATTCTAAAAGTAGGATGGGAGGAGGAGGAGGCCCTCCCTTCTACTAACATTCTGGAGTATATTGCACAGTTATACAAGAGATTCACCAAAATTGCACATATCTTAAAAGAAAATATAGAAAATGCACAAGCAGCGCATGCCCAATGTTACGATCGTGAGATGGTGCTTTGGGAATTCTGCCCTGGAGACTGTATCATTGTACTCATTCCTACCTTACACTTACACAGAAGGTTAAGGAGCAAAAAGCGCTTATTGATTATGTTGTTAAACAACAAAATTGTTGATCGAGCACAATTATTTATCAAGTCAACCTGCTGATGCCATGGAGGGACAGGGAGCTTGATCCTTTCTCCAAAAATACCTGTTCTATTTTCATTGTATAAACAACCTTAACTTCAGTCCTAATTTGACACCCCAACAGAAACAGGAACTCGAAACAGTAATCATGTCCATCCCTGAGGTAGTGAGGAAGAAACCAGGTCAGACATCGCCGATTAAGCATGATATTATAACAGACCCCGAGGTAATCATCTGGGAGCAGCCTTACCACCTTCCTGAGGTAAAACGTGATGAAGTGGAGCTTGAGATCAAATGTATGCTGGAACTAGGTGTAATTGAGGAAAGTCATAGTTCCTGGTTCTGCCCAATCCTGGTCCCCAAGCCCTTTGGAGGTTTTGCAATGATTTCCATTGACTTTATCAAGTCTCCCAATTCAACACTCATCTGATGTCTCGAGTGGACGACCTTCTCAAGCAACTTAGGACGGCAAAATGCTTGATCACTCTTGACATGGTGAAGGTGTACTGGCAGGTTTCTTTAATGCATTCTGTGAAGACAGCGTGTAGCACCCATAGTTGACACTGACAATATCGTGTTCTTCCATTTGGATTGCATGGGGCACCTGCCACCTTACAATGTTTGAAGGATAAAGTGCTGCAGCCTCACATTTCCTATAGTGCTGCCTACTTGGATGATGTAGTCATCTATTCCAACATGTGGAAGAAACACCTAGAGTAGGTTCAGGTTGTGCTCAGGCACTTTGAAAAGCGGGACTTCAAATCAATACTAAGAAGTTTGTTTGGACTGATCGAGGCCAAATATTTGAGCTACCTGGTGGGTAGAGGGTCAGTTAAACCACAGTGTTCCAAAGTAGATGCCATATTGAGGTCCAAGCCTTTCTTGGTTTGGCTGGGTACTACCACTGGATTATACCACTGTTCTCTGAGAGAGTGGCGCCCTTGACAGATTTAATAAAGAAACAGACGTCTAACAACGTGGTATGGAAAGATAAAGCTAACATTGCCTTTTGTGACCTGAAGCAGGCCCTTACGTCGGCACCTGTTTTAATGGGTCATAACTCCTCCCTACCTTTTATCCTTCAGACTGATGCTTCAGACAAAGGCCTAAGTACTGTGCTGATCCAAAGCATCAATGGGCTGAGTGTGGGGCCATGTCACACACATATGCATGGGATTCAGTTTACTGGCTCAAATGGTGTTATTTCTCAGTCAGACCATGGGTTGGCACTGTCACCTGTCCATTCTCCTTTTGTTCATCTTCAGACCAGTCAAAGACCCTGCGTCTTAATGACACCACCAGTCCAACCCCTGTTAACATCACTTTGGGCACCCTCTGATGATATCATATCCGATACCAAGAACATATGTCCCTGCCATGTCAGCTCTTGCTCCATTCTCCCTGAGTCCACCTCGTTCTCCATTCAGCCATATTTATAAAGCAGCTTTCAACATGTTAGTCAGTTTCGTTTTGGACTCCTGTCTGTAAAGACGTGCTTATTTTTTTTACGTCATTTTTTTCAGGTATACGGGGTGGCCATCCCCAAACCTTCTTGTGACTGTTTTTCATTCTTATTACACACCATAGATTCAGCATCAGCATGCAAGTCGCAGCCGGTATAACGAGATATATTTATCACACAGTGGAACTCCGGGAAAGTAAAGGAGTTTAGCAGCCAAGGGGGACCTACCGTGGGGAGTCATTAGCAGCATTTATGCCAGCTCAAATATGTTTCCCAGATTAAAACCTCCAATTGAGCTCCCAGACCGCCGTCCAGCTTACCGTGCTGACTGATACTGAGGTGGTATTGATTTGACATTCATCTTAAAACTATTTCTTCCATCTTCTGCCCCCATCCTGAGGAGAAGAAATTTGTTTCTAAGGAATACGTATAAACTCATCCATCAATCACTTACTGAGAGCTGCAGTGTATTAGGAAAGAAATTAGCAGTGACAAATGAGGTGGGTTGCTAGACTGGCAATGTAGCTCACAGGTTCCCGCAAGCAATGCCAAGAACTCTTATTATTATGTTGATTATTGTCATTATGATAATGAGACTGCACAAGTGACTTTAATTTGAATTTTCAAAGGGACCACTACTGCACACCATGCAACTCAAAAAATGTGCAGCAGATCATTGTTGAGACATCAGAACTTTCTATATTTTACTGTGTTACAGCCCATATGTGTGTAAGTAGAGAGATAAGTAAAAAATGTCACAGCATTGTGAACCTACAGTAGCTTCCAGGTAGCAGGGTCTTTAACTGGCTGCAAAAACATCTCCTAACTGTCTTTATCAGAACACCATCTTCATCCTCCTCCTACTCCTGTTTCTCTTCTTAACTCAAAGCAATTCCATTCCTGGCCAGAGGCTGCCAGTTCTGCACTCCTCTCGTGTTATTAAAGCATCTATAGGTGCCAATACCTACTCTTCATCCTGACTGTAACATAACATTTAAGTCAAGAGAAGAAATCTTCCAAGCCTCCACTCCACTGACTAGGGAGTACAACTGACCCCTGGAAAGCAGCAGGAATCCATCAAGGGCAGAGCCTTCTTAAGGTGCCCATACGGTGGAAAGTTCAGAAAGTATTTAGAACCCCTCACTTTCTGCACACTTCATTGTGTTGTAGGTTTAATTTTTAATGAAAAAGTTGCCATTTTAGCCCATCATTCTACATCTCAATAACCCATAATGACAAAGTGAAAACAAAGTGAAGGGCTCGGAGTTCCCTGTACTGTACATCCAGGTGACTGACTGAGCAAAGGAAACATCCTGATCTCATTGATTTTGGGAGGCAGATGATTTGTTTAGCACAATGAAGAAAGCTCACAAGGAGCAGTGGCTAAGGTGAGGTTAGCATGGAAGTGTTATAGGCAAATGTTCAACAAGCAGAAACTCCTTGGATGTGTTCATGGGTTGAACTGAGAGGCATGGGAAAACAGAAAAATAGATATGCAAATGTCAGTCTAAGGTGGTATCAGGAGGTTTGTTCAAAAATAGTGCTTCAAGAACTTGGTAAAGAGGGATAGGTTGGAAACATTGTAGGATATAACCTCTTTATTTTTCCTAAAAATGCACATTTGTTGCGATCAGAAGAATGGTACTTTGAGTTCAAGAGGCCAAATATAAGTGTGGGCAAATAGAGAACAGGTCCAAAGAGCTGCTTAATCTATTTGGTGACATAGGCGGCCATGTAGGGCTCCGTCATCTGAGGGGCACAGTTTATGAAATATAAGGGCCACACACTCCCAACGCTAAACAAGAACAACAGCATCTATTTATATAGCAGATTTTCATACAAATGATGTAGCTCAAAGTGTTTCACATAATGAAGAAAGAGAAAAAAGACAAAATAAATAAGAAAATAGAATTAGGGAACCTTAATTAACATAGAATAAAAGTAATTATGCATGCAGGTGGCGCCCGGAGGATTTCAGAGCCTTGGACTGCAGCACTTTCATCACACCAGGAAGTGCCGCTGGGAGATCGTCACGGAGAACCTGGAGCACATCTGAGGCATTATAAAAGGGGGCCGCCTCACTCCATTAGAGGAGCCGGAGTCGGGAGGAAGTGGATAGAACTTGTAGAGTCAGCAGAAGAACAGAGAGAGAGAGAACAAGTAAAGAAAAGTAGGGATTGTGAGCAACTTGTGACTTTTTAATGCATTGTGTGGTGTTGTAAAAGCAGAAAAGAAATATTAAACATGTGTGTATTTGGACATCTGTGGTCTGTGTGTGTGTTCAGATCCTGATCAGATGCCCGAGCCACCTCGTCTGACTCCTCTCTATGCGGAGGAGCAGTGGCTCTACTCTGAGCTCCTCCCGGATGACTGAACTTCTCACCCTATCTTTAAGGGAAACTCATTTCAGCTGCTTGTATTCACAATCTCATTCTTTCGGTCACTACCACAGCTCAGGAGCACCATAGGTGAGGGTAGGAACGTAGATCGACTGGCTTTGCCTTATGGCTCACCTCCTTTTTCATCACGACAGACTGATGCAGAGCCTGCATCACTGTGGACGCCGCACTGATCCGCCTGTCGATCTCCCACTCCATTCTTCCATCACTCGTGAACAAGCTACAAGATACTTGAACTTGTTCACTTGGGGCAGGATCTCGCTCCCAACCCTGAGAGGGCACTCCACCCTTTTCCGGCTGAGGACCATGGTCTCGGATATGGAGATGCTGATTCCCATCCCAGCTGTTTCACACTCAGCTGCAAACCGGTCCTGAGAGAGCTGAAGATCACGGCCTGATGAAGCAAACAGGACAACATCATCTGCAAAAAGCAGTGACCCAACCAATCGGTCCTGAACCCACCAAACCGAACACTCTCAACACCCTGGCTAAGCCTAGAAATTCTGTCCATAAAAGTTATGAACAGAATTGGTGACAAAGGGCAACCCTGGCGGAGTCCAACTCTCACCGGAAATGGGTTTGACTTACTGCTGGCAATGCAGACCACCGGTTGTACAGAGACTGAACAGAACTTATCAGGGGTCCGGTACCCCATAATCTCTGAGCACCCCGCCCAGGATTCCCAAAGGGACACGGTCAAATGCCTTTTCCAAGTCTACAAAACACATGTAGACAGGACCCTGCCAAGTGTGTAGACCTGGTCCACTGTTCTGCGACTAGGATGAAAACCACACTCTTCCTTCTGAATCCAAGGTTCACTACCTGATGGACCCTCCTCTCCAGGATCCCCGGATAGACTTTTCCAGGGAGGCTGAGAAGTGTGATTCCTCTGTAGTTGGAGCACTCCCCCTGGTCCACTTTCTTAAAGAGGGGGACGACCACCCCAGTCTGCCAAACCAGAGGCACTGTCCCTGATGTCCATGCAATATTGCAGAGGCGTGTCAACCAAGACAGTCCCACAACATCCAGAGCCTTGAGGAACTCCGGGCATATCTCATCCACCCCTGGGGCCCTGCCACCAAGGAGTTTTTTGACCACCTCGGTGACTTCAGTCCCAGAGATGGGGTAGCCCACTTCTGAGTCCTCAGGCTCTGCTTCCTCGTTGGAAGGCATGTTAGTGGGTTTGAGGAGGTCTTCGAACTACTCCCCCACCTACCCACAACATCCCAAGTCGAGGTCAGCAGTGCACCATCCCCACCATATACAGTGTTGACACTGCACTGCTTCCCCCTCCTGAAATGCTGGATGGTGGACCAGAATCTCCTTGAAACCGTCAGGAAGTCGTTCTCCATGGCCTCCCCAAACTCCTCCCATGCCCGAGTTTTTGCCACAGCAACCACCGAAGCTGCATTCCACTTGGCCTGCCGGTACCTATTAGCTGCCTCCAGAGTCCCACCGGACAAAAGGGTCCTGTAGTACTCCTTCTTCAGCTTGACAGCATCCCTCACTGCCAGTATCCACCAACAGGTTCAGGGATTGCTCCCATGACAGGCACCGAACACCTTACGGCCACAGCTCCGGTCAGCTGCCTCAACAATAGAGGAACGGAACATGGCCCATTCGGACTCAATGTCCCCCACCTCCCTCGGGACGTAGTCGAAGTTCTGCCGGAGGTGGGAGTTGAAGCTACTTCTGACAGGGGACTCTGCCAGATGTTCCCAGCAGACCCTCACAACATGTTTGGGCCTACCAGGCCTGACCGACTTCCTCCCTAACCATCGAAGCCATCTCACCACCAGGTGGTGATCAGTTCACAGTTCTCCTCTCTTCACTTGAGTGTCCAAGACATATGGCCGTAAGTCCAATGTCACAACCACAAAGTCAATCCTTGAACTGAGGCCTAGGGTGTCTGGGTGCCAAGTGCACATATGAACACCCCTATGCTTGAACACGGTGTTCATTATGGACAATCTGTGACAAGCACAGAAGTCCAATAACAAAACACTGCGCGGGTTCAGATCGGGATGGGGCATTCCTCCCAATCATGCTCTTCCAGGTCTCATATACCAGACAGAACCAAACAGGTCTTCATCTCAGTATCCAGGTGCTGTTGTCTCTCATGGCCTCACTGCTGGTTAAAAATTCTTGTTCCCATCCTGTCAGGGAGTCTGTTCCTCCATTTTCCATTTTTTTTTCTTTATCATGGCATCCTGTCTGGGCAAAGAATTACCCTCTGGGATACCTTTCCATCTCTGCAGCATTCACAATTTATATGTATGTATATATTTAGGTAGCAAATTTGTATGTTTGTGTGAATAATAGAGACACTTAAAGATGTGTTAATAAACTTTTAGGAGTAACCCGGATTTTCACCATTGTAGATCTATTTCAATAGCAGCAAAAGGAAAAGCTGCAATGTTTGTGGACATAAGAAGGACAGGAAGACACAGTTTCTATACATCAAGTGCTAAAAATACATTTGCAATGCACACATAGTTAAACTCAGTTCGTCATGTGATGTGTAGATGCTATGAATTTGCGTTCATTTCAGTATAACACTGTATGTAAACATTTTCCTTTCAGTTTCTTATAGCTCTGGAAACTGTCTCATTTATAATTTGTTCAAGATTAATATGATATATTCCACCTGTGTCTTGATTATTATTGAATTCAACACAAAAATCCCATTTTGTCACAAGAATCGAACAGCACTTTCATTGATACAGGTAATAAATATTAAACCAATTCGCTGTGTGGTCTATGGCCGGCCAGTCATCCCAGCCAATACCCCCAGGCTCTTAGGTGGAGCTCTCCCTGCAGCATGGAGGTGCCCCGAATGCCAGCAGGGAATCATGGACAGTGGAGTTTTTCTTTACAGCCCTGCTGGATACCTTGGGGGCCAAAAGAGGACGCTGCAGGGAGGCCCAAAGACTCTCACATGTCCTATAACCCGCAAGTACATCTTAGTCACAGTGACAGGAGGAATGACGTACTTCCGTGTTAAAGAAGAGGAGTTTTCATCTGACCCGGAAGTGCTAGGAAGTCACATGGACTATGGGTTCAGAAGCACTTCCGGGTCACAAACTATAAAAGGACTGTGGGAGATCCCAAACGTGGAGCTGAGTTGGGTGGCAGGGTGGTAATGCGTCTGGGACTGGAGGATTATTGTTATTGTGACTATTGATTGTATTGTATGAGTATTGTGGAGATGAGGGTGCTTTGTGCACTATTGTGCCCTAATAAAGTCAATAGTTGGACTTTTACCTGGTGTCTGGCGACTGATCTGAGGGTTCAAGGGGACGACAGCACCCCAAGACAGCTGTCTATATTGTTTGTAAGCGAGATGACATCTGTTAAGTAGTTTATCATAAAATGTTATATTTTATTGTTCTGAAAACCCCAAAAATGCTGAAGGTTTACCAGACCCGTGAACACCAGCTGAGTTACAAAAATATGAACACTACACAAGAAATATTTAGAATATTTTCCTCTTTTACACATTTGACATCCATTCCCGATTTTTGTCAGTATTGTATCATTGTCATCTGTTCTAAGGAGCCATGCAAGAAATAATTCATTGTACGGTGTATTCAAAGTTGAAGTAAAGTACTGAAACAGAAGTATAGTTAAGCACAGAAGCAGCTGAGGAGATGGCAAATTCCTGGTCATGAGGACAAGTGGGCTCCAACATTAATTTTAACTCTCCATCAATACTTCTTTCAGTGCTTAAGATATAAAAGCTACAATTAGGCATGGACCCTCCACAACCAACATCTAACAATAGCACATGAATCAATGCAATTTTGACATCACTTCAGTTGGAATCTTCTGTGTATAAAAGCAATTTCAGCCACCACAAACCTACTGGGACTTAGTTTTTAATAGCTACATGATATTGTAAATTGCTATTAAAAAGTATATGTTTTAAATTCTCTACTAATGCATTTGACCACAGTTTATTCTCTCTGTTAATTCTGAATATGTCTTATTTTTACAAAAAACAAAAAACTGATCTGTTTTTAATGCAATGTAAAAATTTTAAAATGATAGAACATTCCAAAACAATTAGCTACAGGGGCAAAAACAAATGAGTGAACGCTTTGAAAATAACCATATTTATATATACAAGAGCGGTGTTTGGGGGTGGCAGGTGGAGCGACTGCCCCAGAACCCCATGCCTAAGAGGACCCCGCTTTTGAGGTCTGCGTGTCCTGTTCGAGCAGATTTGTCAAGTTATATTCTCCAGTTATATCTTGCAAAAATTTTGCTGGATACTGCAATGAGAAAATCTGGTGTATGTTAACATTATTTTTATTAAATTTGCATGCAAGTTTATACAGTCCACACATACCGGTAACAGCGTTTGACATAACCGGCCCCACGTGGGGTTGGTCAGCCCTAGGCCCTGCACACTCCTAAGGCTGCCTCTGTATGTATTCATTTGTCTATAAAATGGTCTGATCTTCATCTAAGTCACAATAATGAACACACACAATGTGCTTTAAAAAATAATGCACAAATTATTGCATTGTTCTGTACAAGTTGAATACATCATTCTGACATTCACAGGTGTAAGATGGAAAACCCCTAGACTGATGACTTCATCCATTCATCCATCCATTATCCAACCCACTATATCCTAACACAGGGTCACAGGGGTCTGCTGGAGCCAATTCCAGCCACCACAGAGCGCAAGGCAGGAAACAACCCCAGGCAGGGTGCCAGCCCACCGCAGGGCACACACACCCACACACCAAGCACACACTAGGGACAATTTCAGATCGCCAATCCACCTAACCTGCATGTCTTTGGACTGTGAGAGGAAACCGGAGCACCCAGAGGAAACCCATGCAGACATGGGGAGAACATGCAAACTCCATGCAGGGAGGACCCGGGAAGCGAACCCAGGTCTCCTTACTGCGAGGCCTGATGACTTCAACAAAAGCTAATTAGAGACAGCAAATCTGGAGTCCAACCAATGATATAAGATTGGATGTGTGGCTTAGAGTTACTCTGACCTGTAAAAAATAAGAAAACAGTTCAAGTTTGCTATTCACAGGAAGTATCTGCTGGTATGAAACATGCTTTGCAAAAAAGAGACTTCAGAAGATCTACAATCAAGAATTATTGATTTGAATAACACTGGAAAGGGTTACAAGCAGTTTAGATATTCATCAGTCCACAGTTAGAGACAATTTAGTTCTGTGGCTGCTGTCTTTAGAAATGTGCACTCAACCAAGATGACTCATAAGACACAATGCAGAACGTTCAATGAGATTAAAAAGAACTCTGGAGTAACAGCTAAAGGCTTCACAGAATCATCAGAAGAGGCTAACATCTCAGTTCATGCATTGGCTATAATGAAAAACATTGGACAAGGAAGAATTTGCTGCTTTTCAAAAAAATAACGAAAACATTACTAAATGCTTAAAGTTTGTCAAAGACCACCTTGACACTCCACAATGTTATTAGGAAAAGGTTTTGTGGACTGAGAAACTAAGGTTGAATTGTTCAGGAAGAATATGCAGAAAGACATAAGATGTAAAAGGGCACCTCATAACAACATGAAAATATCATACCAATGATGAAATATGGTGGAGGGATCCAGGATAGCTTTCCATCATCAAAAATATTCTCAAGTTTTCCTAATAATCCTGAAGAATAATGTCAGGGAGGCTGTCCTCCAGCTGAAGCTCAGTATGGTGATGCCTCAGGACAATGACCCTAAACCTTGTAGTAAATTTATTACAAAATATTAAAAAAAAAATCGCGAGTGGTCTCCCCTAGACTTTCTCGTATACTCACATATGGGGATGGATGAGGAGTAAAGCGCAAGACAATTATTATATTTTTATATTATGTATATTAAAGAACCATCAACAACAAATCAAATCGAATTAATAATATATTGAACAATTATTATAAAAGCAAAGTTGAATAAATTGGACTCTGCAGGTGCATGAATAAAAATTAAAGCTCCTCTTCCGGTTAACAGAAATAGTCTAAAAGTTGATAGAAATCTACATTTTGTACCTAATACTTGTATGCAAAATGTGGTTGACCTAAGTGAAAGTGTACTCAAGTTATCGTGTTTACATTCACACACACACAGACATAATTCCAGTATTTTAGGATTCAGGGAGGTCTAAAACATTGAGATTCATCAAAATCTAGAAATGGATTTTTTTGGAGGATGTCAATAATTTCCCTTTACTTCATATATGAGAAAGTCAGGGAGGTCTGAACCAATAGGACAACATCTAGCGCAATGAGGTTGTGGCTTTAGCCACTGCTATAGTTTACCCCATTTTATAAAAGTCAGTCAATCAGTCATTGTCCAACCCGCTATATCCTAACACAGGGTCACGGGGGTCTGCTGGAGCCAATCCCAGCCAGCACAGGGCACACGGTAGGAACAAACCCCGGGCAGGACGCCAACCCACCACAGTTTTTCAGTGTGTGTAGCTTTTTAGTTATATAGCACCTTTCATCCTTCAAAGTGAACACCATTCCATAAATGTATATACTGTACCTTTGCTGAGGGTCATGCAGATAGGCAGTGGCATCCTTGTGCGTTACAGTCCTATACCTTAACCACTAGGCCACCCTACTTGTCGATTTGTAACACATTTTCAGCAGTGATTGATGATGAGACTTTCTGTGGGTGAAGGGTGTTTTTTGAACTTACAACCTCCGTAGTTACAAACACAGCTCGTACAGATTCCCTTGAAGCGTAACGCCTGTGTGGACCTGTCTGCTTCAGTGCAAATCTCCACAGCGATCGCTTTGTTGTCATTTATACTGTTTGACTCCCTGCTGCGGCAGATATGGCATAATATGAGCCTGCAGGCTAAAAATGAGAACATGCCGTGTTACATTTTTTGATTACTAGAGTGGAAATGTGAAGGACAGTAATCACACACGGCTCCTTTTTGTTAAGTACAGTTGTAATTTAGTATAAATATTCAGATGACACTAGCTTCCCTGAATTGCAATCAGATTTCAAAAACTGATGCAGTCTTTCCAAACATAATATTTGCCTTTTTGTTTGTAGGCTGATTGAGAATCCCTTGGTGCTGGAGAAACTTCCATTGGCTCATCCGCTTCTTTAATTTTTTTTTACTGCTCTGATTTCTTTTTTTTACAGCAGCTAGAAATCCCAGTGGAGAAACAACTACTAGCTTTAAGAGTTTAGCATAGAACTGTGAAATCCGGAGAGTAAGCAGCTGCAACCTTAACTCTTTCGTGATCATTGGCAGGATTCGGCTGGGATCTTTCAGGAACGTCAATGCTTGTTATTTTTTAATAGAAATTCTAATGGTCCCTGTTTTGATTTTTCTTTTGTTTTTTTGTGATTTTCTACCCAAAGAACTGTGATGGTTATATCTGCTTTTCAAATATTGGCTTGGATTTGTCTATATATAATTTTTTGCACCGTTCCTTCCACCATTTTGTTTATTTTCAGCTTGTGTTGTTAGGACAGCTCCTGCATTGTTTGGGGTGTTTCCTGTGAGGTCTTGAACTGTCAATCACTGCGTGATGAGGGAAAAGTGCTCCTCAAAGTTGTATATGGATTCTCAAAAAACACCTGCTTGATTCTCCTGTGTAGAATGTCTTGAATTTTTCCTGACTATGAATTTTGTCAAACATTTTCACATTGGTTGATAATATTTTTGAGCTCCCAGTTTTTGATCATCATTTTGCTTTTGACCTTAACCCTTCTCCTGTTTGCCTGTTAAATCAGCATGCTTGTTTGTTTAAAGCGTGACAGGCTCCACCCCCAGCCACTGCTTTTATCTGCAATTTGCCTCTCTAAGCACCTCCTATTGGCCTGGAGCCCAACAGGCTCCACCCCTGGCCAATCCTTTGGTCTGTAATTTGCCCAACTAAGCCCCTTCCTATTTGCCGTGCAACATTATATTAGTGGTGATTATGTGATGAAGAGGCAAGAGCAATGAAAGAGTGAGTGAGCAGTCTGTTTCCAGCCCTGTGTCAGGCTCTTTTATTATTTTTGACTATCTGCTTTTTTTATTCATTTTTGTCTAGTCCCCTTGCTGATACCTTTCTCTGTTTTTACTTGCAGATTTATTTATAACCATCTGCTTCTTTCAGGAATATTCTTTGTATTGTGTATACTAATAAAATATTGTTTACTGTTAAGAATACATTAGTATAATACATTAGTATTTGTATTATCTCATTTTGTTTGTTTTTGGTAACTTTTTTTCACTATTTGCATTGTTTTTAAATGTTATTATTTTTTGTGCCATGATTACGGTGCCATTTTGTTTGCCATTTTATCTGATCATTGTTATTTTATGTGCAGTTTTAATCAGTACTTTGTCACAAAAACCAGACATAAGAGTCATGAAAAGGTTTGGGGCAGCCACCCGTATAATTGATTTCCTGGCTGCAAAATCGATCAAATGAATACCGCACTGATGTGTACAAAACTGAGTCCAAAACAGAACTGAGGGTGTTGGGAAAAGGTGGAGGCTTTTAAAGAGGAAGACAGGAAGTGAAGTCAAAGGGGTCGGGATCATGAAGGTCTTCTGCCATTGGTGCGAGCCTGGATGTGACATCACAGGGGCCAGAGCCGGCAAGGTCTCCTTCCATTGGCTCGGTCCCGGAAGTGACGTCAAGAAGACCAGGTGGAATCTCCTATGAATGGTCTGCACGCAAGGGAGAAAAAGAGTCAGTGCACTCTGACACATCCCGGTATGACTCGGAACTGCCATTACTCAAGCCCTTTAGCTGCCTCCCATGTGCACGTGTGTGACAACTTCCATATTCTGAAAAAAGCAATACTGCCCATTTCTAGCTAGGTGGCTTCTAAATAAAACGTTTTTGGATTAACTGTATTTCTTCAAAATTTAAGCAAAATGACACCTTTTATTGGCTAACTAAAAAGATTACAATATGCAAGCTTTCAAGGCAACATCTTGCCTGAAGAAGGGGCCTGAGTTGGATCGAAAGCTTGCATATTGTAATCTTTTTAGTTAGCCAATGAAAGGTGTCATTTTGCTTGGCTTTTCTCTACATTCATAATGGCTAACACGGTACAACACCCTAGTACTTCAAAATTTAATAGAATTGAATGTTTTTGCCCTACTATATGTAGTTGCTGTATAAGATGGCTGTGCACTTGAGAAGACATCCGAAGTTTGGGTTCTTAAAGGACAGGCTGTGATAAAGTCTTACTCATTAGTTACATACTGTATGTCATTTATTTGGGTTTGATTTTGACAGTGGTTTAACAGCATTAATTCTCTGCCAATCTACCAACTTACAAGTCCCAATTTAACTTAAGATTTTTCTTTCTGAACAATTTTCTGTTGACCACTGTCAACAAGGCCAAAATAAATCCCCCGTGATTCAAAGTTGTATAACAACAATTTGTGAGAAAGTCCAAGGGATGAATACTTTTTATGGGCACTGCATAAAGGAACCAAAGAGACACAACACAGAATATACTCACACTTTTAATGGGAGCTACCAAAAAAAGCCTAAAAGCAAGCCTTTAAAGAGATACAAATGTAATTACCCCGTAAGCTAATCCAACACTTCATTGCCACTTAATAATCTTAAAAAAATCTTTATAATTAGACAACTTACTATTCAGAAACTACTTGTAATGCATTAATTAAAACAGTGCCATCCAAGAAAGCCCTCCGAGTTCAGAGTGGATTCATTTAATTACAATCCTAGAGAAAAGCAACAGGAAAAAAACCTTTCCCTCTGCACCCCCAGAATCCCCTCTGCCTTTGTGCAAACAGAAAGTTTCTTTATTGCCTTGTTACAAATGTACTTTTTAATAATTTGTCCTGACCCAAACAAGTCTTTTTAAATGGCTCAAGCCATGTTTTTAAACCTGTGTAAACTGTGAAAAAACTGCAATTACTTGATAATGACTATGTAGCATGGATAACTTGGCTGGAATTTAATTATTCATTGGCTCTAATTAAATGCTGTCAGTGATTTAATAAAAGTACTTCCGATCCACATGGAAAGATTTGGTAACAAGTACAAGGTAATTGAGCTGCTGTGACAGATTCATAGGTCAGTGTGAGAAAGAAGCAGCATGAAAAAATGCTGAAAAGGCAAAAAGAGCCACACAAATCGCGGGCCAAAATCATTTTACACTACAGTGGTTATGATGCCTCACTTTTGCTGCTGTTCTAGTCAGACCACACTGTACAGAAGAACGTAAGAAAACCTTTTGACAAGAACAGGCCATTTAGCTTAACATGGCTCATCAATTCAAATTCAACAAACGTGTCCAAAGTAATGGCAAGCTGGGATGTGAAAGTCCCAAAGGTGCTTTTTTTTTAATTCAATAGTAGATACTACAGTTCACAATGAGGAGAAATATTTTTATTTGAGGAAAATCTACTGTTAACCAGCTTTGTGTCTTTTCCCCTGTCCTTGTTAAATAACAATTATTTAAAGTAAGATCTGGTATGCACCTTACTTATCCTGATCATAATTTAAATTACTGCTGTTACATTACATCTCCATTTGCTTACACGGGCATATTAAGCTCATTAAAGTTTTCCTCACAGCTCATAACCTTTAGGCCTGTAAGTTCTTCTCTGCAGTTTTTCTAGCACTGATATGTCCTTTTGTACTGTATACTAAATTATGTACAGTATATATGAAGTAGGGCCCAAACCTTCACAGAATTATTAAAAATATTATTATACAACTTAAAGCAATTCCATTTTTGTCATTGTCAAAATAATCCCCTTGAGATGGAATATCCTTTCTAACAAATACACTGACATTGGGCCAGTGTAGGCTCAAACATATTGGCCCTATGTGAGGCAGCAAACATCAACCCCAAAACTCAGGCCCAGTGTGGGCAAAGAGACAGGGACCCACATTTTGTGATGAACCTTGAAACAAAGTCCATACCTTACTATTCCATTCATTTTCTATACCTACTTATCAAGGGTATGTTTGCAGGGCCCCTGGAGCCTATCCCAGCAAGCAAAGGGACAACTCCTAGATGAGACAGCAGCCCATCACAGGGTGAACACACTCACACACACACAGTGTAGGACAAATTTAGCAGCACCAGCCAACCTCATCTGCATGATTTTAGACTGTGGGAGGAAACCAGAGCATCCGAGAGAAACTAAAATGGACATGTGGAACATATGGAGACTCCTCACAGGGAGGATAGAGGATATGAACCGCAGTCTCCTTTCTGTAAGGCTGCAGTGCTACCACTGTACCACCCTTTACAGGTCCTTTCAGTGTTGTTTTTTTATCAATTAAATCATGTAATTGCCCTGCGGTGGGCTGGCACCCTGCCTGTGGTTTGTTTCCTGCCTTGTGCCCTGTGTTGGCTGGGATTGGCTCTAGCAGACCCCCATGACCCTGTAGTTAGGATATAGTGGGTTGGATAATGGATGGATGGATGGATGGATGGATACATGATGTAATTCTGAAGATCTATAATGTATTTATTAATAAGAAAAGAAATAAAAAATCTCAATAATAATGTGGCTTTGTACTGTTTATTCTCACAAAATAAACCAACACTGCAGCATTCCACTAATTTGGGCTTCATGGCCAGATGACACATGAAATTGTGCTTGGAGTTTATTAAATAAAAGGCACTTAAAGGATTCTCAGACTAAATATGATTCTCTGGTCTGATGAATCAAGCCAAGACTGAACTGTTTGGCCTCATTTCTAAGTGTCACATTGGAGGAAACCAGGCACTGCCCATCATCTGCGTAATATGCATGGTGAGGGTAGCATCATACCACGTGGTTGTTTTTCACCAGTAGAGATTAGGAGACTAGTCTGATTTGAGGGAAAGCTGAACAGAACAAAGTACTGAGAAATCCTCAATGAAAGCCTACTCCATCGCACTCTGGAACTCAGACTGGGCTAAACGTTTACCTTCCAACAGGATAATGAGCTAAAGCACAAAGTAAAGACAACACAGAATTGACTTATGGTCAGCTCTATGAATGTTCTCCAGTAGCCTAGCTAGAGCCTCTCCAATTTGATATCTCTGAAGATACCTGATCTGATCATATTATGTGATACCATCTACTGTTAAATTCTGCTCTGTACTGTAATATTGTTATGTTGCTGTTATACTATATTGAGGATTACTTGTGTTCTGTTCTGTGTATTGTATTGTATTGACCCCCTTCTCTTTGACACCCACTGCACGTCCAACCTACCCGGAAAGGGATCTCTCTTTGAACTGCCTTTCCCAAGGATTCTTCCATTTTTTTCCCTACTAGGGTTTTTCTTAAGGGACTTTTTTCTTATCTTCTTAGAGAGTCAAGGCTGGGGGGCTGTCAATAGGTAGGGCTTGTTAAAGCCCATTGCTGCACTTTTTGTGTGATTTTTGGCTATACAAAAATAAATTGTATTATATCGTTTTGTATGGTCTCCATCCAACCTGACAGAGCTTGAGAGGATCTGCAGTGCAGAGTCAGAGGGGTCTGCGTCAAACCCAAGAAGACTCCAGCATGTAATCACTGCCAAAGGTACTTTAACAAAAGTACTGAATGAATGAAAAATGTATTAAAGTGTTTCTCGATGAAATGATTTTAGAACCAGGCCCCACCATAATAACATTTGTGAAAAGTGAAGTGGTCTGATTACTTTCTAAAGGCAATGTAGTCCATTTGATTCCTGCTTGTTTACAGGAATGACATTAATTGTAACAGTAATAATCAAAATAAGCCATGCGAATTCCCTGCCTTTAAGAGTATGAAATTTCATGGGATTTTATTAGCCTGCCAACCTGAAGGTCCAGTACATTCGTCTTAATTTCCATACATTTTCAAAACTGAGTGCAAAGCTTGCAGTTTTCCAGATAATTAAAATGTCTTAGACATTAAAATCATGCAATGGAAAACAAGCAAGCAACAAGCCTGAAAATGCTCACCTGTTCACGTCCAGGCTGTGTTCCAAATATATTTCAATGTTTCCATTTCATTTATTATATTCTGAAGCCTACACATTTGAATGGTTTAACTGGCACCAGAACAATTACTGCTCAATGGCCACCTTTTTGTTTCCCTGAAGCACTGCGTCAACACATCTACCACTTTTAGGTTCATACAGAGTGGACACTTCATAAAGTAAGAAACAAACTGGCACCGCTGAATTTGTCAGGGCATGGACTTGAAAACATGTTACAGTAATGTTGCTCTAATGTGAACTCTCATGTATCCCATATTAAAGGAGCTGGTTTTGGATCTCCAGTCTTAGGAGATTCTTTCATCAAATCCCACAAATGATCCTTTGGGTTGAGCTTATGCCCTGATAATGGACTATCTGTTGGACAAACCACAGTTTGTGAGACTCAAGGACTGTGTTTCTGATACGGATGTGAGCACCAGTGGAGCGCCACAAGGAACAGACATGTCTCCTTTACTCTTCACTCTGTACACCTCTGACTATAAATATAACACCAGGTCATGTCACTTGCCGTAATTCTCAGATGATTCTGCACCTAAGTTCTATCTATCTATCTATCTATCTATCTATCTATCTATCTATCTATCTATCTATCTATCTATCTATCTATCTATCTATCTGAAATATGGTATCTTTCTCAGCAGGTAATTGTTCTTGAACTCACAAAGCTGATACAATCATTGATGTAGCACAAAATTCATGCACATCCTCCCACGCAATATTTGGTAGTGGAGCCCCCAACTGAGAAAAAAGTCTTTACAGTAGAGTACCAGTTTAATGTTCTCAAAAATTTAACATTTTCTTGACTTTCATGCTATTGAGAAAATAAAGCTCTTGCTTGAATAAGCTTGAGTGCTTTTTTTCTAATACAATGTCTTCAGAAGGCATTCAGACTCCTCCAGTTTTTCTTCATTTTGCTATGTTGCAGTTTTAAACTAAAACCGTTTACATTTATTTTTTACATCATCAAACAACACTCAATAGCCCAGAGTCAGTCAGTTAGTCATTTTCTAACCTGCTTAGTCCTGAACAGGGTCGCAGGGGGTGTTGCAGTATATCCCAGCCAGCACTGGGCACAACTCAAGGACAAACCCTGGACCATTCCATTACATATTGAACAGACTCACCTATACACCAAACACACAACTGGGACCAAATTAGTATCCACCTACCCTGCACCATCCTTACAGTTGTAAGTTAGAGATTGAGACCCCCTTACAGGTAGGTTGGGCATGATCATGTGGGGTAAATACAACACACAAAACAGAACACAAGTAATCCTCTTCAAAGAGAAAGATGGCCAATCTGTCATTGCCACCTCAGAAATACAGCAGTACAAACTACAAGGCAGAATGCAAGAATAGATGATACCACACACTAAGTGCAGAACTGTCACATATGAGGATACAGATTTGTTCAAATACCAAAGTAGAAACTAATTAACATAATGAGAAACAACAGTATCTGTCCATCGGCTAATTGTAAAACCTCTACCTGGTTGTAAAAAAGGAGTCAGACAAGCCAGACACAGTCAGTCCTGGAGACCTCGGCCAACAAGCCACCTCCTCATTGGCCATTGTACAGCTGAGTCAGTTCTGGGCCAGCGAGTCTGATGAAAGGACCCTTCTATCCCATCATTCCAGTGCTCCTTTATCTGAGATGACAGACAGCACAACACTCAGTTTTCATGCAACAACCCTTTTTCTTCATGTAGTCTCTTTTTTCCAAAATTGCGTGGACTTTTTCACCTATGCAAAACACGGCATGAAACACAGCACTGTCTCAAAGCTGAGCAGATATAACAATCACCCCTTCCCAAATAAAAAAATAATTTTCCCCAGAAACAATACAGAACAAGAAAACTGCATTAGGTCACTAACTTTTTTTTCTATTTTTTTTAATCACTAGGTTTGAGACTGAAGGTGAGACATTAACTACTTTGATGATACCCGAAAGGTTGTGCAGTTTTTTGTAGTTATACCATCCTAGAGGGCCAAGGGAACTTGGCAGAGCAGTTGGATGACAGGGCGTATAGTGGTTAAAAGATGAGAGACAACCCAACCCTATGAAAAGAGCTGACCATTGCTGAAGCCACGTTGAGCTGACAGCGAGAACAGCAGACCCCTCAGTGTCTGGGAGTGTAAATTTTGAGCTGTGAAGTCCAGGCCTAACATGTTGGCACCATGATGGGTGACATGAAATGTGAAACCAGGCAAGTACTTTTGTCCATAGCATATAGGCAGTTAGAGTTTGCTACTTCAATTTTAGTGCTGTCATACTCAGTTAGAACAGCAGAGGGAACAGTGACAGCTAGGTGAGAGTCAAACCGTAACTGTTTGTGTCCAACAATAGAGGAAGACACACACACACACACACACACGCACACACACACACACACACACACACACACACACACTGTCTAACTGCAAAGTACAAGTTTTAAAGGTGGGGACAGTGGAGCTCACTGAGTGAATGGTTGTCGATGCAGTCTGAGTAGAGTAGAAGGCGACTGATCCTTTTATAAAGAGGAATTGGGAGCTGAGTGACAGTCTTTAGCAAGGTGGTTAAGCTTCCCGCAGTTCTGCCACCTGTGTCCCTTGGCGGTCCAGCTCCATGTTTTAGGCTTATGACCTGCAGAGCCACAGTTCCTATCTAGAAACTGACTGTAACCACCTCATATAGTGAAAATCTGAGCTGTCGTGAAGGGAAAGCACCTGCTTGCCAGCAGCACAGTTCTCTTCCGCCACTTGTTGTACGGCAGGCTGGTGCTGAGCCAGAGAAATGGCAAGTCTAGCCATGAGTTCAGTGGCTGATTCAATTTGAAATGCCATGTCAATTGCCTTCACAAGAGTCATTTCATCTGGTGCCATCAGTAATCTTTTACAAACTTTAGAGTTACTGGCATGTTCCACAAGCTGGTCCTTGATAAATTCATCATGTAACTCACAGAACTTGCAAAAGCTGACTAAACTCTGCAAGTCAGCCATGAATGGATGAACTAATGAAACTGATACCCCTGGCTGCTGATGGAGCTGGAGGAAGAGAAATTGTCGGATGATGTAACTTTGAGGTGCCTTGGCAGTGTATAAGTATGGCTGTTTTACAAGCGTCGCTCACCATGTCCAAACCAACAGCTGTTAAATAAGTCTCAAAATATTAATTCCAGCGAGTCCACGGCACTGGAGGATCATCCAGCAGTGCAAAGAATGAAAGTGGTAGTGGGAACAAAATCTCCATCCTTGTTGCCATTGTTGTATTGCTCAAATGAAGACAGAATAATGATCAGTTTTCATGCAACAACACTTTATTTCACATTGTCTCTTTTTTCCAAATGTGCACACCATTTTTCACATATGCAAAGACAGCACAAACACGGCACTGTCGTAATATTGCACAGATATAACAGAACCAAGTGATTATTCATCCTTGTGCAGTGTGGCCTTTGATAGTTGGTAAATTTACTTATGAATATGAAGGACTCACAGGTCTGATACCGAAGCATGCAATTGTCTCACTTAAGAACCCTTTTGACTAGAGGTGCTTATAGAGGGTCCATCAGCTAAAGCCCAAATTGGTCTTGGACCTTCTCGGCTCTTTCTCTGTCTTTTGCAAACCTCAAATCCACAATCTTGGTGTTATCTTTAACAGTAACCTTTCTTTTGAGAAACAAGTAAATTCTGTAGTCAAGAGTTACTTTTCCCAGCTTTGTCTATTAGGTAAGATCAAGCCTTTTTTATCTTCTAGGGATCTTGAGAAAGCTACTCATGCTTTTATTTTTTCTCAATTACCGCAACTCGCTGTATTCTGGGATTAACAAATCCCTGATACGCAGGTTACAGTTGGTCCAGAATGCTGCCACTCGCTTTCTGGGTGGGGCAAGAAAATATGACTCTATTTCTCCAATATTAGCTTCTTTACACTGGCTGCCTGTCAATTTTCAAATCGATTTTAAAATCTTGTTACTAGTTTTTAAATTTTACATGGGCTTGCTCATGCTTTATCTGAATTGTGTGTTTTACACCAGCCATCTAGAGTGCTTAGATCTTCTGGTCAGTTGTCTCTTGTTGTCCCTCATACCAAATGTAAAACCAAGGGGGACAGACAGGGCTTTTGCAGCTGCTGCCCCTCGCCTGTGTTACTCTTTACCTCGTCACATAAAGGAGTCGTCTACAACTGAACTGTTCAAAACGAGATTAAAGACTCATTTCTATTAACTTGCATTCCATGACCTTGAGTAATACTGATGGCTTCCTCATTGTGATTATATAACATTACTTCTATTTATTATGTATTTTATTTATGTTCTTATATTTTATTTCTATTTATGTTTTTATGTTAATTGTTTAGTTTTTTCTTGTATTCTATTATTGTAAAGCACTTTGGCCACAGCATTCCTATGTTGTTTTAAATGTGCTATATAAATAAATTGACATTGACATTGACCACTTTAAAGTCAAATAATTTTAGTAGACCACCTTGCAGGGATGAATAATCCCTTTACTTATAATTTGTAAGTGTTATTAAGGACAAAAGAAGCCCTATGGTCTTATTACATAACAGTAAATTAGTAATAGATGCATCTCTGTTGACTGAATCTCTGTTGTTAGTCATTAGCACTAAAACATAAGTAACATGATAGTTAGAATTGAATACTAACCCTCACCTATTCTGTTTCTTTTCTCGGTACCCAAATGTGGCAATTGGTGCCACGGCCCACTTGCCAAGTTGTTTGCCTGCCTATGGTAAAGTCATCCCTGATGGAGGATCACAGGAATCATGGGAAAGAGGGGTCCTTTCATCGGAGCAACGTTTTAGCCGTGGCATGGCCAAATGGGGAGGCAGCTGATGGATGAGGTCTCCAGGACTCTAAAAATATCCAAACCTAATTATGTCATATCATCTACTGTTAAACCGTACTAAAATTTTTATTATTATTCTGTATTAAGGAATTGTTCTGTTCTGTGTATTGTATTGTATTGACCCCGTACTTTTGACACCCACTGCACGCCCAACCTACCTGGAAAGGGGTCTCTCTTTGAACTGCCTTTCCTGAGGTTTCTTCCATTTTTCCCTACAAGGTTTTTATTGGGAGTTTTTCCTTGTCTTCTCAGAGAGTCAAGGCTGGGGGGCTGTCAAAAGGCAGGGCCTGTTAAAGCCCATTGCGGCACTTCCTGTGTGATTTTGGGCTATACAAAAATAAACTGTATTGTATTGTATTGTATTTTGCAGTGCCTAAGCTAAAGCGCTACCCATTCTATGAAGAGAAGTACTGACAGACTGGTAAAAGAAAGCCAAAGAAACAGTTTAAAACAAATTAAAAGACAAAAAACACTTAGAGATGCATTGAGAAGTCTGCTACAGTGCAGCAACCATTTCTGATCTAATCGCACCTCTCTAAAAACATCAGCCCTGTGTCACATATGAGTGGCTTATCAATGGTGCCGTTGCTATCAACAACATGTCAGTTTTCAAGAAAAAGAATGCACAACCTGAAACAACAAAAGTGAGAATAATAATTCCACAAATTGAACAAAACAAATAGGCAAACCTCAAACTGGATCATAACTGTAAATTATCAAAAATCTGCAGCAAAACTACAAGGTGAGGCAGAAAGGATGGACGTCCTTGAAATGGCAAGAACTCACCACTAGGTGGAATGACAGATGTGCGGTAGGTGGCGTTAGGTTCTCGAAGTCTTAGCATTTTTTTATTTTCTTTTTAGTTGAAGCCATAGAGCCGTGGACGATGGAACACCGTGTTTTTGCGTACGACTGTTTTGTCAAGAACAGCCAATCAATTACCGCAGTTCAGTGTGAGTTTCGTTGCCATTTCAATGTCCAAAGAAATAAAGCTGTTCCTGCTCGTAACACTATCCTATGTTGGGTTAAAGCACTTCATACACGAGGTACACTAATGAACAAAAGACCGCCGGGGACTACACGAACGGCACGTACCCCTGAAAATGTGGAAAGTGTACGACTAGCCCAGCTGCGCAGTCCAAGTCGATCTGCTCGGAAGCATTCTTCTGAACTTGGCCTCAGTAATCGTTCGGTAAGGCGTATTTTGCATTTACAACTACAACATTTATTTATATAGCACATTTTCATAAAAGTAAAAGTAGTTCAAAGTGCTTTACATAATGAAGAAAAATAAAAGACAAAACAAGAAATTAAAATAAGACAACATTAGTTAACATAGAAAAAGAGTAAGGTCCGATGGCCAGGGAGGACAGACCTGCATTTCCATCCCTGCAAATTGTCAAATGCTATTTCAATATACCTGCGGTGGGTTGGCACCCTGCCCGGGATTGGTTCCTGCCTTGTGCTCTGTTTTGGCTAGGATTGGCTCCAGCAGATCCCCGTGACCCGGTGTTCGGATTCAACGGGTTGGAAAATGGATGGATGAATATTTCAATATGAACTCAAATCTTTCAATACATTTCTTTGTAAGAAAAAATTAACAATTTTGTGATTTTGTAAAAAACATTCGTCCTTTCTGCCTCACCCTGTATTAAAAAATAAATAAATAAACTAAGCACAGGGAAGCCAGACCTATGCTAAAGGGATTCTGACAAATATTTGACAATTTCCAGCATTTTGCACTTTTCTTTTTTTGTCATCCCCCAGAAAAATGCTAAATGGGGGTTCTACGGTATCTCAAACCACCCTGCCACACTGTTGGAGAAATTTGTGATTTTTGTAGACCAATTTTTTTTTAAAATAAAGTGCTGTGCATGGCCAATTTCTTGCAATTTGGGAGAACTCCTCTGTGATCTTAACATAAAATTAATGAAATGTTTTGAGGCCCCAGTATTATTTTGAATTATTTCTATTCAAATACTTTAAATACATTAGTTTTACCGGCATATGGGGTTGGCAGGTGACTCGACACATTTTTGTTAATGGGCTTGAGGTTGTCTACAATGACAGGAGGTGGGCAGGGAGGACAGGGAGAAGAAGCCTTTTCTGGCCAGCTTGCCGTGATGTGTGCTTTGATTGATGCTTTGAGGTTTTATTTTTCTTATCGTGAAACACATTAACTCTTTTTTGTATACAAATACAAATCCAAAATTGTATTTTCTGCTTTCAAAAATTAAATATATGTTATTGTGACTGCTTTCTGCAGGTGTGATGTGGAGGCCCTTTGAGTTTGGAGAGACCCGCTGCCACTCGGGGACTGTCCAGTGGATACACGTTTAATGTTGTTTAATGTCTCCTACAGTTACACACTAGCTGGTGTTGGATCTAAATTCAGAACTTGTCCTTCTATCACATCCCACAGATGCTCAGTCAATATGAGATCCAAGGACTGTAAAGGCCTTTGTTTGAAGCCGAGTTCTCTTTCTTATTTGTCAATTATTATGCCTGTTCCTTAATACTGCTATACAATGGGTGAGCACCATACTGGAACAATGTGAGGTTTTATTTACAGTGGCTGGAGTACCAGTTCTAGCACCAACCCCCAAGTTTTCCTTGCAGGTTGGAGGGCACTACTTGCAGGGCTTGATGCAGGTTGACGTAATACCCAGGACAGAACAACTGCAGGTTAAGGGCCTTGCTGAAGCTTGTGGCATGGAGTATTGACCTTCTGGAACACAATTATCCTGAGGTATTCAAAAGTTACCTTATTGAAATCAAGTGATGAAGTGGGCGCCACTAAAACACCTCTGACAATTACAACGCCACCGTCGACACCCAGCAGGATGGATTGATGGGTTTTCCAGCAAATTCTGGTCATGCCAGGATCACGTTAGGAGAAACTGTGGTTCATTAGCACTCCTTCAGTGTTCTGTATTTATGTCCCTTATCACACTTTGACAACATGCGATTGTTTTTCAAGATAAAAAGTGAAAATCAGTGGTTAGTCACTGTAGTCCATCCAAGACTAGGTGGGCATTCTGTGCCTCTGTTTTTGACTTCACATTTCTACTCAGCTGTTGTTGGACTTGATTGTGTGGTGTCTGTTACTCAGAACAATTCATGTCAGACTCCAAGCCACTTTCATCAAGGGCCTGACTGTCTTTTGCCACATGTTGACCTGGGCTCTGCCTATGAACTCTGCTTTCATGTTTTAAATGCTTCAGAGTCAGCTTATTTACTTTTATTGCCAGGCAGCATCCAGCATCCACATAATGGCAGGCTGTAGAGCAAAAGAGAACAAAGTCCAGTCCTTCAGGCGCTGTTTGAACATACTGTTTTACCTCTTCTTACCATCCATTTGGAGTTTATTGCGTCTAACTCTAGTGCTTTTTTTGTAGCTTTTGATTTTTGTCTTTCCCATTGTGATTTATTGTCTGTTTCTGCTCTTCTGTGTCTCAGGCTGTGCTTGTTTTTCACAATATTTTTAGAATACAGAATAATAAATGAATATTTACCTGTTTTCTGACCTCAGCTCTCATAATGGCCCCTATCCCAGTGTTTCTTCTAATTATCCATCTGCGTCCGCTACCCTCTCAATATACTTAATGGGGCTGCATCTTAAATCTATTCCTTCAAGGTCTTAGCCTTGTAGAAGCCAGCTTCAGATTGTTATGCTCAATGGCACCACCATTGTCTTCTGGGTGATAGTGTTATAGCCCTGCCAAAAAGTGGCAAGATTAATAAATCAGACTCAATGCATTGTTTCCTCAGCTGTGTCTGTATCATGAATTTATCCACAACAGCAGAATAAAATAACTCTTTTAGTACTATATTGCCCTCTTTAAACTCTCTTTAGCATTTTATATATGCACAGCTTCCTCCAACATTTAAACACTACTGCTTATCCTTTATTCTTCTATCTCTTATACTTTCCATATCTCTATACATTTGTTATAACTATTTCTCTTATTTAACTCCAAATTTCTTACCTATTCATCATAAACAGTGTTATTTATTAATATGCATAACAAAACCATAGGAAACATGTCAGAAATGCTGTATATACAAGCCGAATACAGAAACACACTCCCATTAAGTGTTGTCAGAGATGGCTGGGGAGGCGACCC
This sequence comes from Polypterus senegalus, assembly GCF_016835505.1. NCBI lineage: Eukaryota > Metazoa > Chordata > Cladistia > Polypteriformes > Polypteridae > Polypterus > Polypterus senegalus. The sequence goes on from NC_053164.1 coordinate 37,083,077, forward strand.
GGCCGAGACGCCCAGGAGAACCGGAGGAGGGCTTGCACCTTCCCCAGACATTGTGGGGGCGACCACCCTGTTACCTTTGGGTACAGAGTTTCGAATCTCCACCCTGTAGGGGCCCGTGGTCACCGCCAGGGGGCGCTCCAATGCCTTGGAGACCCTGGAGCTCAGCACTTCCGCCACACCCGGAAGTGCTGGGGGGAAGAAGAGCAGGGACACCCGGAGTGCTTCCAGGGACACTGCACTGGGGTGTGCGGTGGGAGGTTGCCGGAACACACCTGGAGCACATCCGGGTACTTATAAAAGGGGCCGCCTCCCTTCAGACGATGGCAAGAGTCGGGAGTGGAGTAGGACGGAGCTTTGGAGGAGAGAAAGAGGTGGCCTGAAGAGAAAGGCTTTGAGTTGTGTCCAGGACTTTGGGGACTTTGGGGTTTGTGTGGCACTTAAGGATTTTATATAATGGACGTAAATAAACGTGTTGTGGGTGACGTGAATGTGTCCGCCTGTCTTTGTCCGGGTCAGTCTCCACAGTGTATAAATATATACATATAAACATAAGCATAAGGAAGTACTGAGGGCATTCTGTTATAATATCCTTAACAAAAGACAGTCACTTTTCTTCAATTTAATAAATTGTGCAGTTTTGCTTATAAATATCACAATATAACAATAGTAAATCTTTAAAACTGACCTGCTGCTTTAATAATTGGCTGAACAGGCTCCTCTCATGTACAAACTTAAGCAATTTTATGGACAGACATGTAGAAGCAATGCATGTTCTGAAAAGTTCTGGATTACAGAATTATAAACTCACACAACATGCTTTTTTTCTTTTTTTTTCTATTACAAAAATGGTAGTTAACACTTTTACTATATTACAATTTAAAGTCTACAATGATAAATGCCATTAACACCTGTATGCTGAGTGTTTGTGGCATGTATAATGTCAATGTCTATGCCAATTTATTTATAGAGCACATTTAAAACAACATTAGTAATGTTTTACATTAAAACATCCATCCATCATCCAACCCTCTATATCCTAACTACAGGGTCACAGGGTCTGCTGGAGACAATGCCAGCCAACACAAGGCGCAAGGCAGGAAACAAACCGTGGGCAGGGCACCCAGCCCACCAAAGGGCGCACACACACACACACACACACACCAAGCACACACTTGGGACAATTTAGAATCGCCAATGCACCTAACCTGTATGTCTTTGAACTGTGGGAGAAAACCCACACAGACATGGGGGGAACATGCAAACTCCATGCAGGGAGGACCCGGGAAGGAAACCTGGGTCTCCTAACTGCGAGGCAGCAGTGCTACCACTGCGCAACCTTGCCACCCTACATTAAAACATAAATAAAATAAAAAGAAGTAAATAGAAATTAAGTACAATAAAACAAAATACAGCCAGCAGTGAGTTAAAGAAAAATAAAGAAGATAACTAAGAGTAGGGAAACCATTATTATCAGTGAAGGGTCACTGAAAGCTAGAGAATAGAAATGTGTCTTCAGTCTCATTTTAAACAGTTCAATCAAAGGTGACTCCTTAATGTAATGAGGTCAAAAATTCCAAAGATGAGGTGCAGCAGCTGCAAATGCCATGTCCCCCTTCGTTTTGCACTTAGTACAAGGGGCAACAAGAAACATCTGACCGGTAGATCTAAGCTCCCTGGTTGGCTGGTATAAAACACGCAATTCAGATAAATAGGCAGGAGCATACTTATGTAATGATTTAATAACTAGCAACAAAATTTTAAAGTCACTTCTGAAACTATCAGGCAGACAGTATAAAGAAGCTAATACAGTATAAACAGATAAACAGAATCAATCATTCTTGCCCCAACCAAAAAATGAGCAGCACCATTCTGAACCAACTGCAGCCTATGTATCATGGATTTGCTGATCCCAGAATACAACGAAATGCAGTAATCAAGCTATGAAAAGATAAAAGCATGAGTACCATTCTCAAGAACCCTAGGAGATAAAAAAAAGGTTTGACCTTAGGTTAAAGATGAAGCTGGGAAAAGCAATCCTTGACTACAGAGTTAATCTGTTTCTCAAATGAGAGGTTCCTGTCAAAAATAACACCAAGGTAACGGACTTGAGGTTTGCAGAAGTCAGCGAAAGAGCAGAGAGGTTCAAGACCAATTTGAGCTTTGGCTGAAGGACCATTTCCGCGTTTTTTTGTTTGATTGAGATCAAGAAAATTGAATAAAATTGAAAATTGAATTGAAAATAACAACAGCAGCGTTCTCAAATGAAAAAAAAAGAAGTTGCTTTTCACTTTACCAATTTAAACATTTAACCATGCTAAACCTTTAGTAAAGTTTTGTAAATTTAAGGGTAAATATTTATGCTAGCTTACTGGCCAGATAATAATGGTATTTTATTTGCAATGTACCTACCAAAAAGGGGAGTGAATAATAAATCAGACTCAACACATCACTTCAACATTAAGAATATTACCAATCTTTCTATTATTGTTCTGTTTTTGAAATAACACATATAAACTTTGGACGGGAAGACAAATTGCACTAATGTATCTAATTTAACACAATATAACAACAACAACATTTATTTATATAGCACATTTTCATACAAAAAGTATCTCAAAGTGCTTTACATAATGAAGAATAGAAAAATAAAAGACACTGTAAGAAAAATAAAATAAGTCAACATTAATTAACATAAAATAAGAGTATGGTCCGATGGCCAGGGTGGACAGAAAAAACAAAAAAAACTAAACTAAATATGTGCTCAAATGATCTCAAGCTGTCACCATAGCTCTTTTCTGATACACCTGGGTGTATCACAGATGGGTGTGTATGGAAGCCCCAAGTGGGTTGCAGTTGCTGGTGTGCTTAGACAGAAATACTTGATGACATGTAGAATACTGTGTTCAAAGCCAGTCACTTCGTGAGTCTTGTCCATTCTTCTTCTGAATTCACACACTCACATACAATTGTGGTAAAAACCAACATCTTAATTAAAGAAAGAAACTTATCCTATTGTAAGGTTTATAAATGCAATTGTCGCATTCTGTGGAAGACAGCTTCTCCATTGCCAGGGTAACCGCAGGCCCCTAGCGCTGAAACAACTCGCCACAAAAGCAAATCCAAACCGACCGCGTTCAGGCTATAAGTACCTCTCATCGATGGATGATGCAAGGAACATTATAAATGCAGGGAGCAGTATTACATGGCCATGACCCTACCTGATTACTGTGTCTGTGTATATAAGAGTGGTAGATCCCGCTACAATAAATAACCGTGCTGTTCCTGTTTCAAGCTGAATAAAGCTGGTTTTGCTAAAATACTGAGACTCAGCCTCATCATTTGGGGTGCAAGACAGTGACTCACACATCATACTACAACAAAACAAGTCTGATAAAAAAATCTTTTGAGTTGTGTCACACACGTGTGTTTAGGAGACAGCTAAAGGACCTGGGAAACTGTAATACTACATCCGACAAGGGGTTGGCAGAGTGTGCTGACTGTCTCCCTAAGTTTCTTGCAGACCATTCCCGGGAAATCTCACCAGGTTCCAGCGCCTCTGATGACGTCACTTCCGGTACCTCTGACGAGGTCACGTCCGGCACATCTGATGACGTCACTTCCAGTGCATCTGATGATGTCACTTCCGGCGCCTCTGATGACGTTATTTCCAGCTCCGGACTAGATGACGTAATTTCCTTTCCCAGCCCTTAAAACCGCCATCTTACCTCCAAATAATCAGTTCTGTTTTGGACTCTGTCTTGTGAACAAATAATACTGAACTTTTGTAGCTGAGAAATAATATATGGGTGGCTGCCCCAAACCTTTATGATGTCTGAAGTCTCATTACTATCACAGTTGAAAATCAGTCATGAGAAAAGTTGTTTATTGCACCATTTATTCTCTTGCAGCACCATGCTGAAGAGGGGACATCCTTCACAACATTCTGTTAAAGAATGATCTCAGAATAAAAGCAAAAGCTCATACTTCTTGATAACTGAATTTACATAACAGTGTTGATTAATGCTTACATATCATACTCTGATTGGTTAAAAGACATGAGGTGTTTAGCATAGAGCACAACCAGCCTAAATAAATGTATTTCTCCATTATGTCCTTGTTCTTCAATATCTCTTAGTTTATATATTACATTTAAAATCTCCATGTATGTGACATTTGTCTAGTTTTATTGTTAACAAGACATCTGCTGATCTCTTAATCATACATTTGGTGTTACATCAGCTTGCTCCTAGTACATTCTTGCCTTTGTTGTTCACTTAACTTTATCTGGTTTTCTGATATGACTGAACAGGTTTCTAACATTTACAAACCCTTTTATACTTCTAAGATGGATGCTAAATTTTAATATGGAAACAATATCATAACACTTTATCTTAAATGACTATGTGACACCTAGGTCCAATTTTCCTTCCACACAGTCCACCAGCAGTTACTTGCTTTCAATAGCTTTGCCTGCAAATATGAGGCCATCACTGAGTGACCTTTCAGATCAGACGTATAAGGCTGGTGGACACTTAGTATACCATACTTCAATTTCAATTCAATGAAGCTTATTTTTGTATCTCACTCTTCACTAAGTGCAGGCTGAGATCAATGTAAAAACTTGATAGGTATTGTAGATATAAATGAAAGCTTTACAAACTGCTAATTCATTAATGAGTACCCAGACAGACAAAAATGTGTTTAAACAGAAAGGGAGACAAAGTAGTTTAGTCTGGTTAATTAATAAATGTAGCCAGGCACTATCTGTGCACTGCGTGGGCTGGCGCCCTGCCCGGGGTTTGTTTCCTGCCTTGTGGCCTGTGTTGGCTGGGATTGGCTCCAGCAGACCCCCGTGACCCTGTAGTTAGGATATAGTGCATTGGATAATGGATAGATGTATGGATGGACTATCTGTGCATTAATTTTCTTGGACTCCCCTGCATGAAATGTATTGATCTGATTTTAGATGACATCAAAACTGGCAGGATGGCAGACACCAAGGAGGCAGCAAAAAGACTTGGATAAGCTTCAGAACTGGGCAAACACTAGGAAAATGCAGTTTAATGTAGAAAAGTGCAAAGTGCTACATGTGGGCAGAAAAACAGTCAATTATAAATACAAGATGGGATTGCACGTAGACTTATCTTGCTCAACTGGAAGAATCCTAAGTCTCCTACTTTAAGTCAGTGTGTAAGTTATATACTATTTGAAACTGAAAAAAATCTAATTCGCACTTAGAGGATCTGTACAAAACTTTTTCAGACCCTGGCAGAATCTAATCAATAACATTTTAGAATAAGCTCTTAAATTGAGGAAGCAGGTTCTCTCCCCTCTTTTACTCCATTTATCTTTATTCATTTATTAATTTATCTATTTACTTATTTTTACTAGTTTAAAGTTTTACTCTGCTAGCCTAGCTCTCTTTCTCAGGGGTGGGGGTTGATTTGTTTTTAAACCTATTTTTGTAAAACTTGATTTATTTGTATAGAATGTTATTTGATTTTAATAAAATCAATAAAATCAAAATAAATAAATATAAGATGGGAGACACTGTCATGCAGGGAGCAATCTCTGAAAAGGATTTAGAGATTTATGTTGACACAGTATTTTCATTGACTAGGCAATGTACAGAAGCAATTAAAAATAGGTTACATCATAAGGACTGCTAAACAGAAATCAAAGCAAATTATGCTTAAAATATATCATGCACTAGTAAGACCACATCTGGAGTATTGTGTACAGTTCTAGTGATCATAGTACAAGGAAGACATAGCAGCAGTTAAAGCTGTGCAGAGTAGAGGAACCAAGTGCATCCAGGACTTCAGGACATATCTTACTGTGACAGACTCAGAAAATTATACCTGTTTAGTCTCAACAGAGGAGAGGAGGTTCAAAATCCTCATAGGCATTGATGAAGTAGATCCAGCAAAATTCTTTCATCTTAAGGATGTACTTGAGGACATCAATGGAAATTGGGAAAAAGAATATTTAAGCCTGAAGCCAGGAAGCAATTCTTTACTCAAAGAGTTATGGGACTCTGGAACAAACTACTGAGACATGTAGTTGAAGCAGAAACCTTGACAACCTTTAAGAAGAATCGCTATTTCGTCTCTCTGTATGCTTGTATATGGTTGAGATGACAATAAAGTTCGCTTTGACTTGACTTTTGACTTTGACTTGGTAGTGCAATACTTCTGACATAATGTTATGGTGTATAAAATCTGTACATTTTGGTTTCCATTATATTTTGTTCAAGACAAGACAACAGATGAAATTAACAAATTAAAGCAGGTTTTCTTCCCTTACACCTTACTTTTATAACACTTGTTCATAGCTTCGTGCTAATTTGGTTTTATGGCCTGGGAAAGGATGCTGAGCTGATACCTCAGGCTATTGATTACTTTATGGATGGACATCTGGAACAACAATTTGCTTTATAGCCTGGGACAAGAAGAACTACTGATACCTCCGAGTACATCAAAGGTTTTGTTGTGTGGGAAAACGGACATTGAATTAATTCATCAATCATTTGGACAGCCAGCCAATCAGGTGCATGTGTTTTGAAACCAAGGCTTGACATTTCATAATAAATATGCCTTGGTTTGGAAAGAAGAGGAGAGAAGTAAAAGAAGAAGAAAGAGAAGCAAAGAGAGAAAAAGAGAGAAGAAGAAGAGGAACGGACGAAGACGGCCCTGGTCGTCAGAAAGGCATCATGAACATCGATTGCTAAATCAAACGCCTCCCTGGGACATTCATCCTTGTCATCTGTAACTTTTTCGTAAGCTTTTTCTAAAGACTATATATATTCAGACTAATAGGTCCTATCACTACCTATTTTCTAGTATTCTTTGTTCTTGTGGTATTATTATTATTCTTGTAATAAATACCATGCTGCTTTTAACTTTCAATGCTTTGTCTTAATGTCTAGAGTGATTGAAGTAATAAGTTAGATTTCTTTGAGCACCTGGTGACAGCCGGATTTTTGCCATTATTTCTGTGCTGCGAGGTTTATATGGCTGAGAGTGAAGAGTGCTATACTCAATAGAAGGAACAAATACGAGAAAGAAGGTATTCTTGGCTGATGAATGGCCTATAGTCAAGAGTGCTGAGTCTTTGTATGTTTAAATGAATTCTTGTAGACCAAAAGTAATATTTAGGTCTGAGATATCACTAAAACATCGTATTGTTGTTCGTGCCGAAAATAAGTAAGTCTCTTGAAGTGCTGAAGGACAGGCTGTTATTCCTATAGCACTTGTGTGGTTTAAATTGCTAAGGGTTAATCAGCGTGTGTGTGTCATTCATGGAGCACTGTTGTGGTTAGGGTCTGTGTGTGTGTTTATCTGTGTGTGTGTGTGTTCATCTTAAAGTGCAACAGTAGATCAACCCGATAACGAACTTGACGAGAACACTTACCCTTGAGGAAACAGGTAAAAGGGCAAGTGGAGGGAAATACCACGATAATACACACAATAAAGGTGACAACATAAAGGTCAACCTCAGTATTTCCTGAGAATCTGAATTTGCAGAAAAATAATTACCATTGCAAGTTTCTTTGAGACTATCCTTTTGATTTAGACTTCATAGTTTTGGCTCCTCTTCTTGATTTTTGATGAGTGCTAAGGTTTTGTTGAAATAATTGTTTGAAGTTCAAAACTGGCCTTGGCTTGATTTCAGCTTACATGTATCTACGGGTCATTTTCATACAAGAGATTTATGCTCAATGGCACAAAGGTGACACAAGCATTGGATGAATATCTTCTCCGATGTAGAACCCTCATCCTCACCTGAGTTCACCTCTGTTATAGGACATCTTAATGTGAAAACAGCAGTGTCAGATTGGGGGAAAGCGTGAACGCGACTGAGAGAATAAAACTGAATAAAGAAAAAAAACAAAGCTAACCTTTACAAGTATCATAAATTTACACCGACTGTTTAAGACTCAAATCAAATGTATGCTTTTATTCTAAAATAGTAAGAATAAGAGCAGCTCACTTCTCAAAACAAAGTCATCCGGGGTCAAACCTGTGAAGTTTTGATTACCAGTGTGAAATGAATAGACTCAACACACTTAAAAAGGTTTGGGGCAGCCACCTGTATATTATTCCTGGCTGCAAAAGGTTTTAAAATAGCATAGAGATGTTCTCAACACAGAGTCCAAAACAGAACTCTCGAGGGTTTGCAAAGATGGCAGCTTTAAGGGATCAGACAGGAAGTGATGTGAGGGAACCGAAAGTGATGTTCTTCTGACATCAGTTTGTGTGCTGGAAGTGACATTCTTCTGGGCATCGGAATCTGAAGTGAACTTCTTCTAGGCGCCGGGACTGGAAGTGATGTCATCCGCTCTTAATCAGACAGGTTTTCCTGCAGGTCTGCAGAGATGACAAGAGAAGGTTTAGTGCACCCTGCCACCCCCTGGCCTGGCGTGGAATTACCTTTGCTTGGTCCATACAACATCCTCCTATTCGCACGTATGACACCAGTCAACAGTTGATACCGTTGCCCTACCAAAGCAGTCATATCAAAGGGGTGTCAATGTCACACCCTAACATTGCAGTTTTTCTGCAGTTATATTCGTGAATAGATGCGCACTTGTTCTGTTATATTTGTACCTTTTGTGAAAGTGTTTATTTGATATTTGGACTTCAGGCTTCACACATTATACACTTCATGTCTATATTTTGTCAGTTATTACTAAAACATGACAAAGGTTTCTTATTTAACTATGTGTTTACATAGCTTGTTGTAGACACGAAACACCCATGAAATGCATGTGTTCCAAATAACGATATAGTATTTATAAAAGGTGTCATTTTGCTTGACTTCTCACTCTATACATCTCTAAGCAACTGACATGCAGGTAAACAGACTTGAGCTGAGAAAACTGTGTGGCGGTGGGGGAATGTGATAACAGGCTTTTTGCTGCTTATTGACACATAAGACAAAAGACGCTGATGGAGAGGTGCAAAGGGATTTAAGTTGGGATGGATTTATGAGTTTTTTTGTAGGCTTTGGTAATTCTAGTGTTAATGACCTGTGGGAGAGAGAGTGTGTTAAGGTAGCATGGCATAACCAGCGGGATGTGTGTTTCATTATTGGGGTTCCTCTTACAGTGGATGACATGAGGTCTACTCCTGGCTTGATCAAGGGTCTTGTTTATAATATGAAAAGGATTTTCTCTTTCAATGAAGAAACTCCTCATTCTGAATGCTTTCTTATTGTAGTCAGCGTCATCAATGCAGAGGCAATAGAATCTAAGGAACTGTGATGATGTATAGAGTCTATAGTATGTTGGAGTTGAAAGGAGCTGTAGAGGATGAAACTGTGTGAGTTGTTTTAAATAATTTTTAGGTATCTGCTATGTACTGAAAAGTAGTGGAAGATATTATTAAAATCCAAATTAATTAACAAATTCATTATAGTGCTCTGACATAATGCTTTCAGGGATTCATCCTGAGCAAACTGGAGTATGAATATACTTTGCTGTGCATTGTAATTGTAAAGATCTGGCTTGGAGGAGATAATGTTGACAATAGGTGGTCCTCAAAAGAACTGCTTGTTCTTCCGTGACCCAAACTCCTGCCTCTTTCCTTTGATACCCTCCAAAGCTGCTTCCCAATCTTCCTTGAATATAGCTTCCCATGTTCTCATCTGCTTCATCCACTGGCTACTTGTTCACTCAGCCAACTTCACCTCACATCACTCACAGAGGCAGCAACATCAGCTCTGCAGGCCAGTCCAAACCATGATTCTATCTGAGACTTGATGGAAGCAGAAGACAGTTTTTAGTAGAAGAGCACCACCTCCGATAAGTTCTCTCTATCTGTGCCCCCTCCATCTGCACAGGCTTCTCTAGGTGGCTCTGTCCCTTCTGACAATCAGCAGACCTCTGAGTACTATGTTTATCTCTTTCAGGTGTGGTATGAAAATGTAAATTTTGTGTTAATGTGTTAATTTTCTGAACCTATACTCATTGAACAGAAGAGAATTGTATTGAATGCAGATTATGTTCTGCAGAAGTGTAAAGTGGATGCATACACTGGTGAGTGTTAGGCATTAAAAGCTACTATATGTACCTGGATATTGGGACACACTTTTATTTTTAAAAGAGTGATGACAGAACAATCAATGGGTGTATTTTTCTTTGATGGGGGCACTGCATTTTTAATCATGGGGGCTCAGATCTGAATCTCCCGTCTCCTACAAAATGCATGTGGCAGCACAGGGATACAGCAGTTCTCATTGCTGCCTTGGCCCCTGTACCTGGTTGCTGTTTTTACACATACTTTTATATTTATACATTGTGTGTTAGGACAATAAGTGATTCTAAATTGGCCTGGCATGAATGGCTGTGGTCTCTGATGGTCTGGTGCCCCATCCTAGATTGGTTCCTGCCTTGCCGGATTAGTCTCTTTCCCACCATGACCCTGAATTGGGTTCTGCTAGTTTGAGAATGATATTGCAATATGCCGTGCGCTTCAGGGCTCCTTTACCTAGCCAGCGGCACTATGCAGTTAAGCATTCCTCTAGACCGCTGAGCTGTGCATCTCTGGTGGAGAGTGAGAGCTGGAATGATACATACAGCAAGTCTGCTTCGTGAAAGAGGAGTGCTGGGGCTATTTAGTGGTAACCATAGAAACAGAGTAAGATGAAGTTGTTTGCGTGCATTTGGGGACAGCAGATTAACATAACGCAGCATGCTTTGCCAGACAGTGCCTCCCATGTGCCGACTCATTTGAGCACAAATGCCAGCCCATGAGAAGCCAAAGTATCTAAAGATACATCGATTGACTAAACAGCATGTACTTGCAGAGTGTGGGAGATAGGCTCAAAAGTTGATGGGTATAACATAATAAACTAAAATACAGTCTGCAATATCCACAGTCTCTACAGTGTATGGATTTACTCCGAGCAAGACTTCCCTCTCGCTGGAACTCATTTTCATTAATCAAAGTTCAGAAATTGAAATATTCACTTGGACTTAAAGCAATTGATGGTTCAGGGACTTCAAGAAATGATAGCATTTTAGGGTGGTGGGGAGGTAATGGGGAAACAGTGGTAGGTGTCTTTGGAAACATCATAAAGACATTAAAAATATATATATTTGTTACCTTTTAGTTCTGTCAATTTTAATTTCTACCACCTCAGGCTGATGCCTCATGTTTACAGTTGTTTACATTTTTTCTTCAGACAGTAAAGGCTTCAGGATGAGATTAAGGTAAAGCTTCAATCATAAAACACTGCTTTTCTCAACATGCAGCACTTTCTTTGTGCTGTTTTTTGTTTTGCCATCTCTTTGCATAATGGACTTCCTCCTTTCATATATTAATGGCTGGACTACGCACAAAGTCAAAATATGCAGTGGATTCAGAAAGTGGATTCAGAGCCCTTCACTTTCTTCACATTTTAATGTGTTGTAGATTTAATTTTAAGTTGATAAATTTGCCTGTCATTCTACAGTCAATAACCCATAATGACAAAGTAAAAACACGTTTTCATAAAGGTTTGCAAATTTATTAAAAATCAAAAACTGAAATCACTCCTTCATAGAAGTATTCAGACCGTTATATCAATAATTTGTAGAAGCCCCATTGGCAGCAATGACAACTTTTATAAGCTTTGCACACCTGGATTTGGGCAGTTTATCCCATTCTTCCTGTCAGATCCTCTCCAGTGCTGTAAACTGATATCTTCAGTTCTCTCCACAGATGTTCTATGGGGTTTAAACTTGGACTTTGGTTGGGCCACTTAAGGCTAGTCAGAGACTTGTCCCAAAGCTCATCCACCATCGTCTTGACTGTATGCTTCAGGTCATTATTGTCATGGTGGGATATGAACTGTCACCCAAGTTTGAGGCTGCATACATTCTGGAGCAGATTTTCTTCAATTACCTCTCTGTATTTGTCCACTGTCAAACACATGCGAGTAGGAGGCAGCTAAAGGGCTCGAGTAGTGGTAATACCATATCAGATCAGGGGGCAGTAGGGAGTACTGACTGTCTTTTTCAGTTCCTTGCAGACCATTCCCAGGAAATCCCACCAGTTTACGGTGCCACTGATGACATCACTTTCAGATCCGGCCTCGATGATGTCACTTCCTCTCTGGACCTTTAAAGCTGCCATCTTACCTCCACATCATCAGTTCTGTTTTGGACTCAGTCTTGTGAAAATCTCTGTTCAATAATTTTCAAACTTTTGCAGCCAGGATATAATATACGGGTGGCTGCCCCAAACCTTTATAATGTCTGGAGAGTATTTCTTCTCACAACACATTCATCCTTCCCTCAATTCTGAGCAGTGTCTCTGTCCTTCAATAAAGCTTCCGCACAGAAAGATGTTGCCACCCGCACACTTCACCACAGGGATTGTATTATGTGGGTGATGAGCAGTGCCTTGACATAATGCTTAGAGTTCTGCACAAAGAGTTCAATTTTTGTCTCATCAGATCAGAGAATCTTTATCCCTACCCTTTCAGAGTCATTTAAATGCTGTTTGGTAAACCATAAGCCAGCTGTCATATGCCATTTATTCAAGAGCCCAACACTGGACAAAACCCTTCAATTTCCCACTTTCAAACGGCCATCTTTCTCACCCACTCAAGCCTTCAGTTGCTTTTGTCTCTAGTTAATGTCTTTGTTATCTTCACCTTCTCTTCTGTTCACTCTCCTCTCCTCTATGGATTCTCTTCATTCTCTGCTTCAGAGAACATCTCACGAAGGCTCAGTGTCACTGATTTACATCTCCAGAGTCTTTCTGTGACTGTCTGTTGACAATTCTCATATTCTTCGTGTGACCACATGCATTTTTAGATAGTTGGCTCAAAATTGTCATTTATGAGTGAGTATTGATATCTGAATGAGTGTGATGTTTCTTGGATAGGCTGTGACATCTGTGAGCCCCATGACATACAGCACATCTTGCCTTCATCATTTTACAGAGTAAATGGCTTTATGATCCAATTCAATGTGCTATGACTCAGTACCACATTCACTCTGCTAGACCTTCATTTTGAAGGTCTGAGAGAGCTTGCTTTACTGCCTTTATTAAGTAATTGTGTGCAACTTTTCAATTCTATCCTTGTTTCAGGAAAGCATTCTTTTGAAGATTGCACTTTGTGTGGGAGTTTTCACTTTTATTGACAATTAATAATCTCTTATATGTACCATTTTGGGATGGAAATAGCGTCTCAAACTGTCAAACCAAACCAATTTCTAAGTCACTTGAGACCACCATTACAGAGGCTGTAAATAAGGTGCCATCTTTGCTGTATGTACTACTTGCTAAAGGAGTTAAGTGTATTTATTAAAAGAAATTACTCTGATGCTCCCTCCCGTGTTTAATTTGCTCATAAAAGAGAAGCTTTGGGAGTTGTCGTGGTGCAAAACTTTGTAAAGATCTGTCGCCCCGACATGTCAAAGCGACATTATGAATGCATATAAGCAAATTATTTTAGACTATCAGAAAGCAATGAATGTGATAGAAGAAAAAAAAAAACCAAAACAATCCAATTGCAAACTTTCAAAGCAGAGTTCATCTCCCAACTGTGTACTGTGGCACTTCAGCTAATGCACAGTGCTTTTAACATAATCCTCAAAAATAATGATGTTAATAAATATTCATCACCAGATTGCTAACACTTTACAACAAGTGCCGACTCATCTCAATCAAAGGTAGAATAAATGTGTGTACACTGCAGCCAGGAGTCTGGGAATATTTTACTGACAATCAGATCAGACATTACTGGTCAGTCCTGGGCTGAATAGTAGAAGACGCCCATGAGTGCTTATTCATTGGTATACTGCCAGCAGGCATGAAGTAACAACCATATGGCACCTTCAGGTTGGAATTTATGGAGATAAGTGTTAATTTATTTCTATTATTAGTGTGATTATTCTTTACTTGACAAGCACCTTTGCCCAAAGCAAGTTTAAAAAAAAATCAATATACATAAAATGCATGGCTGTTGACAGACAATTAAGAAAAAAACATAAAGCAGAGCACAAGATGCTTAGTAGATGCAGCGGGATCAGAATATATACAGTAGTAGAAATACAGTCATGCATTGTGTTCAGTCTGTGTATTCCCTCCATGGTATTGTGGCTTACACTCCTTCACCTCAAAACAATCCTTTTAATTCTAAACTTAAGGTAATATTTCAATACAGGAAGTTCATGGATAATAGATTTTCCTGATTAGTGGGAGATTGCAGGCTTTTATTTTACTTAAATGGCATTTTTTATGTATTACTCAACTCATGTGTTTTGTAATGATAACAAGAAAATGTTTTAATCTCATGTTTTCATGGAGGATAGAGATTTTTAAAAGTTTATGATAGAACAGGCATCTGTAGTGACCATCACAGTACAATGGCAAATGATATGAAAATGTCCATGGAAAAAAAAATCTCATATTACTCAAATCACATAATCCATATATCAGTTATTGATGCAAATGCTCTCAATGTGCAAAATATATGCATTTTTTGCTAAAATATTGTTTCATGAACACTTCCAGAAATACCATCACACATTATAAACAGGAAACGCAATTCAAATGGGATTGAGACAGCAACAACAACAACAACAACATTTATTTATATAGCACATTTTCATACAAGCAGTAGCTCAAAGTGCTTTACATATTAAAGAATAGAAAAATGAAAGACACAATTATAAAACAAAATAAATCAACATTAATTAACATCGAATAAGAGTAAGGTTCAATGGCCAGGGGACAGAAAAACAAAAACTCCAGACGGCTGAAGAAAAATAAAATCTGTAGGGATTCCAGACCATGAGACCGCCCAGTCCCCTCTGGGCATTCTACCTAACATAAATGAAACAGTCCTCTTTGGATTTAGGGTTCTCACGGAAGGGCTTGATGATGATGGTCACGTAGACTTCTGCCTTTTAATCCATCCATCATTGTTGGAGCATCATGAAGCTTTGAGTAGGTGGTGGTGGCGCAGGCCACCACCACAAAGAAACCGGAAAAAGAAACAGAAAAGAGAGTAGGGGTCAGTACGGATTTTAGAGCCACCATGAATAGTTATTATGAGGAAATTGAACATATAGAGTATCAGGATTAAGTTAAATTAAGATTAAAATGAAGTTATAGACAGGACTTTTGACCAATAAATGAGGCGGAGAAGTAGCTCTTCAATTCAAAAGCTCAATCCCATGTAAATTGATTTTCACTGAACTGAATCATACCTGAACTTGCACATTTTAGCTAGACTTTAGCAGAAGAGGAACATGTAATATTACTTAGGTAAGATAATGTTAAATGGAAAATTTGGGTTTTGCTCCACCAGAATGTTCCTGCCAAAAATGCCATTGTTTCTACTCAGCCTGCTTATTCACTATCCCAAAGTAGCTAAAAAAGGAGAACATAAAATTGTCCATTTAGGAAGTTATTGCATGATGCAAAATGAGTAACATGAATTCTTCATGGACCTTTTGGTATTGTTTGCTGTTGTCCAGTGAGGTCACCACAAACACAAATTATATCAGAAACTTCATTATCTCTTATATGCATGAAAACTTGAGATTTAGGTTTTTTGACCATCACTACAAACTATGTTGGGTGAGTAACATATCAAAAAGCATACTTTTTGGGTGCAGTATTCCATTAAGGATACAATAACTATGACTGAGAGTTTGCTGCAGCACCCTGTGGTCAATTTAAAGCTAGTCCAGTTGAAGCAAGGAAGTGAACAAGAGAGGGTGCAGACTCCATCAGTTCTGTTACTAAGCAAAAACATGTCTTATGCATTTGATCACCTCAGCCTTGCATGGTCTAATGCATAGTAATGGAAGAACTGTTGAAATACCACCTCCTCATATTCTACCCTGAGCTCTTTATTTGTCATGGAGAAACCAAAGCCTAACCATACCTCTGCTGTTTGTTCTGATCCATTACAGTTCAGGCCAGGAACTTATCTACACACCCCTGTAGGCCTCTCACTTGTCTTCTGACCTCATAAAGCACAGTATGAGACTCCAAGTTTTCACATTCCCTTACTATCATGGCATTCAACTTAAAAAGTGTGATTTTAAGGTGATCTGCTCAGGCTCCACCATGCTGGCTACCACCTCAGAAGAGCTACTTGTCAATCAAATCCTCATGCACAAAAAACTCATAGGACACATCTAACTCTGTGTTGAAGCCTTAGGCTTAAGCCTGAGTCCCATAGTAGTTGCAAGGCAGAAAACTAGATTTGGACTTAGTAAACATTTAAGAATTGTGTGCCTGCAGATACCAGAGAAGTCCCATCAATCACATATTTGACAATGAAAATGGACCTTTTTAGCATCACTGCTTTATTTTTGATCCTAAGAGACCATATGTTTCTTAAAGTCACTCGTCCAGTTACCACAATGGAGAGACCTATCCTGGCAGAATTAGAGTCAAGACAACAATCGGTTTCTTAATGAAGGGGTTAATTTTGTATTGGCACTTAAGCTGAAATGTGCATCTTTATGAAGAATGTTGGATTAACCTAAACAAAGCTCATATAGACAAAGCAAGGACATGCAAACTTCAGACAGACAGAAAACAGGCCTGAATTTGAACCCAATCAGTCATCACTGCCAACCACTGTTCTGTCATTATGCTAAAACAACAAAGAATGGAATATTACAAAAAAATTTTGGACGGTCCACTTTGTATATGATTCCTCTGCCTATTTCCTGTTCTTGAGCTAAAAATCTAAAATCACAGTGAAGCTTTCTATGTCGGAGTACCGTAAGAGTTAATTCAGTCTCCAACACACCATAACATTTAAAGTTTTAGGAATCCTAATTTTTTTTTCTTGTCTGAGTTCCATTATGTTGCTTTTTACCAACATTTATTTCAAAAAGTGAAATTCAAGCAAGTCTAACAATTATTGCCTTAAAGCTTTAAAAGACGAATCCAAGCCCACAATGGTGAAGAGGAGGGCTTATGAAACTGGAGCGAGAAGAGAATGAGGGCACCAACACAGTCTGAGTCACCTGCAGACAGGAACTGGAGCACTTGCGGCACAAACTTTGCTCTTAAGACTTTTTTCTCCTTTTTCTTTTTCTTTTGAATTATTCACTTTTGCTGGATTTAATTTTTCCCATCTCTCCCTCTCCCCCTCTCTCTTTCTTAATTGCACTGCACACTGCCTTGATAAAGAACATCTCATTCTGTACACTTCAATCATTGTCTGTAATTCTGTGCTAATTACTTCTGAAGGTGTTTGTATGAGGGTAGGCCAGTTGAGGTTAGCAGAATTGCTGATCTGAGAGATGATGAGGGCCTGTCCGATGGAACAAGGCTTTCCCAAATGCTTTCTTTGCCTCTTTTCTTAAGAAGGCATCCCTTGTGTTTTCACTTTTGCATTTTTTGCTTTGGAGCTTCACTCCTGAGGGAATTCTGATCAATTTGCTAATCTGTGCATGTGGTGTTTTGAGAGAAGATCAAAAAGTCTTTTTTGTCTGGAAGGCATTTTAAAGTTATGTTATTATGCCATAAAGTTAATTGTGAGAAACCTCTTTCTGGCTACCTATTGCCTTTGTCACTCTTTCAAACACAAATTATTTATTTGTTAGAGGTGTGCCCAGGTAGGCTGTGCACCCTCATGGTAAAGTTATTGGTTCAATACCCACATCCATCTCCCAGCATGACACTGCCTGTGCTGCTTTAAACCAACTCAGTTCTAATAAACAAGTGTTCAATATAGAAAGGTACTGCACAGTGGAAAGAAAAGAATGTGAATCCTTTGGAATGACCTGGATTTCTGCATTAATTGATCATAAAATGTGGTTGAATCTTTATCCAAATCACAAATACATATAGACAAACTCAATAGGCTTACACTAATAACACATAAACAATTATAGTCTCTCATGTCTCTATTTAACAAATCCCTCAAACATTCACAGTCTGCTGTAGAAAATGTAATGTAAATGAACCCCATGATTTAATAACTGGTTGAACCCCCTTTGGCAACAATTGCCTCTTAAAAATGCTTAAGATAGCTATGGTTCAAACTTGCACAACATTTAAGTGGAATTTTGGACCATTCTTCATGATAGACATGCTTCAGCTCAGTTATATTTTGGGATTTTGGTGTGAATGGCTCTCTTCAGGTCATTCCACAACATCTCTATTGGGTTCAGATCTGGGCTGTCACTGGGCCACTCTAAAAGATTAATTTTCTTTTTCTGTAGCCATTCTGTAGTAGATTTATTGTTTGCATTTTTTATCCTGCCATATCACCAAACCTCTTTTGATCTTCAGCTGGAGGTCAGCCACTCTTATCCTGTAGGATACCTTGGCAAGCCTAGGAACTGATTTTACTCTCAAGCTGGTGAGGCCCCAGAGTCAGCAAAGCAGCCACAAATTGTGATGCTCTTTCCACCACATTTCACAAATGGGATAATGTTTTAATGTTGGAATGCAGTGCCCTTTTAATGCTATATATAACAACTAGCCAACCTGCGGCGTACCATACGCCGCATAATCAGGCCGGTTTTTTAATGATTTTTAAGCACAGGGAGAACATTAACATTTGAAAAATTGTAATAAATCAGCAAGAAAAGCAACATTGTAACAATGTACGGCACGAACCAACACACAATCATCCGTGACTGAAAACTGGCGGACAGCCATCGCGCCAGACGGAGGGATGGGGGTGGACAGCACTCAGGCGCGGAGGGTGGCCAGGAGGAGAGGAGAAGGACGTCCATTCTGCTCCCTCCGTCATGCTAGTCTGCTGATTTGTCGCTCAGTATGCACTGCCTGCTCATGTGTCCACCTCCAACTCGTCACTTGAGTCGTTGTCGTCTTTGCACAGTCCAGATGCACCTGTGACTCACATAGACTTTTCATTGCTCTGTGCAGTTTTGGCTGCTTTTCTATATATAATCCACCAAGACAACCGACCATGGTAGTAGCGAAGTGGGAGGGGGGTGTGTACAAAGGGTAGGGACGTAAGCAGTGGGAGCGTATGAGTCGCACTTAGTGGGAATTCCATGGTTTGCAGCCCGAATGGGGTTCAACGGCTTACCCACGCCTCTCTGCGCCGGGTAGGCACACGCTCAATCTCATGCATAATTATGTATTGAATGCTAAACACTTCTGGAAAGACACGGTTGTCTAAAACGGGTTGGTGTGAGAACACCGATCACTTTTATCCCTCATCTGATTCTCTTGTTCCATCTTCCAGAGGATTTTTGAAATAAGGAGTGTTGGTGGGCAGGGAAACGTCTTCCATGTTCCTGCAGGAGCATCTAAGAAGACGCATGTTTGTCGCGGATGCGAATTGCTGTATGTAGCGTGTAAAACAGTTTGCTATGGTGCATGCGGTCGTGCGTTGTAACCAAAAACTCGGTTTTTAAAGACTGCTTACTTCATTGTGTTTTAACCTCAGTTGTAAAGGATTGTTTTAAGGTTCCCATGGGATACCCCTCGCAAACTGTTTTACAAGCTGCATATAGCGATTCACCTCCGTGAGAAACATGACTGTATGAACAGTCAACATGGTTCGGAGGTGCATGTGGCCTCTACGACAGACGAATATAAATGACGCCATTTTTTCTGTGTTGTTGCGTCCGAGTTTGTGGGCGTGGCTCTGCGAGTTGTCATCGTATCCAATGGTCTTGGAGTTGGTGGGCATGGCTCCTTCCTGTGTGTGCCATAGGTGTCTTACATGTCGGAGGCTTAGTGAATCCACGCCCCTTCCAGCGTGCTTTCCATGGGTGTCTTGCCTTAGTGAATTATATATATAAATTTTTCCCGAATAATTGAATCTTAGTTTCATCAGTTCATTAAAGTTTTTCCCAATGGCATTGTGGAGTGCTATAATAGTCTTTGACAAACTTCAGGGATGCAGCGATTTTTTGGAGAGCAGTGACTTCCTCCATGGTATCCTGTATAGACACCATGTTTCATGTATTGTAGATTCATTAACAAAAATGTTAACCTGTTCCAAAAATTAATTCAGGTCTTTAGTTGTTACTCCAGGGATCTTCTTTTATGTCATCTTGGCTGGCACCCACTTCTAGGGAGAGTAGCCTTAGTACTAAACAGTCTACATTTACAGTTTGTCTAACTAGAGAATGATGAATATCTAAGTTCTTTGAAATTACTTTGTAACTCTTTCCAGTTTTAGGCAAATGAACAATTCTTGGTTGTAGATCTTCTGATATCTCTTTTTAGTGAGTGTAATGAAAAGAACAGAGAGAACATAAAGATTTTGGGCACCCATAGGCAAACTCCATATAATTGCTGAAAAAATGACAAACATGACTAATGTTTGTTCACAGAAATATTTTTCCAGATGCAAGTCTAGTAATAGATTCCCTGCAGATAGTGGTGGACCCGGTTAAGAGGTCAGTGGAGAGGAAGAGGTGGGTTCAGGTGACTGGAAGTTATGTCATTACTTGTCGATCATCTGATCTCTAGATAAAAAAGAGGAGCAACATTAGGCAACAGTGCCAACCCTCAGTCTTCTTCTTCTTCTTTCGGCTGCTCCCGTTAGGGGTCACCACAGAGGATCATCTTCTTCCATATCTTTCTGTCTTCTGCATCATGTTTTGTTACACCCATCACCTGCATGTCCTTTCTCACCACATCCATAAACCTTCTCTTAGGCCTTTCTCTTTTTCTCTTGCCTGGCAGTTCTATCCTTAGCATCCTTCTCTCAATATACTCCGCATCTCTCCTCTGCACATGTCCAAACCAACGCAATCTCGTCTCTCTGACTTTGTCTCCCAACCGTCAAACTTGAGCTGACTCTCTAATGTACAGTACTCATTTCTAATCCTATCCATCCTCGTCACACCCAATGCAAATTTTAGCATCTTTAACTCTTCTACCTCCAGCTTTGTCTCATGCTTTCTGGTCAGTGCCACCATCTCCAGCCCATATAACATAGCTGGTCTCACTACCATCCTGTAGACCTTCCTTTTCACTCTTGCTGATATCCGTCTGTCACAAATCACTCCTGACACTCTTCTCCACCCATTCCACCCTGCCCGCACTCTCTTTTTCACCTCTCTTTCACAATCCCCTTTACTCTGTACTGTTGATCCCAAGTATTTAAACTCATCCACCTTCGCCAACTCTACTCCCTGCATCCTCACCATTTTATTGACCTCCCTTTCTTTGACACACATGTATTCTGTCTTGTTCCTACTGACCTTCATTACTCTCCTCTCCAGAGCATATCTCCACCTCTCCAGGGTCTCCTCAACATCCTCCCTACTATCGCTACAGATCACAATGTCATCAGCAAACATCATAGCCCATGTGGACTCCTGTCTAATCTCGTCTGTCAACCTGTCCATCACCATTGCAAATAAGAAAGGGCTCAGAGCTAATCCCTGATGAAATCCCACCTCCACCTTGAATACATCCATCACTCCTACCTCAGACCTCACTACAGTCACACTTTCCTCGTACATATCCTGTTCAACTCATACAATATCACAACTCCTCTCGCGGCACCCTGTCATATGCTTTCTCCAGGTCCATAAAGATGCAATGCAACTCCTTCTGGCCTTCTTTATACTTCTCCATCAACACTCTCAGAGCAAACATCACATCGCTGGTGCTCTTTCTTGGAATGAAACCATACTGCTGCTCACTAATCATCACCTCACTTCTTAACCTAGCTTCCACTACTCTTTCCCATAACTTCATGCTGTGGCTCATCAATTTTATCCCTCTGCACATCCCCCTTATTCTTAAATATCAGCACCAGCACACTTCTTTTCCACTCCTCAGGCATCCTCTCACTTTCCAAGATTCCATTAAACAATCTGGTTAAAAACTCCACTGCCATCTCTCCTAAACACCTCCATGCTTCCACAGGTATGTCATCTGGACCAACGGCCTTTCCATTTTTCATCCTCTTCATAGCTGTCCTTACTTCCTCCTTGCTAATCCATTACTGATTCACTATCTCCACATCATCCAACCTCTACTCTCTCTTATTCTCTTCATTCTTAAGCCTCTAAAAGTACTCTTTCCATCTGCTCAACACCCTCTGAGTACATTTCCATCTTTAACTTTTATCACCCTAACCTAATGCACATCTTTCCCAGCTCAGTCCCTCTGTCTAGCCAATCGGTACAGGTCCTTTTCCCCCTCCTTAGTGACCAACCTCTCATACAACTCATCATATGCCTTTTCTTTAGCCTTTGCCACCTTTCTCTTCACCTTGCACCTTATCTCCTTGTACTTTTGTCTACTTTCTGCATTTCTCTGACTATCCCACTTCTTCTTTGCCATCCTCTTCCTCTGTAAACTCTTCTGTACTTCCCTATTCCGCCACCAGGTTTCCTTTTCCTCCCTTCTCTGTCCAAATGTCAAGCACCCTTTTTTGCTGTCACCCTTACTACATCTGCTGTAGTTTCTCAACTGTCTGGTAACTCCTCACTGTCTCACCTTCTCCCTAAACTCAACCTTGCAAT
Organism: Polypterus senegalus; assembly: GCF_016835505.1. NCBI lineage: Eukaryota > Metazoa > Chordata > Cladistia > Polypteriformes > Polypteridae > Polypterus > Polypterus senegalus. The sequence goes on from NC_053164.1 coordinate 37,105,518, forward strand.
CTTCCTTTTTCAACTTTCACCATTTGATCCTTGGCTCTTCCCTCACTCTCTTCCTCATCTTGATTTCCAAAGTCATCCTACAGACCACAATTCTATGCTGCTTAACTACACTTTCCCCTGCCCCCACTTCACAGTCTTCAATCTCCTTCACATTGACTCTTCTGCATAGGATGTAATCTACCTGTGTGCATCTTCCTTCACTCTTGTACATCATCCTATGTTCCTCCCTCTCCTTAAATATGCATTCACCACAGCCATGTCCATCCACTATCCTCTGACCTTCTTCATTCCTCTCCTTGACACCATACATACCCATCACCTCCTTGTCTCCACTGTTCCCTTCACCAACATGCCCATTGAAATCCGCTCCAATCACCACTTTCTGTCCCTTGGGTACACTGTTCATCACTTTATCCAACTCGCTCAAAAAATCGTCTTTCTCATCCATTGCACACCCAAATTGCGGTGCATATGCACTAATTACATTCATCATCACACCTCCAATTTCCAACTTCATAATCATTACTCTGTCTGACACTCTTTTTACCTTAAAAACACTCTTGACATACTGTTCCTTCAGACTAACCCATACCCCATTTCTCCTCCCATTCACACCACAATAGAGCAATTTGAATCCACCTCCGATCTGGCCTGGCCTTACTCCCCTTTCATTCAGTCTCTTGCACGCACAATATATCAACCTTCCTTCTCTCCATCATATTGGCTAACTCTCTCCCCTTACCATTCATACTGCCAACATTCAAAGTTCTTATCCTCAGTTTCACTGTCTTTACCTTTGACTCCAGTTAGTTTTTGTTGAGGTCATCAGCCTAGGGATTCAAATACTTTTTCCAATCTGCACCTGTTTGAATTATGTATGTACAAGAATAATACAATAGTTGCATTATTAGCTAAAACAGGCTGTGTTTGTTCATTATTGTAATTTGATGACCATGAAATCTTAAAATTGATTTGCCTAATCCTTGCCCAAGAAGCACCTTCACTGGCAAATCACTTTTTATGATAAAAAGCACAAAAGGGGAAGCACTAAAAGTGTCTGGTATGGGAAGAAACATTGACATTGACAACTATAGCTCTATTTCTGCCCTCAAAGGGGCCTTTTTAGATTTCTTTTGTACAGTATGTCTGCATTGTTTCTACCTATTCATTTTCCATACCCTGTTTTTGGGACTGAAGGCACCAGTGTACCAGTGCAGTACTGGGTACTTGGAAAAAATTATCAATCTGAAAACTGAGGAAGGCAGCCCAACACAATTTTGAAAACATATTCTGTGGTCCTGGATATTTATTTATTAGTAGGAGACATATAGCTGATAAGGCAGACATTGATAGAGACAACAAGAGAGAGAGAAGAACCCAGAGCTGTAGAAACGATGTCCAAATTGAATCTTCTACCTGCACTGTCCCAAGATCTGTGGCTATGATTGGACTTCTTAGGCATCTATGGACACACAGATATCCTTAATGAGCATCATTCTTGTTTCAAGTTAATGCCAACGTTGATAATGATGCTGATGATTACATAAAGACCATTTATCTCCATTTCTCTTTTGTAGTGTAACACATGTGGGTATTACACAATTCAATAAAGTGTGGTGGCAATCTGATCCAACAATGACCTCAGCTTATGGAAAAGAGTTTAATGAAAGTTTGGTAGGGGGCATATACTCTAGCATAATGTGCATATAAATAATGAGCGATTTCAGAATTTTTTTTTACACATTAGCTTATACTCATGTGGCAGACATGATACCATAATGGTATGGAATAAGCTACAACTCTGTTCCTCATCACCTTTGTGATGGCTGGGCATGTAATTTGGGTCCCCTGGCATGAACACTAGGGCATTACAGCATCAGAAAAAAATTGATAAGAACAAGCCATTTAGTCCAACAAAGCTCGGCAATCCTAGACACCTAATTTCTTCAAAATAACATCAAGATGAGATTTGAGGGTCCCTAAAGTTCTGCTCTCTACCACACTATTTGGTAATTTATTCCACGTATCTATGTTTCTCTGTGTAAAGAAAACTCTAACGTTTGTGTGAAGTTTATCCAAAACAAGTTGTGAAATGTATCCCTGTGTTCTTGTTAAATTCATTTAAAAGTAACAGCCTGGATCCACTGTGCTCATTCCTTTCATAAGTTTCAAAACGTCAAACACATCACCTCCTAATCTCCCTTTGGTTAAATTGACAAGGTCCAACTCCTTTAATCCTTCCTCAGAACTCATCCTCTGCAGTCCTGGTTTTATGATTTGGAGTGAATTTCGGTTCCCAAACCACACCATTGTTTAATTCCATTGTTAGGTCTACTTCCAGTGTTGCTAGGGGTGTGGACTCTGAGGTTGGGACACATATATATAATCGACATGATAGGATAAAAGACTGGCTATGAGTTTAAATTCTTATCTGATCTGCGTGTACCAAAATTCTAAAGAACTCATAGTTTATCTTTGTGCTCTTTCCTCACATGTACTTTCAGTTTTGACACTCTTGTTCTCTCATCCACAATTATAGTCTCTCATATTAGGCTTGGGGTTTGTTTTGCTTTCCACCTTTTTTTGCTTTGTTTTATTTTTTATGTGTATTTGCCAGTTTTGCTCAAAAAGTTTACCTGCCATTTTGCTGACAAAAGACCTGGGGCCTCATGTATGAATGTTGTGTACGCCCTGTCACACACGTGCGCATGGGAGGCAGCTAAAGGGCTTGAGTGAAGGCAGTTCGGAGGCATGCCGGGGTGTCGCAGAGTGCACTGACTCTTTTTCTCCCTTGCCTGTAGACCATTCCCGGGGGATTTCACCTGGCTCTCCTGACATCACTTCCAGGACTGAGCCAATGGAAGTCAGCCACACCAGTTTCAGTCCCTTTGATGTCACTTCCGACTATGAACCAATAGTGGAAGACCACGTGCCGGATCCATATGACCTCACTTCCTGTCTCCCCCTTTAAAACCTGCCCCTTTTCCTTTGTTTCCTCAGTCTTGTTTTAGACTCAGTTGAATGCACTTCAGTGCTGATTATTTGTTAAAACGACTTTTGCAGCCAGGATACCACATTATACGAGTGGCTGCCCCAAACGTTTATCTGTCCATGTCTCGTTCTTGTGACAGCCCGTTTCCACATACACTTCGAGGTGTATAAAAACTAAACTTTGCATAAAGCCAAGCACATTTTCATGGTAGCCTCACACCATGTATAAGCACTTTTCGGCTAAATTTTGAAAACGGGCGGCACCCAGCATCAAAGCAGTGCTACTGTTTATGTGTTGTTTACCTTTCTTTTTCTTATTCACATCAATGACACAGGCTTTATCAAAACACCGAAATTAATTGCACATTGTTTACAAATTTAATTCACTTGATTGTAATCTTTCTGTAACAATATAATGGTGTACAGAATGGCCAAAATATTTCAAATATCATAGCTGCTTTAGTGTTGTTAGAAGACATTGCAAATGGAAGAAGTAGATGAAAGGTTGCATTTATAGATGATGATGACTGGCTTCTAAATCGATTTTGATTTCCAAGAACTATCCCCTTGGAGTTGTGAGCTGAACTGGCACCAGCTTTACAAAGGCAGACATTAAGTGAATTGTGCTCTGCCTGCTCCTTTGCAAGCTCTGTCCACTCTCGGGTTTTTAGCCACAGGAGCTTTTCAATGTGAACTTGCTGACCGACCGGGTATTTCACAAACATCACTGAGTCGCACAATGCCAGCTGTATAGGATGATATTATCCACTTGTCATCCGGATATATAAAATTTCCATACACTGTGGTTGAACTAGGAATCATCAAAGCTCAATTTGCAGCAACATCCAGTTTTTCAAATGTAATCGCAGCGGTCAGCTGAATGCATATTGCTATTGCAATGGACAAGTTATATCAGCATATCTGCATCATCTATAGCAGGAGAGCCTATAAAAATGTCAACTCTGCACAGTCGCAGGTGCTTTTTTCCCAACTAATGCAGCAAAAGGTAAGCACTCCTTTTAAGTACTGCAAGTCACCTCTAAGAGCCAAGCAAATATCAGAGAATAGATCCGTTGTGGCGCTTGATGCCAACACTTCACTATAAAGGCGCCTTCAGAGAAATAATTTGCTTATGTAAATAGAAAGCATTTCCACTCTATTGATGTGTTGCTCTATAGTTCACAGAAAGTGTGCATTTAGCATGATGCATAATGTGGCACATAGCCGTGGCTTGCCTATAAATGAACAGATGTGGTATGATGAACCTAACCCTGACCTAACAATTGATCAGCCAAAACGGACAGCGTTACAACTTTGTTTGAATGTAACTAGCAGAATGTAAAAACAGGTAATCAGATGCAGCATTTATTTTGTAACCAATTCATTTAACTTGTGCTCAGTATCAGATAATATAGCCCTTGTATTCCTTATTTCATTGGCCTCATCTCTTATAGCTTCCACTATTGCATTTTGTGACTCCAGAACAGTGTCCTTTAGCATAGAGCCAGATGGATGGCCAGAGGTTTCTGAGGCAGTGGTGTGTGAGCAGCCAGCACCTAAAGATGTGCTGGACACAGCAGTATCATCACCATATGGATCTGTGTCCTTGGCATGGGGGTCAGTTTTTCTAATATTGGCTGAAACAGATAAAAACAGATGGTGGGCTGCAACTCACCTTTTCATGTCAACTTTGATATCTGCCCAATTATTTTTTATTTTGGGCACTGTGCGACTGTCTGAATTTAAACATTTCAGTCTCCGCCACGCTGTATCTTTCCATCACTTTCCTTTTGTTGCTTATACCACTGCCTATGGCAACAAATAGTATGTTTTTCTTTAACTCTACTTCGTATTCGTTGAAATTCTTCTTCTTTCCACATGTTTTTTGCTGTAGGCATGTGCATATGCATTGGAATTTATAAAGGGGAAGTGCGTGGAACTTGGCGTATACATAGTTTTATATATCTGGATTTTTTTGTGCGTTCAGGCATTTCCAGTTTTACCCAGATGTCATGTCAGGGTCTTATCTAAGAGACAGAAAGAGAGAGAGAGAGAGGTTGAGAGAGAGAGAGGGAGCGTTAAAGAGAAAGAAATACCCAGCCAGACCTATAGTGGCTCAAGGCCTGTGTGAAGCCTCGTTATTTCTGGTCAAGAAAGACGCAATAAGGACATTATTTTCTATTACGCCGCTGATCTCCTCAGCCTTACATGAACTAATGCATGGACTAATGGAACTAATGGAAAAATATTTGAAATGATCACCTCATTAATTCAAGCCTGAGCTCTTTAATTTATCTTGAACAACTCATAGTCTGACTTTACCTCTGTTATACTATATGTTCTGATCCATTTAAGTTAAGACCAAGAACTTATCTACATGCCCCTGTAGACTGCTCACTTGTCTTCTAACCTGATAAAATACTGTATAAGAATCCAGGTTTATACATCAATTCTTTACTTTCACAACTTTCAACTTAAAAAGAGTGATTTAAATATAGTCCACTCAGGCTCCGCCGTAGTGACTACCACCTCAGAAGACCCAGCTTTCAATTAAATCCACAAACAGCAAAAACTAGTAGGACACATCTAACTCTGTGTTGAAGCCTTATGCGTATGTCTTGCTAAGTAATATTGCTAACCTCTGCACCAACACATTAACATTATAGTCTTTATTGCATTACAGTAATCCCTCCTCGATCACAGGGGTTGCGTTCCAGAACCCCCCGTGATAGATGAAAATCCGCGAAGTAGAAACCATATGTTTGTATGGTTATTTTTATATATTTTAAGCCCTTAAAAACTCTCCCACACTGTTAACATTATTAGAGCCCTCTAGACATGAAATAACACCCTTTAGTCAAAAGTTTAAACTGTGCTCCATGACAAGACAGAGATGACAGTTCTTTCTCACAATTAAAAGAATGCAAACATATCTTCTCTTCAAAGGAGTGCCGTCAGGAGCAAAGAATGTCAGAGAGAGAGAGAAAAGCAAACAATCAAAAAATCAATACGTGCTTTTGGACTTTTAAGTATGCCGAAGCACCGCGATAAAGCGGCATTTTGTAGAGGAGCGTCCGTATCATCTAGGCAAACAGCCTCTGTGCAAACAGCCCCTCTGCTCACACCCCCTCTGTCAGGTGCAGAGAATGTCAGAGAGAGTGAGAGAGACAGAGAAAAGCAAACAATCAAGCACCGCGCGGGAAGCATATCATATATCATTGAGGAGTTTTATTTAATACGTAATACATGCTCTGATTGGGTAGCTTCTAAGCCATCCACCAATAGCGTCCCTTGTATGAAATCAATTGGGCAAACAAACTGAGGAAGCATGTACCATAAATTAAAAGACCCATTGTCCGCAGAAATCTGCGAACCAGCGAAAAATCTGTGATATACTGTATATTTAGATATGCTTACATTTAAAATCCGCGATGGAGTGAAGCCGCAAAAGTTGAAACGCGATATAGCGAGGGATCACTGTATTCTTTTTCTTGTTACAACATCACTGCTATTTTTCTTACACTGGTATATATTGTGAGACTTGCCCGGACACCACCAGTTGGAAACCGCATCTTTATAAAAGCCACATGTTTATTTAACATAAAAAAACACAGCCGAAAACACCACACAATGCACATAGCAATAATCACCCACAATGAACTCTTCTCTATCTCTGTCCTTGGCCGCCAATCTCCTCCAGGTAGCTTTGTCCTGCTCCCACTCCCGACTCTAGCTCCCAGATCGCTGGGAGGCGGCGCCTTTTATTCCCGCCCGGATGTGCTCCAGGTGGCTTAAGACGATCTTCCGGCAGCACTTCCTGGTGTGGCGGAAGTGCTGCCCTTTGCCCCGGAAGCACTCCGGGCGTCCCTGGCAGGTTCCTCCGCCATCTTGCCAAGTGTGGCGGAAGTAATATTCTCCCAGGTTCTAGGAGGCTTAAGATGCCCCCTGGCGGTGGGCACGGGTCCCAACGAGTTGGAAAGTCTCTCCTCCTCTCCCGTGGTCCTCTCCTGCTCCAGGGCGGTTGTGTCCTCCTGACCCGGAAGCTTTTACTGCCACCTTCCGGACCTTCTAGGCGTCCCGGCCGGGTAAGAACCCCAGCCGTCTGTGACAATATATTTTATTGATGTATCCATTGACTCCTGGCTAACCCAATCACCTAGTTCAGGACATTGTATTTTCATTACCTGTGGATTATTATTTCCATGCTTTCATTTTGTCTTATTCTAATTTAGTTAGTTTCAGTTATAAGTAGACCCAGTTTTTGGTTTGTTTCAGTTTCAGTCTACCAGATGGTTTGCTCCAGTGTTTTGTTTTTTTGGGTCTGTTGGTTTTGACATTTTACCTGACCCTGACTATGAATTTGGTTCATGTTTCATTACCTCCTGGTACTTTCATTAATCACAATAATTCCTGAGACTCTGTCTCATCACAAAAATGGACATATGTTCCATATTAAAATTTAAAACCAGTTCTCCATTTTTAGGCCTGTATTGCCAGAGCCTCCAGGTAGCAGTAGACCGTTGGCTGACCTGGAGTGAGCCTTTTCTGGACAAGCTAGTGAAGTCCTGGTCTTATTTTCAAGGCTTCATGCCCCTTTTTTCCATGTCTGAGACTGCAAAATGCAACAGCTGTGACTGCGATTCTTATGCTTGTTATGTCATGAGAAGTTCTCTATAAATATGGTAGTGCTCATGTTCTTGGTTATCTCTCACTGAATACAACATATTTTTGTCCTTTTTAGTGATAGTTAGTTTGTAAGTCAAGTGGGCCCTAGTACTAGGTTTCTCTCTTTCATATTGACTGATTACGACTTCTGCTTACGACTATGTTGTCCCTAATTTCTGGTTTGACTCCCCACAATTCCTTTTGATCATTATCACTTTTCATCTCCTGGTCCTCTCTCACATATGCAATAGTCTTTAAACACATTGCATGTCCTTAACACCTCATGCAGTAGGTGAATCTGCTTGTTAGTTAGTGTTGTGTAGAAAGAATCTAACCAGTCTTACAAAGCATCAATGACAACACTAGGACGGGGACTGCTTAGAGTGCATCTAGTTAGTTATTGACTGTCATAAAACAAGGCCTTAACAAATGTTTTGTTAGTGTTACATTGCAATATGTAATTAATGGATGCCAAATTTCTAACTATTAAAGACTTATTTCCATTTCCTTACAGATATTCTTTCACTATGATATTTGACATGCATATTTTCCTCTATAAATTACAATAATCCCTTTCATTTTCCACTTTTTGACTGGTGCAATGACTAGCACTGCTACCTCAAAGCTTCATGGCCCTTAGTTCAAATCTTAACTGAGATGTCATCTGTGGTGTCTGCATGCTCTCCCAATGTGTACATCGCTCACCCTCCAGTTTTTACAGTTTTCCACTTGCTTTGAAAAGATATGCGGTCTGGTTAATTGATGTCTGTAATTTGGCACTGAAAAGTTAAAACTTTGCTTAGTTCCTGTCTGTTCATTAGGCTTGTGAGTGGTTTATGTCCATTGATCCTCAATTTTATTAGTATAGGAGAGTTTTTTTTTTTTTAATGATTTTATTGTTTGCGTTATTGGTGAATAGGAGTGTAAACAGAATAAGAATTTCATTGTATAGAATAACAACTGTTTTCATGTATATATGTTGTGGTGGATGGCTGGGGTCCATGCCTGGCTGGGACGCCCCTTCACTATATGTTCAGGGAGAGCAGCCATGGACTATGCAATACCTCCCCCTGGACGCTAGATGGAACCTCACCCCCATTCCCCGGGTTTGAGCAGTGCCTCCATGGGAACTGGAGTTGGGTGCAGCCCTGCTGGGTCCCGCAGGCGCCACCAGGGGGTGCTGCAGCTGGGACTCCTGAGCCCTTATGGGCAGTCTTTTTGCCACAGCCAGAAGTGCTGCCGGAACATGGCAGTCAACCACCTGGAGAACTTCTGAGTGGACTATAAAAGGGGCCAGCAGCCACCACTCAAGGGCCAGTGTTGGGAGGAGGAGGAGGACGAGGTTGCCTAGGAGGAGTGGTGGAGGAAGAAGACTGTGGTGTGCTTTATTTGGTGAACTTGGGACTTTGTTGTGCCTGTGAGGGTCACAGGGAAGGCGTGCCCCACAGGTGAAGAAAAATAAAAAGTTTCTTAGTTTTTATGTGTGCCTCCAGTGTGAGTCTATGTCATGTCAGGCGCCTATATAGCACCTATTGTTACAATGTATAGCAATCACAAATAAATGTGAAGATGCTTGGCTACACTCACTCAGTCACTCATTCGACAAAGTAGAGTATCAAAGATGGAACTTATGGGGGTGTTAAAGTGGCATCAGATACTTGGATTTTTTCAGGGCAGGGGCCTCAATCTATCTCCTTTGTCTGAGGCAGTTGGTAGTCCCCTAGGAGGATCATGACTTCACATAAAACATGGATTGTAAGCCCACTCAGTTTCTGTTACAGGATGTCAAGGTGCCTGGGTCCTTTACAGCAGTATGAGGTGTGAGGCAGGAACCAGTCTTTAATAAAATGCCAGTTCAGTATAGGCTACACTTTCACAGACACTTTCCCAGTTTACAGTCATTAATTAAATTAACATGCATGTCTTTTCAGATGTTGTTAGAAACCAGAATCTCACAAAGATACAGCGAGAACATGTCAATTCCATGCAGGAAAGCAGGAAAATGAACCACTCTGTTACCCCGATAAAAAAAAAAAATGATTATGAATTGCTAAATAGTGCACTTATTTTACATATTACACTTAACGAATGTAACAATAATATTTTATGCATTCATACTGATACAGCTTAGCTGATTTACATTTTACGAAAAGAAATATTGGTGTATGCATGAGAGTGTCTTTATTTTTTATAAGCCCAGTGCTTTACTAAGTCAGATGAGGTCTGCTGTGCTCCATGTGCCCTTAATTTCCATCTCGAAAAAATGCACTTCACCTAAAGAAATTAATTGTTCTGCAATAACTTTACTGATAATGGCAGCCTCCACTGCAGGAACCAATTATGGGAGGAAAGGTTGTGACTTTGTGATTTTTATTTTGTATGTGTGTCTCTGCATCAGTCTCAGAATGACAAGAAAAAAGCTGTGCGGGTCAAGTAGCCCATTTACAGGAGAATAAAGCGTCTAATGGAGTAGTCGACTGTGATCATTAGTTAAAATAATCATTATGCAATGTATACATCAAGTTGAAGGCTTTGACAGTAAGTGAGCTTCTATTCACTTTTTTATCTTTTTTTGTTTTAAACGAATCTTGAACCTCCATCAAAGACAGTGTTTTATATGGATATTTGAAAGGATAATTGCAATGTACTTCAGGCATAATTATACTTTTTTGTATTATTAAAAAAAAATCATTATCAAAGTCCTTAAAACAATATGCTGCTTCCTAGCTGCAGAGAAATAATACTATATTCTTTAAAGCTAAAACTTATACTTTGACAAAGGGAAGAAATTAAAATTCCCTTTTTGCTTTCATTTTGTATTTATTGACTGTTTTTTGTTTTATATAAAAATAATAGTATCAAAAGTAAAACCTTTGAATTGGCAGTCTGGCCTAGTGGTTTAGGCTTTGGACGTCAAACCCTGTGGTTGTGGGTTCAAATCCAACTACTGACACTATGTGCCCATGAGCAAGTCACTTCACCCACTTGTGCTGTATCTCAAATTTTGTAAGCAGCCAAGTTATAAAAATATTTTCTGACAAAAAACATAATTGTAACAGTGTTATAAACAAACAAACAAAAAAATTGATAAAAATTACATAATGCATGGTGTTAGTTAGGCCGGCACGGTGGAGCAGTGGTAGCGCTGCTGCCTCGCAGTTAAGGGACCTGGGTTCGCTACCAGGGTCCTGTCTGCGTGGAGTTTGGATGTTCTCCCTGTGTGTGTGCATGGGTCTCCCCCCACAGTACAAAGACATGCAGGTTAGGTGGATTGGCGATTCTAAATTGACCCTAGTGTGTGTTCTGTGGTGGGTTGGCACCCTGCCCAGGATTGGTTCCTGCCTGATTGGCTCCAGCAGACCCCTATGTTTGGATTCAGTGGGTTGGAAAATTAATGGATGGATGTTGTTAGTTACATATAATTTCATTCAACCAAAGGAAGACTTGACCACTACCAGCTGATGACCCAATTATTAGCGCTGCTGCCTCATGAAGCCTGTGTTCTGAGTTTGGCTTCCATGCCTGGTTAGAGCCTGTGTGGAATTTTCCATGTTTTCCCCATGTCTTTGTGGATTTTTCTTGAGGTACTACATTTTTGCTCCCACATCACAAATAATGTGTGTTGTATTGTAGAAGAATTGGAGAGTCTAAAATGGCCCTCACTTTAAGTTTATGAGCAGGCCCTGTTATAGACTGGTGCCCTCGACAAGGTTGGTGCCTCCAGTGCTGCCCCTATACAGTGCCTATATTAAGTATTCATTCCCTTAGACGATTTCACATTTTATTGTTGTATAACATTGAATCACAGAGGATTTAAATTGGCTTTGATGACATTGATCAACAGTAAAAATGAGAATAGACCTCTGCAGTATGGCCTAAATTATTTACAAATTCAAAACACAAACTAACTGATCCCATAAGTATTAATCCTAACTGGTGCCACCAACTACTTTTACAAGTCACAGAATTAGTTCATTGGAGGTCACCTCTGTGGAGTTTCACTTGATTGTTGTCTAAATTTGCCTTATCTAGAAGGTCCAACTTGTAGTGAGTCAGTATGGTGGTCTAGCTTACATAATGAAGTCAAAAGAACACAACAAGCAATTATGTGAAAAAGTGATTGAAAAGTCAGAGGATGGAGATAACAAAACATCTAAGTCTCTAAATATCCCAGCTAAATCCATTATTAAAAAAATAAAGAGTATGGCTCAGCTCTAAGTCTGCCTAGAGCGAAACATCTGAGTGATTGTGCACGAGAAGATTAGTGAGGAAGGTCATCAAGAGAACTCTGAAGAAGTTACAAGCTACAGTGGAGGAGATTGTGAAGCTTGTGCAGACAACAACTGCTGCCCATGTGCAAAGCTGATAAACTATGTTGATAATGTAAGAGATGTCCCTTCAGTCTCAGCATCAAAATCCGAGCTGAAGATTCACTACTTTATTCTAGTATACCCTGACCAGAGCTGCTGATTAGCTGTGTACACTATATCTGTTTTTAGCCATTTATACCAAAATATAAGAAATACAATATTTATTAATCATTAAATCATCGTCACAGTGGTGCAGTGGGTAGTGCTGCTGCCTAGCAGTTAGGAGACTCGGGTTCACTTGCCGGGTCCTCCCTGCGTGGAATTTGCATGTTCTCCCCGTGTCTGTGTGGGTTTTCCTCTGTGTACTCTGGTTTCCTCCCACAGTTCAAAGACATGCAGGTTAGGTGCATTGGCTATTCTAAATTGTCCCTAGTGTGTGCTTGTGTGTGCGTGCGGCCTGCGGTGGGCTGGTGCCCTGCCCGGGGTTTGTTTCCTGCCTTGCGCCCTGTGTTGGCTGGGTTTGGCTCCAGCAGACCCCAGTGACCCTGTAGTTAGGATATAGCAGGCTGGATAATGGGTGGATGGATAAATCATTACTAATCCTCATTTATTCTGTTCCCCTTCTCGGTATCTTGATGTTGCACTTAGTGCCACTTCTCTCCTGCCAGGCTGCTCTCCTGTGCCTGGAAAAGTCATCTGAGGTACTGGGAGCTTTGGAATCATCAGATGGAAAGATTCTCTCAACAGACAGAATGGTCAGCACAGACTTCATTATAGAAAACCCAGGAAGGTGTAGGTGGTCGAGGTCTCCAGGACTCTATCTGTGTCTGACATTGTCTATGACTTTTTCTTTCTTATAATTTGCATTTTTTCTATTGTCAACTGGCTATAGTCAATCAGTTCAATAACTGAACATGTATTGTTGGGTTCTATTTATAGTAATGCAGTTTCTACTTTGTTTGCTGTGTGTTTCAATAAATCTGTATTTTCATCTGTACTAATTCAGTATTTAGTAATTAGTATAATCTGTACTTGCATTTTACCTGAGAACATCTTCACAGTGCTCAGCACCTGCCTTTATGAAGAACATTGTTTAAAAATACAGTACATTGTATAGAAATCAGACTGAAGGCTGTCCAGATCTACATCTACTAAGTACTGATTTGAAGGAGGTGAATACTTACGTGATCAGTTATTATGTGCTTTATCTATATATTGTCTTTATCTATATTGCTATTGTGGCCTGATGGGGGTGCTCCAGTCCCCCAACACCTGATACAGACAGACACAGGCACAAGTCTCTGCAAACAAAGTCTTTTTATTTTTTCTGTGCACAGTACAATCAAAGCAATACCATTTTTTCTTCTCTCTCTCTGTCTCTCTCTCTGCCTCCACTCCTCCCAGCAGATTTCGTGTCCTTCTTCCTGACTATGGCTACTGGAGCAGTGGCAGCTGGCTACTTTTGTGTGACACCTGGGAGTACTTCAGGTGGCTCATTAGCATAGTCCATTAGCACTTCCAGGTGTGGTGGAAGCACAAAGAAATAGGGCTCAGCACTCCCTGCAGCACCCCCTGGCAGCACCCACAAAAGCCAACAGGGCTAAGTCAGCAAACTCAGTCCGGGGTGCAGCCATCTAATGCCCTGTGCATGCTCTCTCCTTTGGTCTTTCTATTATGAGGGCGTCCCAGGCCGAGTAAGGGTGCTGGCTCTCTACCACACTATCTTTATTTATATCTTTATCTATACTAGGGGGCTTTGCCCCCTGCTTGCTTCACTGACTCACCCCCTGGGGGCGCACTACGCACCAGCCACTTCGTGTCTCTGCCGCTCGCATTGTGAAGAGGGTGGCTGAACGCACGGTGTGGTCACTCCTCCAAAACCCCCTCTTAAACGTTGATACAATGGGAAACAAATATAGTTTTTTTACCTCCTCTTTGCTCGATCATCTGGTGGCTTGCTGCTGGTGCTGCTGTGCTGTGTGATCTGAATGTTGCACAGCACTTCGAACATTTGTACAGCAGCTGTCCTTTTGTCTTACTGCCTTGTCTCGCGGTACTTTGAAGTGTCTCTGAGAAAATCATGTATCATCTCCTTCCAAGCCTTCCAAGATTTTTTTTATAATAGAGAGATATGGGCGGCACAGTGGAGCAGTGGGTAGTGTTGCTGCCTTGCAGTTAGGAGACCCGGGTTTGCTTCACAGGTCCTCCCTGTGTGGAGTTTGCATGTTCTCCCCGTGTCTGCGTGGGTTTCCTCAGGGTGCTCTGGTTTCCTCCCACAGTCCAAAGACATGCAGGTTAGGTGGATTGGCAATTCTAAATTGTCCCTAGTGTGTGCTTGGTGTGTGGGTGTGTGCGTGTGTGCCCTGCGGTGGGCTGGTGCCCTGCCCAGGGTTTGTTTCCTGCCTTGCACCCTGTGTTGGCTAGGACTGGCTCTAGTGACGCTGTAGTTAGGATATAGCGGGTTGGATAATGGATGGAGAGAAAGATATTGTAATGGATGGCATATGTGGACTGGGATTGAACAAGGATCCTTACCCAGCTGGAAGGCCAGCTAGGAGGCAGTCGCTTTGGGATAGGATTCCCACACAAACGCCTGCCGGGCATTCTGGGACCTGTCATCCCATGAGACTTGTTCATCTAGGGGAAGCTGATGGGATTCATAATCCCTACTTTGTGGGAATTCTAATTGACCTGAAAGTAGTTCCATCAGGCTCTGCCCTAGCACTATAAATGTTCCCAAGTCCAAGATAAAAGAGACCACTCATCCTTATCCAGGCGAGTTACAGTCAGGTGGAAAAGGATATATGGAGGACATACAGTATATAGACAGAATTGCAGTTACAGTTGAGTCTACCATTTTTGAGTCTGCTCTTTGTAATGCAAAAAGACTGTACGGGAGGTCCAAAGTAAAAGTAGCTGATTGCTTTCTGGTCTGCTGGAGATTAGCAGTAAAGCCAGGTGGAATCATTTAAATCTTCAGATGAAGCAGTCAGAGGAGACATGTGTGCAAGTTGATGGCTGTTGATTGAAAATCAGTTCTTCAGCTCAAGCAGAGAGATAAGACATTGAAGTTGCATAAAACAAACTTCA
The DNA here is from genome assembly GCF_016835505.1 of Polypterus senegalus. Taxonomy (NCBI): domain Eukaryota; kingdom Metazoa; phylum Chordata; class Cladistia; order Polypteriformes; family Polypteridae; genus Polypterus; species Polypterus senegalus. Next base: position 37,120,574 of record NC_053164.1, read on the forward strand.
TTCACAAATCATGTAGCCAGAGAGCTGTGGCTTGTTACATGTTGATTTGTACATGCATTCATTCTACTCTGTGCACATGGCTGTAATACCTTTAAACCTATAAACTTTGGTTAATGTGGAGGGAATGGCTAGTAAACCTTGTGAGGTTTTATCCCAGCAATATACAGACACCAGAACACACAATGTCCAAAAATACACACGTTTATTTTACGGTTCTTTTCCTTGCACAATACAAGTCTTACTTATACTTTCTGCCGCCTCCACTCCTCCAGTTGTAAGCTCTGCCTCTGCCTCCTGACTCCGGCTCCCTGAATAGAGTGAGGTGGTCCCTTTTATGGCACACCCAGATGTGCTCCAGGTGCTCCCTGATGATCTCCCAGCAGCACTTCCTGGTGTGGTGGAAGTGCTGCAGTCCATGGCTCTGGAACTATCCAGGCGCCCCCTGGCGGTGGCCATGAACCCTCACAGGGTTGAGCTTCCCAGCTCCATATCCGTGGCCCTGATGCAGTCCAGAGGGGCTGCCCTCTTGTGCCCTGGGGAAGATATTACCCCTCTCCCAGTCTTTCCCTTTTCCAAGTGTCCCAGTGGGACAAGGTCCCTGGTCATCTGCCACAAACCTCTTCTATCTCGTTGGCTGAACTGTTTTATAATCCACTGTCTTGTTATACTTATGTGCTTCTCCCGTCTTTCTGAACAAGCTATATGGTTGGAGGGATTTCATTGAATTAAAGATGCTATAGTAAGCCATTTTGATGTACAGTAGGCCTGGGTCTCCTTTTGTGACTGTTTAATCACTATAATAAACCTGCTTAATCAAACATTAGTGTCATGCCAAGGTAGAATTACATACAAGGCACGAGCCAACCCTGGATGGGATGTCAGTCCGATTTTGGGTGAACTGATACACACATCCTCACATCCTTAGGTTATAAGAATAGCACCTGGAAAAAAAAACCTTCATAGATGGTTGCAACTTTGCACAGTGAATGGGCTTTGTAAATGAGCTCATCACACTCGAGTCCTACTTATTACACCAGTATGCTGCCCACTAGTGATTCCTGTCATTTATAATTTGGTTCACCATTATAAATTGCAAATGAACTTGGGAATGTCTGTCTGTCTGTTGAGACATTGGAGAGTTCATTTCTTCATGTTTTAACTATGTGTATTGCATCTTGTCTTTCCTTGAACTTCAGTGCCTCTCTGCTATGCACAAATGGGTAACATTTAGCGGAACATACCCATTGTGACATCAGAGTGGCCGTCCACTGATGGCTGTTTTTCAGTTGTCTTTTTTAATCCCAGTGTAGATATTTGTTTGTTTGTGTTCCTCTTTATTTAAATACAAACAGAAAAGCATTCATCTTTAAATGTCACTGGTACATTAGGGAAATCAAGTGGAAAACAGCTACGGAATATGACAGGTCAGCGCTGCTGCAGGGAAGTGAGTGGGGTACTTTGTTTCCAAGAACAACAGGTTGGAGTGCCGGGCAGCGCAGAAGCAGTATGGTGCGTCTTACTGCTGCTCTCACACACAGTGCAGGCGTTTTTTAATCATGTCCTTTACAGGCTGCTCAGCATTACACCAACAAGTTCAATTAACTATTTTCATCCCAAGTGGTATTCCCAAGGTCTAATTGAATATGAATATGCTGTGAATATGAAGCAGCTTTCACTTGTCCTGAGGGAGCTGGGTAATGAAACAAAGAAATTAGGGGAACGGCTAATGAAACATGAAAATTGGATGACATGATCCTAAATAATGTGTGCTACAATTTGTTTTATAAATTGTAGTCTCAGTACAACCTTCTGTTCAGCTCCAGGAAGACAGAGTATTTTGTCTTTTGGAGATGGGTTAGAAACTATGAACTGCAAATGTAACTTCAAGAAAGTCAGCTAACAGGTCGAAGCTATAGCTGCATTGCAAGCAAATGTTCATTTTCAAATTTACAGCTGCAAGAGTTTTTATACACTGCTCAAAATAAAATTAAGGGAACACTTAATCATCACAGTCTAACACCAAGTCAATGAAGCTTCAGGGATATCAATCTGTCCAGTTAGGAAGCCGAAGCAATTGGGAAGCAACTTCACCAATTTTGGTGCAAATGAAAGTGACAACAGGTGCACTGGAGGGGCAACATCAAGGCACCCCCCAAAAAGGGAATGATGGCCACAGATAATTGCTCTCTCCTTATCCTTCCTGACTGATTCTTATCTAGTTTTGCTAGTGTCCTTGTCACTAATGGTAGCACAAGGCAGTACCTGCAGCCCATTCAGGTTGCACATGCAGTCCAGCTCCTCCAGGATGGCACGTCCATACATGCCGTCGCAAGAAGGTTTGCTGTATCCCCCAGCACAGTCTCAAGAGCATGGAGAAGATACCAGGAGATGGGCCATTATACGAGTAGAGCTGGACAGGGCCATAGAAGGTTATCAATCCAGCAGCAGGACCGATATCTGCTCCTTTGTGTGGGGAGGAATAGGAGGAACACAGCCAGAGCTCTACAAAATAACCTCCAGCTGGCTACTGTTGTGCATGTTTCTGACAGTTTAGTCAGTTTAGACTCCATGACAGTGGCGTGAGAACCCAACATCCTCTAGTGTGACCTGAGCTAACAGCCCATCACCGTGCAGCTCAACTGACATTCACCAGAGAATACAACAATTGGCAGCTCCGCCTCGTTCACGTCACACATGAGAGCAGGTTCACACTTAGCACATGTGACAGACGTGAAAGAGTCTGGTGATGCTGTGGTGAATGTTATCCAGCATGACTGGTTTGTAGGTGGTTGAGTGATGGTCTAGGGAGGCATACTGTACTTGGAGGGTAGCATAGACCTCCATGTGCTAGGCAAGGGAACCCTGACTTCTGTTAGTTACCAGGATGAAATCCTCAGAGCCATTGTCAGACGCTGGTGCTGTAGGCCCCGGGTTCTTCCTGGTGCAGCACAATGTCTGGCCTAATGTGACCAGAATGTGAAGGCAATTCCGGGGTGACATAGGCATTGATACCACTGAATGGCTTGCAAGTTCCCCAGACCAAGAGCCACTTGAGGACTCCTGGGAAGTCTGATGCCACCAGGTAGTGCTACAGACTGTCCAGGAGTTCAATGATGTAATGATCCAAGTCTGGGTGGAGATACCCCAGGACATCATACGCCATCTGGCCAGACATTGTCAAGAGTGCATACAGGCATCTGGGGGCCAAACACACTACTGAGTCACATTGTGAGTTGCTGTGATGAAATTCATGCAAGTTGGATAAGCCTGTGATTTTAATTTTGCTTTGGTTTTCGGTGTGATGTATATATTGGCTACTGAGAACTTTAGGTGTGGGCTGTTAGGGATTACGAGGGCATAGGTAGGCCCTGAAGACACAATTATTATTCTGCTACTTTGGTCACTTGTGTGAATGTTTGGATTCGGGATCTACACTTGAGTTATTAAGAGAGCAGCTGCTGTCAATAACAGGCTTGTAGGCAGTAAGATGGCTACAGCCGCCAAGTTGTACCACAGGTTTACATTTAAAAACATCAGCATTTGAGCAGAGCAAGTCCAGCTTGTTGTGTCTACAAATGGAACATACTGATATATTATTGTTCCTTCCAAAGTTCCCTTATCCAGCATTCTAGGATAAGAATGATTCTTCAGCTGAGTGTTGGTAACAGACTGAATCTTTTACTGTATGTTGACGAGTTAATAAACATGAATCTAGTTGATATAAGTTATTTCCCCACACACAGTTACATGGATGAATTCAGTCAGAATTTCAATGCCGGATCATACAGTTTAGTTTAATTACTAGGAAATACGAAGACCTCTAGTCCTCAAACAAAGGTAGTTCATATAGAGCAAGCTGGACATGTTTTGGCCATATACTCTTTTGCTTTCACTATGAAAATATACTGTCACACAGTGAACACATTGCCAAGCACATTTTACTTTCATAATAAATGCTCTTCGCCCAAACATTTTTGTAATATAAAAGCCATGGTTGCATATGAGTGGAACTTATAAATATTTGACAATCTCCTTATTTTTTGGCATACATGTATCTGATGTGTCATTCCTGCATTCAGTAGTGTAGTGTATGTGTGGCATGTTGATGAGCCATATTATTAGTTACCTGCTCGATGGTTCTCTGTCTAAGCAGCCCTCTCAATGTTCTTCATCACTGAAGTACTTTCCATGTTTGGATCATAATGATCAGTTTGGTGCAAGGATATAAATAGGTTTTTGATGCCCAGCAGATGTCACTGCTGTTCTTCTTCTTCCTCTTGCTATGTGAGACCTCAGCAAAGCACCTGACAGTCAGCAGATGTTGCCTTCTGTTTTCCTTTCTGCCACATCAACTTCTGGAGCAGTTCCCTGTAAGAAAGGAAGGTGTGAACACAGATAATGTTACAGATGTTGCCACTACCTAAATTTTTTGCTTCTCCAGCATGTGTCAAGTCATATCCCACCTCCTAGGAGCCCATTTGGAGACCAAAAAAACTCTTGAGCATATTAAGCTCCTATTTTATTGGCCAGGGATTAATAAGGAGATTTGGTGCTGTTGCACTTCTTGTCTGGAGTGGCAATTGTGTCAAATTTCTAAAAAGGACCGTGCTCCACTAATCCTCATTCTCCTTACTGAGATTCCCTTTGAGCGGATCTGAGAAGATTTAATAGGACCCATGGAGCACTCAGCTAGAGAACATAAATATATTTCAGTCCTCATTAATTATGCTAACTGATATCCCAAAGCTTTCACTCTGCGTACAGTTACTACAAAAGAAATCACAAGTGAATTGGTAGGGGTTTTCGCAGACAGATAGACAAATAGACAGACAGACAGACAACACTCTTTTACACACTTTATCGCACATATAAATCCACCCAACTCCATGTTTTTCACTCCATGTGATTGTACTATATTAGATGAAACACATCCACCATTAAATAGCATCTGAAATAAGAATTTTAAGCCGGTCCTATGTAGTGTTCAAAATGCCACAGTACCTGAACTCCCTGTGACTCACTACGATATGTGACAGTTCATTCAACTTCTGTAAAACCAATTTAAATGTGTCTCATTTTTATGGAGGCAGGCTATATTTGAAAACTTTCTACCTTACTTTTACCCTTGCTCCAGATCTTCACCCTTTCCATTCTCAGAATCATTTAATCAATTGTCCTTTAACGTAACAATCATTTAATAAATTGACCTTTAATGTAACATTTTGGAAAGCTCATTTTGACTTTAATATAAATAAAACAAACATGCTTTCTATTGATATCATAGGTTTATAATATCCTATTGGGTTTTCAAAGAAATTGTCAAAGTAATTACAGAATTGCTCACAAACAATAGTTCCTCAAACAACAAGTTGTTATTTCATCAGGCATATTTTAGTTCTGGTTCATGGTGGGACATTATGATGCCATATATTCATTGTAGAAGCTTCCCAATTCAAAATCATAAGAACACTTTGTACTTATTCATTGGCTTCCATTCAGTGTTCACCCTGGCAGTGGACAATAAGCAGGATTCACATAAACCGCCTACCAGCACACTCACTCAGCTGGCTGATACTTGAACTAAATGCTATTGCCTTAATACTCTCATATTTATTTGTGTTTTTCAAAAGGTCAAAGAAGTTGCTATGGGGACCAAATCAGTTTTGTTTTCCCTCTCATTAATAGCAGTTGAAGCAGTGTCAGCGCCACCACTTATCTGTACGAAACATTGGGTGCTTTTTTGTCTCACCTTGTCGCTGTATCACATTTCACCATTTGTTATGATTCATTGGGTTCTTCACCACAATTTTCACAGAATCCTTTATACAGGCTGGTGAGCAAGTCGGAATCCTTACTGGTGCAACCAGCAGACACACTTTTTCTGGCCAGGTCCTAAGTCTCACTTGATGGTTTCTGCAGAAGCATGCCCTCTTAACTGAGAAGACTTTAGCAAAGCCCTGGTGGGGAGAGGATAACTGTAAACCTCTGGCTGTGCAAAAAAGAACAGGCAAAGAATATTTAAAAGAAAAAGTTTATTTTTCAAAAATCTCTGAAACTCCAATATGTTCAAAAGAGTGCAAAAAGGCAAAACGGATGTGCCTGAAGGCAATCCGATAGCAACAAAGTCGCAGTACAGAATCCTTGAAGTGTGATCAAAAACAAAGCAGAAGTCAGAAAACAATAAATCATAAAACACAAAGTTAGAATACAAGGTAAAATTATAAACACTCTACTTTCTTATTCTTTCTTGGTCCTTGTCATGTCCCTGGGCATTCCATGGACTCAGCCTCATTAATTTTCCACCTCTGCTGGTACCCGCAGACCCTGAGCTGCCATCTCTGTTGGTCACTGCGACTCCCTCTTCAGGATGCTGCCACCTTGAGACCTCACTCCTTTTTCAGATCAAATGGCCTATCACTTCCTCTCAACATCTCCGCATCTTGGTTCATCAGCTGCTGAAAGTGCATCCACCTCTCAGGGCTCCTCCAGCTCCCAGTCCTGTTCTCTATAAAGCTAATCAGCAGTCTGGATGCTGCCCCATGTACAATACAATACAATACAATACAGTTTATTTATGTATAGCCCAAAATCACACAGGAAGTGCCGCAATGGGCTTTAACAGGCCCTGCCTCTTGACAGCCCCCCAGCCTTGACTCTCTGAGAAGACAAGGAAAAACTCCCAAAAAACCTTGTAGGGAAAATGGAAGAAACCTTGGGAAAGGCAGTTCAAAGAGAGACCCCTTTCCAGGTAAGTTGGGCGTGCAGTGGGTGTCAAAAGAAGGGGGTCAATACAACACAATACACAGAACAGAACAAATCCTTAATACAGCATAGTAATAAAAATTTTAGAAGTACGGAGCAGAATTTAACAGTAGATGATATCACATAATAAGATTTGGATATTTTTAGAGTCCTGGAGACCTCATCCATCAAGCTGCCTCCCCATTTGGCCATTCCACGGCTGAAACGTTGCTCCGATGAAAGGACTCCTCTTTCCCATGATTCCTGTGATCCTCCATCAGGGATGACTTTACCATAGGCAGGCAAACAACTTGGCAGGTGGGCCATGGCACCAATTGCCACATTTGGGTACCGAGAACAGAAACAGAATAGGTGAGGGTTAGTATTCAATTCTAACTATCATGTTACTTATGTTTTAGTACTAATGACTAACAACAGAGATGCAGTCTGTACAGTAAATCAGCAGCTCTAGTCAGAATATGCTAAACTTAAGAAGTGAGTCTTCAGCCGGGATTTAAAGGCTGAGACTGAAGGGACATCTCTTATGGAAGCAGGCAGACCATTCCACAGTTTAGGGGCCCTGTAACTAAAAGCTCAACCTCCCACTGTTTTTTTATTAATCCTTGGAATCCTAAGCAGACCGGCATCTTGAGACCTTAATGTGCCCTCTGGTTTGTAAGTCATGATAAGTTCAGACAAGTAAGCCGGACCTTGGCCATTTAATGCTTTATATGTTAAAAGGAGGATTTTGAAATCAGCCCTAAACTTAACCGGGAGCCAGTGTAAGGATTTAAGAACTGGAGTTATGTGTTCATATTTTCTTGTTCTTGTAATAATTCTTGCAGCCGCATTTTGGATTAACTGGAGGCTGTATAAAGAACAGTTTGAACAGCCAGTGAACACCGCATTGCAGTAGTCAATCCTACTAGAGATAATTGCATGAATTAATTTCTCCGAATCCTGTTTATTTAGAAAGCACCTTAATTTCCTAACATTTTTAAGATGGAATCAAAGATAACTCCTAGATTGCGGGCTGATTCAGTAAAATTAATTGGGATTCCAACTGAGTTAAATGACAACAAAATATTGCTGTGATCAGCGTCATTCCCTCCAACAATTAACATCTCTGTTTTATCTGTATTTAAAGACAAGTAGTTCTCATTCATCCATTCCTTTAATTCACTAACACAACTAATTAAAGACAACATCGGAGAAACTTCATTTGATTTAAATGAAAGGTATAACTGGGTGTCATCTGCATACGAGTGAAAATTAACATTATGTTTCCTAATGAGAGATCCCAGTGGAAGCATGTAAAGTGAAAACAGTAAAGGTCCCAGTACTGAGCCCTGCGGGACACCATATTGAACTTCTGTGTATAATGATGGAGTACTGTCAGCACATTTCTGTACATATTGGAATCGATTTGATAAATAAGAACTGAACCAAGCGAGCACGGGCCTGTAAGCCCAACATCATTTTCTAGCCTGTGCAGTAAAATAGAATGGTCAATGGTGTCAAATGCTGCACTTAAGTCCAACAACATAATTACAGTGGAGTTTCCTTCATCAGAGGATATCAGAATGTCATTTACAACCCGTGTTAGTGCAGTTTCTGTACTATGACCAGTGCGAAAGCCAGACTGGAATTTCTCAAATAAATTGTAATGCGTTAGGTGTGACTGAAGCTGACTGGCGACTACTTTTTCTAGTATTTTAGAGAGAAATGGTAAATTTGAAATAGGCCTATAATTATTTAGTATGTGTGGGTCTAGGTCTGACTTTTTAAGTAAAGGTTTAATGACTGACACTTTTAGTGCATCAGGTACTGTGCCATGCAGTAATGAACTATTGATAATGGTTAGAATAGGGCTGCAAGAACATCCATTGCACTTTTACTAGTTTTGTTGGCACTGGATCTAGGGAACAAGTAGTGGGCTTCATTTTAGTAATTAAAGTTAAGACTTCCTGCTCAGTTACAGGATTAAAATTACTAAAGTGCTGAATGCAATGTGGCAGGGTCTGCTAAGCTAGTATTTGGTTTGTACTGTGATGCTGAGATCTGGGATCTTATATTTTTAATTTTCTCATTGAAGAAGTTCATAAAGTCTGTACTGCTAATATCTGTTGGTATTTTGCACTGTTGATCTGAATTCCATTTGTTAATTTAGCCACTGTTCTAAAAGTACCCTAGGATTTTTATTATTGCTATCTATTAATGTAGAATAGTATTCTGAGCGAGCTTTAAAGAGGGCTTTTTATATTTTTAACACTCTCTGTCCATGCAATTTGAAAGACATGTAGCTTTGTTGTTCTCCATCTGCTCCAATTTTCGACACTCTAATTTAAGAGATCGAGAATTTTCATTAAACCAGGGAGAGTCTCTATGTGCTTTGATCACTTTTGTTTTAGGGAGCCACTGTGTCCAGAGCATCTCTCAAGGTCACATTATAATGTGATATTAGCTGATCTAAATTGTTTTCCACGTTTACATTTGATGTTAACTGATCTAAATGGTTTTCCACAATTACACTCGACTTACTCAAGGTATCTATAAATTTTGAAGCAGAATTACAATCTAGATGTCGCACTGTCTTTGTTTTAATCTGTGAGTGCTTGGCATGGGCAGAACTAAATCAAATGTAATTAAGAAGTGATCGGAAATAACTACATTTAATGGAGTAATATTTAAATTTTGAATTTCAACTTTGTAAGTTATAATTAAATCTAATGTGTGGTTATGATTATGAGTTGGACCTTTGACAATCTGACAAAATCCTACTGAATTTAACAAATAAGTAAAACATTTGCTAAAAGTGTCAGTTTCCACATCAATGTGTACATTAAAATCCCCATCAGAACTACGTGATCATAATTTATAGCCAAATCAGACAGAAGGTTGCTAAATTCAGTCATGAACAATGAATATGGCCCTGGTGGTCTGTAGACTAGCACTATAATTGTGTTGGAATCTGTTTTAATATTTAAAATGAATGCCTCAAAGGATGTAAAGTTGCCTAAATTTTTAGGAGTGATTTGCATTTTGTTACAATGAATTATTCCAAGGCCTCCTCCTCGACCAGAATCTCTAGACTTATGAAGGAACGAGTATCCATCTGGTGACGCCTCAGCTAGGGGAACAGTGTCACATTTACTAAGCCAGGTTTCAGTAAGAAGACACAGATCAGATTTTGTACTTAATATATATCATTTACCAAAACAGCTTTAGTGCCAAGAGTGTGAATGTTCAATAAACAGCATTTAAAACTGCATGGTTCTTTCTGAACTGCTGATATATTTTTTATTTTAATTTGAAGTAAATTTCTATTACAGATGCCCCTGGTGGAGGTCTGGTTTTATCCCTTGGTCTAATTATACACCTTATTTTTTGGTTATCAATTAATTTAAGGTTTGTATCAATACTAAATTTACTGGATGCCCCACAACAGGGATTATGGGTAACAGCTTCAGGAAAATAACAGGTGGGATAAACAACAGCCTGTGATTTAAGATCACATGACTGCGGCCTGGATGGTGCTCTAATCAGTCAACCAGGCAGTTTTGCTGGCATATTTTGGAATAATACATAAGATCTCCTCCAGTTAGGATGAAGACCATCTCTTCTGAAAAATCCAGGCCTTTCCCAAAAATCATTCCAATTGTTCACAACTCTAAATTAAATAAACATTTTTGGCAGGTGAAGCTATCTGCACTGTCGGCCAGAAAACCTGAGCTGTACATACTGCAGGACACACAACATATAAACGTGCCCTCGATGGGCAGAGAGCAGATAGAACTTACGTTAAGTGTTGAAGTCATCTTTGCCGTTTTTATAGGTGCTTCGGCGCTTTCCGTGTTCAGCTGAATCACCGTCGCTTTAAGTTTCCACCACCCGCTGAGCAATCGACTTTAATTTCTCACTGCCGGTTATTTCTACTGGTCAGCTGCCTGCTTTACCTCAGGTGAACTTGCTCGGGTGCTTGCGAAGGGCTATGTGCCTGTGGGAGACGCCGCCGCTCTCTGCTTGTGCTCGCTGATCCGCTCTCTGCTTCTGCTCGCTGATCCGCTCTCTCAAGTGAACAGAGTGATCCTCCATGTCCTCCTCATTTACCTTTTCCAAGACCAGCAATCACTTTCATCTTCATTTTCTATCTTTTTTTCATTCTCTGATCTTTTCCCTGTTGTATTAACACACTACCTTTCATCCTAACACTCAACGGTGCCTCCCGATTTCCACGCTGCTTTTGGCTGCTAATTATTAATTAACAGCGGCATCCCAGCAAAACAAGCTCACAGCTAACAATGGCCTATTTCGGATTTACACATTGGGGCAACATTGTCCTCAACACACTGGCCCAGTATGGGCCAACAGACAGGAATCTCAAATCTGGTCATGAACCTGAAAAAAAGCCCATACCTTCGCACCAAATAAATTAGCATTGGGCCAGTGTAGGCCAACTGTAAGAAAACATTTTGGCCTTATGTGGGCAGCCAACAATGGCCAAATGAGAATTTGCACATCAGGGCAACAATGGCCCCAAAGCACTCTTCCAGACAGGGAACCCAAATTTGGTCATGAACCTAAAACCTTTTCTAGTTCATCCATCTATTTTTCTATATCTACTTACCCAGGGTAGGGTTGACAGGCACCTAGTGCCTATCCCAACAAGGAATGGGCACAGGCAGGAACAACCCCAGGACCAGGCAGCAGTCCATCATTGGATGAACACACTCATGCGCACACATCAGGACCGATTTAGCACTACCAGTCCACCTAACCTACATGATTTTGGACTGCAGGAGGAAACCAGAGCACCCAGAGGAAACCAAAATGGACACGGTGGAAATATGCAAACTCCACACATGGAGGACTCGGGCAGTGATCTCCGGTCTCCTAACAGTGAGGCAACAGCTCTATCACTGCACCAACAATTTTAACCATTTTTTTTCTTTGAACCGTTTTTAGTGTTTAGTTGCTTTTTTATCAATTAAGTTATATGTAACTGTACATAAGAGCAATGCTTTTTTTAGTCATTCAAATTGTTATTATACTTTTACAATAAAAATATAAACCCCCCTGATAATACTAGTTCACTGCATTACATACTCTGTGACCTTAAAACGTGCAAAACAATGGGGTAATGGTGACATTGGCCAGCGTTACCAAACCATCACTGGGACAATGAGGTCCTTGCTGAACTTGTACTGCCAGCCATTAACCCATTTTGGTCCACTAGGGGAAGTTTGCTAAGAGGTCCCTTATACCAGCCTCCACATTAGGTCAGTGTGATATTTATTTGGGCTTTTCCAATCCCACACTATCCAGGGTCTGCCCACAGGGGGCCACTGTGTGCATCTTTGCTGGGATGTGAGCATTCTGCACCGACACAAGCTGAAATCAGGCTGTGCCGCTACCTAAAAGGATCAACAAAATAAGAGAGCATATAACAGAGACATAGCAGCAATGCAAATGGTGACACTGAATACATCCAACAGAGAGTAACTTCCAGGCAATGTGAAATCCACCCTAATAACGGGACAAGTGTCTTTGTGATTGTGTATCTGTGCATCAGTCCGGTTGCTATGTCTCTGTCAAATGCAATTTGGTATGGGATTTGTAAAAGCAGTGCAAATGTTTGTGATGTGCCATCTTCTGAAATAACAAATACAATACATTGTATTTACTACAGGGTTGAATGAAAAACGCATTGCAGCTTGGTACTACAAATTTTTGTCAAGCACCATCAACTGGACTGATAAATGCAATGCATTTTAGCAGTACTAATGTTTGTGATGTGCCATCTGTTGGAAAGAAAAATGCAGTGCATTTTATACATTCCAATGGTGCACTGCAAATGTTAATGCTGAGGTCTACAGTGATTACTTAGATTTTAAACAACTTCAAGATTAAGGCATTTACTGGATCACTCATCAGCGAGAGAGAGTGACTGCAATGGTAAGGGAAAAAAGCCTATCTATGCTCACTGATTTGATCTGCGCATTGACAGCTGTAATCAAAGATGACTTATTATGCAGCATTATGCTAGAGCATACAGGTGTGGCAGATGAGATAGCTACGGAGGAATCAAGTAAAACAAGCCGTAAAGTAAAATAACCATGCTAGTACAATATACACTGTTATCAGAAGGTGGGGAGGGACTCGAGAGCAGGATCAACTGCCTACAGTGCATCCAGAAAGTATTCACTTTTTCCACATTTTGTTATGTTACAGCCTTATTCCAAAATGGATTAAATTAATTTTATTCCTCAGAATTCTACACACAACACCCCATACTGACAACGTGAAAAAAGTTTACTTGAGGTTTTTGCAAATTTATTAAAAATAAAAAAATTGAGAAAGCACATGTACATAAGTATTCACAGCCTTTGCCATGAAGCTGAAAATTGAGCTCAGGTGCATCCTGTTTCCCCTGATCATCCTTGAGATGTTTCTACAGCTTAATTGGAGTACACCTGTGGTAAATTCAGTTGATTGGACATGATTTGGAAAGGCACACACCTGTCTATATAAGGTCCCACATGTGACAGTTCATGTCAGAGCACAAACCAAGCATGAAGTCAAAGGGGTTGTCTGTAGACCTCCGAGACAGGACTGTCTCGAGGCACACATCTGGGGAATGTTACAGAAAAATTTCTGCTGCTTTGAAGGTCCCAATGAGCACAGTGGCCTCGATCATCCATAAGTGGAAGAAGTTCGAAACCACCAGGACTCTTCCTAGAGCTGGCCGGCCATCTAAACCTAGCGATCGGGGGAGAAGGGCCTTAGTCAGGGAGGTGACCAAGAACCCGATAGTCACTCTGTCAGAGCTGCAGAGGTCCTCTGTGGAGAGAGGAGAACCTTCCAGAAGGACAACCATCTCTGCAGCAATCCACCAATCAGGCCTGTATGGTAGAGTGGCCAGACGGAAGCCACTCCTTAGTAAAAGGCACATGGCAGCCCGCCTGGAGTTTGCCAAAAGGCACCTGAAGGACTCAGACCATGAGAAACAAAATTCTCTGGTCTGCTGAGACAAAGATTGAACTCTTTGGTGTGAATGCTAGGCGTCACGTTTGGAGGAAACCAGGCACCACTCATCACCAGGCCAATACCATCCTTACAATGAAGCATGGTGGTGGCAGCATCATACTGTGGGGATGTTTTTCAGCGGCAGGAACTGGGAGACTAGTCAGGATAAAGGGAAAGATGTCTGCAGCAATGTACAGAGACATCCTGGATGAAAACCTGCTCCAGAGCACTCTTGACCTCAGACTGGGGCAACGGTTCATCTTTCAGCAGGACAACGACCCTAAGCACACAGCCAAGATATCAAAGGAGTGGCTTCAGGACAACTCTGTGAAATGTCCTTGAGTTGCCCAGCCAGAGCCCAGACTTGAATCCGATTGAACATCTCTGGAGAGATCTTAAAATGGCTGTGCACCAACGCTTCCCATCCAACCTGATGGAGCTTGAGGTGCTGCAAAGAGAAATGGACGAAACTGGCTAAGGATAGGTGTGCCAAGCTTGTGGCATCATATTCAAAAAGACTTGAGGCTGTAATTGTTGCCAAAGGTGCATCAACAAATTATTGAGCAAAGACTGTGAATACTTATGTACATGTGATTTCTCGTTTTTTTTATTTTTAATAAATTTACAAAAACCTCAAGTAAACTTTTTTCACGTTGTCATTATGAGGTGTTGTGTGTAGAATTCTAAGGAAAAAAATGAATTGAATCCATTTTGGAATAAGGCTGTAACATAACAAAATGTGGAAAAAGTGATGCGCTGTGAATACTTTCCGGATGCACTGTGCATATTAAGAAGGTCAAGGGGCAGATTATTTTATGCTGTGCCATGTTATGTAGCACAGTGCATGCAATCAGGGTGCTGCAGACCTTTTTTCTCCAGTAGAGCAACCTTCCTCCTGATACATCCAGGCACTGCCATTTGCATCTGAGGAGATCTATGGTGAACTCCACAACTGAACATGCACAAGAATATAAAAAAGTATAGCCCGATTATGGGCAGTCTGTATTTCTAATATACCAGCATTCGGTGCATAGTTCATAGAGAATGGCTCTTGAAAGCCTAAATTGGCTCATAAGGCATTCATCATCATGGGCAAAAAAAAACCAAAACAAATTTCCATCCCTCCATAACAGCTTGTTCCCTACCTATATAACTATTTCCACAGTCTTCAAGTAGCACCAAACAAGCCACTGTGTGTCAAACCATTAGGCTGTGAATAAGCTGTAGGGCATATAATTTAGGGAGTGAATCACATTAATATTTTTACTTAATGCAATTATTGACAGCAAGTGATTGCAATGGTTTCTAATCCTGAGGAGCAAAAACAGGTAGCTGATAAAACTCTTTAGTGCAAATATGCAGCTCTGATAGATGGCTGGCAGCCCAACCCAGTCGGGACACCCTGAGGATAGAAGGATGGAGGAGGTAGCTACTTTTGGACATACTAGATGGCAGCTCCCCTGGAGTTTAGCAGTGCCCTGGGCATCCTGGGACTTAAAGTTCGGTTTCTCAGCCCTGTTGGGTACTGTGGGTGCTGCCAGGAGGAACTGTGAAAGGACCAGAGGAGATATGCCTCATCCATAGCCCAGAAGTACTCACAAGTCACAAGAATGGAACCGCCGAAGTTCTTCTGGGCTGAAGAAAAAAGCCAGAGTCGAGATGAGGTGGACAACGCTTGCTGGGAGGTGTGGAGGAGAGTATTGTGTTTATTGTGTTTATATAATTGCCTGTTTACTGTGGCTGTGGTGCTTGAGAGTATGGTTTCAAGAAGAAAAAGTATTAAAATACTTCTTGTTGTCTGTTGGGGTTAAAGGGGCGATATACATAAGTTTTATAAATCTGACCCCTAGACAGAGCAGAAAACACTGTTGTTTAAGGAAGTGGGAGGGAGAAAACCCCAGAAATAACTTGAAAACTTCACACAGACTGTGACAAGGCAAATGCAGGAGACTGGATCTGAGAAGCAGAAGTACTGACCACCTTATTACTGATTTATTGGCTTCAAAGATAATTATGATATTCCTGGTTAGTACATAAGAATAAAGTATGTTGGGGTAGAAGGGTCTCATTTACACCTGATATATGTTTCTTTCCTGACCACAGTAAAAAACTGTTTCATATCTATGCTGCAGGAGTAGATTAACACAAAAAGTGACATGATTCATGTAAAAAAAAAAATATATCTGCAGAGTCCGGCAAAACAAGATGAGGAAATGGGGACAACAGACAAGAAGAGAAAATGGGGATTTTTAGACACAGGAATAGAATGGGTAATACAGTAGGTAAGTGGCAGATTTGTGTGGGATGAGGTCTGTAAGAGGCACAAGGGACATTAGTCGTAATAGAAAGATTGTGTAGCATCAGCAGCAGAAGCACTAATGTCAACCATCTGTTCATCTTAATCCTTTATAGTACATAGTAACCAAATTTATGCTCTGCCATACATTTCAAGTTGCTACCTCGGTTTAATAATCAACTTCATGTCTTTACTGCTGACCTCTTCTGACTCTCAGTCAGCAACCCTACCTCTGTAGCTGGCTTCAATGTTCCTCTCTCCTGTTTTTCAACATTCCTAATTCTCTTCCAATTTATTCTGCATGCTAGCCTCACTTTCTATTTACTCTTTGAAAACTTAAAGGTTAAACTTTGGGCCATTAGAGTAACTACCCCACATACTGTATATAATACCTAAAGTACCCTGTAAAACTCCCAGCAGGGATGCACCGAAGTCCATACATTTGGCACTGGGTGATATAACATGTTTGGACTATTTACTCCCCTGACGTGATAGACAGCAGCATTACTGGGTTAGGATACCCACATGGATACCTACAGGGAATGATGGTAGCTGTAGTCCAATGGTGCAGCCCTGTTGGTTTGCTGGGGGTGTGTGGTGTTATGGGTCCACAGCTCGCTTAACAAAGGCCGTTTTTAAATAAATAATCACCGCACTCGCGGCGGCTTAGTGAGGGGGCATTGGGCCATAGCAAGCCAAGGGGCGATCTGCGGTGTGGGTGTTTCTCACCTAGTGCACAGGTGAGGGACTGCCCACATCCGTGATTGTTCCTGTGGGTAATGTGCTGCTGCTGCTATGGCCCCTCGCTGTATAAAAGAAGCGTGAGTCGGTTGGGAAGGGGATGAAAAGAAAAGAACGAGAGAAAAAAGGAAAAGAGGACGGAGGTTATAAGGAGCGAGGAAGCAAGTCGGTGTGAGAGAGAGACAAAGAGCGTATGGGTGAGCGAGCGAACGAGCGCTCGCAGGCAGCTGCGAGGAAGCCTGGGTGTTGGGCCTACACCCAGGAGTTGGAGTTGGAAGTTGCTCCCGCTGAGCGAGCAGGTAGCGGGAGTGACCAGGGAAAGGTGACTGGCCGTGGAAGGCCGGAAAGGCAGTGGGAGTCGGGAGGCTTGGTTGTGGATTATCTAACGTGAGCGTCCTGGCCGTTGGATGTAAACCAAGTCTCGGGACTGGAATGAGTGCCCGACCGAAGCCAGGGATCGGGAGGTCTCCTGTCTCGTGTGAATGGATGTAGGAGAAAAGGGCAGCTGCATAGTGCGTTTCGCCTGCTGCTAAGCCCAAGCGGGATAAGCAGGTGAGACGCTAACCGAAAAGAAGCACCGAGCTTGGCATTGTTGTTGGTTTTAAAAGACTGCTTCCTGTATGAACATTTTAACCTTGTTTTTAAAGGATTGTTTTTTTATGTAGGATTTTTAACTTCCACGTTTTTCTTTTAATGGATTATTTATTTAATGACTCTTTTGGATCACTGCACTATTTATTGGACACTTTTTTTTTTGATTTTTTTTTTAATAAAAGCACCTTTGCACATCTTTACCATCCCCTTGCTCAGTTGTTGCCTCCACTGCCTAGCTCACCTCAGTTATATCTATCGACGGTGTTCGGTTCAAGGGCTCCCGAACAGTGATGGGAGTGTGGAGCCGAATCCACATCGTCACAGGGTGCTGCATGGATTGGCAATCTCTAATTTGTGGGACCACGTCTTAGCACCAGAAGTGCTCCCGATTCTTGGATAAAAGGAGTTGTTCTGCCTCACTCAGGCAAGTCAGAGTCAGGTGGAAGAGGGACAGATCTCACCTGGGAAGAAGAGTGGAGGAAGAGAATAAGAAAGGGAGAAAATACTTGTAAGTTATTGTTGTTATTCTTGCATTTGAACCCATGACTACCTATGTCTGTGCAATTGAGTCTGTGGTTTGGGGTGCTGCACCAGCCTCTAACAATATATATATATCCATCCATTTTCAAACCTGCTGAATCCGAATACAAGGTCACGGGGGTCTGCTGGAGCCAATCCCAGCCAACACAGGGCACAAGGCAGGAACCAATCCTGGGCAGGGTGCCAACCCACCGCAGGACACACACAAACACACCAAGCACACACTAGGGCCAATTTAGAATCGCCAATCCACCTAACCTGCATGTCTTTGGATTGTGGGAGGAAACCGGAGCACCCGGAGGAAACCCACGCAGACACGGGGAGAACATGCAAACTCCACGCAGGGAGGACCCGGGAAGCGAACCCAGGTCTCCTAACTGCGAGGCAGCAGCGCTACCACTGCGCCACCCTATATATATATAAAAGCCAACGTCTGTCTGTCTGTCCGCTTTTCACAAGAGAACTACTTAACAGATTTAGATCAAGTTTTTTTCTATAATTTGCTTGAACATTCATGATTTTGCGATTCTCTCATCGCGCTAAGTATCATAGTCCGCTTGTGGTACCGATTTATTTGCGCGAATCCAAGATAGACGCAAGGGGCCGAGAGGTGGGGCCCTCCTCATTCACGCACCAACCTCAGGGTCTTCCTTACATCCACTTAGCTAGTGAATAAGAGAACTACTTAACAGATTTAGATTGGGGTTTTTTTCTAGAATTTGCTTGAACATTCTAGTTGATTTTGCAACTTCTCTCATCATGCTAAGAATCACAGTTCGCTTGCAGGAGTGATATACATTCACGCTAATCTGACACAGAGGCTGCAGGCCAAGGGGAGGGGGAAGCGTGACGTCAGGAGTGGGGAGTCGGTCTACCTCTGTGTTTTGGATTGTAACTTGCCTCTGCTTAGCTAGCAAAACCTTTTAGTTTATTGATTTTTAAAGTTTGTCCTGTTTCACTACTACACGAGCAGAGCCACAGGGAATGACTGCTGTATATACAGTATATATACTGTATATAAATGCCATTCTGACCTACAGTTTTTAACAGAATCCCTTGTGTGCCTTTTCATTTTCTCTACCTCTGCCATAGTGTTTTATCTTATTAACATGTGTCTTGTTGTTTCTACAGTATGTAAGTTTAGAATAAACAGTGAGATCAGGTAGCTGTTGCCCTTTTATATGTTCTGTCTGGAAGTGATGTCATGGCTCCTCCAGTCCTGATGCTTCTGCACTGTGGACAGAGGGGAACAATACATCAATGTTGGCTCCCCACTTGGTTTGGGGTGGTATTACAGTTTCTGAGATTCAAGGACTGTGTTTCTGATATGGATGTGAGCAACACTGGAGCACCACAAAGAACCGTCCAGTCTCCTTTTCTCTTCACCCTGTACACTACAAATATAACGTTAGGTCAGATCACTAACACAAATTCTCAGGTGATTCTACACTTATGGGGTGTATTGATAAAGGGGATGAGGCAGAGGAGAGGAGTCAGGTGGACAACTTTGTTGCTTGGTGCAAAGAGAATTGTCGGCAACGTAACATCAGCAAAACTGGTTATGGAATTTTATCATACCAATGATCCTCTATGTCCGGTCACTATTCAGGTAGTAGATGTAGAGGTGGTCACTCCTACAAGTATTTGGGGGTCCACAATAATGACAGGTTGGACTGGACTCAGAACTCAGAGAAACTATTTAAGAAAGAGCAGAGTAGGCTCTTTATCCTTAGGAGACAGTGTTCCTTTAATGTGGGAAATGACATCCTACACATTTTGTATTACTGTGTGATGGCCAGTGCATTTTCTTTCGCTGTGGTGTGCTGGGTCAGTAACATCACTTCAAGACAAGCCCACAATTAAACAAAGCTAATTAACAATCTAATTAAAAGAGCAAGCTCAACTATAAGACTCACTCTGGACTCAGCAAAGGAGAAAATTAAAACAAAACTGAGTGCCATTATGAACAATGCTGGACATCCTCTCTCTGGCACACTAACACTGAGGACTTTCAGCCAACCAATTATTCAGTAGAAGTGTGTCAAGAAACACGACTGGGGCTCCTTTATTCTAACAGCATTATGATTGTATAAAAATAATGATTAGCTTTCTATATTTAATATTTTTGATTGTTTGATTTATTCGATTTTGACCACTTCCTTAGTGCGGTCTTTGGGAGTTTGTCATATCGTGAGTCTATGGACATGATTACTCAAAATGAGTCACAATCTGAATGAAATGTTATTTGCACTGTAAAATCATGGAGTCAAATTTCTCTACTAATTTTGCTCTACAGAGCAAACTACATAGAGTATAGTCCAGGGATATGTATAAGTATTGTGACAGAGTAAAGCTTTCAAAATAAGCTTTATAAAATAAATGATGTGCTGAAATGACCATATTCTTTATTTTCGGTCATGTTGCATATTTTTAGGGCTCTGTTAACTTAAGTTACCTAAGATGTTTAAGCTGTTCATCTCGCAAAGCTGAAGAAGGGAGTCTAATTTCCAGTTCTAACTCTCTTTTCCTCTCCTGCAGAACTTTGTTTTCTGTTCTAACCGTTGCAATATCCATACATTTCAGTGAACCTCCAACATACAGCAATGTAATCCTTTAGTAAACAAATCCAGAGAAGCTGAGCTTCAGGAATCTGTGCCACCACACTGAAGAGCAGCTGTCAGAAGAGCTGGGAGTTTACAGCACTACCAGGCAGGCTTCATAAGTAGCTTTCTTAGATGCGTCATATTTTACAATTTAATTTTTGTTTTTTCGACGGAGTGAGCCACAGCACAGGATTACTAACTGAAATTTTATTTTTCCGGTCACCAGTTGTCATGGATGTGTGCTGTTGCTTCCTTGGGATTTTTCCATTATATTTTTGTAATTTTTAGATATGTAATTATGTTGCTTTATTTGTTTAACCTTAGTGATTGTGACTTGTGTCACCACTTAGTGGTTGATTTTGTTCTTATGGTTGTTATGACTGTTGTTAGGTACATGGTTCCTAAATTTGTGATGAAATTATACTACCCCATTTAAGGTGGCACAGTTTTATGATCAACTGCAACTTCAGCTTAGTTATTGACATGATTATTTACCATTGTTACATTTAGGACCACTGCAATGGAGTCACCTCCTGATTCTTGACTATACTGTCCTACTTTGTGCCAGAAAAGTAAAAAAATTAAACTTTACTGAACCACTCATCTTTTCCTCCTCTAGCCTGGACAAATTCTTTCTGGCCCTGCAATGCAAACAGTTAAGTTTTTTTTATATATATACAGTACAGGCCAAAAGTGTGGACACACCTCCTCATTCAATGTGTTTTCTTTATTTTCATGACCATTTACAGCACTCCATCACTCTCCTTCTTGGTCAAATAGCCCTTATACAGCCTGGAGGTGTGTTTGGGGTCAATGTCCTGTTGAAAAATAAATGATTGTCCAACTAACCTGACTTCTGCACAACACAACTGCTGGTCCCAACCCCATTGATAAAGCAAGAAATTCCACTAAATAACCCTGATAAGGCACTCCAGTGAAGTGAAAACCATTTCAGGTGACTACCTGTTGAAGCTCATCGAGAGAATGCCAAGAGTGTGCAAAGCAGTAATCAGAGCAAAGGGTGGCTATTTTGAAGAAACTAGAATATAAAACATGTTTTCAGTTGTTTCACCTTTTTTTGTTAAGTACATAACTCCACATGTGTTCATTCATAGTTTTGATGCCTTCAGTGAGAATCTAACAAAACATGTGATTAAAGTGTCTTTGACTGTGGTGTCCCTGCCGGTTCCAGTTGTGGTGGATCCAACATTTTACAAACAGGTGCCCTCCTAGGATTTTCACACACTACAGTCTATAGAGATTACATACAATGGTTAAAGAGAAAAAAAATCCAGTGAGCAGTAGATGTGTGGGTGATAATACATTGCAAATAGAGAGATCAGATGAGAATGGCCACGCTCATTCAAGTATAATATAAGTGATATACGTTTTAATACTCAACAGCACTTTACTGGTTGGCAGAAGTGTGTCTCTGAGCAAACAATTTATTGGACCTTGAAATAGAACAGCTACAGCAGCAGAAGACACAGAAGACCTCATCGTCTGTGACAGCTATGAGGAATATGATGCTGCCCTGTGTGCATGATCACCAACAGTGGGTGGTCTAGAAAATATCATCTGGTCTTACAAAATGTTTCTCTTCAGAATTTGGTATAAAAGCATCAATTCATGAATCTGACCTACTGTACTTTGAGTTGAAAGTAAACGGGCTGATGGAGGTAATGTACTGATACACTAATGTAATGTACACATTGATGTGGAAACTGACACTTTTAGCAAATGTTTTACTTATTTGTTAAATTCAGTAGGATTTTGTCAGATTGTCAAAGGTCCAACTCATAATCATAACCACACATTAGATTTAATTATAACTTATAAAGTTGAAATTCAAAATTTAAATATTACTCCATTAAAATAAGTTATTTACGATCACTACTTAATTACATTTGATTTAGTACTGCCCTTGCCAACACACTCACAGATTAAAACAAAGACAGTGCGACATCTAGATTGTAATTCTGCTTCAAAATTTGTAGATACTTTGAGTAAGTCGAGTGTAATTGTGGAAAACCATTTAGATCAGTTAACATCAAATGTAAGCGTGGAAAACAATTTAGATCAGCTAACATCACATTATAATGTGACCTTGAGAGATGCTCTGGACACAGTGGCTCCCCTTAAAACAAAAGTGATCAAAGCACATAGAAACTCTCCCTGGTTTAATGAAAACACTTGAGCTCTTAAATTAGAGTGTCAAAACTGGAGCGCAGATGGAGAACAACAAAGCTACATGTCTTTCAAATTGCATGGACAGAGAGTGTTAATAAATATAAAAAAGCTCTCTTTAAAGCTCGCTCAGAATACTATTCTACAATAATAGATCGCAATAATAAAAATCCTTAGGTACTGTTTAGAGCAGTGGCTAAATTAACAAATGGGAATTCAGATCTACAGTGCAAAATACCAACAGATATTAGCAGTACAGACTTTATGAACTTCTTCAATGAGAAAATTAAAAATATAAGATCCCAGATCTCAGCATCACAGTACAAACCAAATACTAGCTTAGCAGACCCTGCCGCACATTGCATTCAGCACTTTAGTAATTTTAATCCTGTAACTGAGCAGGAAGTCTTAACTTTAATTTCTAAAATGAAGCCCACTACTTGTTCCCTAGATCCAGTGCCAACAAAACTAGTAAAAGTGCAATGGATGTTCTTGCAGCCTATTCTAAACATTATCAATAGTTCATTATTGCATGGCACAGTACCTGATGCACTAAAAGTGTCAGTCATTAAACCATTACTTAAAAAGTCAGACCTAGACCCACACATACTAAATAATTATAGGCCTATTTCAAATTTACCTTTCTCTCTAAAATACTACGAAAAGTAGTCACCAATCAGCTTCAGTCACACCTTACACATTAAAATTTATCTGAGAAATTCCAGTCTGGTTTCCACTGGTCATAGTACAGAAACGCACTAAACGGGTTGTAAATGACATTCTGATATCCTCTGATGAAGGAAACTCCACTGTAATTATGTTGTTAGACTTAAGTGCAGCATTTGACACCATTGACCATTCTATTTTACTGCACAGGCTAGAAAATGATGTTGGGCTTACAGGCCCTGTGCTCGCTTGGTTTAGTTCTTATTTATCAAATCGATTCCAATATGTACAGAAATGTGCTGACAGTACTCCATCATTATACACAGAAGTTCAATATGGTGTCCCACAGGGCTCAGTACTGGGACCTTTACTGTTTTCACTTTACATGCTTCCACTGGGATCTATCATTAGGAAACATAATGTTAATTTTCACTGTATGCAGATGACACCCAGTTATACCTTTCATTTAAATCAAATGAAGTTTCTCCGATGTTGTCTTTAATTAGTTGTGTTAGTGAATTAAAGGAATGGATGGATGAGAACTACTTGTCTTTAAATACAGATAAAACAGAGATGTTAATTGTTGTAGGGAATGACGCTGATCACAACAATATTCTGTCATCATTTAACTCACTTGGAATCACCATTAATTTTACTGAATCAGCCCAATCTAGAGTTATCTTTGACTCTAGCATGTCATTTAAAGCACATATTACAAAGTTGTCCAAAACATGTTTCTTCCATCTTAAAAATGTTAGGAAATTAAGGCGCTTTCTAAATAAACAGGATTCTGAGAAATTAATTCATGCATTTATTTCTAGTAGGATTGACTACTGCAATGCGGTGTTCACTGGCTGTTCAAACTGTTCTTTATACAGCCTCCAGTTAATCCAAAATGCTGCTGCAAGAATTATTACAAGAACAAGAAAATATGAACACATAACTCCAGTTCTTAAATCTTTACACTGGCTCCCGGTTAAGTTTTGGGCAGATTTCAAAATCCTCCTTTTAACATTGTGGCATTGACGCCCAGGAGGACCGGAGGAAGGCTTGTACCTCCTCCAGACCGTGAGGGGGCGACCGCCCTGGTTACGTTGGGGGCCACGGATAAAGGGCTTGGAAGCCCAGCCCTGTAGGGACCCGTGGCCACCGCCAGGTGGTGCCCCGGTGCCTGTAGAAACCTGAAGCCCAGCACTTCCGCCACACCAGGAAGTGCTGGGGGGAAGAAGACAAGGGACACCCGGAGGGCTTCCGGGTGCGCAGCCGGCACTTCCGCCACACTGGGGCGTGTCTGCGGAGGAATGCCGGGAAGCAGCTGGAGCCCATCTGGGTTCCTATATAAGGGGCGCCTCCCTTCATTCAGTAGCGGAAGTCGGGTGGAAGAAAGACGGAGCAGGAGAGAGGACTGGAGGCGGCCAGAAGGCTACTGGACTGTGTGCCCTGGACATTGGGGGAACGGTGCAAGAGGCACTGGGGAGTGCACGAACTGTAAATAAACGTGTGTTGGGTGAACATACGATGTCCGTCTGTGTGTGTCCGGGCCATCTTCCACAACATATAAAGCATTAAATGGCCAAGGTCCGGCTTACTTGTCTGAACTTATCATGACTTACAAACCTGAGTGCACATTAAGATCTCAAGATGCCGGTCTGCTTATGATTCCAAGGATTAATAAAATAACAGTGGGAGGTTGAAATTTTAGTTACAGGGCCCCTAAACTGTGGAATGGTCTGCCTGCTACAATAAGAGATGACCCTTCAGTCTCAGCTTTTAAATTCCAGCTGAAGACTCACTACTTCAGTTTAGCATATCCTGACTAGAGCTGCTGATTTACTGTACAGACTGCATCTCTGTTGTCAGTCATTAGCACTTAAACATAAGTAACATGATAGTTATAATTTCATACTAACTCTCACCTATTCTGTTCTGTTCTCGGTACTCAAATGTGGCACTTGGTGCCATGGCCCACCTGCCAAGTTGTTGTGCCTGCTTATGGTAAAGTCATCCCTGATGCAGGATCGCTGGAATCATGGGAAAGAGAGGTCCTTTCATTGGATTGGCTGGCCAGCACTGTTTCAGCTGTGGAATGGCCAAATGGGGGAGGTAGCTTGATGGATGAGGTCTCCAGGACTATAAACAAATCCAAATCATATTATGTGATGTCATCCATTGTTAAATTCTGCTCCATACTTCTAAATTTTATTTTTTTATACTGTATTGAGGATTTGCTTTGTTCTGCGTATTGTATTGTATTGACCCCCTTCTTTTTGCCACACACTGCACGCCCAACCTACCTGGAAAGGGGTCTTTCTTTGAACTGCATTTCCCGAGGTTTCTTCCATTTTTTCCCTACTGGGTTTTTTTTTGGGAGTTTTTCCTTGTCAAGACTGGGGGGCTGTCAAAAGGCAGGACCTGTTAAAGCCTGTTGCGGCACTCCTTGTGTGATTTTGGGCTATACAAAAAATAAATTGTATTGTATTGTATTGTATACGGGGAACATTGATGATGACCATGTGTATCTCGTTTTGGAAACAGTTTACCCTTTTCAACATGGATACCTAATATGAGGACAATGTCAGTTCTTAGTGATATATACGTTTTTGTTTTTAATGTCTTACGATTAACACACCAAGACACAAAGCGAACATCATCTGAAGCTGGTGCTATGAAAATTACTGTGACTTCAGTTTCCTCCAATGGCCTACACTCTCTATATCTTGAATTCAACTGAGAAAGAGAAAGTTCAAAGAAAGAACAAGTTGGCATAAAATTTGTTATGCTACTGAGTTTTCTTGGACCTACAGATACTAGACAGGGTGAGTATTATATGCTGAATTGCAGGCACATGATTGGCTGTTTGGAGAATTAGGCTAAACATGTCTAGTCAGTGGCTTTTGAGGATTTTGGAGGACTGTTAAGTGTCTTGGTCATACAGTCAGAGTCAGAGACTGAGCTGGAAAAATTGTGGTTTAAACAGAGGTAAGCTACACTGCCTGCCAATAAATAAGTCCAATGTCACGTCCTGAGAACTTTCGCAATGTTTTCTTTACTTCAGATGTCGTTTCTAATGGACACAGCAATTCATATCACTACTATGGTATTCCAATCACTGCTACGTTATAGAAACATTTTTAAAAAGTCTTTACTTTTTGAAAGAACAATTATCCATATCAGAAAACTTCACAAAGGGTGTCAATATTAAGTACATCACTTTTGCAATTTATTGAGGCTGTGAACTTTGGTGACCACTCAATAAACTCATAATGCAAAGCTGATTTTGCACTACAAAGGATTTATTCAAAGCCATGGCTTACTGCGAAAGATTTATGTGTTTTCATGACCAATGAAAGGATTAGGTGGCCATAAATGGAGACTGCTTCCAACAGAAGGGCAGCATTCCGGATGAGATTAAGTGTCTGTGTAACTGTTCTTGGCTACAATTTTCCTCTCAGACATCATTACTAACGCAAATTATGTGCTCAAGTCAAGTCACTAATGCAATAATGAGTACTATTTTATTTCTTTATGAGATGCTTAGCTCACCAAGTGTATGAGCTGTGGCACAAAATCTATATGCCACATGGGGAGGATAGGATTTATGCACATTGGGCTAATTTAGACTTCCAGGGTCAGCACCCACAGAGCGCAAGTCTTCTGTCTACTAAGGAGTCAAGGGGTAGGATTGAATTAGCACTGATAGCTGACTGGTTCTGTTTACTGGGGCTTGATGGAACATTCAAGTCTCCGTTTGGGTTTGTCTGCTTGTTCTGGGCTCTCAGTCTAACCTGACTTGACTTTTTCTCTTATCGCAAGTCAGTTTTAAGTTTAGTAGAAGGCTGACGTTTGTAATATTGCAGCCCAGTTTTCAGATGAATGTGACTTTCCCGATTCTCTGTTCACAGTCTGATTTTCATTATGGTAAAGTTTCAACATTGGTTCCCTCAAGTATGAGTCTACTCATTTTCAGAGCACACCCTAGGTGTTCATAATTCCAAACTGAACTGCTTTACAAATTACTGCATTTCTTAGTGTAGTGCATCTATACTGTTAGACTGTATGCCTGCAGATAGTATGACTTTGGTCATAGCTGTGATTTTGTGGGAGTGGGCTACTAGACCAGAGGCAATTTCTCAGTGTGATGTGATTTTACTGGCTCTTGGATCATTGACCAGTTTCAGTGTGATGTTCTGCTGACATTTAGATCAAAATCCTTTTCTAAATATGGCCGCTTTGTGCCTTATCTCAGCTCTGTGGCCAGTTCTCAGTTCTGCATAAGTGACAGGGTAGTACAGCACAGACCTTGTCTACTCATTCTTAGGTCATAGATGAGTTGTGAAATTTAATCTTACCTACTGTCACACACGTGCGATTCGGAGGCAGATAGACGGCCTAAATAATAGTAATACCACACCAGATCAGGGGGTGGTGAGCTTCACTTCCAGTTCCTGTCCAGATGACGTCACTTCCTGGCATGGCCATTAAAGCTGCCATCTTGTAAAAACCAAAATCAGGTCTGTTTTGGACTTCAACCTGAACACAACTCATCAAAATGTAACCTTTTGCATCAAGGGCACAATATATGGGTGGCTGCCCCAAACATTTTTTGATGTACCTGTATCACACTACTATATTTCCAAACATGGTGCCCCACCCGGAATTGACCTTGTTCCACCTTG
The DNA here is from genome assembly GCF_016835505.1 of Polypterus senegalus. Classification (NCBI taxonomy): domain Eukaryota; kingdom Metazoa; phylum Chordata; class Cladistia; order Polypteriformes; family Polypteridae; genus Polypterus; species Polypterus senegalus. The sequence goes on from NC_053164.1 coordinate 37,148,644, forward strand.
TCTCAATGCTCCTGGAAGGCCTTGCGGGGACTTTAAAAAAAAAAAACAAAACCATGGCATGGAATAAGAAATCGGCTGTAACACCCTGTTGATATGTGTACTAATAATGGTAACACCACCAATGTGAGAGTTATTCTGATTATTATGGATTTAGCCTCACTGACTGTTTTTCCAATACAAACTAATACAAATTTGGCTGTTAAGTTACAATAGGAAGACCCAACACATTGAATGTCCCGGCTCCACCTCAGAATAGATGGGTTACAGTACCTGGAGTTGGCTTATCCCTTTGACAAAACTTGCAGAATTCAGGATTGCAAACATTCTGCTGTCCACAAGGAGAAGTTCTAGGAGTATGGCCCAGGAGTTCTCACCTACAAAATGGACACAGAAGTGCTAGAAAAAGTCCAGAGAAAAGTAACTAGGCTGATTCCAGGGCTACTGGGGATGAGTTATGAGAAAAAATTAAAAGAGCTGAGCCTTTTCAGTTTAAGTAAAAGAAGATTAAGAGGTGACATGACTGAAGTGTTTAAAATTATGAAGGAAACTAGTACAGTGGATCAAGACTGCTATTTTAAAATGAGTTCATCAAGAACACAAGGACACAGTTAAGAGTAAATTTCACAACAAACATTAGGAGGTTTTAAGCTACCAAGTAGTGTGGTAGACAGTAGGACTTTAAAGTGGAGAGGACTGATGAGCTTTGTTGGGCTAAATGGCCTGTTCTTGTCTAGAGTGTTGTAATGTTCTGTCATTCCTTTTCCTGAAAGTAGCATGTACATAATTGCTTATTATGGCCTTGTTCTGTCCTTTATGACCTTGATCTTTAACTTGCATATTTGAATCAGTTTTCATACCTTTGCTCATTTTTACCTTCCTTGCTGTGCCTCCTGACTGAGCGTTTTTGTTTTACATCTTGAGCTTGCTTTTCTATATTTGATCATGGCTATTTATACTGTACATTTCTTCCTCTGCTGCCGATTCCATATTTAATTCAAACTGCCACCGTTTAGTTCATTGTGTTCTTCATTAATCTCAAAATGGCAGCTTATAGACTTTTCTCATTCAATCTAGCAAATTGAGAGGAACTGCATGGAAAAATGGGATAAACTGCACAAATCCAGGGGCCTCATGTATAACGCCGTGCGTAGAACTCGCACTATAACATGGCGTAAGCACAAAAGCCGAAATGTGCTTACGCACAGAAAAATCCAGATGCAGGAATCTGTGCGTACTCCAACTTCCACGTTCTTCCGTTACATAAATCCCGATCAGCGTGAAAACTAACGCTCGTGCACGCGCATTATGTAACGCCCCAAATCCTCCCAGAATTACGCCTCTTTGAATATGCAAATCAATATAAATCGCCCTGTAGTGCAGCCTTCTGTGAAAAGACAATGGGAAAAGCATGGGGCAAATATAAGAATTTCAGCGAATACCAAGTGGAGGCAAAGGAAAAACATATTATTTGTTCAAATAAACCGTGGTAATCAACAAAATGAAGTTGATCGAGTGACATAGCGTGTTGGAGAAACTTGAAAGCTCACATTCACAAAATCGCACAGTGCCGGAAATAAAAAAGAAGTCACATATCAAAGTTGCCGTGAAAAGAAGAGTTGTAAGCCCACTGTCTGAGTGTCATATGAAAGCTTATTAGGGTACAGAGAAAAAAAGGCACACAGTGGGGAAAAAGCACGAAATGTCAACTTCAATCTCGACATTTCCACTTTAATCACGTAGTTTATTTTGTCATTTAGTAGAACATTATAAACTTCATCTTAAAATCGTTTAATTAATTACGATGTGATTTGAGAAACTGGTTAAAGTAGCACGTTAAATGCTTTGTTTTGTATTTGATCTTCTACTCATATATGATCTATGTGTGTGAATCACTACTAGCTTCTTAAACCGGCTCTCTTCCTCCAACTGGACACAGAGTCCATTACATTTGTGATATTACAGCTCTCTGAATAACTAAAATACTGAGATGTATACGTGATGTCATTTTCATGATGATAGGAGTTAAAGCACGTTATTAAACATGTGTTTTACTTCGATGAAATAATTTATTGTCGAAATTTGTCGCTGCGTTTTTAGCTGTGTTGTTATTTTCTCTTTCTGTTTTATATTCAATATATATTGGCGTGGCCGCCCCAAGAGTCCTTGCTTTTCTTTCCCCAAGTAACCGATCGCCATACAATCAGCTCTGTAATAGACGTTAAGCCATCTGTAAGCTTAGCGCTGATTCTTCAAAACGCGTTTAAAGAACATTGAAATATCTTCGTAGTACATGTTTAATTATTCTATCCTTCACGACACTCCCAGTGAAGAATATAGATTATTTAAATGTTGTGAGATATTATAACTGTAGTGCAAGTTTACAGTGAGGTGATTGTACTTATAAGTACAAACTGTTCTACAAGGAGCAATTGATTGAGTGCATTTAAAGTTCTTGGGATGAAACTGTTTCTGAACCGCGAGGTCCGTACAGGAAAGGCTTTAAAACGTTTTGCAGTGGCTGAGACAGCGTGTCCTTGAAGCTGTATACCGATAATTCTCTTTCCGATCAGCTGCTGCTGTGATTCACACTCAGATACAGTGATATAAATACTCCGAGTCGTGCAGTGAGAGTAATATGGAAAAAGATGATCCGCTGTGGCAACTCCTAACGGGAGGAGCTGAAAGAAGAAGGAGAAGAAGGAGAAGTGAGAGTAACAATGCTAAAGCAGTTATGGTATTTGGAATACTATGGCTGTTCCCTGAACCATTATATTGTTACGAGTTAATTACAATCAGATGCATTACACTAATAAACAATATGCGGTTAGTTTCTGTGTATTTATAAAGCCGCGTCATGAAAATAATGAGCAATCACACAAGAACAGTACCATTGCTTTGACGCTGGGTGCCGCCAGTTTGCAAAACTGAGCGGAGAACTTGCATACGACAAGGCATGAGGTACCGTGGAAAAGTGCGTGGCTTTACGCCAAGTGTAGGTTTTATACATTGCGATTTGAACGTGGAAAATTAATTACGCAACATTTCTGTGCGTACGCACCGTTTATACATGAGGCCCCAGGTATGCAAGGCTTGTAGAGAATCCCCCAAGAAGACTGTAGTTTTTGCCAAAGGGGCTTCTCCAAAGTATTAAATTAAGGGTCTGAATACTTATATGAATGAGAAATCAGTATTTTAATACCATTCCACAATTATGTTTTCATTTTGTCTTTATTGTTTAAAAATAAATAGTATTCAGTTTTGATTGATAGGCAAAAATGGAAACTGTATTCATTTAAAATGATATCTACAACACAATAAAGTGTGCAGCAAGTCTGACAATATTTAGAATCCACTGCCTCTACTGTCTATCTGCTGTCAGATCAAAGGCCTATTTATGGTTTTGTAGGAGTATTGTTAGATTTTTGCTTAATTCACCTGGGAAACACTTAAAAAAAAGTTTCAGGTAAATAATGCTGAACCAGTCTTTTCATGCAAATAACAGAGAGTGTCATATTGAATTATTTGAGTTTACAGCAGAAAATTAAGTGTCCATTGTGGCGGACGGCTGAGGATCCTGGCCAGCCAGGATGCCGGGAAGGACCAGGAGAGGGACAATACCTCCACTGGACCACAAGAGAGCAGCCACCCTGGCCTACATGGCGGTCACGGGTTTAGAGCTTGGAAGCTTATACCTGTTGGGGCCCATGGCCACCGCCAGGGGGCGCCCAGACAATAATGGAGCCCTGGACGGCAGCACTTGTGCCACACAAGGAAGTGCTGCCGAAAGATCATCAGGAGGCACCTGGAGCACATCCGGGTGAAGTATAAAAGAGGCCGTCTCACTCTATTCGGGAAGCCAGAGTCGGGAGGCAGAGGACGGAGCTTGTGATGGGAGGAGTGGAAGCGGCAGAAGAGAAAGGGAAGGAAAGCCAAAGAAAGGACAGAACAGAGAGTATTGGGGTTTGTGCACTATATTGTGGATGCAGAGGGAGAAGGAAATAATAAACGTGTGTGTTTCTGGGACATTGTAAGTCGGTGTCTGTTTGTGTCCGGGTTCAAAGTCTACACCATATAGGATTTCCATGAAAAACAGCCATCTGAATCCTGCCAGGTGAGAAACTAAGCGACCTTAGTAGGAATTACACAGGAATTACAAGAAAGATAAATAATATTTAGCTGAAATAATTCTTATAGTATGTGGTGAATGAATAGGATACATTTTTCAAATATCCAATAGTATGTTACCAGAACACAGACCACTGCTGTAGGTTATTTGATCTTTCTCTGGATTATAGTTTACTGCGAGAGCCTTGTGCGCTGGAGATAACAGCCAGTTCTCAAAGTATGCCCCTACTCGGTGTCAGATCACAGTTCAGTCATGAGATTGCATTAGAGGCACAGCCAGGAATTAATTCTGGGGGGCAGGGTCGGAATGAGAAAGTACATGAATCACAATTCCATCCATGATCAGTCAGTTGGAACTGCCGTAAAACATGCCTCGGGAGGTTCAAACATGAACTGTACCAAAGGCTTGCTATTTTATTTCAAGGGCACATGTCCTAATTGGACAGCAGTAAGCTCCGTCTTATTTCTTTCCAATATATTCAAGCTTCAATAACTCCTTTCAGCACCAGCGCCTTTTAGTAGCACCTAAAGTTTATTTTTCCAGCTCTTATATGGACAGAACTAAATTTCAGCATGTCACTTGACATTGGAAAGTGGCAGAGAATGTGTTAAAATGTTGCTGAATTGTACACTCTGTTAATGAATTGTTTTTTTAAGTTCATCAGTAAGTCTCCAAGGTAGATTAATTGTTAGGCTAATTTATTACTTAACTAGCCAGAGCAGTGGACAGGAAGCGTTTGCAATTAATGTCCAAATGAAGCTGCTTGCTTTAATCGTATTTCAGACTGATGAGAAGTGCAACTCGCGGCTTTGTCGCAGCCCCTGCGGAACCACTCAGCCTTTTCCTGCATGTATTCTGCACTAAATTATTATAGCATGGCAGCAAAAAGAAGATAGCAAATATATTGGAACTCTAGATCACAAACTGTATGCAGAGTGCAATAAATCAGCTTCCTGTGATAGAGACAAGTCTTTTACAGGGCAACGTTAATCCTCGCTCACGCTTGCTGAATGAACTCTACAGCTGAGATTAGGCTTATTAAAGACATTTAGAATACTGCATAAACATATACAGTAAATAGAGCTTGAATAGACCATGGGCTATTCTAAAGACCAAGTGGTCTAATTCTAAAGATCTGAGTTCACATCAGTGCATATGTAACCTGTAGAGCAGGGGTCTCCAACCTTTTTACCCTGAGAGCTACTTTTACAAAATGAAAATGGCCGAGAGCTACTCATGTTTTCTAACATTTATTCTCATAGCTTATTTTAACCCAAACAAACTGAATAAGTTTATTTTGCCTGAACATTTACAAAATGTTTGTGTCCACAACTCACATTAAAACATCAGCAACAAATTCAGTGCATCTGGAAAGAATTCACTTTTTCTACATTTTATGTCACAGCCTTATTCCAAAATGGATTAAATTCATCTTTTTCCTCAAAATTCTACACACAAGACCCCATAATGACAACGTGAAAAAAGTTTACTTGAGGTTTTTGCAAATGTATTAAAAATAAAAAACTAAGAAATCACATGTACATACGTATTCACAGCCTTTGCTCAATACTTTGTCGATGCACTTTGGGCAGCAATTACAGCCTCAAGTCTTTTTGAATATGATGCCACAAGCTTGGCACACCTATCCTTAGCCAGTTTCACCCATTCCTCTTTGCAGCACCTCTCAAGCTCCATCAGGTTGGATGGGAAGCGTCAGTGCACAGCCATTTTAAGATCTCTCCAGAGATGTTTAATCGGATTCAAGTCTGGGCTCTGGCTGGGCCACTCAAGGACATTCACAGAGTTGTCCTGAAGCCACTCCTTTGATGTCTTGGCTGTGTGCTTAGGGTCGTTGTCCTGCTGAAAGATGAACCGTCGCCCCAGTCTGAGGTCAAGAGCGCTCTGGAGCAGGTTTTCATCCAGGATGTCTCTGTACATTGCTGCAGTCATCTTTCCCTTTATCCCAGTTCCTGCCGCTGAAAAACATCCCCACAGCATGATGCTGCCAACACCATGCTTCACTGTAGGGATGGTATTGGCCTGGTGATGAGCGGTGCCTGGTTTCCTCCAAACGTGACGCCTGGCATTCACACCAAAGAGTTCAATCTTTGTCTCATCAGACCGGAGAATTTTGTTTCTTATGGTCTGAGAGTCCTTCAGGTGCCTTTTGGCAAACTCCAGGTGGGCTGCCATGTGCCTTTTACTAAGGAGTGGCTTCCGTGTGGCCACTCTACCATACAGGCCTGATTGGTTGATTGCTGCAGAGATAGCTGTCCTTCTGGAAGGTTCTCCTCTCTCCACAGAGGACCTCTGGAGCTCTGACAGAGTGACCATCAGGTTCTTGGTCACCTCCCTGACTAAGGCCCTTATCCCCCGATCGCTCATTTTAGATGGCCGGCCAGCTCTAGGAAGAGTCCTGTTGGTTTCAAACTTCTTCCACTTATGAATGATGGAGGCCACTGTGCTCATTGGGACCTTCAAAGCAGCAGAATTTTTTCTGTAACCTTCCCCAGATTTGTGCCTCAAGACAATCCTGTCTCGGAGGTCTACAGACAATTCCTTTGACTTCATGCTTGGTTTGTGCTCTGACATGAACTGTCAACTGTGGGACCTTATATAGACAGGTGTGTGCCTTTCCAAATCTTGTCCAATCAACTGAATTTACCACAGGTGGACTCCAATTAAGCTGCAGAAACATCTCAAGGATGATCAGAGGAAACAGGATGCACCTGAGCTCAATTTTCAGCTTCATGGCAAAGGCTGCGAATACTTATGTACATTTGCTTTCTCGATTCTTTTACTTTTAATAAATTTGCAAAAATCTCAAGTAAACTTTTTTCACGTTGTCATTATGGGGTGTTGTGTGTAGAATTCTGAGGAAAAAAATGAATTTAATCCATTTTGGAATAAGGCTGTAACCTAACAAAATGTGGAAAAAGTGATGTGCTGTGAATACTTTCCAGATGCACTGTATTTAGTTCACCTGCAACTGAATTTTGTTTGTTTTTTATGCATTTTCTAGTGTATCTCACACTATTGAATTAAAACATGAATTCTGTCAAAAGAAAACAATGCAATTACAAATACACAGATATTCCTTATTCATTTGTCATTTTGTCACATGTCACTGTGTCACTTTATTCACATGTCCAGTTGCATGTGTGATGTGTTTTTAAGTTAGTCAGATGACTGGCACTGCATGGAGTCAACAAGAGAAGCAGGTGTATGGTGGAGTGGAGCCACTCAGGTTCACTCTTATGGAGTCATTTAAATGTTCGTCTCTCAGTCTTGTTCTGAACTTTGATTTCATAACATTCATGTCAGACTCACAGAGGTATGTAGACCCAAACAAAGCAGATATTTTCAGAGCTGCTTGGTGAAGATTATTAGCTATCTGGCTCTACTAAACTCCAGAAATACTGAGAATGCTGTTGAGACTTTAACTGCACATCATTTTGAAGGTTTACTAATATATAATATATAAAATCCAATGTCTGTTTGTCTGTATGTCTGTCCGCTTTTCACCAGAGAACTACTTAGCGGATTTAGATCAGGTTTTTTTCTATAATTTGCTTGAACATTCCAGTTGATTTTGCGACTTCTCTCATTTTGCCATGTATCACAGTTCACTTGCAGTACCGATTTATTTGCACAAATACTTTGTTAATTTTTCCAATGCCTCTCCTTCTGGATCATTTTACCTCAACCAGTTTTGTCTCTGAATTCTCATCACTGAGTACTCCCTCCAGTGGAACTGTACACAAATCTTTGGGGCTGGGCCACTTCATCTAGATCAGAGACAAAGAAATTGCAGTGACATGACAGTACAATATTCCCTTAGGGTCAATTTCATATTTTAAAGGGGAATTTAGTTGTATCGTGTTAGAAATTATGGATGCAATGAGAAGTCAAGCAAAATTACATGTTTTATTGGCTAACTGAAGAGATTACAATAGGCAAACTTTTGAGGCAGCTCAGGTCCCTTCTTCAGGCAAGTTGTAGTCAAAGGAAGCTGATATAAACTGATATATTAAAGGGGATAAACATACAAGATGTACTATTCTGTACAGTTATACAATGTGTGTATATGAGTATTAACGAGGTTAGTGGACATGTCAGTTTCTAATATTATTTAAGTGCTACTGGAGCATGGAAACACCTGATGCAACCTCATTAGCTACAAGGCTTAATGTTGCTTCAGTTTTTATTTTTTACTAGCACTGTCAATGCTCAGATTAGTTTTGGAATCCAACTTAACCGCTAATTGTAAGGTATAAGCTTCCATAGTGACAAAATAACCATAAATAATGAGCAAAACAATCTGCATGAAACTGTATTCAGACCAAAATGCAATGTTTCACTTCATAGAAACAAATTGTAAAACAAATGAAGTTTCTCCTCTGGCAAATTTTGTGGCATTGATCAAAGAAGAATGGCATTTAGTTCCATCTGATTTTATTTGGATGCATCAATTCAGCATGTGTTTTCTTGATGTTAAATGTGTAAATGAAGTTCTCTAGTGAAAAAAAAAATCACTGGACTCATTTCATGTCATGTTTTACATATTATATTGAATAATCAGACAAGACTTGTGTTTGTATTGGTAAAAGGACACCCATTTAGCCAATTATGATAACAAATGTGGTGACTGCAATCCTAAAGATGCACTGGAAACAGAAGCGTAACTTGATGCTTTATGAAGGATGTTGTGTGTGGACCCTAATTAAGGAACAGAAAAGGGCAGTTGCGATACCATGGCAAAGGGGTGGGGGCTAACACCTTTCAGTTTATTTTGGTGTGTCTTCATGTGGAAAATAGGCAGCATTGTCACATTTTTAAAAAACACGCTGAACCTCTGAGAGGCAGAAACAGAACTGATTTATAGATATAGAGGTGATTACCTGTATTATGCAGCTGCAGAAAAAACATCAAGTATATACTGCAGAACGAGCCCCGGACATAGACAGGTAGACATCGTGTTACGCACCACCATATGTTTATTTACAGTCACTATTTACAAACAAAGTGCACACAAACCTCCAAAACTCCCCCAAAGTCCAGGCCTCAGGCTGCCTTCTTTCCTCCTCCAAGACCTTGTCTTCCTTTGCTCCTAACTCCAGCCATCGAATGGTGGGAGGCGGCCCCTTTTATACACACCCGGATGTGTTCCAGGTGCCTCCCAGCAATCTTCCACCGGCACTCCACAGTGTGGCGGAAGTATCGGCTCTGCATCCAGAAGCATTCCGGGTGTCCCTGATTCTCTTCCCCCCAGCACTTCCAGGTGTGGCGGAAGTGCTGAGGTCCAAGGCTTCATAGGCATTGGGGCGCCCTCTTGGCGGTGACCATAGGCCCCTACAGGGCTGAGCTTCAAAGCTCTGTACCCATGGTCCCCATAGCCACCAGGGCGGTCGCCCCCACGTGGTTTGAGGGAGGCATAAACCCTCCTCCTGGGCGTCCTGGCCGGGTACCACCCCCAGCCACCTGTGACAATACAGAAGTGTGAATAAATATTTAGGAAGCAATATTTGTTTTTTATAGTCTAAACTGTATGTTATACAGTTACAATATAAATATTGGTGTCAATTTCTCAAAACTGTATGCAAATTAAAACTTCCCTTTTCTGGTCTAAAAAGACTGACACAGGTACCCAATATAACTGGAAACTGATATGGCAGCCTGTCAATAACTACAACATATTCACAAAATTGGAATGGCATCCCATTAACATAAGTACAATGTAGACAAAATGAAACTAATATGTATGTAAATAGCCTAAAATTCATACTTTTAATGCCTTTTTAAGTACATATATCTATAGTATTATTCCCTTCACAATCAACTCTTCTCTGTTGAAAATATTTTGAGTATCAATGAACTGCCATTACCCATGGTGGTGCACAAGTAATTATTTATTAGTTTAAGCCTAGAAGATGACTGCTTAGCTGATGCCATAGTTACAGTATGATGAATCTAAAGAATCAGGCCAGTGCAAACTTCACTGAAGCTCATGGCACTACTGTTTTTCTCAACAAGTAAACTCATGAACTCTCGTTATCTTATAGGATTTTTCTTTGAAAACTGCACAGAATGTAATCGGCTGCTTTGAAAGCTCTGGAGACAGATCTTTCTTTCATCAATCCACTAACAGCTGCACTCCTTCAGAAAGTTCATCATTCTCCTCAATTGCTAGGATCTCAAAGCTGGAAAGTGCTGAGAAAGCTTTCCAAGCAAGATTTAAATTATTTTCCACTAAACTGGATGGTAATCCTTTTAGAAAACCTCCATGTGATATGAAGTAAAGGCCAGTTTTTAAATAATCACCGCACTCACGGCTTAAAGAGGGGCATAGGAGTGTGGGCGGAGCAGTTTCTGGGCGTGATGCAGGCTTGAGCGTATAACTGATGTCAGGATCTGGTAATTGCCACACTTGTGGCACATCCCCATCATAAATAGTAGGGGCGCGAGTACGGAGGGGAGAGAAGCAAAAGAAAACAACGGAGGTTAAGGGAGAAGAAGGCAGGAGAAGAAAAGAGCAGGTATGGGTATGAGTGAACAGGGAGAGTAGGGAGAGCAGGCTCGCTGGTGAAGGCAGGCAGCAGAGAAGAGGGCCCAGAAGGACTGTTTGGCTGACACTCTTAGGCAGAAAGAAGCGGTTGCTCCAGCTGAGCAGTTTTGAGGAGCTGGAGTGACTGGCAGAGTGGACAACTCACCATGGAAGGCAGCAGAAGTTGGAGGATTGGGAGGTTGAGCCCCAGCGTGAACGCCCTGGCCATTGGTGAACCCAAGTCTTGGTTTGGAGGGATCAGCTGTACGGAACCAAGGGATGGAAGGCTACCAGACCAGTATAGTAGGCAGCTGCACCTGCAGGTAGGGTGACTCTCCTGTTGCAGAGCCCATATGGGAGAAGCATTGGGAGCCGCCAGTTAAAAGAAGAAAGCACCAGGTTTTTAAAGAAGGGACTGCTTCCAGCCAGTATTTAACCTTGGATTTAAATGGAGGTATTTATTGGGATTAGAGCCTCCACTTGTTTTTTTTTAATGGATTATTTATTTATTGACTTTTGGAGAACTGCACTTTATATGGAAACTGTTTTGGTTTTGAAGTAAATAAAAGCACTTTTACACTTTGCACCTTCTCCTTGCTTCGCTCGGTGTCCTCATTGTACAGCGCATCCAGCTACATTATCAACGATGTCGGGTTCAAGAGGCTTCCAAAAGAGAGATGGGAGCATGGAGCAGAACCCACACTTCATGATAAAAATAGCATCATTGTAATAGCATTTGCAGAGGGTTTTTAAGTAGTGCAAAAAAGTTCAAATGCAGTTACCAGAAAGACATTCCAGCAATAGTATGACTTGTTGAAAAAAAAATGTCCAGGTGTCTTCTTTAAAATATTTTAGTGAAATTCAAAGCCTGCAGTGGGCTGGCAACCTGCCTGGGGTTTGTTTCCTGCCTTGTGCCCTGTGTTGGCCGGGATTGGCTCCAGCAGACCCCCGTGATTCTGTAGTTAGGATATTGTGGGTTGGATAATGGATGGATGGAAATTCAAAGCTAACAGTTCACATAAAATAAGGGATAAAATGATAATACATGCAAAAAACAAGAAAAGGGGAAACTTGTCTATGTTATTCTGCTTGAGACTTAAGTATCTATGTTACATTTCTTAAAGTTTCTATCTGTTATCTCATTCACTGGATATACATGCATGCAGTCAGAAAACTAGATGCCATTAATACCTCTCTGACTAACAGTTGCTGTCTAACTTCCATCTAAGGGCTATACTGTTGTCACAGAGAGCTAACATTAAGAAGTTTAACTTATAAAGGGTGGAACAGAATCTTCCATTACACTGCACAACAAAATTTTTGCTTCTTGAACACTGTTGAGTGTTTCTTATAAATTTCTGGTTGCTGATCACAAATATCACATCAAAATTTACCCATCACGTACCGTTTCTGAACGAGCTTGATGCTGTTTCAGCATGCTATAAAGGTGACTTGCATACACCGATCCTGCTCATTTGGTTTATATAGATAGTCAGTGTGTATGTATAGTATCAGTATAGTAAAGTATAGTATCTGTAGCAATATAACAGTAAGTAAGCTTGATGCTATAGACGTTTTGGTGTCGGGCGATATGTCTCGTCAATGTCATAACAGCCACGATACATTCTGCTATATCTGTGACGAATATACACTTGCGCCTCAGAGACGTTGGATGACTGCTCTTGTGAAGAAAGTTTATCATCAGTATTTCGGCTGCAAAATTGGTGATCAAGACAAGGAATGGGTGCCTCACATTTGCTGTGCGACATGTGATGTCAGTCTGAGAGCCTGGCTCAGAAGCACTCGAAAGACGATGTTGTTTGCTGTTCCGATGATATGGCGATAACAGAAAGACCATGTGACAGACTGTTACTTCTGTTTGACTGATGTGTCTGGTTTCTCTGCCAAAAACCAGAAGTCAATTTAATATCCTAATCTACCTTCAGCAATGAGGTCCGTGCCACATGACGGCAGTCTTCCAATTCCGAAACCACCAGAGGATTGGACCTTAGATAAACCAGATGGAGAAACTGCAATGCAGGGTACTGACAGTGACATTGACCTGGATTTTGAACCTTGATCATCAGGCGATCCACATCTGATAACACGATTTGAACGATTTGGTCAGAGATTTGGTTCTAGCAAAAGCAAAAGCCAAGGTGCTGGGTTCGAGGAATGGTGTTTGCTGTCACCAGGTACAAAAATTTCTGTATTTCGAGGCCTACATCATGATATAACCAATTTTTTTGCACAAGTCGACAGTCTTTGTTTCTGTTGTGACATTGAAGGATTGTGCTCGGCCTTGGGCTGTGATCACAACCTGGAAGAGTGGCATCTCTTCATTGATTTGTCAATATTAAGCTTGAAAGCTGTTCTGCTACACAATGGCAACGTTTATCCTTCAGTACCTGTTGGCTGTGCAGCACACATGAGAATATGGAACTGTTGCTGAAGCACGTCCAGTATAGCAGGTACAACTGGAATATCCGTGGAGATCTTAAATTCGTTGCTCTGTTACTAGGACTGCAGCTTGGCTATGCTGTTGTTTCATCACCGACAGAACTGGTCACTCTGTTAAAAGTTAGTTCCAAGGCAGAAAAATGTGGCACATGAATTGCTTGTCGACCTGTCAAAGATATTTTTGCCTCCTCTTCACATAAAACTGGGACTCATGAAGAATTTTGTGAAAGCACTGAACAAGGAAGGCGAAGGTTTTCATTATTTAAGAAAGATGTTCCCAAGAATAACTGATGCCAAGATCAAAGAATGCATTTTTGTTGGCCCCCAGATCAGTCATGTTATGAGTGACAAGCGGTATGAAGATCTGTTAGTTAGGCAGGAAAAAAAATTGCCTGGAAAGTCTTCAAAGGCGTTGTTGACAATTTTCTGGGCAATTACAGAGCCCAAAACTACATTCAGCTGGTAGACAAACTTCTCAAAGTATACAAGATAATGAAGTGCAACATGTCACTCAAGATTAATTTCCTCCACTCACACTTGGACTGCTTACCCGCAAATCTTGGTGCTGTCAGTGACGAACATGGTAAAAGGTTTCACCAGGACATTGCTACGATGGAGAAATGATACCAGGGCAACTGGAATCCGTCAATGCTTTCTGACTACTGTTGGACACTGCAACATGATGTACCAGACATTGAATACAAAAGAAAATCAGGAGCAAAACACTTTTAATTCTGTTGAGTTTAATAGCTTATGCGAAACAAGCTCTTCCAATCATACTTGGATACATAGGATAAGTGTGATGTATGTTACAGAGGTTTTTCAATCTTTAATTATGTATCCATGATATGGTGAATAGTCATTCGCTAGACTCCCCAAAGCAAAGGCCACATATAAATTCTTTACGAGTCCAGATGCTACGCCACTGGCTATGCTACATGAAGCGTGTTAACATGGTCCTGAGATAAGGATAATTTTCTGTAAATGTCCTTAGTGATAGACTAAATGTGTCAATAATGTGGATGTTTCCAGAGAAATCACAAGGTGCAAAAGTGGAAAAGTTGAAGGATTTGGCTTTAAAGCTAAGCTGGATTAATTTGCCTAGCAGGTAGGTTACACAAAAGCTTTTTAATCAGTCTCCTTACTTGTGAAAGGAAATCCAAATGTCACATTCAGGACAAATAGTCATGAAACTTTTTATCACAAAGGATATGATAAGTCCATGATGGTGTTATTCGTTTTGCAGCTAAAAAGGTAAAATTCATGACATCATGAACAAAGATGTTCTTTGAGATGATGACATGTTTTCTGAAAATATTTATGTTCGAATGCTAGAAAGTTACATGAAGCTACTTAAACTATATCTCAGCCATGTTACTCTTAAGATGCAATGTTTTGGGTGGCTGAACAACTGGAACTGTGCAATGTCACGGCTCAGTTGTTGCAAGAAATATATCCAGGTTGTCTGATTTTAAGTAGGCTGGAAAACCAAAAGAATGGAATCAAAAATCTAATAGATCCTATTTCTTGATGTAAGAGTTAATTTTAGAGAGTGTGTCTGCTTAATTTCAATAGAATATCAGTTTCTCAAAGTTACTTGGAATATGGTAGTGTTTTACCACCTTTAAATTAACATGAAATATAACTTTATTTACTATATCTGTTTGTTAATTAAGCCAGATATGAAATAGTCTCACTATGGACTTTTAAATAAATGTGCAAATGGGAGATTGGCATACATTTTTCTGACCGTTTTTAAAATTAATAAACATAGTACACCTATCTTAGAGAAAAACTAAACAAGGTAAACAAACCTTAAATACTACTTTCCTTAATCAAGAACTTTTCTTTTCTTGAGTATCCATTTTTTCTCTATTTTTGTGTGAGCTGTTCTGCTTTGAATTTTCTAAAACATTTTAAAATGGTCTGTGGAATTATTTGAGAACACATCATACTATTACCAGAACCGTCCTATGAAGTAAACTAAAAGCTGCAGAACTTTGGTGATTTTGAACAAACACAGCTATATTAGATATAACAAATTAAAGATCTTCGGGTAAATTTGTGCAAAAGTTTACAGAAACTGCCTTGTCCTAAAAGGTCAGATATAAGCAGCTGTCTGCACCAAACTAGCTCCTAATGAGTTATGGATCTCAAAAAAAGAAATAGCAGTAAACATAAAAATGTGCGCTGGCTGGTAAGGAAAAATTTGGCAGGCCACAAGAACAATAAATGAGGGAAATGGGGGGATCATACAATAGTTACACAAAAAAAAGGAAATGTATAAAATAGGTGATCAAGGAATACAGAGCACCAGAACCAAAACAAAAAAAAAAAAATTCTAGTCAAAATTGAGCTCCAGGGAATGTCAGTAATTAGAGAAACAAATATGAAACGTTTGATTATACACAATCTTGCACAACCTGGAAGTTTATTACACTAACCTTTACACTGTTCAAATGATGATTTTTCACAAACCTATGGTTGTCCAAACATATTAAAGCTAGAGCAGCAATACAAAAAAGGACACAAAAATATTAATACCCAAGAAAACAAAATTGTTTTGTGGGAATAATGTGAAAAATTAAAAAACAATTAATAGACCAAAACACAAAGAAATGCACAAAAGAAGTTATATAAAATAATTCAAAACATAACATAGTCATAACAAAAGAATTTTAAAAAGCACAATACACAGATAAATGCTATTAATTACTAAAAACAATGAAATGCCAAAATGTGGGTGTCTTGCTTTCCAAAAGAATCAAAGAGTAATCAGAAGGCCCCCTGTCTACTCTGGGTTCATATGAAGACTGGAGTGTCCGTGTTTCTTAAGTGTGGTGTGGCCACACCCACATGACATCATCACATTGCAGCCTTCTTGAATCCTTTCAGCAAGGGAATTCTGCTAGCCAGACAAAACAATATGAAGCAAGGTAGAAAAGGTGTGCAATATTCAGGTGTGTTGAGGGACTTAATTAACTGATATAAACTTATTTTTTCAGGTACTTCATAGAGTCAGTTGTCACATTTGAGACAATAAAATATTTTTACAATGGTGAGTCATATTCAAAAGTAGCAGTACTAATAGAATGTGTTAGTAGAGGACATCAAATGCCTGCTTTTTAACAGCACGTTACAATTTCATGTAGTTAAAAACATTGCTCAAATCAGCTTATGATGTGTATAATAGTTTTCATAGAGAGTTCATTTCTATTCCAGTGACTTAAAAATTGCATCAATTGTGCAATTGTTAGTTGTTGTCTGCGGAGGGTCTACTACTAATGGGAGTTCAAATGTCTTAAATATAACATTTTTGAAAAATGGACTTGAGTTAAAAACTTGTCTTTGTTGTTGGCTGCTTTGAACCATGATGTACACGCCATGAAGTGGAGTTTTGCAGATAAATTATAGTGTCACAGAAATACTGAATCATTATAAGGTGCATAAATGCAACTGTGAAGTAGTTTTATTTATCTAACATACTGTAAACACTGAGCATATACTTGTTCACTCGATTGACTACAGATCAGTCTTTACATAATTAATTTTCTCTTACATTAATTTCTAAATAAGTGACACTTTTTCTTAAATTTTACAGTTAGCAAACCGTATGCGGCAGGAGAAGTGAGCTGGTGTACCAGTGGCCTCACACAATTTTCTTGTACTTGGGATCTGTTTTGCTGCTACAAATGGCAGTTAAACGAGTAAAAGAGGAAAATATAAAAAACATAGTTGAAGTAACCATTGTCAGACAAATTTGAACATTTACATAACACCTTTATCCAAGGCAACTTACAACATTTATGATACAATTGGTTACATTTGATTTTTTTTCCAATTGGAGCACAGACAGGTCAAGTGACTTGCTCATGGTCACACAGTCCCAGAAGCAAGATCTGAGCCCACAACCTCAGCGTATGAAGTCCAAAACCTTAACCACTACTCCACACACTGCCTTGTCATGGAGGCATACGGAACATTTTGTAGGTTTGTGCAGGACAAATACAAGGAAGGAATTAAGCGAGACAGTACCTCTAACTGAGTGGAAGAGAAGAAAAACCCAGAGGAACGCTGAAGTCACTTCTGAAATTATCAAGGCCCCGCCCCTTCTGGGCCCAGCTATATAAATTAGAGTCCCACTGCATTGGTCATCCATTCATCAACCATTTTTTGAAAAGACCAGAGCTCTCAGCCTCTGAAGAGCTTGTTTTGTAAAGACACACTCCCAGTGCACATCTTATGTGCCTATCTTCAGTAGACAATCAGTGTTTAGTACCTAACTAAGGAAGACACTCACATATGTTAGCTTATGTTTTTTAATTTTTTTAGGGTGTAAGAAATTCTTTAGCTTGTTTTTGAATTTTGAAGTAGAACTCATTTTTTACTTTCCTTTACTTGACATCATCTTCAAATTTTGAACTCCATTTTGTTTTCATATGGGTGGTGTCATTTTCTGGTCCCATTGCCACAGCGCAACAGCACCCTGGGGGTGTGAGGGGAGTGTCCTAAAAGTTTTTTTTTTTGTTCTTTATTTCGCTTTATACAATTTCTTGTATTAGGAATTTGTTATTTTTTGCATACCCCTTGGGGTCAGAGCACAGAGTCAGCGATTGTACAGCACCCCTGGAGCAATTGCAAGTTAAGGGCCTTGCTCAAAGACCAGCTGAGTAGGATCTCTTTTGGCATTAATGGGGATTCGAACAGGTTACCTTCCAGATACCATCGCAGATCCTTAGCCTCAGAGCCACCACTTAACCCTTTAAATTGTGTCTGTTTATTTTTTTGTATCTTTGTTAGTGTTTATTGAACAATATCTTTTTTTCCTGGGATTTATTTATTTTTTGTCTAGGTTTTGAGATATATATTGGAATGAGTTTTTTTAATACAGTATATTTAGGCCTCTGCGGTGGGTTGGCACCCTGCCTGGGATTGGTTTCTGCCTTGTGCCCTGTGTTGGCTGGGATTGGCTCCAGCAGACCCCCGTGACTCTGTGTTCAGATTCAGTGGGTTGGAAAATGGATGGATGGATGGATATTTAGGCCTATTATGTTTTGGAAATCCCGCTAGAACTTTTTATTGGGTGTTGCAATTTAAAGTTTCAGTTGCTACAATGCAGGGACCCATTGCTAAGGGGTGTGTCCCGTAAGTTGCATCACATCAAATGTCTGCTTTTTAACAGCACCTTACAATGTCATGTAGTTAAAAACGTTGCCCAAATCGGCTTGTGATGTGTCTAATAGTTTTCATAGACAGTTAATTTCTATTCCAGTGACTTGAGTTGCATCACATAACACAATACTATTTAAGCTGCTGTTGCATGTCCCTCCTTACCCTTATATGTGGATAACTCCCTGAACGTATCTTAGTGTTCTTTTAGGTTGAACTTCAGGTAGTTATGTAACTTGCATTGCTTGTATGACAACAAGCTTTGGTTTACATATTTGTTATTATTATAAAAGGGTTCATTATTTAAATTTGTTCACACAATTATCCATTGTTTTACAAGATATAGCACTAGTTTCAGGGGTCCTAGAATCTGGGTCTGATGTGAGGATTCTGAATTTAAGTTTATTTTTCTTTATTTAAATTGGGATTTTTTTTTTTCTTTTCAATTCATGATTGCCACTATTTTGACATTCATGTAGTCACAGTTGTTGTTAGAGGGGTGTTCTCAGATGTTGTGACCTCTGGTTAACAACACCACTGGTTAAAAGGGCATCTTTGGAATCAATTCACTAGTCTGTTGATTCAAAACAAGTGACAAACCCAAAACAATGGTGGCAGGATTTATACCACTCCTGCCAATACTTGGTATTGAACATAATAATCTTAGGCTTGTGTGCAGCTGCCCAGCCATGGAAATGCATCTCATGAAGCTCCCAATGCACAGCTCTTTTGCTGATGTTGCTTCCAGAGATAGTTTTGAACTCTGTTGTGAGAGATGCAACAGAGGTTAGGTGATTTTATTTTTTTGGATTTTATTGATTTTATTAAAATCAAATAACATTCCATACAAATAAATCAAGTTTTACAAAAATAGATTTGAAACAAATCAACCCCCAGCCCTGAGAAAGAGAGCTGGACCAGCAGAGTAAAACTTTAAGCTAGCAAAAATAAGTAAATTAATAAATGAATAAAGACAAAGTAAAAAAAAAAGAGAGGAGAGAATCTGATTCCTCAATTTAAACGCTTATTCTGAAATGTTATTGATTAGATCCTGCCAGGTTTTGAGAACGTTTTGTACAGATCCTCTAAGGGAGAATTTGATTTTTTCCAGTTTCAAACAATATACAACATCAGTTACCCACTGACTTAGAATTGGTGAGTTAGGATTCTTCCAGTTGAGCAAGATAAGTCTGCGTGCCAGTAGTGTAGTAAAGACAATCACAGTTTGTTTGTTCTTCTTCACCTTAAGCCCATCTAGAACACCAAACACAGCTGTTAGAGGATAAGGAGGGATTGTGACACCAAGGCTGTCTGAAAGGCATTTAAAGATTTTGGTGCAGACTCAAAACATGTGGCTCAGTGAGTCCAGAACTTGATTGCAGCAGTCGCAGGTTGGATCTTGCTCTGGAAACATTTTGGACAATTTTAAGTGAGACAGATGTGCTCAATATATAATTTTGAGTTGAATAATTATATGCATTTGTGCATATGGAGCTCAAATGTATTCTGTGCATTGTTACCTTCCACTCCTTTTCTGAGATGTTGAGTGAGAGATCCTTTTCCCACTGTCCTCTTGGATCTTTGAAAGGGAGGGACTGTAAAATGGCTTTATATATTACAGAAATGCTGTCTGAGTCCTCGAGACGGATCAATAATTTTTCTGGAATAGGAGTATGTGGGAGGTGTATTTGTTTGCCCCTGTTTTTCTTCAAGTTGAAGGCTGATGGATCTTTAGATTTGTGGGGCTGTTTGCTACAGTTTTTGAGATTTAGTTTTTAGGAACTCTATAGTCTATGACAATTAGAATTTGCATTTATTTTCTTTGTTATGTTGATATAGTAAATTTCATCCCATTTTCTTTTTGCTGTCATTTTTTGGTTTGCGGAATCTTTTCTCTTATCCTTCTTAATTCTTTCATTTTAAGGTAGTACTACACATGTGTAAAGTGGAGAAGGCTTAAGGGCTCTAGTGACTGTGATTTCACCACCTCTCCAGTGGTTGGCACTGCGTCCTAATGCCTTTTTTTCTTCCTCCCTCTGCAAACTGGGTGATTGGTGGCTATAACACCAGTGACATCACTTCCAGTGCCTGTCCACCTGGACCCACCTCTTCCTGCCAGGAAGACTCAAAGCCATTTGTGAACTCCTGTCTGAAAAGATGTCTCAATAATTATTGTGTGTTCTCTTATTTTTGATGTCTCCAATTATACGGGATGACCAGGGTGGTAGCCCGACTCTTTATCGTTGCCTTGTCATTCTCTAATTGTAATTAAAATTACTTTACCTTTTCCTGCAACAATGCTTTGTAATTCTTGAGTGTTGCAATGTTGCTAAGAAGCTGTTACAGAGTTACGTTAGGAGTCACGCTAAACAGTTTAAAGGTCGAGGGCTATAAAGTTCAGTCTAGTCAGACCCTTTTATTTTTGTCTTTGTAGTGTGCCGTTTTCATTGTATGCACAACACTTGGAAAGCCATTGATCCAATGATGTAATATTTTAATAACCATAAAAGTAACTCTAAAGCACAAACTAAGTGTGTAATGCTTCAACAGCATGCAAAACTCTAAAATCATGACAAAAGTCCTTCCAGCAGTAATAATAATTTGGAAAAAAAAGGCTGAGATTACCATTATTAATGAACTCAAATGCAAAGTTCAACATAAAGTGGCTTCCACTTCATCAGAGAAAAAACAGAATACACTGCCAAATACACCTTCATAATTACAATAAAATGACATTCTACATATGGTGTACTTTACAGTATGTCACATTAGCTAGAAATCACTTACTGTACTTGAAAGGATAATAGTCACCATCAGAAGTCCCACAGAAATTCCAGTAAATGTACAAAAAGCATCTGCTACCTCCATTGCTTTTTCAAAGCCTCATTTTTTAATATGCTGTTCATAGTTTTACAAGGCGCCCTGTACACACACCATAACCGACACTTAATCTTCACCTACATCCATGATTAACTACGCAATTAGCAAGTAGGCATTCACAGCCATTACTGTAAAAGGATGAATATAAGTGGTGATTACATCTGGAGTTGAACTTGATATTGTGCAGTACGTATCTGAGGATGTGGAGACTAGTCAGACAAGCACAAGATCAGTAAGCTGAGCGATCTGTAACAAGATGAGCAGGAGAGGAAAGAGGAACAAGCACAAATATCGGCCAGCAATGTTAAAAAGAATAGCAAAGCAAAGAGTCATTAAAAGAGTAAGGGCTTTATAATGCAAGAAGAAAAAATTTAGGAGTAGATTGGAGATGACAGAGTGCTAGGAGGAGACTTAAATAATGGAGGTGGTAAATTGAGACAAACTAAGGGGTCACTGGAGTAACTGTTCATGCCTGTCAATGAGATGGAGCAATGAGCATGATCAAATGCCTGGCCACATATCAAGTCTCAGAGTTTGAGAGTAGTGATGTATGGAAATGGAAGATAATGTGAAATTATCACATTAAAATTATCAGTGAATTATTATTAAATTATCAGTGAAATTGCAAGTTCATTCGACATTGTCTCTCTTAAGGGATGTAACTTGAAGATGCTGAAGTTGAAGAGGGGAGCACACAAGGAAACATTAAATAAAATTTCAATTTTTGAGTGTGAACTAATGGTTAGAGTTGGAGAACACTGCTTTGTTTTCTGAACCCACTATTTGTGTTCCATAGAATTTCTTATGAGAACTTTGAAATAACTTCAGCTTTTTTGTTTTTTTTTTGTCCAGTGCCTCCTGAGTCACCAGTATGAGAAAACCTTCCCTTAGATATACCATCTGACTCGTCTTGATGTCTAGTTATGCAAGATATTAAGCTTGTTGGGCTTCTTCCCTCTTGTTTGCCCTCTAGACCTGAAACACCTCATTTGCAGTCCATCTTTGGACAATATTTTTTGTAGGAAGACATTCCCTCATGCTAAAGAGTGCGCCGATAGATGTTTGCAGCAAAAAGGATCAGAAGGACTTGAAGTTGTGATACCACATCAACTGAGCACAGGGGCTGAACTCTTAATGCGATCTGAAAAGTCAAATTTACTCCTTTTTACAAAACCTCAAAATAATGAGGATCGGTAATATAATAAATGTCATTTTATCCCATTACAAAGTTACTGATCACAAATATGATCATTTTTTGATATTTGATTCTTCACAGCTGGTCCTCATGCTCAAAGAGCTATTCCAAGAAGGTTCAAATGACAATTTTAAACATAAGCATATAGGGTATCTTTTTAGCCTATTTCAAGGTGAGTGCTTACATATATGTTTTTATTTTTTTCTTTTACAATTGAGAATATTTAGACTTTAAATATTGTCACGCACGTGCGGGTAGGAGAACATTGTATGGACCAAGTGAAGGTAATTTCATGCCAGGCGGCATGCACTAAACTTTATCCTGTTATCTCAGCAAACCAGCTGCTGGAAAACCTGTCTGACCCATCATTGAAGATGTCACTACTGGTTTCTGGCGCCTAAGATAATGTCACTTCTGGTTCAAGTGGTAGAGACAATGTCACTTCCGGTTCCAGTGCCTAGGCCAAGGTCACTTTCAGTTCTGGCACCTATGACAACATCAGAGGAGGGTCACTTCCAGTTCTCCTACGTCACTTCCGGTCTTCCTACTTAAAGCCGCCATCTTCCAAAACCTCAGTCAGTTCATGCATGGTCTCCAACAAAGACACTTCTGTCTTCAAAACCAAACCCATTGCAGCCAGGGATAATATACGGGTGGCTGCCCCAAACCTTTTTAAGTGTGTTGAATCTGATCATTTCACAACATCAATTCACAACAAACTGAAGCACATATTTTAATATTTCAAATTTCTGATGCAACTCTTCTTGTTTATTGTGTGCTTCTACTTCATGAAGTAAATCATGACATTTCTTATGGGCAGCCCAAGTTAGAGTGGCTTATGCTCATTCAGACGTTTTTCCAGTGCTTTGTCAACTGTCTCTTTCCAGAAGCAAAGGATGCTCTGATTTTGTAAAATAATCGTTTTTTCACCCCTAGATTAATTGATTTTCCTTTAAACAAGGATCAACTTACCATTCCAGACTATGTTCTTACAGAATGACTCTGCTTAAGTCACAAATTTCCCCCCTTAATAGGAAGGTGCTCCTGGAACAGTCGTTCTAGAGATGGTCATGTCATGGTAGCAGTATTCCTCTTTGGCTTTATTTGGTTTCCTGAATTGCTGTGATATTTTTGTTTTTTAAAGGGAAAACAAGAGTAAAATGTCAGAATATTATACAGAATTTTGAGTACAGTTAAAGAACTGATAACTTACATGAAACCTTTGTCAATAGTAATCAGAGTGCATTAGTTTAAAATTAGCTCATGTTAATTGACTATAGGTCACCAGAAGGCAGAAGTTAAAGCTTTACATAGGTCATTATATTTCCTAAAGTCGATTGGAGAATAACACTCATGTTATAGTAGTTTGAATATAAAGTGATACTGTTGTTTAAGAAGTAAATGTTTTTATTCTGTTCCAATACAGGATTGATAGGATAAACCATACAGGACAGATGAACAATGCACTGACTTGGGTGTTATTATTATGTTGGGTCTCTTATTCTGTAGCTGACTTCAAATGCCATAACACTCTGCGTATCGATCTCTAGGCTACAACCTGGTCTCACAGCTGACCTACCTGTACCGGATCACTATTTCGAAGCTATATACAGTGGAAGCTATTCAGACCCCTTCACTTTCTGAACACTGTTCTGTGCTGTAGGTTTAATTTTAAACAAATATATTTGCCATTTTTGTCCATCAGTCTACTTCCAATAGCACATGATACTTAAGTGAAAAAATGCTATCAGAAAAGTTTGCAACCTAAAAATCAAAAACTAAAATCTCTCATTAATGTAAGTATTCAATTAATTCAGTACTCTGTAGAAACCCATTTGTCATCAACTAAAGCTTTGAGACTTCTTGGGTAACAACAGCAACAACAACATTTATTTCTATAGCACATTTTCATATAAACAATGTAGCTCAACGTGAACTACAAGATGTTAAAGAAGTAATTACAAATTACAAACAAATTAAAATAAAAAAAAAATTATTAATAGTATACAAAAAAGAGAAATAGAGTCCTTAAATACAGAATAGTTTTTTATTTTTTTAGTTATGGGCCAGTGATAATATCACAACAATATTCTGTCATCATTTAACTCAGTTGGAATCACCATTCATTTTACTGAATCAGCCTGCAATCTCTGAGTTCTCTTTGACTCTAGCATGTCATTTAAAGCACATATTACAAAGTTGTCCAAATCATGTTTCTTCCATCTTAAAAATGTTGGGAAATTAAGGCGCTTTCTAAATAAACAAAATTCTGAGAAATTAATTCATACATTTATCTCTAGTAGGATTGACTACTGCAATGCGGTGTTCACTGGATGTTCAAACTGTCCTTTATACAGCCTCCAGTTAATCCAAAATGCGGCTGCAAGAATTATTACAAGAACAAGAAAATATGAACACATAACTCCAGTTCTTAAATCCTTACACTGGCTCCCAGTTAAGTTTAGGGCAGATT
The DNA here is from genome assembly GCF_016835505.1 of Polypterus senegalus. NCBI lineage: Eukaryota > Metazoa > Chordata > Cladistia > Polypteriformes > Polypteridae > Polypterus > Polypterus senegalus. Next base: position 37,173,491 of record NC_053164.1, read on the forward strand.
TCAAAATCCTCCTTTAACATATAAAGCATTAAATGGCCGAGGTCCGGCTTACTTGTCTGAACTTATCATGATTTATAAACCTGAGTGCACATTAAGATCTCAAGATGCCGGTCTGCTTATGATTTCAATTAAAATAACAGTGGGAGGTCGAGCTTTTAGTTACAGGGCCCCTAAATTGTGGAGTGGTCTGCCTGCTACTATAAGAGATGCCCCTTCAGTCTCAGCCTTTAAATCGCAGCTGAAGACTCACTACTTCAGTTTAGCACACCCTGACTAGAGCTGCTGATTAACTGTACAGTTGTTAGTCATTAGTACTAAAACATAAGTAACATGATAGTTATAATTGAATACTAACCCTCACCTATTCTGTTTCTGTTCTCGGTACTCAAATGTGGCAATTGGTGCCACGGCCCACCTGCCAAGTTGCCTGCCTATGGTAAAATCATCCCTGATGAAGGATCGCAGGAATCATGGGAAAGAGGGATCCTTTCATCGGATTGGCTGGCCAAGCACTGTTTCAGCCGTGGAATGGCCAAATGGGGAGGCAGCTTGATGGATGAGGTCTCCAGGACTCTAAAAATATCCAAATCTTATTATGTGATTATTTTGCTCCGTACTTATAAAAGTTTTATTTTTATGCTGTATTGAGGAGTTGTTCTGTTCTATGTATTGTATTGTATTGTATTAACCCCCTTCTTTTGACACCCACTGCATGCCCAACCTACCTGGAAAGGGGTCTCTCTTTGAACTGCCTTTCCCAAGGTTTCTTCCATTTTTCCCTACAGGGTTTTTTTTTGGGGGAGTTTTTCCTTGTCTTCTTAGAGAGTCAAGGCTGGGGGCTGTCAAGAGGCAGGGTCTGTTAAAGCCCATTGCTGCACTTCCTGTGTTATTTTGGACGATACAAAAATAAACTGTATTGTATTGTATTGTATTGATAAGGTCGGTTAGCCAGGGTGAACAGAAAAAACATACTGTACAACTTCAGTTAAGGTGGAGAAAGAAAACAAAATCTGTAGGGGTTCCAGGCCAAGAAAAACACCTAGCCCTAACTGGGCATTCTACCTACCCTAAATGTTCTTAAGTAGTTCATTATTGGTGTTTTTTAAAGCTTTGCCTTGGAGGATTTGTTACAGTGGGTCTCATGGCAAGCTGAGGATTCTGCTTTCATTCAGACATTGCAGGTGGCCACACGGGACTTTGTTCAGAAGAGCCAGGAAAGAAAACAGAACCAGAGAAAAATAAAAAATATTAAAGACTGCAGATTTATTTATGAATATGAGAATTGTATGCATATTTAGTTTATTAAGGGAAGAATTCAATTGTATTTACTAGAAAGCCATATAAAGAATGTGTGTTTTCAGGAGATTTTTAAAATGATCCACAGTGTTAGCCTGGTGTATCTCTGGTGGTGAGGGAGGTGGTGTCGTGAGGGAGGTGGTGTGCTGGGTTCCTCCATGAAGTACTAAGAAGGGTCTCCTGTGGATTATCAAGCATCAGAAATCACTAACACAAAAAAATGAATTGGGGGGAGCTCCCATGGAGTATTGGGAGTAATGGCAGCCCAGCACTTACAAACTGCTGCTCAGGAGGATGAGTGAGCAGCTAGCTACACAATGGTTCAGGAGTGCTGCACAGCACCCAAAAATAAGTGCACAGATTAGATGGAGCACGGCTCTACAGATATTCTATGGGACTTAAAGGCTGAAGTCATTACAGCATTGTCTTGGCTGAATGTTTCAGGTCATTATTTTCCTGAAAGGTGAAATGTCACCTCATTCTGAGGTGACGTGCACTCTGGAGCAGGTTTTCTTCAAGGACCTTGCTATTCTTGCCTGCATTCATCCTTCCCTCAATTCTGGCTAGTCTTTCTGTCCCTGGCACTAAGAAACACCCCCATAGCATTATGCTGTCACCTCCATGCCTCACTGTAGGGATGGAATTAGGCAGGTGATGAACAGAACATGGTCTTTGCCAGATATAGTGCTTGTAGAGTTCAATGTTGGTCTCATCAGACCAGAAAACGTTTTTTCCTCATGCCCTGAAAATCATTTAAATTGTCATATTTTACTCAAGAGTGACTTCCATCTAGCCACTCTATAACCCTTGATTAATGAAATACTGCTGAAATGGTTGTCTTCCAAAAGGTTCTCCTATCTCAACAGAGGTTGTCTGAAACTTTCTTATAGTGACTATTGGGTTTTTTGTCACCTCCCTGACTTAGGCCTTTCTTCCACAGTTTCTCAGTTTAACAGAAAGGCTGACTCTACAGTGTGCCCTGGTGGTTCCAAACTCCTTCCATTTTACAATTATAGAGGCCACTGTACTCCTGGGAAAACTCAAAGCTTCAGAAATGGTTTTATCCCCTTGCTCATTCATGCTTCACCCGAATTTGATCACAGAGGTCTACAAAGAGTTCGTTGGACATGATGACTTGGATTATCTCCTGACATGCAGTGTGAATTGCAGATCTTATAAACACTGATGTACGCCTTTCTAAAAGATGTCCAGTCAATTCAATTGGCCAGAGGTGGGATAAATTGTTTTTCTAGATTAATCTTAAGGAGATTTGCAGCAAACAGGAAACATCCAGGCCACCATTAGAAGTGCCACAACAAAAGGTCTGAACTAATATGAATGAAAGATTTCAGTTTTTGATTTTTAATAAAATTGCAAACCTTTCTGAATACATGTTTCCTAAAGGTTTCCATTATTTTGTCCACCACCAATTTTTTATATATTGCGAGGGACAGCCGTCGTCCTAACCCAGCCGGGACATGCTTGCAATGATAGGACTGGAGGAGACAGCTTCTTTAGGGCACTGTCTCTCCCAGAACGCTAGATGGCAGTGAACCCAAACTGTGATCTCCACATGCGTGCCAAAAGGGCATGCCAGGTATTGAAGTCCTGGGGGATAGCCCTGTTCAGTTCCGTGGGGGGCCCTCAGGGGGAGCTGCAGGATTGGGGAGTCCCTACTTTGCTTCATGTCACCCAAAGCACTCCTGGATGCTAGATAAAAAGAACTGCCTGCTGCAACATTGACAAGCCAGATTTGGGAGGAGGAGGACAACACTTGTGTGGAAGAGTAGAGGAGGTACTGACAAGAGACAGAAATGAAGAAAAGAGTTGTGGTGTACTGTGCTTCATTGTACTTGTGACTGAGGTTGTGGGAAACATGTAATAGAGAAGAGTCGGGTATAGGGAACACATAATATTAAGAGTTTCCCACAAGAAAAGACAATTTAATCTTTCAACTTGTGTCTGAGCCTGCTTGTGTTGGGTGTATGGGGAGCTGGAGTGTCCCCTGATATAGATGGACCTAGAGAGGATATATATATATATAGATATTGTGACAGATAGAGGGCGCTATTGTCCTCTTGAACCCTCGGACAATACATCAGACACCAGGTAAAAGTCCAATAAGTTGACTTTTTATTAATAAACAGTGCACAAAGCACCCTCCTCTCAACAATACTCATTCAATAAACAATACAATAATCAATAATCACAATCCTCCACTCCCAGATGCATTGCCACCCTTCCACCCAGCTCAGCTCCCTGTCTGGGTGTTCCCACAGTCCTTTTATAGTCTGTGACCCAGAAGTGCTTCTGAACCTGCAGTCCATGTGACTTCCTAGCACTTCCAGGTCAGATCAAAACTCTTCTTTTCTTCGTCAGCCCGGAAGCACTTTATTTCTTCTGTCCTCAAGACCTGTAAGTACTTCCGGGCTGTAAAAAAACCAAACGTCTCTGTGTCTCCCTGCAGCGTCCCCTGGCGGCCCCGATGTTATCCAGCAGGGCTGTGTATTAAAACTCCATAGTCCATGATGCCCTGCTGGAATTCAGGGCATCTCCACATTGCAGGGAGGGCTCCATCTGACGGCTTGGGGGTCTTGGCCGGGATAAGCTGCCGGCCATAGTCCACAATATATATATATATATATATATATATATATATATATATATATAAATATATATATATAGTGTGGCAGTAGGGGGCAGTAGTGCTCCCTTGACCCCTCAGGTATAACTCCAGACACCAGGTAAAAGTCCACGACCTTTTTATTTTCTTTTAACACAGTGCACCAAGCACCCTCCACACTACTCATTCAATAACAATAGACACTTTGCTCCTCTACCTCCCATCATAGCTCAGCGTCTGGACTGAGGCACTGTCCTTTTATAGCCCCTGACCCGGAGGTGATCCTGTCCCAACAGTCCACAGTTCCTTATTCCTTCCGGGTCAGTGCAAACAATCCTTTTCTTCAACCCGGAGCACGTCGTTCCTTCCTATCACGTGACCATGACGTACTCCCGGGTCATAGGGTACAAAAGAGCCCATAAGCCCCCACAGCGACTCCTGGTGGCCCCCAAGGTATCCAGCAGGGCTGTGTATAAACACTACAAGATCCTGCTGTCGGGAGAGCTCCTCCTGGCGGCCTGGGGGTGCGGACCGGCATGGAAAGCCGGCAATCCTCCACAATAGAGAGGAGTGTATATATATATATATATATATATATATATATATATATATATATATACTGCTCAAAAAAATGAAAGGAACACTTGAGTATAGAGTCAAGTCAATGAAACGTCTGGGCTATTGATCTGGTCAGTTAAGTAGCTGTTAATCAGTTTCAGCTGCTTTGGTGTTAATGAAATTAACAACAGATGCACTAGAGGGGCAACAATGAGACAACCCCCAAAACAGGAATGGTTTAACAGGTGGAGGCCACTGACATTTTTTCCTACTTATCTTTTCTGACTGTTTGTTCACTAGTTTTGCATTTGGCTATGGTCAGAATCACTACTTGTAGCATGAGGAGATACCTGGACCCTACAGAGGTTACACAGGTAATCCAACTTCTCCAGGATGGTACATCAATACGTGCCATTGCCAGAAGGTTTGCTGTGTCTCCCAGCACAGTCTCAAGGGTATGGAGAAGATTCCAGGAGAGGCAGTTACTCTAGGAGAGCTGGACAGGGCCATAGAAGGTCCTTAACCCATCAGCAGGACTGGTATCTGCTCCTTTGGGCAAGGAGGAACAGGATGCCGGGACGCCCAGGAAGACCGGAGGAGGGCTTGTACCTCCTCCAGACCGCGAGGGGGCGACAGCCCTGGTTGTATTGGAAGCCCAGCCCTGTAGGGGCCCGTGGCCACCGCCAGGCGGCGCCCCAGTGCCTCAAGAAACCTGGAGCCCAGTACTTCCGCCACACCAGGAAGTGCTGGGGGCAGGAAGACAGGGGACACCTGGAGGGCTTCCGGGTGCGCAGCCGGCACTTCTGCCACACTGGGGCGTGTCTGCGGAGGAATGCCGGGAAGCAGCTGGAGCCCATTCGGGTTCCTATATAAGGGGCCGCCTCCCTCCAGTCGATAGCGGAAGTCGAGTGGAAGAGGACGGAGCTGGAGAGAGGACTGGAGGTGGCCAGAAGAAGGGCAAGAGAGATTGGGAGAGGCCCGGACTTTGGGGGATCGGTGCTGGAGGCACTGGGTTTGTGCACTGACTCTTGTATATAATTAGTGTAAATAAAAGTGTGTTGGGTGAAGAAACGATGTCCGTCTGCCTGTGTCCGGGTCAAGTTCACTATATATATATATATATATTGTCAGGGATGCCAGGGGCGATGACCTGGCTGGGACACCTTGAGGGACCGGAACAGGGCGTGCGCCCATCTTGGATCACGTGGGGGCCGCCACCCTAGTTGCTTTGGGGGCTACGGGTTGAGGGCATGGAAGCCCAACCCTGTAGGGCCCGTGGTCACCCCCAGGGGGTGCCCCAATGCCTTGGGAACCCTGGACCTCAGCACCTCCGCCAGACCAGGAAGTGCTGAGGGGAAGAGAAGCAGGGACACCCGGAGTGCTTCCGGGAGTACAGCCGGCACTTCTGCCACACAGGGGCGTGTCGGCGGGTGATTTCCGGAACCCACCTGGAGCACATCCAGGTACTAATAAAAGGGGCCACCTCCCTTCATTCGAGGCTGGAGTCTTGTGGAATAAGGACTAAGCAGGAGAAGAGAGTGTGGAGGCGGTCTGAAGAAGGCATTGTGTGGTCAGGACTTTGAGGGTTTGTGGTGCACTTTGAACTTGTAAATATTGTAAATAAACGTGTGGTGGTGGAAAACAACATGTCTGCCTGTCTGTGCCCGCGTTCACAATATATACATATAAATAAAGTTAAAACATAAACACAAAGCCTATCCACTTAATGTTAAAAATCACAGGTGTTTGCCTGTGGTTGCTTTGTGCCAGGGTGTTACATTCATGAGGCTTTCATAATGGAGCTGGCATTACTTACTGTGACACACTGAGTGCCATTAAGACTAGAAGCACCTGGAGGAACATTGTTCTAAATACTAGTGTCCATGATAGCCTTTTCCTAATTTTCATCAGCAATTAAGATGTTTTTGAGAGAACCTCTGACATGCCGATCAAACAGCCTGGTATGAAATGCATTCAAATTGGAGTTATTCAGTAAAAACTGTACAAGATGGTGGGAGGACTGCAACAAAAAGCAATTCCCAACTAATGATGCCATCAAGTCGTCCCTCGCCCACGAAACAGGTTGCTTAAAAAGTGGCAGACACGATTTTTTTCATTAGACATGAGTGTTTGCAATTAGACATGTTAATAACTGAGCATCAATTAATAAAATGTAAATAATTCAAGGAAAAAAGTTCCCTCTAATGTTTATTGTATCTGAAGCTCTGCCACTGATGGTAAGCTGAGCTTTTGAGATCCCTGAAAGTGTGAAAGGCTGGAAAAAAATCGTGATCAAACTCTGTGATTTTATAGAGCTGCCATTAGAGGCATGAATTCAAGGGCAGTGTGTGGGCACTGTGAGCCTGATGACAACATTACAACTCAATCACAAAGCCTGGCTTCTTAATGTATTTATTTCATATAAATACTCTTCTAGGGAAAAGCTGAAGGGTCGTGTTGGAGACAAGTGTAGTGTTAACCTTGGAGATATTAAACAATGTACATTTTAGTAAAAGAGAAATAAAAAGTCAGGAAATTAATTAAGTATCATTATGGTCAATAAAGGCAAGATCCGTAAACAAGGAATCAAACTAATGCAAAACAAATGACAGAAATCGTACTTTTTCAAATATACAAACAGTATGAAATGAATAAATTATCTTGGATATGTAAGACTACTGGGATAGAAAGTAAAGTATAATTCTCATAAGGCATAGTCGAAAAATCCAAAATGATCAGAAGATTTGATTATCTTAACATTATTGAGGTTGACCTTCACAGAAGGGATGATGGTTGTCACTGAGTCACAAATTAACTCACATTGGCCATTCTTCTGTGACACTGCAATGTTATGCACGTTATACACAATGTTATTTATGTTAGACCTTGGCTGAAATGTAGTGTCATGTATTTGTTTATTGTTAAATTTTGTATAGTTTGTTAGGGCACAAGCATAGGGCACAAGGCAGGAACAACCGCAGGGCAGGGCAGAACAGGGTGCCAGTACACTGCAGGACAAACATGAATGAAGGACCTGGGACGAAACCTTGGTCTCCTTACTGTGAGGTAGCAGCACAACCACTGTGGCGCCATGTTTTAAATAGTATTTAAGTTATTAATTATTTATTATGTACTGTATGTACTTTGTTTATATGTTAAAGTGTCTAGTTGTGTGCTCTGTTTTCATTATGTGGCGTTTCAGGGGTTGGGATCACCATGAAATTTCAGATGTAGTATCATCTGGGAAAAGGTAACTGTATCCAAATTAGCATTAGAACTTTAGAACATTAGAATAATCTAGATGAGAACAGGCCATTCAGTCCAACAAAGCTTGCCGTTCCTATCCTATTCTAAAAAAACATCAAGTCTAGTTTTGAAAGTCCCTAAAGTCATTGGTAGCTGAGAGTTGTTTGGTTGAACAATGTCATTTGTAATTATTTTTTCTTACTTAACTTTTTGGTTTTCTTGTTCTGTTCTTGTGGACTTTGGATGGCATTTTTGTAAAGATATACATTTATTTATTGTAATAAAGCTTTATAGCTTTTAAAGAGACAGAGTTTGTACAGTTTCCCCCTCTCTCTTTATTAAGTTTCCTTTTTGTGTCTGTGTAGGCCAAAGCCTATTTAAAATTTGGAGAAAAGCCATACTGAAGTCCAGATCGCAGTCTTTCCTGTGGCTAGGTTTGGGAGGCAAAGACACATTTTGGTATTTTGCAGCAGGAAATCACAACACAAGACTAAAACAAGATGAAAATCAAGAAGAACAAAAACTAAACATATACTGTATGAGATGGTTAAAAACACTATCAGCATGCTGACATTTTGAATATTAACAAAGCACTTATTAAAGATGAACTTGAGAAAACATGTAAAGTAATGACGGTAAGCAGCTTTGTACAGGTGACAAATGAATTGTCACAGAGGAGACTCCAGAAGCCCATATACCCCTAAGAATAGACAAGTTATACTACAGATATGGAAAGGACGTACCCTCTGTCATTCGTGCCCCTGACAGACTGTTTTTCTATTGTTTCATGTACTTAGACACATATGTTAGTGCTTCATAATGAAGTAAAAATATAGAGAATTTTTAACTTAGTGCCTGTTTCTGACAAACATGATTTCTTTTTCAGGAAGAGAGCAAATGCAAGATAAAGTAGTATGAAGAACAGATATACTGTATGTGAATAATACACTGATATATATGGTCAGTCATGTGTTGCCATTGTTGTTACTACTTGTTGATAGTTACACCTTAAACTTCCTTTCCTTATTATTATTCATGCCAGCTCAGCATATTGTTTATATTGTTTAGAGACCCTACTGCATCTCCTCTAGTATCAGGGGTTCAGAAGCTCTCAAAACAGAAAAACTCTCTTTGTGCTTCCAAGTCTAGAGGTTGTTGTACTCACAAACTCTTACAATAACACAAATCACCACAAAGCTTTTGAAATTGTGATACTTTACTGAGATTCAGTACAGCTTCATGGATACAGGGGCACTGAGGAAGCAGGTGGGGCAATCCACACTTTTTCAAGCTGAAGTGTAGAAAGGGGGTAATCAATATGGTCTTCATGTTGAACTTAGAGTGGATTCCGAAAGTATTCAGAACCATTGCTATGACGCTTGAAATGTGGCTCAAATGCATTTCATTCTACTAATCATCACTGAAAAATTTCTACACCTTTTTTGGAGTCCATCTGTGGTCAATTCAATTGATTGGACTGACTAGGAATGGCAGACACCTGTCCACAGAAGGCCCCACAGTTGACAATATGTATCAGAACAAAAACCAAGTGATGAGGTCAAAGGAATTGCCTGCAGAGCTTAGGGATTGTGTTGAGGCACAGATATAGGGAAGGCTTCAAAAAAATTATTTAGGATTGCAGTTCCCAAGAACAAAGTTGCCTTTACAGTTCTTTAATGGAAGTTTAGAAAAATCATGAAACCTCCTTGAGCTGGCCACCTGGCAAAACTGAGCAATTGCAGTGAGAGCGGAGACCAAGAAGTGGATAGTCACTGCCTAAGGTCCAGAGACACTGTGTGGAGATGGGAGAAACTCCCAGAAGGACAACCATCACCACAACACTCCACTGATCTGGGGCCTCATCCATAACACCGTGTGTAGAATTCACACTAAAACATGCCGTAAGAACAAAAGTGGAAAATGTGCATACACACAAAAAATCCAACTTCCACGTTCTTCCGCTCCATAAATCCCGGTCAGCGTGAAAAGTAACACATGTGCATGCGCCTTCCCCACTCTCAAACTCCTCCCATAATTACATCTCTTTGAATATGCAAATCAATATAAATAGCCCTTAAGCTCAGTGTTCTGTGAAAAAGCAATGGCAAAAGCATGGGGGAAATAGAAGAATTTCAGCGAATACCAAGTGGAGGCAAGGAAAAACTTACTATTTGTTGGTTTAAACTGTGGTATAAACAACAAAAGGAAGTTGATCGAGTGACATAGTGTCGGAGAAACTCGAAAGCTCAAGTTCACAAAGTTGCACAGTGCCCGAAATAAAAAAGAAGTTGTCAGATAAAGTCACAGTGAAAAGGCAAGTCATAGCCCACCGTCTGAGTGTCATATGAAAGCATATTAGGGTACAGAGAAAAAAAATAAGGACACAGTGGGGAAAAAAGCTTGAAATGTCAACTTTAATCTCCAAATTTCCACTTTAATCACATAGTTTATTTAGTCATTGAAGTGGAACACCTTAAACTTCATCTTAAAATCGTTTAATTTACTAGTTTCTCAAATCTTATCGTAACTAAAGTAGCACATTAAATGCTTTGTTTTGTATGTGTTCTTCTATGTGCTCTATATGTGTGAATCACCACGTGCTTCTTAAACGGGCTTTCTCTTCCTCCGACAAGACACAGAATCCATTACATTCGTGATATTACAGCTCTCAGAATAATTAAAATACTGAGATGTATACTTGATATCATTTTCATGATGATTGGAATTAAAGCATGTATTAAACGGCGGCGCAGTGATAGTGATGAACTGGTGCCCTGTCCACAGATTGTTCCTGCCCTCCCGCAAGATGGTCGCTGCGCCGTGCGCGACCTTCGATGAAATAGTTTATTGCAGCAGTACTGTCTCTTTCAAACGTACTAACCTCCAATTCATGTCCTTCCTTTTCTTTCTCCAAATACCCAATCGCCACACCTTAAGACATCTGTAAGATGAGAACTCCGATTCTTAAATACTTTTAAGGAACATTGAAATATCTTTGTAGTACATGTTTAATTATTCTATCCATCTATCCTCCAAGTGTCGCACCAGCCCCAGTAAGAATACAGTGCGAAGCACAAAAAATTTGTGAATGGAGAGCCAGCCCCTTGCTAGTGCTGTGACACTGTGTCCTCACATGTTTAATTATTAACAATATAGATTATTTAAATGAAGTTAAAGTTTTATCTGTTGTGGAAACCAGCTCGAACACAGACAGGCGGACACCGTAGGTTTAACACCCAACACACATTTATTCATATTATTTACAGTGAAACAGCACAACCTACTTTCACCCCCAAAGTCCAAGCCTCTCAATATTGCCTTTCTCTCTCTAGATCCACCTCCACTCCTCTCCTCCCGACTCCAGCCATCGAATGGAGGGAGGCGGCCCATTTTATATCAACCCGGAAGTGCTCCAGTTGCCTTCCAATGAGCTCCTGCCAGCACTCCCTGGTGTGACAAAAGTGCCGGCTGTGCACCCAGAAGCACTTCGGGTGTCCCTGGTCTTCTTCCCCCCAGCACTTCTGGGTGTGGTCGAAGTGCTGAGGGCCAGGGCCCCTTAGGCATCTGGACGCCCCCTTGCGGTGACCACGGGCCCCTATAGGGCTGAATTTCCATGCTCCTTTCCCGTGGTCTCCAAAGCCACCAGGGTGGTCACCCCCTGGAGGAGGCATAATCTCTCCTCCGTTCCTTCCGGGTGTCCTGGCTGGGTACCACCCCCAGCCGCTCGCCACAGTGTATAATGTAATAAACATATTTTGCTGTGTTTCATCTTAAAAATTATATTGTCATTATATGTAAATATGCACTTTATAAAGTGGAGCAAGGTTGTGCAATATTATAACTGTATCGCAAGTTTACAATGAGGTAATTGTACATATAGGTACAAACAGTTCTACAAGGAGCACTTGATGGATTGATTGAGTGCATTTATAGTTCTTGGGTTGAAACTGATTCTAAACCACGAGGTCAGTACAGGAAATGCTCTGAAGTGTTTGCTGTATGAGAGCAGTTCAAATAGGCAGCATGGCTGAGACAGCGTGTGTGAGATGCTGTATACTGATAATTCTCTTTCTGATCAGCTGCTGCTGTGATTCAGATACAGTGATATAAATACTCCGAGTAGTGCGGTGAGAGTAATATGGAAAAAAATGATCCGCTGTGGCAACCCCTAACAGGAGCAGCTGAAAGAAGAAGAAGAAGGTACAGTGAGAGTAACAACGCTAAAGGAGCTATGGTATTTGGAATAGTTTGGCCATTCCGTGGACCATTATATTGTTACAGGTTAATTACAATCAGATGCTTTAAACTAATAATATGTTGTTAATTTCAGTGTATTTGATAAAGCCATGTCAGGAATGTGCATCTAAAAAAGAAAGGGAAACCACACTGGAACCAAAGCACTGCTTTGACGCTAAGTGCCGTCAGTTGGCAAAACTGAGTGGAGAACTTGCGTACGCCACGCACTTAGCTACCATGAAAATGTGTGTCACTTTATGCCAAGTTTAGGTTTTATACATCGCGTTTTGAGCGTGGAAATAGGAGTACGCAAAATTTTTCTGCGTACGCACCGTTTATACATGATGCCCCTGGTCTTTATGTCAGAGTGGCCCGATATCTGCCTCTCCTTAGTAAAAGACATAAGGAAGCCTCCTTGGAGCTCTCAGTTCTCATGAAACCAAGATTACTGTCCTGTCTGGAGGAAACTAGGCACTGCTTATCACCTACGCAACACCATTCCAATGATGTAGCATCATGCTGTGGGGCTGTTTTCCAGCCATAGGCACTAGGATACTAGACAAGGTTGAAGTAAAACTGAACAGAGCAAAGCACAGAGATACCCTTAATGAAAATATGCTCATAGTACTCTGGACCTCAGAGTGAGCCAAAGATTCACTTTCCAACAAGCGACCCTGAGCTCAAAGCCAAGGCTTAGGGATAACTCTGAGAATGTCCATGGATTTCCCAGACAGAACCTGGACTTGAACCCAATTAAACCTCTCTGGAGATACCTGAAAATTGCTTTCCCTTGACAATCTGCATCCAACCTAATAGAGGCTGAGAGTATCTTCAGAGGAGAATGGTAGAAAATTCTCCAAATCCATGTATGCAAAGAATGTCACATCATTCCCAAGAAGACTCAACATTGTAATCGCTGCAAAAGGTACTTCAATGAAGTACTGAATAATGGTTCGAAATACTTGCTTCACTGTGGAATTTCAGTTTCTTTTATTTCTAAGACATTCAGAAAAAAATTCTATACTCCAGTTTTCAATTTGTCAAATTAGGAGATGTCAAGTCAAGTAAATGTTTAACATACTGAACAGTTTCCATAGATAGACCAATAAATATGTAAAATAACATAAACCAGATAAAACAAACAAGTACCACTCTCACTGTACTATAAAAGCCAAGAAGAAAAGATGGGTTTTCAACCTTGATTTAAAATGGCCAATGTTGGAACTGAAGTTTTGGAATTTCAATTAATTGAATTGCCTTGAATTGAACTTCCAGAAAGGGTATATCTAATGACTGGATAAGTCACTCACTCAATGTTGTGCTAGTGAACTAGCGAAAAGATTTGAACTATTAACTGAGAGAGGATACATAGTCAGTGTCAGAAAAGGGAGTGAGAACTGAGAAATTAACCACACTGTTGCTAAATCCAAAATGTGAGACAAAAAAAAAAAAAATACAGAGAAGGATTAAAGAACTGGAGTAATTCTAAAAGACTGTATTATATTCATCAGTTCACATAATGAAGTGCCCTTTCCGAGTGACTTTTAATGCCAACTACACTAACTCACAAGACAGAATAAAAAATAAATCAAAATGACCTTGGAGAATCAAAAAACAAAGAACAGGACAAAAGTTACACTGAGAGACAAGAAAATCTTTCGTCAAAGGCAGAATTCAATTAAAAAATTTGGTGTCAAAAACAATAGCAGGGATTTGAAAAACCAGGAAGGAGTAAATAAAGATATTTTGATACAGTGAAACAAAGTACTGTATATCCATTAGGCTTGGATACCCGAGACCTTTGTATAATCGCAAAACTGACATCACAAATGAGTGTACCCCTGGGAATTCTAGAAAAGATCTACATGAAGAGAGCAAAAACAGAAATTCAACTCACTGATGCCCAAATGGGAAACAAAGTGCCATTACCATATAATATGATTAAATAATTACATTTTTCAGAACACATTCTAGACAAAACTAAACCCTGAGTTTGAATTCCTTGAGTCTCAATACCTTATAATCCATATGTAGATTAACTGGAGCAGCACAAGGAATTTGCCCAAGAAATTTTTAAAAGTTGGAGATCATAACACTAAGAACTAATTTGACAGAGTTTATTTCCTACAAAGACGCTCACCTAGACATACAAAAGTGGCACAAAATGGCACCAGCCATATCTACACAATACAGTGGCAATAGCAGTAAAAATAACAAAAACTAAAATAAGGCTAAATTACAAAAAATAGAATCCCCAGAAAAATTGTAAAAAGAAACTAAATGAACTAGGAAGGGATGGAATAATTGCTAATAAGAAGCTGAATATATCACTATAACAGAGGATTGAGACAGAACATTTCTGCTTTACTGTAACAGCCAGCGTTTGTTCCCTGGTGTTATGAGACAGTGTCTCCAGGGGTTACTGTGAGAGACAAGAAAATTCTGGGAGATAATAATGCAAGACAAGAATCGTAGTTAGTGCCAGGCCAGGTCAAAACCAGGAGATAAAAATGAAACACAAGTGAATAAAGCAAAGCGGCAAACCCAAAATGAAATTCAAAGTTAGAAGGAGATCAAAAATAAGTTAACGAAATCTGACACTTGGACAACTTGAGTTGCAAACTGACTACTGCGAAAAATCGTTCAAGTTCACCAAAATACGTTACCGCCTTATGTCACAAAAGTGCCAATCACAGTCACATGACATGTTTTCCGAGTTGCATAAACAAAAGAACAGAATAACATGAAATACAAAAAATAAACTTTGTGAAAAAAAAACAATGTGTAGAAATCAACATCTTAATTAAAGAAAAAAACTTATCCTCTAACAAGACAAGTTTGATAAAAACAAAAACCTTTTGAGTCAGTAATTAGTCAAGAGAAAAGCTGTTTATTGTGTCATTTACTCTCTTGCAGAACCATGCTGAAAAATGAGCATTCTTCACAACAGCCTGTTACAGAATAATCACCTAACAAAACCAGAAGCTCATCCTTATTGATAACTAAATTTACATAACAGTGCTGATTATTTCTTACATATCACACTCTGATTGGCTAAAAGACATGAGGTGTTTAGCATAGAGCACAACCAGCCTAAATAAAAGTCTTTCTCCACTGTGTCCTTTTTCTTCAATATCTCTTAGTTTAGATATTACCCTTGAAATCTCCGTGCATGTGACAACTGTCCAGTTTTATTGCTTAGAGCATATCTGCTGATCTCCTAATCATACATTTAGTGTATTACATCAACCTGCTCCTGGTACGTTCTTGTCTTTGTTGTTCACTTGACCTTTATGTGGTTTCCCGATATGACTGAACAGATTTCTGACATGTATTAACCCTAAGATGGATGCTATACTTTAATATGGAAAGTATATCAAAACACTTTATCCTAAATGAGACTCCAAATTCAAATTTTTCTTCCACAACATAAATGGTTAGCAACTCCTACAAATCAATGTTACATGATAAAAAGCTAGTAACATGTAATTACCACACCTGTCTTATGTTTCTTTTTTGTGCCTTCTTTGTTTATTTTCATTATTATTTTTTATATATTTATTATAATTATATATATTTTTGCTAATACTGTTCTGTTTATTCATCATTTAGGATCTGTGCATTGTGCTTTTGTGTGCCTTGCATTTTATGGGTGGCTATCTTGGTGTCACCACTAAAGTTTATATTTTGGGACTGGTAAGTGAATCCTTCATTGTTTCTATGAAAAAAAACATTGTTTTTTCCTGAATTCTAGACATTTTGCTTCTGTTTTATTGGTTTTGAATATTGGATTCTGTATTTGGATTTGTTTGCTGTGGGCTGCCTCTTTTGGCATAACCATTTTTTGTTCTTTCTTTGTTAAATATAAAATGTATTATTTATTCATAAACATTTCTTGTTTAGTTGGTCTCTTAAACCAGAGGTTTACGGTTTACCTAGAGAAGCATTATTTGATTTGTTTAGGGACATTTAAGTTTACTTTTGCACTTTTGAAGCCCAATCCACGTTTTATACCTCTGTTGAGCCTCCTTGTTGAGTTTGGTGTCAGGCATTCTTGGGTGAGGCCTTTTCTAGGTAGGCTAAAAAGGTTGCTGGCCTGTTTTAGTCGTCTCTCACCATTTCAAGATTTTTGTGTGCTGCTTGTCATAACATTTAGAGGATAATTTGTTTACCCTTAGAGTTTACTGCCTAAAAGAAATGTATTCTCACTGGACATTTTCTAGCTGTTCACAGAATATAGGGAGGCACAGTGGTTAGCAGTGCTTAGTTCAAAGGCCCAGGCACAGTCAGTTTGGAATTTACTGTTCATGCATTTTTTTTTCAGGGTACTGCTGCAAATATGTCAAAATTAAATATATTTTAATCTCTAAATTTCCCCACTCAGAGTTCATACTTGAGTGGGCAATCCAGAGTATTTACAACCCATTATTAGAGGTAGCCGATATAGCTGGCACTGTTTCCTATAGCCAACAGCCATACCATGTGCACTTCAGAACAGATAATCAACCTGAAGCTAAGTATGTTCAGGCCTGGCCAGTGCTTTGATGGGTGACCAACCAGAAAAGCTTGGGTTACTGCTGGTAGAGGTATTGGTGAGGGCATCAAGGGATGCTTACCCTGTGGTCTGTGTGTGGATCCCAGTATAGTGACAGGAACACGGCTGCAAAAAAAAAAAAAAAACTGGAGGTCCTGACTCTATGTGGTCATAAAAGAATTTTGGGTATCAAACAAAAAGGGTAAGGTGCTCTACAATGTCTTGGATAAACTGCCCACCAAAACCTGGTCATTCTGGTCCCCTTATCACCCCCTGCCTCTAATTGGCTAACTATATCTGACACCTATTAACACCTAAGAGCTAATGTTTGGGGAGCAGACTGGCACAAGAATGGCTGCAGTCTCATCATCCAGATGGATATTGAAAATTGGCGTTGATTGAAGTTTCTCCCGTCTGTCTAAATAAAGTGTTTTGAGTAGGTTAGGAAAGCACTATAAAAATGTAATTAATTTCCCCACAATGCATTAATGGAATAACATGAGCTTAGAAAAAGGACTGATGGAACTGCATCTTCATGTCATTTGTTTAGACATTCAGTTGTTTTTATAGTGAGAATAAATGTGATTTTTTTTTAATTTCTTAGAGAGGACGTGTAATTCTAAGATTTCTATCAGTTTTCAAAGGAATACATTTTAGAGAAACACACGTTCAAGCATGATACTTCTAACACTGCATCCAGAAAGGAATATGCAGCCCAGAGTTTCAAAAATGGAGACCTACAAGACCTACTAGCTTTGTCTGAGAAGACACCCACATTGCTCTTTCTTCTGGGTTAATTTTCTTCTCCAAGGATATTTGAAATATACTTAACACCATTTTGTCCAGCAGAATTTGCCTAGTAAAACTATAGTAATCAATCAATCAATCAATCAATCAACATTTATTTATATAGCACATATTCATACAAAAAAAAATGTAGCTCAAAGTGCTTTACAAAATGAATAGAGTAATAGAAGACACAATAAAAGATAAACATAAGTCAACATTAATTAACATAGAATAAGAGTAAGGTCCGATGGCCAGGGTGGACAGAAAAACAAAAAAAACTCCAAAAGCTGGAGAAAAAAATAAAATCTGTAGGGGTTCCAGACCAAGAGACCGCCCAGTCCCCTCTGGGCATTCTACCTAACATAAATCATATTTTCATGGAAGGACCTGATGATGATGGTCACGTAGACTTCTGGCTTTCAGTCCATCATTGTTGGAGCATCATGATGCTTTGAGTAGGTGGTGGCGCAGGCCGCCACCACAAAGAAACCAGAAAAAGAAACAGAAGAGAGAGTAGGGGTCAGTACGGATGCCTATTATTAGATAAGGGTTTTGTATGGATAGATAATAATCTACTAGTCTGTCAATTTTTTGCTTATCCTGAACCATGAAATGTTGCTTCAAAAAACAAAGAACGTTATAGTTGTTTCAAATATACATCCTTATCAGTATATAAATTTTACAGAGAAAATATAAATAAAAAAAATGCAGCAACAATATTGAGAGAAATCCACAGCACAACTTGTCTGCTCTCAAGGAGGCTTGGTGAGAAAACACTTCAGCCTAACAGATTGCCTGTCTTTCTGTTTCCCCGCATATATTCTCTTTCAATTCCTTTTAATAGAAAACATGGCTTTTTTTGAGACTTGCTGAATATGCGCTATGAATCAATTTCTTATTAAATGTGTGTGCTGGCACTGAGAAATAACATTCTTGCGGTAATTCAGCAGACCCAGTAACTGTGACAGACCTCTGGAGCATCGGATGCGTCCCAGTCACTGAGTGATTTCTTTCGTTTTGGACCCAAGCCCTTGCTGCCCTGCCCATTGTTTCTTCATTAATCTCCTTGCTTTGTCTTTCATATCCTTTCCTGCATATCTTTGGAATCACTCTAACTGTAATATCGCTTACACAAAACCACTTCCTCTTCCAGCACAGTGCAGTTGCCAATATCTCCTCAGTCTTACACTTTGAAAGGGTACACTTTCTCCACTTAACGGCGTCACATCTCTCTTCTTACTGACTTGATGTTGCCCTCATTTTTCCACTTGATATATTACACATATAAAATAGGTTTGTAGTTTATTGAACATGCTTTTACTGCCACAATAACACAGAAGTTTAAATCACATTCAACATCTTATAAGATCCTTTATATTTATACAGTAATTTCTAAAAAGATACATTTTCAGGGAATGAAGCAAGCTTTTCAAACCAAGATGACTTGCACCTTTTTTGAAGAAATTTAGAACTGCCCCACTATATTTATAGGCACATTTCATATCTATGTTGAGAAATAAGAAATCCTTTTAACAGTACCACAGCTTCCACTGTTGAATCGGGTTCTACAGGCAATGAACAAGCTAATCCTGGACAGTGCTGTGCATTAGGTGGTTTATATTCTTTATTTTCCTCTGCTCTTCCCACTCCATGTCTTCAGGAACCTTTACTTTTTGTAACATGAGACCTGTCCTTCTTGCAATTGGATGTTTACCTACGACTGGCCATTTAAATGAGGCCACAGTTGTAAATAATGTCGAGTATTTTTCTTTGTCAAGTTCTCAGAAATGTGGCCTTGTCACTCTAGCACATCTGTGTAACAAAGCTTTTATTTACAGGTGCTCCCACAAAAATATTTACATAACATATACCAGATTACTATATTTGAATATTATTAAACCTCCCACATTGAGGGTTACCTCTCACTAACTCCTTTCTTTCCTCGGGCAGCTCTCTATATATCTTTGTCTCTGCCCTATTAGGGCAAACTATTTCAAGTTACTCAATTATCCTAATTTATTAAGAAGACAAAGCAAACTCCCCATCAGCACTTTATAATAACTAATGCAGTTTTGTTCATCATTTTTCATAAGTATCGGGGTACTTAAATAACTACATGCTACAATTTTACAATTCATTTTGTAAATTCAATTTCTGTTACCTATACAACTAACAGTTTATCCCATTTATGGGTGCTCAAGCAAGTGCCAATTCCATACAGGCATGTAAGAAAGCCTGCCTCATCTCTAGGCCCAGCTTTCACTCCCAGAGTGCCCAGAATGCAGTAGTGGATAAGGCAAAATAACACAAACATCCCAGAAGTGCGAGTGCGTTCACTGCAAATACTGTAGTAAATACAAATTGAATATTAGTTGTACTCAAATTCAGGAAATATACAATAAATGACCAGAATTGAAAGGAAAAGCAAAGTTCATTTATTAAAAGCAAATCCATTAATGTTACCCATGTGTACCTGTTAAAATACAATCTGTTAGCCTCTTTAGGAAATCTCTGTTAATTTAGGGATAGTTAGTGATAGAATTCTCTGTCACACTCACTTTTATTAACATATTTAAAACTTTGTAATTTATGAAGGAGTACAGAAATATTAACAATATTTAAATTACTTTTCATTAAATTAGTTTGTATACCTATTCTAATTGTGACAAAATTAGCACTTTTTATGTTTTAAACACATTAGAATTATTATTATTAAAGAATTATTTAATTATTAAAGAATTATTATTATTGTAGTAACATAGTTTATCCTTCAGACAGGCCAGGCCTTCCAGCCATCCTTGAAACTCCATAAAGGCTTGAGAAGAAAACAGAAGTACCTGGAGACAAACGCATGCTAACATGGCTAGAACACACAAAGTCAACACCGTCTGTGCTCAAGGCTAGTATTCAAACCCAGGATTCTGAACATGTAAGGCAGCAGCACTAAAGACTGTGTTTCTGTGTTGTCCATGCTGATAATTCACTACCTTACCCCTAACCATAGTTCTTAGCAAAATATAGGGGACATATATTTAAAAATTCACAGAATTCAGGTCATGTAAAGTCCCCCTATTAATTTGATACAGCAACATTGAGGACTCCTCAGTGTAATGGTGAAAGGTACAAATTGTGTGCACTTTCATACATCTGTTTTATGCATACTACTGTATCATTTGAAAGCAGAGCTCTACTAAGAATTCTCAGCCTCTATGTGCCCTTTGAGTCAACTTGCTCATCTCTGGAGAATTGTATTAACTACTAATATGAAACTGAAATATTGTTGTCACTAATGTAAAGAAAATGCTTCTCCCTGTTACGTGTGGAGATTTCAGAGGTAATTTGGTGTCAGGGTATCCACTGGAGTCAGTTTTCTCTAAGGTGGAGAACAGGCCAGTTTTAATTAGTGACTATTTGCTAGTTCTCATCTATTTGTTAGTGATTTCTATGTCAAAAATAATTTATTATGAAGCCAATGTGCTATCATATTAGCTGGAACAAAACAAAAAAACAGTGACAGTGTTTTTTTGATTAATTTCTTCTCTGCTAACTCCTGAATGTATTTAAAGTTGATTCACAAACTCTTCTCTCTCGTGAAGACACAATTGATGCAATCTCTTTCTTATTTCCTTCAATCTGTCTCTGAGGCATTTGCTGGTTTATTTAAATGGAAGCATTTTATTCTTTTGTACTTGCACATATTTCTGTTTTCATATCATCTCTCACATAAAATATCTTGTAACGGCTGGTGTGTTGAATTATGGGATGTAAAAGATGAATTTATTGGAAACATTTGATCTAAGCAGAATCACAGGAGCCCTTGGCTGAATCTTTACAATTTAAGTGCTAATGAAGTGCAGGTGAGATATTGCAAAGACGGGGGGGTGTTGGGGGAGGGGGTGCAGTTCGTAGAGATGATGGGAATGCTGAGATGGCACAACGGTGGCATTTATTGAGTCACTTGCCAGAAGCCTGATATTTCCTCTAATTCTTTTGAGAGCCTTTCACCTTTTCAGTGCTCAGCCACATTGTCAGAGTATCATGTGCAGTCTTCTTGAACGCTTGCGAACCCATAATGCATTTCTTTAAATTTTATATTTTATTTTCTATGTTTAAATTTTGTGATACTGATCGTGTGCCTTGAAAACTTGCCAATTCCACCCTGTAGCAGAGCATAAGCTGACCTCTTTTCTTCTGTTCCCCAAATTCATTCTTCATTTCATTATGAGAATTGCTTAAGTCAATCAGCACAAGAGGACCTACACACTGAACCAAGTGCCTGTTAATTATCTGAACCTGTATTATCAGTAAAGGCAATGAGAATTAGTAGCCAGTCAGTCTCCACTGCAACAGCTGTAATGGTAGGTGCTTTGCCTCAGGGAGATAGGGAGAGGTTTTATGAAAAGGACCAGAAGATATCGAGTTGGGCTTGAATACTAAAAAGTCAAACAGATCTTTTTCCAATCCTAATTACTAAATATAAATCAGAGGATAAAAAAGCAAATAGTGGAACAAAAGTAATAATGGCATGAAAACGGTTTTGCTTATGCAATCTCAAATAAACTAAGTTCATATGTGATGATTTAAATGACATTGCACATTATGTCACACTCTCTCAGAGGTTCACGAGACAGTACCATAAAATGGTGGCGCCCAAGTGAAACAAAACAGCACTGCAATATAACGAAAACAAAAGAGTAATCTTTTAATCTAAGTGATATAAAAACAAAATGACATCAGAATATGATTTGTACAGATTAAAAAACCCTGAAAGGGATATAAATGACATCTCTTAAGTCTCAAATAATGGAGTTAAAAATGAACAAAATCATAACAAGCTGTAAATGAGAGGCCGGTACATCACACACAATACAAGCCCTGAATGAGACGTGTTTCTGTGTAAACTTGTTTTGGGTATGCCTGCTCTATTTACCAAGATTTGCTGTACCATTTGAACCCAGCACAGTTACCATAGAAACATTTGGATCATGACAAGTTATATTTTATGTTTTGTTACCCATTATAACATTTTATATATAAGAAGTTCTAATTAGATATAGATGTGTGCCAATGACTTTTAATTAGTTTAGAACTACGTTCTGTTGTTTATATAGTTAAGGAAGTAGTAGGGGCAGCGGTACTGAGTACAGTTTGGATGTGTGTGCTGATTGACTTGTTTGTGGTGTACAATAAACGGTTGATAACTTTCAATAACTATGACCATTCATCATTCAACATAATTGAATATACATTGACGGCATGGCACAAGGATTTTGCAGGCCTGAAAGCTGGTGTTTGATGACAATGTTGTGGAGAAGTGGTGTGAGTTTAAAGAAGAATATATTTTCACAGTACATCTTGCTTTGTTCATAGCTGCACATCAAGACAAAGACACACATTCAAGCATGTATACTTCTCAGTCTGACAGGTTATACTGAACTGTTGATGTCCTGCTTAATTCTTGAATGTTGTTAAAGAAAATATTAAAGCAAAATTGTCCATGTATTTTGAAATAAAGAACAAAGCTGAAGAGGGAGGATGTAGAACAAAGACTATGTTCTGTTGTTTATGTACTTTGACAGCCACTGTAGTTAGTTAAGCAAGTAGGAGGGGTGGTGGTATTAAGTAAAGTTTGGATGTGCATGTAGATTGATTTATTTGTGATGTACAATAAACTGTGATAACTTTCAATAACTGTGACCACTTGTCATTCAACAATCTCCCCATTACTTTCATCTGTGCCCCTTTCCAACACTTGTCTCTGTCACAGTTTTGATGCCCAATAAATTAAGCCCACAAGCTAACCCTAGCTAAAATAAGCAAAAAACAAACATCTCTGGAGCTTGCCACAACAGCACCAAAAACTCTGCTTCCATTTCTAACATCCTATCTTTGTGAAGCAGGATTTTCTGCAGTGACAGCAACCGATTTGAAATTACGGAGTAGACTGGACATAAGGAACACATTTCGGGTGTTATTGTCTTCCATCACCCCTAGATGGTTCCATCTCATTGCAGGGAAACAAGCTTTGAGCTCTCACTGATTCTGTGTTATGGTGAGCTGTACTTATTATGTGGTTTATCATGCACATGCGATGGCCGTCCATGGAAAATTGTCTTACATGAAACCTGTCTGTGGTGCTAAAAGGTTGGAGACTGCTGCATTACTGGGTAAAATAATTCTGCCATCTACCTTTATTCATACTTATACTGGGCCAATCAACCTAGTGGCATGTCTTTAAACTGTGAATGGAAAATCAAGTCATATATACGAGGGTTCATTGAAAAGTAATGAAGCTCATATATTTATTCAGAATCTGATGACTCCACAGACGTAGAACATTTTTGGTTTTCATTCACAGTTTGCATAAAGTGATCCTTTAGTCCATTAGCCTTGGCAATGTTGACATTCATAACTGCGGTTGATGGCCTCCCTGAACAAGTTTCATCATTTACTCAAGTGTTGCTGAGTTTCATCATTTACTTAAGTGTTGCTGACCTTAAAGTGCTTCCATCACTGAAATAATTGTTTAATCACCGTATGCTTGCAGTAACATTTCTAGAATTTCATTACCACTTAATGCAAAGTTCAATCACACACCTCTGCCTTACTCTCACAGGAACATCTTCTTCATCCACTATGATGGCATGTATGAGGTGCTTCCACTTGCTGGGGCAGAATGCTGAAGAATCAGGTGGTTCAGCTGTATGTTCACACATGTCGATGTATGGCGTTCATAAACACCTGCATGGCATTCCTATGTCTACCTCCCTGACAGAGCAACAGGGAACAGTTCTCATCACTTTTCAATCAGTCCTCGTACATTTATTAAATTAACCTGGTTTTTAAATTACATTTTTCTTTAATTAAGCAATTCATATTTTCTAATAAAGACCACAGTTTTTGACTCAACAGAACACCGTTTTCATATTTGGCCTGGGAAGTTGAGCCAATTTGATCTAACAAGGCATAAAAGCTATAAAAAACGAATTCTCAGAGGGATACCATTCTACAGCAGCATGTACACCCACAACGTAGCAATTTAGTTGTGTCAAGAAACCCTCCATCACAATTCTGGGCTGAAAGATAAAAACACAGTCCCAGGCGAAGCCCACATGAACAAAGTAAATCTGCAAAAATACATTTTATATATAAGTGATGCAAGATGGCAGCACAGCCATTTGAAATTATCTAATTTGTAGGTCACTCATTTTTTTTAATTTAAATAAATGGGATTTATATTTTTGTAAATTTTCTTTGTCAAGTGCAGGTTTGACACATCAGATCATTTGCAGCTTTTGCGGATCACTAGGATCAACTCAGTTCATCTATTCCTGATCTGATCATTGGCCTCAACAGAGTGTGACAGAAGATCAAATCAGCTAACATGCTATTTTTTGCTAGGGTTTAAGCTAAAAAAAACACCATGCCATAAGGGAGACATTTCAAACGTCTAACTTCTATTAGTCAAGGGAAAAATGACAAGGAGTTGAATGTGGATCTTAACATGAACTTGCAGGACCTTTCGAGTGTTCCTGGTCGGCATTTCCATTCTCTTAGCAGCACCAGTCTTTGCTTTTATGTGGAGTGCTTCAGAAGTGCGGCTTAAAGATGATGTTACAAATAGCCACTCTCCATCAAGCAAGTAGCTACACTTCTTTCAGTGCCCCGGGTGGCACTAAAACACTTCTCTTTTGAAGTCAGTGCCAGACAAGACTGAAAATAATGTTAAGACCGATGAAACTTAAAAGAACCTGCATGTTCTTTCAGAAACGAAAAAAAAGTAAAGCCAGAAATGCCGGAAGCATAAATCTGGAAGAGGAAAGTGCCACCTGTTCTTTCTGAGTCTTGTTTTCTAGAAGTAGAAGAGTAGGGAATGTGCCAACTGTGCCATGGGGTGCACCTGGTTGTGGTGCTCCAAGACTTAATCTACAGTATATGTTCTTTTTTCCCTTCTTATAGATGCATAATGGTCAGTATATTTTCATTACAACAGCAGGAATCTGGATTCAAATTTCACCCTTACCACTGACTGTGTATGATTTCTCTGGGTACTCTAACATCCTACCATGTATCAAAGAATGTTTGTGTTTTAGGTTAATGGACATCTGGCTCGGTAGAAGTGTTTTGGGGTTGTATTCAGCAGGGGGCACTCTTTCTCCCCTGGGAGGTGTCCTTCCTTGAGGCAGAACGGACTAGAGCTAATACCCATCCCTTTTGTAACTATGGCGGAAATAATCAGATGAGGGAAATACAGTACAAAAAGAGATATATACATTTCACTTGCTTTAAAATGTAACTTCCATTTCCACAAAAATGCAATGTATAACCAATTATAAATACCTATCCAGACTAGAGAGAAGCCATGGAACAGTACTGTCATCACAGCCAGTTCTTCAGGTGATGAAATACTGAGACTATACACCCATCTAGCAGGAATGTTCAGCAGCATGGAGATGGCATCTGACTTTGTACTGGACCCTCATCATTATAAACACTCACATATTTACTGTACATATGCATAGAATTCTTGTCAGATATGGGCAACTGCTACAAGGCTGTCTAAGTTATTTGTGGACATGCCCAAAACTCCTGTTCTCATCATTTATTTCCTCAATAGATTGTGGTCACGTTTAAAATAGATAGATAGATAGATAGATACTTTATTAGCCATCCTGTGTGTCTTTCTCATGCCTCTGTCCATCTTCTCTGGCGGTTTCCCTCTGTCAACTGAATCGCATGGCTTTAATATAAACTTCGAGGTAATGGGTCAGGTCTGCTTTAATCAATAAAAATCTCTGCCCATGGAATCCACATACAAAGAAAACTTAAATTAGCAAACAGGGGCTCTTGGCCATGCACCAAATAGGGCACTATCCTGCCGTTCCATTTCCAATTGTTTGTTGCCTATCTTCTTGTCATGAATCTGTCTCCCAAAAAACCCCAATAGGCCAGCTGGCATCACACATGGCTTACCTAAATTTTTTTTGGGTTCTGCTCTCTCTGGTTTCTGCTCATATGAGTAAAATCATATAAAATGAAATAAACTGTATAGCAAACATTGGCTACACAAGTATGTGTTTGCTCAGTGCTATACTGGTCCCTCTTCCAAAGATGGTTCTTGCCTTGTGCCCAGACCAAATAGGAAAAAAAAACAAACAAAAAAACCCCATCATCCTCCATTTATAAAGAGAGTGAATGAACGAGCAATTTTATGTACATGGGTGTGCCTCAAGAGGAACAGGAGTTACATCCAGGACTGGTGCCTGCCATGTGTCCCATGCTGCTGATATAGGCTTTATTGTTAGGCAACAACCTCTGTGCTCCAAACATCTGGAGTATCAGAGACCCCCAGGGAAGGAAAATAAATGTGCTCAAAGAATTTTGGATTTGCCCACCAGTCCAGTATGTTGTGTCCCTCTTCACAGTGGATGTCACACTCTATTAAATATTACAAATTGATGTAAACAATCAGTGTAGACAAGTGGTCTTGTACTGAAAAATTAATTAGCCAGAAAGATGTGGACAAGGCGGCAAACTTGCATTTACATGCCATTTCCTTTAAGAAATGTTCAAAGCCATTTAAATTGCTGTCATAACTTTAAGCACACATGAATCTTTTCATTTATTTATCTATTTTTGTTTAGTTTTTACATTTTTTTAAATTAATTATTTAACTTTAGTTCACATCAAAGGCAAAAGATAAATTAGAAAGCCAGTAGGGCTATTTTTGTTTAATTGTTATGAGAAAATTGAACAGATTCTTTTCATATTTTCTTAGTTGGCAATTGACTGTCCTTGAAAAAATAAGGATAAAAATAACAGCATTGGGAATGCAATATGTTATTAAACGGGCTGGTCTCTAGGGTATGGATGGCATAATGTGCACTGGACAGATTTACTACATCACAGCTCTCTTAAACCAGGATTCAAACATCCATTGGAAGCATCCTCTATGGAAACGCTTTCATGTTGTCTTATATTGAGGCTCTTATTCTTCTAAAGACATCTTCCTGTATTTTGTGGTTGCCAACTTCTAATTGTACTATTTTATGAATGCACTATAATGGCAGGTGTATTATCATTGTATTTCCCTCTACTTACCCTTTACCTGTTTTCTTCAAGGGTAAGTGTACTCATCAAGTTCATTACTGGGTTGGTCTACTATTGCACTTTAAGATTAACACACACATACACAGCTATATGCATACACACAGAAACACAACAGTGCCCCATGAATGACAAACAGCTGGTTAACCTCTAGCACTCTAAACCACACAAGTGCCTTAGGAATAACACAGCCTGTCATTCTCTCAGCACTTCAAGAGACTTACTTATTATCAGCACGAACAACATATGGTGTTTTAAAGATCTCTCAGACCTAAATATTACTTTTGGTCTACAAGGATAAATTTAAACATACAAAGGCTCAGCACTCTTGACTATAGGCCATTTATCAGCCAAGAATGCCTTACTTTATGTACTGTTCCCTACTATTGGGTGGAGCTCTCACCCACAGCCTAAATAAACCTCGCAGCACAGAGGTAATGGCAAACCTCTGGCTGCACCAGGTGCTCAAAGAAATCTACCTTATTACTTCAATTACACTGGACATTAAGACAAAGCATAGAAAGCTAAATGCAGCATGGTATTAATTACAGGAATAATAAAGAATAAAAAAAAATGAAAATAAAATAGAACTGATAGTAAAGTCTGGATATATACAGTCTTTAAAAAAATGCTTACGAAAAAGTTACAGATGAAAAGGATGAATGTTGCAGGTGGCTTGTGATCTAGCACTCGTAGTTATTCATTAGATGCTTTTCTGATGACCAGATGGAAACAGCTTCATGTTGACATTGCTCTGTTCGCTTCTGATGTCCTCGTCCCTTCTTCTTCCTCCCTCCTTCCTTACTATATCGCTCCTCAGACGAGGAATATTTATTCTAAAATTCTACCGGAGGGGTTTGCAAAATGTGATTGTTAGATATTCTGATTTTCTGACTGTCAATATGATAAATGAATTCACTGTTTGTTTTCCCAAACAATAAAACTTTTTTATGTTCTCTGAGGTATCGGCAGGTCTTCCCTTCCCAGGCTGTAAAATAATTAGATGTTCATCCTTTCTCAGGTTATAAAGTGTCAGGGATGCCAGGGGCGACGACCCGGCCAGGATGCCCTGAAGGACCGGAAGAGGGTCTACACCCGCCCTGGATCATGTGGGGGCCGCCACCTTGGTTGCTTTGGGGGCCACGGGTAGAGGGCTTGGAAGCCCAACCCTGTAGGGGCCCGTGGTCGCCGCCAGGGGGCGCCCCGATGC
This sequence comes from Polypterus senegalus, assembly GCF_016835505.1. Taxonomy (NCBI): domain Eukaryota; kingdom Metazoa; phylum Chordata; class Cladistia; order Polypteriformes; family Polypteridae; genus Polypterus; species Polypterus senegalus. Next base: position 37,202,090 of record NC_053164.1, read on the forward strand.
CTTTGGAGCCCTGGACCTCAGCACTTCCGCCACACCAGGAAGTGCTGGGGGGAAGAGAAGAAGGGACACCCAGAGAGCTTCCGGGAGTACAGCCGGCACTGCCGCCACACAGGTGCGTGTCAGTGGGTGATTGCCGGAATTCACCTGGAGCACATCCGGGTGCTAATAAAAGGGGCCGCCTCCCTTCATTCGAGGCTGGAGTCGGGTGGAGGCAGGATAAGGCAAGAGGAGAGAGTAGAGGCGGCCCAAAGAAAGGTGTTGTGTGGCCAGGACTTTGGGGGGTTTGTGTGTACATAAGACTTGTAAATATTGTAAATAAACGTGTGGTGGTGGAAAAAGAACATGTCTGCCTGTCTGTATCCGGGCCACGTTCAGAAAAGTAATTGATAGCCTGAGCCACCAGCATGTCTTCCTTTCTTTGTTGGAACAGCTGTTTGAAAAGTGAGGTATAACTGGGAAGAAGACATGCTTTGATTTGTCCTGAATGTAGTTCATCTGTTGTCTTGTCTTGAATTAAATATAATGGAAATATAAACCAAAATGCACAGGCTTTGTACCCCACAACAGCAGTGATACATGGGCTGGAGTTCCTATTCCTTACCTGGATAGGAGGTCATAGTAATGAATGGGCCAGAAAAGATGCAGGATATTCTTTGCCTTAACCAGCAGTTTGGCAGGTGATGCCATTGTGGATATTTGAAGCAAGGCCAATATAATGGAGAGTCTTGGTGAGATATGCTAGATGGCAGCACCCTTGGGTTAGGATTCCCGCATTGACTCTTGCAGGGCATGCTGGGACCTGTAGTCCAATGGGGCAACCATGTTGGATTCTGTGGGGGCTGGCAAGGGGTGTTGCAAAGATCTGTGATCCCTAAAACAACAGCAATTTATTTTTTGGTATATCACACAAGGAATGCCTTAATAGTATTTAACAGTCTCTGTTTTCTGACAGCCCCCCAGCCATGACTCTCTAAGAAGACAAGAAAAAGACCTTGTAGGAAAAAAAAAATTGAACAAGGGCAGTTCCAAGAGAGGCTCCCTTCTATGTTGGTCATGTATGAAATGGGTGTTGAAAACTGGAGTAAATGGAATACACAAGACAGGACACAAGTAATCCTCTTCACAGAGCTAGATGGCCAATCTATCATTGCCACCTTAGGAATACAATACAACAGTACAAACTATTTTGTTCTTGCACAGTTCTCCTCACCAAGTGCAGGCACAGAGCACCACAAAAACTCTCAAGGCAAATAGATAACACTCACTAAATACAGATCTATTACCCCTTAGGGCTCATTTATACTTCACGCTCAGATCGCGTACGTGCGCGCATCATGGCTGCCACACGTTCCCAGTGTTCATTTGATGTTTCCTCTGATCAGGACCTCAGAAATTAACACGACGCGTGCGTGAGTTGCAGTACCAGCAAAAAGTTGGGGGGGCGGAGTGTGCCAAAAGTTGGAATGTGACGTCAGAGTCTCTGTTTACTATCTACATGGGACAGAAAACCGCTTTGCAGATCCAATGATTGCACATCGGTGTGTGCACTTCGATGTTTGATGAATGGTTCGATGTGGTGAAGCAAAATGCCGACACACAGATGTATTTGTGGTGCTTTTATATTCAAGCGTCACATATTCCTGATTGTAATGACACGATACATTTTAAAAGTCTCACATACCGTCTTCTATGCTGTCTTTTTTTCTAGGGCTTCCTCCAGTCCTGACAGCAGCAGATCACCAGCATTAGACCGCCACACTGAGCACATTAAATGTATGATATTCCAACTCTCTGCACATTTAGAATCCTTACATTTATACTTGATATCACTTTCATGATGAAATGCATTATAAAGTATGTATGTTACATTTTACAGATAAATCGGTAATTTCGTTTATAAAACGAATACTGTTAATAATTACACACATGGGGGTGACACGATGGTGGAGTGTCACGTCGCTGATATTCCAAGCCTGGAGTTTACATGTTTTCCTGCTGGATTTCCTCAGTGTGCTCCGGGTTCCTTCCAAAGATATGCAGATTTGGTTACACTAAAATGACGCTAGTGTATGTGAGTGCTTGTATTCACCTTGCGATGAGCTGATGCCTCATCCAGGGATTGTTTCTGCCTCGTGCCCAATGCTAGCTGAAATGGACAAATCCCTGGACTGATGGATTTAATCATTAAACATCCATTCATAACACAGCAAAGCCGAACCTGTTCTCACTATGATAATATCTTGCACTGCCACCTGGTAGATTCTTCCAGATTTATGTAAAGTATGCGTGCAAGTATAAACAGTACAATGCTTGCGTAGCAGGAGCGTCCACTGCAGCATGCGTCACATCGCGTGAAGTATAACCCCAGCCTTAAGGGTACAGATTTGTTCAAATACATCAAAAACAAAGTAGAAAGCAATTTATATAAATGAAAAAAAACTACTTTGTGGGATAGGCAATGCCTGAGTCTTCCATTATAGGAAGCTCTCCTGGAAAAATAGAAGAACAGGCAACAGAGTGAAAAATACTTGTGCTTGTGTCACTTCAAGACTTTTGTAAGGTAATTATGATAATAAAACCTTATATTTGAACTCGAGACTTGTGTTCGTGCAGCTGTGACTGTGGTTTGGGGTGTTGCAACACTCCCTAATGGTCACAGTGCCTCTGCCTGGTATTCTGTACACTGCTTGCTCTTACCTGGCATCTTATGACCGTGGACATTACAAATGTAGACAAATGTTTATCCTACCATGCTTCTGAATGAAGAATATATATATATATATATATATATATATATATATATATATATATATATATATATATATATATATATATATATATATGAGGTTTGTAAGTTGCTTTGGGGAAAAACAAGAAGTAAATACATATACAACAACAACAGGAACAAAATGTATTTCTATAGCACATTTTCACTCAAAGCACTTCACCAGAGGTTAAAGATAAGTGGTGCATGCATAAGCATTGCTACAAATATGCCTGGGTTTGAGATTTATTCTGGAGACTTCTAAGTAAAATCAGATGGGTGGCAAAGTGGTTGGTGATGTTCCGGTGTGATCACTGCTTGTGTAAGGTTTACACATTTTCCACATGCTCGATTCAATTCAATTCAGTTTATTTTTGAATAGAGCTATTCACTGAGTGAACACTCAGAGTACTGTGGCAAATTCTCAGGCAAAATGCAAATGCAAACTTTACAACTTACAAAGTGAATACACATAAAGATGCCAACATATCTGTTTAGGTTATCTTTGGGTGCTTCAGTTTTCGTCCCACATTCTGATGATATGAGTCAATCCACAATAAGTGGGGGTGTGACGCCTTGTAAAGGGTTAGTTGCAGTCGTGCAATCGCTGTTGCTGGAAGAGGTTCTCAGCCTTGTGATCATGAACTAAATTAAGCAGGTTATGTGGTGGGTAGATACTGTAGGTGGATGGATGTTTAAATTAAGATATGCACACTGGAGCAGGTTGTACAACATATAAAATATAGTGAGGACAGGCTCTGCTCCTACATCCTTATTTAGGAGTAAGCAGGGGCCTCATGCATAATGCCGCGCGTAGAATTTGCACTATAACATGACGTAAGCATAAAAGCCGAAATGTGCTTACGCACAGAAAAATCCAGATGTAGGAATCTGTGAATACTCCAACTTCCACGTTCTTCCGCTCCATAAATCCCGAAAAGTAACGTTTGTGCACGCGCCTTCTGTCCCGCCCCAACTCCTCCCAGAATTACGCGTCTTTGAATATGCAAATCAATATAAATCGCCCTTAAGCTCAACGTTCTGTGAAAAGTCAATGCGAAAAGCACGGGGGAAAATATAAGAATTTCAGCAAATACCAAGTGGAGGCAAAGGAAAAACATACTATTTGTTGATTTAAACAGTGGTATAATTAACAAAAGGAAGTTGATCGAGTGACGTAGCGTGTCGGAGAAACTCGAAAGCTCAAGTTCACAAAGTCGTACAGTGCCAAAATAAAAAAGAAGTCACATATCAAAGTTGTTGTGAAAAGGCGAGTTGTAGCCCACCGTCTGAGCTTATTAGGGTACAGACAAAAAAAATAGGCACACAGTGGGAAAAAAGCACAAAATTTCAACTTTAATCTCGAAATTTCCACTTTAATCAGGTAGTTTATTTTGTCATTAAAGCAGAACATCATAAACTTCATCTTAAAATCATTTAATTTACTAGTTTCTCAAATCCCATCTTACTTAAAGTAGCAAGTTAAATGCTTTGTTTTTTATTTGATCTTCAATGTGCCTTATGTGTGTGAATCATTACGTGCTTCTGTTCTTTCTCTTTCTCCGACAGGGCACAGAATCCATTACATTCATGATATTACAGCTCTCTGAATAATTAAAATACTGAGATGTATACATGATATCATTTTCATGATGATTGGAATGAAAGCATGGTATGAAGAAAACGATGGCGCAGTGATTGTTCATGTCTCACACAACATGCTGCTGCACCATGCACGACCTTCGATGAAATAATTTATTGTAGCAGTACTGTCTCTTTCAAACATACTATCCTCCAATTCCTGTCCGTACTTTTCTTTCCCCAAGTACCCAATCGCCACACAATCAGCTCTGTAATAGACATTAAGCCATCTGTAAGCTTACAATGATGATCCTTCAAAACTTTTAAGGAACATTGAAATATATTCATAGTACGTGTTTAATTATTCTATCCGTCTATCCTTCCAGTGTCACGCCAGCCTCAGTAAATATACAGCACAAAGCAGGAACAATACGTGAACTTGCTAGCGTTGCGGCACTGTGTCCTCACATGTTTAATTATTAACAATACAGATTATTTAAGCGAAGTTAAAGTTTTATCTATATAATATAATCAACATATTTTGCTGCATTTCACCTTAAAAATAATATCGTCATCATATGTATATACGCGCTTTATAAAGTGGCGCAGGTTGTGCAATATTATAACTGTAGTGCAAGTTTACAGTGAAGTAATTGTACTTATAAGTACAAACAGTTCTACAAGGAGCAATTGATTGAGTGCGTTTAAAGTTCTTGGGATGAAACTGTTTCTGAACCACGAGGTCCGTACAGGAAAGGCTTTGAAGTGTTTTGCCGTGGCTGAGGCAGCGTGTGCTTGATGCTGTATACCGATAATTCTCTTTCTGATCAGCTGCTGCTGTGATTCCCCACTCAGATACAGTGATATAAATACTCCGAGTGGTGCAGTGAGAGTAATATGGAAAAAGATGATCCACTGTGGCAACCCTTAAAGGGAGCAGCTGAAAGAATGAAAAAGAAGAAGAAGGTGCAGTGAGAGTAACAATGCTAAAGCAGTTATGGTATTTGGAAAACTATGGCTATTCCCTGGGCCATTATATTGTTACAGGTTAATTACAATCAGATGCATTACACTAATAAACAATATGCGGTTAGTTTCAGTGTATTTATAAAGCTGCGTCAGGAATGTGGTTCTAAGAAATAAAGGGTAACCACACAGGAACAGTAGCACTGCTTTGACACTGGGTGCCGCCAGTCTGCAAAACCAAGCGGAGAACTTACGTATGACAGAGTATGAGGTACCATGGAAAAGTGTGTGGCTTTACGCCAAATGTAGGTTTTATACATCGCGATTTGAACGTGGAAACATTCTTACGCAACATTTCTGTGCATACGAACCGTTTATACATGAGGCCCCAGATCTGCAAATTGAATGTGTGAACAAATGAAGAATTGAGCATGGGTATGTAGATATTGAAGTCGACAGTTAACTATATTGCCATTCTGTGTTGGTTTCTATCTTGTGGGCAATGCCACCAGATTTAACTCCCTGTGACTCTGGAATAGCAATAAGAAAAGGGATGATTCCACACATAAGCAAAAATTAAGACAACAATAATGTGTCTAGTGCATGACTTTCTATACATAATTATGCAATATTAAAATGTTGACCCATTCACAGTACATTTCCTATAAATATTGTGACCAGGAAGGTGAACTGCTTGCTGGGTTCTCCCGAAGAGAACATGCAGCACTGCACACGGCTCCTTGATGCTAGGCAAAATGCTGATGTAGCAGCTGTTGGAAACAACATCTGCAAAAAGAAACACACTTAAAAGTACAATGCATGTTGGATCAGCTCTGTGTAAATCTCCTGATGCCTCCTGGGTCTCACGATAAAGAAAACTTTTAAAAGAGAGCACAGCTGCACTGCATCTGGGACCTTCTTCCTGAACTTCTCCACAGGTCTCTTAAGTCCTTACTGGTGAATCACTACTAAAAATCCCAGAGTCCTCCTTGGATAAAGACATACAAGACTATTGAAGCCTGAGTGTCTGAGAGAGGGCGCTAATGCTTCTGAGGAGTTGCAAATGTGTTTGCTGTGACAACTGAACTGGACGTTTCTCTTTTGTTTTCCTACCTCTGCACTGAATGTTAAGCAAGTAGGTATTGTAAGCAAGGAAGGGATGTGCAGGCTCATGTAAAAAACTTGTTTGTACTTGGAAACACGGGAGACATTTCTTAACTCAGAAGCTGGAATTTACTGTATAAGATAAAAACTTGGTATAAAAATTCCAGAAGTGAGCAGAAAATCTCATTTCATTGCAAATTTCAATGACTTGTCAGTCACATTACAATGCTCTTGAACTAATTATATCACAATTAACTGATATGTTCTCTCAGTAGAGCTGTCTTTAGTGTTGGTAATAACGCCTAATGCATACACTTTATGTTAATTGCCTTAATGTGTAGCCTAGCTATTTCGTCTATAAAAAGGGTGTGCTGTGCTTTTTGCGTGACATTACTGGCAATGGCAGCCTTAGCTCTTTTTGAGGATATTGCCAATGACATTATGTTTTTTGGCTCATGATGATGACTGGCTTAAAAACTGATTCAGACTCTTGGAGCTGTGTACTGAATTAGAGCCTACATTACAGAGACCATTATGTAGAATTCACACGATACCTGTTGTATTATAGGTTTTTAACAAATGTAGGGAATTTGGCGATGGCATGGACTTGCTGAATAGTTAGAAATATCGCAGTCATCCCTGCCATCTGTACGGGATGGTGTAGCGGTGCCACATAGTTAGTGTTTAAATGTCAGTTCTGTGTGTCTCGTTTCATTGTCCCATTGACTGTGTGTATGTGTATCAGTTAATGTTGTCCCCGTAAAGGAGGACGGATGATGGGAGGAGTTCACAACCACTAATCTGGAAAGCACCTGTGTGTCAAATCAATCAATTACTGCCGTCACTGACTATTTAAGGAGAAAAGAAGGAGACGAAGGGAGAACTAGCACGAGAGAGAGAGAGAGAGAAAGAGGAGAACCAATTTCGCATTCACAACTACAACTTGCTTGCCGATTAATTTCATTGCGCTTTGATCCAGTTTGTTTTTCATTCATCCGGACTGCCTTTCAACCTGCTTGCTGCTGAAGACCCCGGGGTCGAATCATCATTCGCCACACGCCGAGGAATCACGGTGAGGTTGTTCCAAACGCCGGGAAATACAAACACTACAATTGCCGCTAATCAGTATCGGTATTCAGGACATTTATTTACGTTCGGACTCAAGTTCACGATCATTCTGTTTGCTAGTCATTTATCGTTTGTGTGGTGTGTGTTATATGTTACGTGGACAAGGGAGGGGATTTGTATATATATTTTCAGTTTTGCTTTGGGATTGTTGGGGTGGAGGAATATTTGGGTGTGCATTTGTCTTGTGGCGTGTCTTGTCTCATTTAATACATTTATTCCTGTTTAATTTTACATTCTGCCTACTGTGTCTTTGCATTTCAAACCGTCGATTGTGGGGAAAGTTTATCTGTGTAGGAGTACGGCTTGACAGGAAAGGTTTCTCAGTAAATTATCCAGGCCACAGGTCTTGGAGGTGTAGCTGCCGGCTGGGAATAAGGGGTCGGCCGTTACAATGGTATACTTAAGATGCCAGCCAGATAATGCAATATCCTTATTGTCAGAGATATCAAAAGTCAATTTGCAGTGATTGCTGATTTTCCAAATGTCATTGGTGTAAATGACTATCCCAATAATGGCACCATCACAGATTTAATTTGTCTTTGTAAACGAAAACAAAATCACTTTTTCATTAAATTAACGTACAACTGATTTTTGATGCTCAAATGTGTCTAACCAACATTGGTGCACGGTGGCCCAGCTCAACCCACAATTCCTTTCATTTATCAAAAAGAAGTGTAACTGCTGGCTCCTTGGTAAGTAAGCCTAATCGATAGGACTGTGTGAAGAAATTTAGTACATTACAAAAAGCTTTAATAATTTTTCTTTCTGGGGATAATGGGTAGAATAGAAGAGAGGAGATACAATGAAAGGCAGATCAATGATAGAACAGACCAATTGTTCATTAAAACGTAGATGGCAGTGTTTATACTCCTCAGGCAGCACACTGCTGTACAGTGAAGAAACATGGACGGCCTCCGGACATCAACGCAATGGTAAGTCAAAGACGTTTGGATAATGTGAGTTGAATAAGAAGAGACTTGTAAGTATTGCAACTTTGACATTTACTTGGCAAAATTATTTTATTTTTTTCCAAGTTCAATAGAAATGTTCTTAATATCTCTCAGCTGCACCCACTCTTGTTTATTTTTCTTTTATTTGTGACTCCTGCAGAGAGTTTAGGAAAAGAAATGTCGATTCTCCATTTCAGTCAGTAATACCTCAATTTACATAAGTTTCATTTTTTGCCTTGTTTTTCCATGTCTTGTGTTTGCTGAAGAAAACAGGCACATTTACTTGTTAGATATTTGTGAATATTCAAAAAAAGGCGTTTTTACACTACGGACAGAAAGTGACTAACAACCACTTGCCTGCACTTCATTTTAAATAGATTTAAAATTTATAAAGGAACTTGATGCGGTATCTGTCATACGTGCGGTTTTATAAATCTGATTCTGTTTTTGTGCCTACGCCATGTTCACCTTTTGAGTGTTAGAAAAATTTTAGCATGGGTTCTAAGCAAGATTTTATACATGAGGCTCCTGTGCACCACAGAACCCTCTTTTTGTCACAATACATATCAATAATATCTGTAACTATCACTGCAGAGCAAAATATATGGGGACATATTTTAATCAATGCTAATTATTAGGCCAACTTTTTTTTATTCCTACTCAATAATTTGTTTGTGAGTTACAGTGACTATGGATTCTTAAATCCATCATAAGGAGTGATTAAACATATGAAATTCCTTTTGAGCAGAAATCTTGACCAAGGTGTGATACTTTCTCTTTATACTCCTACGTTACATGTAGGGCTAGTACAAATGTTGAGTAAAATTAACATCTGTCAAAGTTGCCTCTGAATCAGTTCATTCTTACAGTCTGTACATTCTTACAGGCCAAATTATTTTCACATGCGGTTTCTTCACAGGGTGGTTGGGCTGAAACTCTGTGATAGGATCATTGATTTGGGAGACCCTCAGAGTACAGTTGCTGCTCCTCTGGATCGTGAGGAGCCAGTTGAGGTGGTTTGAGTGCGTCATAATGATGCTCCCAGGGTGGTTCCCTCTAGAGCTGCTTCAGACTTTATCCCACTGGGAGGAGACACCATGGCAGATCCAGGGCATGTTAGGGGGATTTTATCTCTCAGCTGGCTTGGGAAAGCATGGGAATTCCTTGGGAAGAGCTGGAATCTGTAGCTGGGGAAAGGAAAGTCTCGGCTGACCTGCTTGGCATGTTTCCACCATGATCTTGACCAGTAAAAGCAGATGGGATGATGAGATGAGATTTGTTTTCAGCCAGTAGACAAATTAAAAGAACAGAGTTGAAAATAAGAGACCACTCAGTCTAGAGTAGTTAATTCTGCATCATTTACACCCAAATGTTTCGTTATCATCCAAATTGAAAAAAAATCTCTCAACAAAGAAAAGGATAAAAAAACAAAAAGCAAAACTTGGAGAAGACTATTAAACTCCCACATTTGTTGAATTCCTCACATAATACTGAGCAGCTTAGTGTCAGCAGAAGTAATTTGTTTCTTATCAGCGCAAACAAGTAGCTTACATGAAGCCATCAAAACAAGAAGAAAGGCAAAAGATTCTTCATAACATCTTTCCATAATTTAATGAGTAATTATTATCTTTTTGAATTTTACAAAGTAAAAAATGCTGAAAAAATAGTAAGCATGTGATAATTTCTTTATTTAGTCAAAGGAACACTATTAAGAATATGAAGAAACAGTTAAGGAGGGCAGCCATGGAACTATTGTTATTTTTTCTTGTTGATTTAATATTTGTGTTGATTTCAAAATATTTTTGTCATGGGTTTCTTGTTTTTATGAAATTCTTGTCATTATTGCACTACTTAAATATTATTTAATTATGTATTGTGAATTTCACTTTAAGCGTGTCTATGCTTTTTGTGTTCTGTGGGTGGAACTCACAATGGCGAGGCCACCACTACCTTACTGGGAGGTGGCCACACTACACCTTTGTATTCTGAAGGAGGAAACAGATTTCCTCAGAGTTTCATTGAACTTTGAAGAGTGCTGTTGTACTGACTCAAGGTGAGAAGATAAGAGAATTTAATGAACACAATTTAATGAGCGATGAAACGTGGTTGAGAAAAAAGGCAAGGGTCTTAATCAGAAAAGACAGTTGACCGGTCATCAAGTTGGACAACAAACCAAAAATCTAATTCTTGTACCAAAAAACAAAAATATTAATTTGTAACCAGGAATAAAAAACTCAAAACTAAGCCAAAACAGGAATCCTAATATTGGATGGTCCGGACTTGAACATGACAACCTCTATTGCAGCGCTCCAGATAACATCGTACATTGCATACTCTTGGGTGCTTCTGAGAATTACTGCCATGGCAACAGTCAATGAGCTCATTTCAAAATGGATGAGCCCTGCTCATAAACAAAATGGCGTTGTGATGTTATCAAAACTCACATTTTTTATTTTACAATAAACAATAAATAAATTTAAAAATCATATTTGTTGCATTACAAAACCCCTTATTCCATGTATCACATGTATCACAGGGAAGGCAAAAACAATTATAGAAATTAGCTCATTATACTGTACACAGGGGAGCCAAAAAATTCTCTGAATTGTTGAAAATATTTTATATTGTAAAACATGCAGTTTTTACCTTATTGTCACCTTCACACTATTGTCCTTGAGATGCGAGACACTGTTCTCATTCCTGTTAACATTTCCTATACTAATCTTTTGTAAACATGTCCAATGTGTTCTGTATTTTTCCCTGTATTTCTTCTATGGTAGCAAGCCTTCTTTTCTTCAGTCTCAATTTTAATTTCAGGAACAATAAGAAGTCACAGGCTGTAAAGATCTGGCGAATACAATGGTGAGAAGTAACAAGCACATTGTTTTTGGTTAAAAATTCTTTGACTGACAACGTGGTTTATGATCTTGTGCTGTCATGGTGCAAAATGCAGTTTATGTGTGCCACTTCTCCAGATGTTTTGTTTTTTTTTTTGCTTTTCCATAAATGCCTCAGCAGGTCATTATAATATCACTGATTAATGGTCTACTCATGTGGAACAAATTCTTAACCAGTCAGTCAATTTCAAAAATTGCGATCATCATTATCTGCTGAAAATCTACCAGAGTGGCTTGCAGTAAAAAAACATTGCTGAAGTGAACTATGCAATTGTAGAATAAATGCTAGAAACACACACAAGATCAACTTAGCATGATGCCACTCAGCAGAATGATCAGCTACACTTGCAGCAAATGATACCTAGTGGCATTTTTGAAAATTCCAGGAATTTTTGGGACCCACCTCGTAAAATCAGTATTGTAGGTATTATTTTCATTTGATTTTCTGCTTTATTGTGTATTTTTGCTTCTGCTCTTGGACTTCATATTAGGACTTGTTTGCTCTGGATTGTCTTTTAGGCAAAACCTTATTTGCTTCTTTTTGGCAATCTTTTGTTCTTTTTGTTTATTTTAAACTAGAAAAATACCCGCGCTTCACAGCGGAGAAGAAGTGTGTAGTTATGAAAAAGAAAAGGAAACAGTTTAAAAATAATGTAACATTTGCTTTCTATTTGTTTGCATAAGCACAGTCCTTCACCAGCAATTATTTAATGTTAGCTCTCGCGAATATCGTATTCGTCATAGGCATGACAAACGGCAGCGGCAGCGTGTCTATAAACTTAATTTAAACTTACGGTTTACACCGTGCTTTGTTTCCGCAGTAGCTGCACTTATGAATATGCTTGTATGCGTCACTCGCTTCATATTCTTTTGCTGCCTTCTCAATTGTGTAATGCGTTTTTTGTTCAGCCCTCTTTGGAGCTCTTCCTTGTTCTCTACGTACTGCGTTCACAGTCAGTTCACATGAGCCGCTCTCTTGTGTGATCTTGCGATGTCCACGGCTTTATTTAATGTTAGCTAAGACCCAGCACTTAAAAGTTTCTCTCACACTTTCGCTGAGTTTGTGCCAAACACTAGACCATCTCATCTTCGTTTCCATAAGCACAGTCCTTCATCAGCGAATATTTACCTTATATGGGCAGGCACTCAATTACGGGACGCAACTCCGCCTCACACGGCGACCGAGCTGCAGGCTATGGCCGTATATATGGTCGAAAGTAGGTTCCAGTTATGACCGTTACACATAGAATTTTGAAATTAAACCTGCCTAACTTTTGTAAGTAAGCTGTAAGGATTGAGCCTGCCACATTTCAGCCTTCCACCTACAAGGGAAATTGGAGAATTAGTGATGAGTCAGTGAGTGAGTGAGTCAGTCAGTGAGGGTTTTGCCTTTTATTAGTATAGATACATTTCAGTATTTACAGAGATTCTTATTTGTATTTGTCACTCAAGACAGAAGTCTTTATTTTCCACTTCCTACTGGTGTATTTTTGTACATTATGAGACATTTAAAGATATATTTTGAACTTTTGGGTCTGTATAAGCCTACCTTTGGGGTTTTGGGGTCAGGCTGACTGGAGTGAGGCCCTGGCCTGGTACTGTCAGAGTTTTTAATCTTATATATGTACTGGCTCTAATTATAGTGATTATGTGTTGTTTCTTCACTTATTTTCTTATATTTGTGAAAAATGCTGTCTGTTTTGTACTTTCTTGCTGTAAACAGTTTTCCTTTTGAAATATTAAAAAAATTGTCTGCCTACTTGACTACCTACTCAGTGACAAGAGATCCAAGCTTTAACCATTACAGATTGTGTTTGTTAGTCAACAGCCATGCACTCCTGTAAACAGTAATAGTTGCAGAAAAACAGAAATAATTTCTAAAAGTTTCAAGCCAGTGATTTTAGTTGCTGCAAACCTTTTGAATATTTCAAAATATTGGGCATGGATCAAATGACACTGGATTAAATTATGAATAATCAGAGCTCCTTAAAGTTCCAACTTACTTTGTGAGGGAGCTAGCTTGCACACTCCTACATACAGTGCATCCGGAAAGTATTCACAGCGCATGACTTTTTCCACATTTTGTTATGTTACAGACTTATTCCAAAATGGATTAAATTCATTTTTTTCCTCAGAATTCTACACACAACACCCCATAAAGACAATGTGAAAAAAGTTTACTTGAGGTTTTTGCAAATTTATTAAAAATAGAAAAACTGAGACAGCACATGTACATAAGTATTCACAGCCTTTGCTCAATACTTTGTCAATGCACCTTTGGCAGCAATTACAGCCTCAAGTCTTTTTGAATATGATGCCACAAGCTTGGCACACCTATCCTTGGTCAGTTTTGCCCATTCCTCTTTGCAGCACCTCTCAAGCTCCATCAGGTTGGATGGGAAGCGTCGGTGCACAGCCTTTTTAAGATCTCTCCAGAGATGTTCAATCGGATTCAAGGCTGGGCTCTGGCTGGGCCACTCAAGGACATTCACGGAGTTGTTCTGAGGCCACTCCTTTGATATCTTGGCTGTGTGCTTAGGGTCGTTGTCCTGCTGAAAGATGAACCGTCGCCCCAATCTGAGGTCAAGAGCGCTCTGGAGCATATTTTCATCCAGGATGTCTCTGTACATTGCTGCAGTCATCTTTCCCTTTATCCTGACTAGTCTCCCAGTTCCTGCCGCTGAAAAACATCTCCACAGCATGATGCTGCCACCACCATGCTTCACTCTAGGAATGGTATTGGCCTGGTGATGAGTGGTGCCTGGTTTCCTCCAAACGTGACGCCTGGCATTCACACCAAACAGTTCAATCTTTGTCTCATCAGACCAGAAAATTGTTTCTCGTGGTCTGTGAGTCCTTCAGGCACCTTTTGGTAAACTCCAGGCGGGCTGCCATGTGCCTTTTACTAAGGAGTGGCTTCCGTCTGGCCACTCTACCATACAGGCCTGATTGGTGGATTGCTGCAGAGATGGCCGTCCTTCTGGAAGGTTCTCCTCTCTCCACAGAGGACCTCTGGAGCTCTGACAGAGTGACCATCGGGTTCTTGGTCACCTCCCTGACTAAGGCCCTTCTCCCCTGATCGCTCAGTTTAGATGGCCGGCCAGCTCTAGGAAGAGTCCTGGTGGTTTCGAATTTCTTCCACTTATGAATGATGGAGGCCACTGTGCTCATTGGGACCTTCAAAGCAGCAGAAATTTTTCTGTAACCTTCCCCAGATTTGTGCCTCGAGACAATTCCTTTGACTTCATGCTTGGTTTGTGCTCTGACATAAACTGGCAACTGTGGGACCTTATATAGACAGGTGTGTGCCTTTCCAAATCATGTCCAATCAGCTGAATTTACCACAGGTGGACTCCAATTAAGCTGCAGAAACATCTCAAGGATGATCAGGGGAAACAGGATGCACCTGAGCTCAATTTGGAGCTTCATGACAAAGGCTGTGAATACTTATGTACATGTGCTTTCTCAGTTTTTTAATTTTTAATAAATTTGCAAAAATCTCAAGTAAACTTTTTTCATGTTGTCATTATGGGGTGTTGTGTGTAGAATTCTGAGGAAAAAAATAAATTTAATCCATTTTGGAATAAGGCTGTAACATAACAAAATGTGGAAAAAGTGATGCACTGTGAATACTTTCCGGATATACTGTATTTACTGCATTACTTTATATTCCAAAAGAGCTGTATAATACAGCACTGATAGTTGCAAAACAAGTAAAACAGACTCAGGTTGACCAAGATATAATTTGATTTATAGCAAATTAAATATTATGTATATAATACAAATAATCAAAGTCAAGGAGGTGACTATATTTTTTCTCAAAATCGGAATCTTTGCATAAGTAAATGGGTGCATTTGTACAGACAGATGTTCTGTCTTAAGTGACTCTCTTGCAATATTAAAAAAAAATACCATTTTCCCAGAGTGCAAAAGTCAACTTTTCCAGGTGGAAAAGATTTTTATTTTATCAACCGCATCTCTTTGAAGTTTCTCCTTCACATGCACGGTGTTCATGCCCAATGCAAGCTCTGAACATAATCTGTAGTGATAGATATTAAGACAGGTGAATAATTTACATAAAATGTCCACTTTAAGAAGTAAAGTACATCAGACAGTCCTGATAGGTTGTGTCTCTGCTAATGTGTCAGCCCATATTTGTTCTGAGACCAGCTAACACAAACTGTGTTGCTATGTGGAAGTACTTATCATAAGGACTGAAAAACCAGTGGAGCTCTAGGACTTTGCTGTGATATTATAGTACGCTTTGCACATGTATTTTGGTCTCTGTAGTGGTATTTTATTAATAAGATTGTGTTTGTAATATTTAATTTTTGTTTTGACTCAATTTGTAAAAGTTTTTATTTGATCGCTTCTTCTTCTTCATTGTGTACTGGATGCTGTTTGGATATTTACATGATTTGTTGTGTTACTGATGTGAAGGATGTGATGGTAGATGTATTGCAGTAGTTTCAGTATTAATTATTCCTTGGTGGATTACAAACTCCTTAATATTCAAACTAATGGCAGTAAGTACACCCAAGCACTTTTGCTTTTGACTTTATTTTTTTTTTTATGATTTGGAGTTCCATACATGGTAGATGATGTGAAGCCTCTAAAAAGCTCCACAAAGGCACGGCCAGCCTAGAAAAGGCTCACTTCAGACCTGTTTGCCCCTGAAATCTACCTGCAAGCTACAGCCTAAGCAGGCCCCAAAATGGGCAGCTCCCCTGGAAATTTCAAAAAGACAATGATATACTAAAATGTCTTACAAGGGAGATAACAACACAAAGGATTGTAAAGATAATCCCAAAATGTAACATTTATAAATTGAAATTGTATTTACAAAAACAGAAGAAATAACAAAAGTGCTCAAAATAGCTCACTTCTATGCAGTGGTGTGCTGGGGAGGCAGCATAAAGAAGAAGGACGCCTCATGCCTGGACATTACTGGTGAGGAAGGCAGGCTCTATTGTAGGCACATTGCTGGACAGTTTGACATCTGTGGCAGAGCGATGGGCGCTGAGCAGGCTCCTGTCAATCATGGAGAATCCACTGCATCCACTGAACAGGATCATCTCCAGACAGAGGAGCAGCTTCAGCAACAGACTGCTGTCACCTTCCTGCCCCACTGACAGACTGAGGAGATCGTTCCTCCCCCTCAATATGTGATTCTTCAATTCCACCCGGGTGGGTAAACATTAACACTATACAAAGTTATTGTCTGTCTGTATGCCTGCATTGTTATCACTCTTTAATTTAATATTTTTTTTATCAGTATGCTGTTGCTGTAGTATGTGAATTTCCCCTCGGGATTAATAAAGTATCTGTCTATCTAAAAAGCATGTGCCTGAAAAGTCAAACAAGGTATGTATTCTGAAAGCAAAAAAAGAGTAAAAATAACCAGAAAAGCCAGAGAATTCAGTCAAAGAAATAATACTTACTAAAAACAACTTTACACAAGAATGCACCGTTGCCAATTCCTTTCCTCTGGGCTACTTATCAAGGCAGAGAGAGGCAGTGATGTCAGGGTGGCACCACATCCTAGGGCTCCTCCCACAAAGAGTAACAGAACTACATTTAAAGAGACAGTACACAATTATCACATAAAACCAATAGAAATAAATGAGAGATGTGAGAAATAACTCCAAATAAACAAAAAACATGAAGTGTGCACAGCTTCAACCCGATACATAACAGTTTTAGACATTTGTTTCTTGCCTTGTCCTTTATACTTGGTTGCCAGTATCTGTTGATCTCCCAGTTCTTCTTTCTGCTTGTTGTAACTTTGCTGTTATTCGCTTGCATCTCCCAGTTCTTGGCCTTCTCACAATAATCCTTGGCACTCTGTGTTCCTTAATATTTGTGAGGCTTCTCACAGTATATTTTGTTTTACACTGTCATGTGAGATTGTTTAGATGCTACCACATCATGCTGGCCTGGATTTGTATTGCTCCATGAAGGGATACATTTTAATCTTGATCACGTACATTTACACTATAGCCCTAACCGGATCAAATAGTACCAGTAACTTTTGCTTAGGTGTCAAATTGTAAACTAGCAGCACCATTTCCAATTCAACTAATGCTCAACAATAAAATTTGTGTTACAGGATTTTGTAAAAACAAATGATAATAAACTTTAAGGTTAATGTAATGCTTGGCGTACTTTTCTAAGCTTTTTATGAAGAAACTAAGGAAAAAGACAGTATACCCACAGCAGTCTTTCTAAAGGTTATCTAAAAAACTGATTAACTTTTGGTGATTTTGTTGGATAACTAAATTTGGATGACTAAGATTTACTAATCTTTAATTTTTTTTCCTAATAGATAATTTTATTTTGAGGACATTTAATTTTATATTTGTGCCCTATAGTATGTGTGTCAATAGTGGCTTTCAACCAGGATTGTGCAATTGTACAGCTACAGTATGTTAACTTTGGGGAAGAATCACTGTGCATTTAATAAAATATTTTCCACATGAAGACACAGTTAAATACACCATTGTGCACATTACTGTGTTTTTTTTTTCATAGGGAAATGTTATTGTATGGGATGTGCCCACCCCACCTTACCCTGCTGTTACCCAGCATCCATACTTTCTTTGTTCATGAAACTCCACAGCACTTGGAAAATGCACATTCCCAACCTATTCTGTAGGATTCAAGTTTCTTTTTTGTCACTGATTCATCTTTTTGGTTGCGATCTTCAACATTGTCATCATGGTTGGCAAAGTCAGATCATGTCTGGCAGCTCAACAAAATGTCTACATGTGAAAAGAAATTAATCTGGTAAGGTTTCTTTTCAATACCAATTTTTATGTTAATACTGGGAGACTCATGCATAATTAAAGATATGTACTGTAAATGCTTCCAGGCAGGACTAAACCTCCTACTTATGTCAATCGTACAAATTTTGATGGAAGTGAAACACAATTTGTTTTGATAATTGGAAACATTTCAGTTTAGCTGCAAATTCTATCACTCCTTACTAGTGATGAGTGACTATGGCCTTTTCATTAGGTGTAGCTTCATGTAATTACTTTCAACTTTATCTGCCACATATATACATACATACATAGCTTTAAATTCTGATAAAGTTGCCTTGTGTTAGTTTTGAAAACTAAATGGTATGTTTCCTTTCCTCTAGGTTATTGTCATCTGCAAGCTCAGCAAAGCTGTTAGTAGTAGTAGAAGTCTTACCTAGGTCAGTTATATAAAATAAAATAATAACAGTTCCAGCACTGATCTCGCCACTTCTAATTCAGAAAAAAAAAATTGCAACATAATTCAATGATTAGTGTGTTTAAGTCACTGGAATGCTTGCTTTTGATCACTAATTTATGTAATGGTACCTCATCAAAAGCATCTTGGAAAATCCTGATAAATAATAAATGGTTGAGAAAATGGTTGACTGATTTTTTTCTTTAGCATTCACTTTCATTGATTTTCTGAAAAATATAAAGGTTTATTGTATTGTAATTGCAAACTTCCTTGAGCACTTTGAAATAAACATCTAATGAATTCGATTTAGAGTTTTTTTAATTGTAGTAGTACTTATTTTTCTGTAATCTGCAAATCACTTAGTACTTAAATCATATTTATTTAGCCAATGCCACCATCCAAACCAACTTACACCATTTGGTTACATTTCTTTTCCCCATTTGAGCACAGGCAGGTGAAGTGACCTACCCAGGGTCACAGAGTGTCACTGTCAGGATCTGAACTCACAGCCTCAGGGTTTAAGGTCTATAGCCTTAGCCACTACACCACACTGCCTGCCTATGGGTTTCATTTAGTTACTGGAAGATTTCCTCCTTTTGCAAAAGTGAAAACTTAAAAAAATAAAAGTATTTTCTATTTGCTACTTATATCACTTACTATTCATAATTCACTTTTCTTCTGTTTTGATTTATTTTTGCATTTTAATGACTTTCTTCACTAACTGCCTTTTGGCATTTCTATGTTTCCTCTCAACTGAGCTCTCCTCTGCTCATAAAGCCTAAGGTTAGTGCTTGAACTGTTTGACCTGTAAAGATCATAATATCTCATACATAAAAGTACAACCAAAGAAACTGAAGAATATTTCTAGGCTGGAATAGTTCAGCTATGCAGATTTAGAAAAAAAAATCTAAACACAAGAATGATAAAAGTGCCTGCTAAAGGAAATGTTTGGAAGCTTTTAACTACTGTTCTTAGTTTGTGACTGACAGAATGTCTAAACTTTAGTAAGGGTAATAGTTTTTTAATTTATTATTTCATTATTCAATATGTAAATCAAAGAAATAACAAAACTGTGCAAGAAGTGGCATAAAGATGACAAGTTTAACTTTGTACCATATTAAGGTTAGGTCATGTCCTGTTAGCTTACTGATTCTTAAGGATTTTTTCATAATGTGCTATGAAACATCCATTGTACTATATCCACTCCTGGGGCCTCATGCATAACGGCATGTGTAGATTTCACACTAAAACATTGCGGGCGGACAAAAGCGAAAATGTGCGTATGCACAAAAAAATACACATGCATAAATCTGTGTCAACTTCCACGTTCTTCCGTTTCATAAATCCCGGTCAACGTGAAAAGTAACGCTTGTGCATGCACCTGCCGCCCCACCCTGTCTCCTCCCAGAATTACACCTCTTTGAATATGCAAATCAATATAAATAGTCCCTTATGTTTTGCACTCTGTGAAAAGACAATGGAAAAAGCACAAGGGAAGAAGAAGAATTTCAGAGAATACCAAGTATAAAAATGAACTATTTGTTGGTTTAAGTTGGTATAAACAACAAAGGGAAGTTGATCGAGTGACAAAGTGGCAGAGAAACTCGACATTTCAGAAAGTCGCACAGTGCCCCAAAATAAATAAAAAGTGGTCAGATATCAAAGTTGGCATGAAAAGGTGAGTCATAGCCCTCCATCTGAGTGTTATGTGGAAGCATATTAGGGTACAGAGAAAAGAAAAAAAACTGGGACACAGTGGGGAAAAAAAGTTGAAATTTCAATTTTAATCACGTAGTTTATTTTGTCTTTAAAGTAGAATGTCATAAACTTCATCTTAAAATCATTTAATTTAATAGTTTCTCAAATCCCATCGTAACTAAAGTAGCACATTAAATGCTTCGTATTCTATGTGTTCTTCTATGTATTCTTATGTGTGTGAATCACTACGTGTTTCTTAAACTGACTTTCATTTACGCCGACAGGACACAGAATACATTAGATTCATGATATTACAGCTCTCTGAACAATTTACAGTAAATACTAAGATGTATGCTTGATATCTTTTTCATGATGATAGAAATTAAAGCATGTATAAAATTGAGGCACGTTGGCGCAGTGGTAGTGATGGGCTGGCACCCTTCCCAGAGATTGTTCCTGCCTATCACAAGATGCTTACTGCGCCGTGCACGACCATCAGTAAAATAATTTATTGTAGCTGTACTGTCTCTTTCAAACATACTAACCCCCGATTCCTGTCCTTCCTTTTCTTTATCCAAATAACCAATCACCACACAATCAGCTCTTTAATAAATGTCAAGCCATCAGTAAGCTTAGAACACTGATTATTCAAAACTTTTAAGGAACATTGAAATATGTTCGTAGTACATGTTTAATTATTCCATCCATCTATCCATCCAGGGTCACGCCAGTCCCAGCAAGCATACAGCACAAGGCAGGAACAGTCCCTGAACGGGCGGCAGCTCGCTACCACTGCACCACTGAGTGTCACATATTTAATCATTAACAATATATATTATTTAAATTAAGTTAAAATGTATCTGTATAATGTAATATATATACTGCATTTCATCTTAAAAATTGATATCAAGAACTCCATGAAGACAGCTCCTGGAAATCTAAATCAACTTAGAAGCTAGTCGTCATCATCTGTAAATACACGCTCTCTTCTATTGAATTTAATTGAATTCCTTTACTGTTATTATATGGTACAAAAAGATTCAATATGCAAATCCTCCATAAACTTATTTTCCTATAAAATGGTAAAATACTAACAACAACAACAATAATAGTAATAACAATATTTTAAAAAACAGTGAAAAAATTCAATATGAAAGCATAAGTAGCTCAGGTTGTGCAATATTACAAATGTAATGCAAGTTTACAATGAGGTGATTGTACTTATAAGTACAAACAGTTCTACCAGGAGCACTTGATGGACTGATAGAGTGTGTTTATATCTCTTGGGATGAAACTGTTTCTGAACCACGAGGTCTGTACAGGAGAGGCTCTGAAGCTTTTGTCGAATGGGAAAAGTTCAAATAGACTGTGCGCATGGCTGAGGCAGCTTGTGCTAGAAGTTGTATCCCGAGTGGTGAACTGAAAGTAACAACGCTAAAGTGGCTAGGGTATTTAGAATAGTTTGGCCATTCGGTGCACCATTATATGGTTACAGGTTGATTACAATCAGATGCCTTGAACTAAAAAAGAACATGCGGTTAATTTCTGTGTGTTTGATAAAGCCACGTCAGGGATGTGAGTCTAAAAAAGAAAGGGAAACAACACAGGAACAGTAGCATTGCTTTGTCACTGGGTGCTGGCAGTTCATAAAGCCGACTGACAGAAAACTTGCATACACAAGGGATTGAGCTGGTGTGAAAATGTGTGTGGCTTTAGGCCAAATTTAGTTTTTATACATCATGTTGTGCGCATGGAAACAGGCGAACGCAACACATTTGTGTGTACGCACGGTTTATACATGAGGCTCCTGGTCACCATGTGTAGCTGTGCAGAAAATATAATCAAGTGCATCCTTTGACTAAAAGGGTTTTCCTGTTTGACATTCTGAGGCAATTAAAATTCTTTCTAAAGGGTATAGATAAGAAGAAAATGGTCCACACTGGATGAGGTCATTACTGGAGTCCCTCAGGAGTTGGACTTTGGACCTTTCTTTTTTCTAATTTATATTAATGACATATATTTTGGTACAGTGTGAAAACTTGTGAAATTTGCACATGACACAAAAATTGGGGGAATGGGAGATGATGAGGAAGCAGAAAAGACCATTTAAGAAAACACAGGCAAGCTTCAGACCTTGGAGGACACTTGGAAAATGCAGTTTAATGTATAAAAGTGTAACGTGCTGCCTGTGGGCAGAAAGAACATCAATTACAAATAAGATGGGAGAAACCGTTCTAAGGAGAGCAACATCTGAAAAGGACATAGATGTTTATGTTGACACAACATTTTTGTCACCCTATCAATGCACAGAAGATATTAAAAAGCTAATAAAATGTTGTTATATTGTAAAAAACAATATAAATCAAGGCATGTTATGCTCAGAGCATATCATGCACAAGTGAGACCGCATCTGGATTATTGTGTGCAAGTCTTGTCATAATGCTACAGAAAAGACACACAAACACTTGAAACCATGCAGAGGAGAGCAACCAGGCATATCCCAGGATTTAAGGACATGTTGTACTCCAACAAACTTGGAGAAGTAAACTTGTTAAGTCTCAAGCAGAGGACACTCCATGGGGATCTATTCGATGACTTTAAAATCCTTAAACACATTGATAAAGTGGATCCAGCAGAATTCTTCCAACTGAATGGAGAATCACGTACTCGAAAACACCAGAGGGAATTAAGGGGACTTAAGGTGAACACTGTGTCATACAGATGAACAGAACAACTTTTACACAGTATTTGGATGAAACATTGGGACAACCTAAACCAACAAGCTCGGTGGAGTGAGTGATCTGTTTGTCAAATTTATTATGTTCTTATAATGTCACCTAAAAGGTTTTGTGCACAGCTGAATGCTATAATATATACAAAATTTTGTAAGGCAAAATGTGGCTTTTAATTAATTCATGGAAGGAAAACAAGCTGCCGCCACTACAGCTGGCATAACAATGTTCTATTGTTAAACAGAATGTCATTTTAACCATTAGCTGAAATTTTCAAATTAGTATGTAGTGGTACATCTTTTGTATTTTTTTTATTTGCAGTTTTTTTTTTTTTGCTTTTGAAAAATGCTTCACATTACTAGGCAGGGTGTCATGTTCAAATCTGGAAACAGATGCCAATTTATAGTAGCACACAAAATAGTGTGGGCCATAAGAAAATCAAAAGCTAGAAATCTTAGAAAAAAAAACCTAATGATTCCAAAGAATGAAGAAAGTATGAATGAAACATAAAACAAAGCTGAAACATTTTATAGTTCCATGTTTAATTTTCCCAGGCAAACCAATGCTAATGAAGCCACATACTGTACTATAATCTCTGTCTCTATGAAAATTGCCTGCTAAGTGAAGTGCACTCATCCTGCCATTGTCTATATTTAGCAAGTGTCATTTGTGTGTGTGATGTGTGTGTGACTCTTTAGTGTTCCAATATGGCATTTGCAGTATGCAGAGCTGATGGGATCCATCCCACTTGTATCTCTGATTGGGTGTAGCTTAATACTAAAGAACAAAATAAAGAGTGAAGATACCATTCTTTTCTCACAAGCTCCCCCTAAGTCCTAGATGTCATGATAAGGGCAGATTCACAGCCAATCTAGCCTGAGATGAACTAATAAAGGTTCAAGCTCAAATTTGTTGTCATTTATGTCTAGTATAAGTAAAATCTGACTTGCTAATAATAATAATAATAATACATTTTATTTATATAGAGCCTTTCCCATGCTCAAGGTGCTTCACAGAGTGTTAGAAAAAAAACAGCAGGGTATATGTAACAATGGATACAAATGTTTTCCTGAATAGAACAATGAAACAGATAACAAAGCAGTAAATAGAATAAAGGACAATAAACCAGAGTAAAATACTAAATTCAAAACTAAAAGAAAAACGTAACAGACAACCTAATTTGTGATATAACAGACACTCAAATTATCCTGAGCTCCTTAGCACCTGGACAGAGAGTTAAACTGAAAGAAAGGGCAGAATGTTAAGTTAAAAGCCTTCCTAAATAGATGGGTTTTAAGTTGTTTTTTAAAAGAATGAAATGGAGTCAGCTGATCTAATTAATTTCGGGATGTCATTTCTAAAGTCTGGGTGCTATAAAGCTGAAGGCCCTGTCACCCATAGAGTGCAGGTTAGTGTGAGGCACAACAAGATTACCAGAATCAGAGGACCTTATTAGGTGAACAGGAGCCTAATGATTTAGAAGGTCACTGATGTAGTCCAGTGCAAGGCCATTTAAAGCTTTGTAGATTATTAATGGAATTTTATATTCAATCCTTTAAGACACAGGGAGCCAGTGAAGGCGATACAGGATGGGTATCATGTGCTCGCTGTTGCTGGTTCGTGTAACGACTCTTGCAGCAGAGTTTTGAATCAACTGGAGCTGTGATATAAGATTAGAAGGGGCACCTACCAGCAGCGAGTTACAATAATCGATGCAGGATGTGATAAAAGCATGGACAAGTTTCTCAGCATTAGAAAAAGAGAGGAATGAGTGAACATGGTATATGTTACGGAAGTGAAAGTAAGAAAGTTTCTCAATGTGGTTTATGTGGGCGGAATAAGAAAGGGAGGAATCTAGAAATCAAACCAAGATTCTTTGCATCAGAAGAAGGTCTGATTAGATGACCATCAAGAGTGACTGAAAAGAAGCTCATTTCCTTCAGTAGCTCTTTAGTGCCAATTTGCAGGAGTTCAGTTTTGTTGTAATTTAATTTTAAAGAGTTCTGCTCCACCCAAGTTTTCATTGCACTGAGGCAAGTTGTGAGCTGAGAAAACTCTGATGAAGTTGCACTTTTGACATTGAAATATAGTTGAATGTCATCTGAATAAAAATTATAACCCAGTCCATAGCTTTGAATAATATGGCCAAGAGGACGCATATAAATACAGAAGAGAAGAGGGCTGAGGACAGAGCCCTGTGGAACTCCTTTTGTGACTGGTGCTGAGCTGGATCTGCTGTTGCCAAGACTAACAAACTCTTGCCTATCAGTCAGGTAGGACTTGATCCACTGGAGGGCAGTGCCAGAGATACCCAGCATGTTCTTCATTCTGGACAGTAGAATGTCATGTCTGACCTGAGTGCCAAATGCTGCAGTGAGGTCTAACAGAATTAATATGCTGGTTTGTCCAGACTCTGCTGCCATAAGCAAATCATTGGTTACCCAAAGAAGAGCAGTTTCACAGCTGTGTTGCACCCTGAAACCAGACTAAAAGGGTTCCATCAAGTTACTGGAGGTTAAGTAATTGGTGAGCTGGGAGGCTACAACACACTCAAGAACTTTTGACAGAAAAGGTAAGTGGGTAATAGGCCGAAAATTGTTAATATCGTCACCATCAAGATCAGACTTTTTTAACATGGGGGTTACAGAAGCGATTTTAAAAGTGAGCGGCACAGAGCCACTGTCAAGGGATGTATTGATTATTGTCGTAACAGTTGGGATTATGGCATGAAGGCAGGATTTAAGAAGTGTGGGGGGGATGGGGTCCCGTACACAAGTAATGCAAACAACATGCAATAAGTATAACACAAACTATGAATGCAACATCACACAGAATGTTAAATATGACATCATACAATAAACATAGCAAAAATTCAAGCATTTGTCAAAATGAATGGCTACTGAATAGTGTTATGACATAAAGAGAGAAACAAAACAGTAAATGAAAAAGAAACTAATATTTTTCTTTGTACATTGTGAATTTCCCCTTGGGATTAATTAAGTATCTATCTATCTATCTATCTATCTATCTATCTATCTATCTATCTATCTATCTATCTATCTATCTATCTAATTTACATTTACAGCAGTATATATATATATATATATATATATATATATATATATATATATATATATATATATATATATATATATATATAGTGAGACTTACCCGGACACTACCAGTCAGAGACCACATCTTTATAAAAAGACACACGTTTATTTCTCCCAAATAAACACAGGATTTAAGTCCCAAACACCATACAATGCACACAGCAATCAATGACCACAATAATTCTCTTCTCTTCCTCAGTCCTTGGCCTCCTGTCTCCTCCTGGGAGCTTCATCCTGCTCCAACTCCCGACTCAAGCTTCCCGACTGCAAGGAGGTGGCCCCTTTTAATCCCATCCGGATGTGCTCCAGGTGGCTGATGATGATCTTCCAGCAGTACTTCCTGGTGTGGCGGAAGTGCTGCCCTTTGCACCAGAAGCATTCCAGGCGTCCCTGGCAGGTTCATCCGCCATCTTGCCTGGTGTGGCGGAAGTAACAATTCTCTGGGTCCCACAAGGCTTGAGGCGCTCTCTGGCAGTGGCCACGGGTCCAAACAGGCCAGAACCTCTTTGCTCCTTTCCCGTCCTTTGGTCCTCTCCTAGTCCAAGGTGGTTGCCAGGTAAGGACCCCAGCAATCTGCCACAATATATATATATATATATATATATATATATATATATATATATATAGATATATAGTGAGAAATATTTGAGCTTTGACACAAAAAGGTTTGGGTCAGCCTCCCGTATACTTGAAAAATGGCTGCTACAGTGAAAAAGGTTGCAAGAAAATGGTATTTACAGGCAAGAGTCCAAAACAGAACTGTAAAGTAGTTAATAAGTGACTTTTTTGCTATATTGTCCATTTTAGGACATCGTGATTTTTTTCCCTTTTCCAGGCATCAAAAGAACAAACTCGTCAAGGAGTGGATGTAGAGGTAGTCTACTCCTACAAGTACTTGGGGGTCCATATTAATGACAGATTGACTGGTCTCAGATCATAGAGGGACTATATAAGAAAGGGCAGAGCAGGCTCTTATTCCTTATGAGACTGTGTTCCTTTAATTTGGGAAGTTGCATTCTTTACATCTTCAATAACTCTGTGATGACCAATGTGATTTTCTATGCTGTGGTGTGCTAAGCTGGTAACATCATTTCAAGAGGGGCCCACCATATCAACAAGCTCATTAAAAGGGCAGACTCAGTTATGGGATGTATTCTGGACCCCCTGGAAGTTGTAGCGAAGGAGAGAATTAAAACAAAATAGTGCCATTATGAACAATGCTGCACATCCTCTCTCTGACACACCAATACTGAGGACTTTCAGCCAATTAATTACTCTGCAGAAGTGTGTCAAGAAATATGACTGAGGCTCCTTTATACCAACAGCAATACACCTGCATAATGCCTCACTGGGACTGAGACTGCCTAGACAAATGTTTATCATTCTTTTTAAATTTCTTGCTTATAGTCATTACAGTGTGTATTCAGACCAAAGTGTGTATGTCTATCTATCTATCTATCTATCTATCTATCTATCTATCTATCTATCTATCTATCTATTTCTATATTTATTTATTTAAAGAGCTTCTGTAAAAAGCCAAATTCCCCCTAGGGAAAAAATCTATCTATCTATCTATCTATCTATCTATCTATCTATCTATCTATCTATCTAAACATCAGTATTACTCCATATCATATTTCAATAATCATGTTGTTCAACTCATTGATGGCTCATCACACATCACTTGTCATTATTCATTTCTTGCTCATCAGTGCTTATTTGACACTCATGCATCATTCAACATTTTTCATTTCCAGTGTCTTTTAACAGAAGCAGTCATTGGTATGAGTGACGACAGGGACAAGCAAAGCATACATTAATAAAATATAAATTCAGTGCATTGGTTAATGGAAATAGCATGGCATAAAAAAACTGAGGAAAAAATACAGGAAAATGTGTGTAAGTTTGAAAACAAATTTAAGAGCACTTGGTGCTCAGCTTGAAGATGTTAAGCCAATGTTCACGACTTGTATTGAAATTGTTACAATTAGATAGATATATTTACTTTATTCCTTCTAAACCGCTGCTCGGGTGCTTGTTATGTTCTGAACATGCTCTGTCTCTAGGTATGTCAGAGGACTGGGACTTCATGAAGTGTGGTCTATCCTCACTTGAGGAGGCAAAATGAGGGTGAGGGTCTAGGGGAGGTGAGAAAGAGAGCGATTATTTCTCATCTGTCCTTTTTATCCCCACAATTGTAAGTGCCAACACAACAATAGGCTTCATAGCCATAACTCCTAATAATATTGGAAATTAAGTTTAAAAATATCATATGTAATAATGTACTACCTTAATTTAAGACTATAAAATGACAACAAAAGTTCAGAAGCAATCTCTCTATGACCAAACAGTGAACTCTGTGAGCTAGAATGTCAAAGGTCTCAATCACAAATTCAAGAGGAAGAAAGTATTATCTCACCTAACAGGTCTAAATGCCAAGATAGTATTTTTACAAGAGACTCACTTAATCACCAAGGATCAGTTTTGGTTGCAAAAAGACTGGACTGACCAAATATACCACTTCAGCTATACAAAAAAAAACTATAGGTGTAAGAATCTTAATTCATAGAACAATTTTATTTGCAGTATCAGATATATTATCTGATCCTGAAGGGCGATATTTAATGGTGATGGGTAATTTATTTAATTGTAAAGTTATTTTGATAAAGGGTGGCATGGTGGCGCAGTGGGTAGCACTGCTTCCTCGCAGTTAGAAGACCCAGGTTTGCTTCCCGGGCCCTCCCTGCTGTGGAGTTTGCATGTTCTCCCCGAATCTGCGTGGGTTTTTTCCGGGTGCTCTGGTTTCCTCCCACAGTCCAAAGACATGCAGTTTAGGTACATTGACGATTCTAAATTGTGCTTGGTGTGTGTGTGCACCCTGCCCAGGGTTTGTGTTCTGCCTTGTGCCCTGGGATTGGCTCTAGCAGACCCCTGTGATCCTGTAGTTAGGATATAGTGGGTTGAATGATGGATGGATAATTTTGATAAATATCTACGCACCTAATGTGAATGATAGCGACTTCATCCAAAATGTATTTACATCAATTCCTAACTTGAACATTAAAAATATAAAGGGTGAAGACTTGTGTTTTAAACTCAGATATATTAATTTTTAGGTAGATAGATAGATAGATACTTTATTAATCCCAAGGGGTCTTTCACTACAGGGGCGATAACATCTAATACTGCAAAAATAATCACACAGTTATTAATTGATCACAACTTTCAGACCCATGATGTTTTCTAAATCCAAACTTAAGAGCAT
This sequence comes from Polypterus senegalus, assembly GCF_016835505.1. Classification (NCBI taxonomy): domain Eukaryota; kingdom Metazoa; phylum Chordata; class Cladistia; order Polypteriformes; family Polypteridae; genus Polypterus; species Polypterus senegalus. Next base: position 37,231,506 of record NC_053164.1, read on the forward strand.
AATCGTTCTTCTGGTTTTCACCAGTACATCATTGCTAGTCAAGAATTGATTATTTCTTTATAGGAAATGGCAGGTCTTCAAATGAGGCACTTTTTCGGAAAAGACAGACTTTGAAATCAGAACCTAACCTCTTGACAACAAAAGAAACAGAACAACTCATTTTTAAATCATGACATCATACTATGAATACAGAGAGAAGGCTAATAAGATCTTAGCTGAACAAATCCACAAGCAAAAAGTTCACAATGCAATATCAGCAATCATCAACACAGATAGTGATAAAATCATTGACCATAAAAATATAATGCACACATTTAGAGACTACTATAAGTCCTTATATTCTACTCAGTTTAAAGAACACAAGACATAATCTAATTGTTTTTGATACATTACAGAAAGCACAGCTAGATACTCTCAATGCAGAGGAACTGGATAAACCACTGACACTATCGTCATTACTAAACACTATAAACTCACTTCAGAGTAGGAAAGCACCAGTGGTCTCATGTATAAATGGTGCATAAGCGCAAAAATGTTGCATACACTCGTTTCCATACTCATATTGCAATGTATAAAAACTAAACTTGGCATAAAGCCACGCACATTCTTATACCAGCTCCCTGCCATGCGTATTTATTTTAATATTTTTATATTTTCTGCTCAGTTTTGCAAACTGCCGACAGCCAGCGTCAAAGCAGTGCTACTGTTGCTGTGTAGTTTCCCTTTCTTTTTTAGATTCACATCCTTAATCCTTTCAAATACACTGAAATGAACAGCATATCTATACTAATAAAATGCAAAGCCCTCACTGACTGACTGACTGACTGACTGACTGACTGACTGACTGACTGACTGACTCACTCACTCACTCACTCACTCACTCACTCATTGAGTCATCATTAATTCTCCAACTTCCCGTGTAGGTAGAAGGCTGAAATTTGGCAGGCTCATTCCTAACAGCTTGTTTACAAAGGTTGGGCAGATTTCATTCCGAAATTCTACGTGTAATGGTCATAACTGGATCTATTTTCCTACATATACTGTAATGGAGTTGAGCTCGAAAGCCGTGGGGGCGGAGTTTCGTGTGACATCATCACGCCTCCCACATAATCACGTGAACTGACTTTCAACACAGTATGTAGAAAACCAGGAAGAGCTCCAAAAAGCGATGAAGAAAACATGCATTATATAATTCAGAAGGCAGCGAAACAATAAGAAGCGAGCGAGTGACATATACTACCATATTCATGAGTGCTGCTACTTCGGAAACAAAGCACGGTGTAAACCTAAAGTTTAAATTAAGTTCATAGACAGGCTGCGCTGGCGTTTGTCATGCCCACGGGGAATGCGGGATACAAGTTTAATGAGAGGACGGGATATAAACGAGTTTTGATCACTTTGTAACTAAGTTAAAATTGCAGGTGAGGGGCTGTGCTTATGCAAATTCCGAGAGACTGTGTTTGTGGGGGATTGACAGTTAAGGCGGGTGTGGGAGTCACATCATCATCTCCCCTCCCATTCACCTCATTTCGCTCTGAGCTGCGCTCCGCAGCTAACGCAGTGTTACGACTTTGTGACGCTGCCACCAAACACTCACAGAAAAATCCACAAGTTAATACACACGCTGTGTCTAGAGTTTCTCCACACTGAATCCTCCAGGCACTACTTACAAAAGGTTACATTGACAATCGTGTTATTTTTAAAATGTTTCCTTTTCTTAGCACAAGCACAGCTGAAAGCTTGATGCATGTGCTCCATAAGCGTTAAAAATCATGCATTTAATCACAAGCAAAGGGGAACTTCTGTCAATGCATGATTTCCTGGTACACCGATTACATTGATCAGCGCTTCCTGATTCATTTTACCCTCGCACCCCCTTGGTTTGAGAAGAAGTATGAAAAAATATGAGGTTAACACAGAAAAACAGATCACCAATTGAAGCTTTATGAATAATCGATTCGCCATCAATAATTGTTTTGGTAAAGCCATACTTAGTGTAATCCTCCTTCCATTTTATAATTTTTCCGCCACTAGCCATGATTAAATGAACGGTAAAAAAGTAAGAGCAAAGAGAGGGTGATTTATTCAGGCAGGCAGGCAGGCGACAGCTCAATGGCTCGAATTTGGATATAAGTAGGTTCTATTTAGTCGCCAGAAATATCTTTGTTAGGAATGGAAGTTGAATTTAGTCTTTAAATTTCTTTGGTAAAGAAAAATTTATGCAATGATGACTACATTTAACTATATAAAGTCAAAACTTGTATATATAAAGTCATTCGAGAATATATAAAGTCAAAACTTGATTATATAAAGTCACTGTCGGAATAAATAAAGTCAAAACTTTAATATATAAAGTTAGCGTCGGTATATATAAAGTCAATACTTGTTTCTGAATATATAAAGTCAAAACTTGAATATATAGCCTAAAGTCATTCCCAAATATATAAAGTCAAAACCTGAGTATATAAAGACGGCGTTGGAATATTTCGGAATATAAAAAGTCAGCGCTGGAATCTATAAAGTCAAATCTTGAATATATAAAGTCAGCGTCGGAATATAGGCTATAAAGTAAGCGCTGCAATATATAAAGTCAAAACTTCAATATAGAAAGTCAGCGCTGGAATATCCATCCATTTCCCAACACATTGAATCCGACCACAGGGTCACGGGGGTCTGCTGGAGACAATCCCAGCCAACACTGGGCGCAAGGCAGGAACCAATCCTGGGCAGGGCACATGCATCATTTTCAAAACATTAACCGAATAGTGTTTTTTAATTTATTTTATATATATATATATATATATATATATATATATACACACATATATATATATAGATACTGTATAGATAGATATATATATATATATATATAGATATATAGATATGACAACAACACTCATATCAAAGACAAAACAATTACATTAACAATCATGTTACGTTATTTTTAAAATTTTTCCTTTTCTTTGTCATAACTTCTTTAACACACTACTTCTCCGCTGCGAAGCGCGGGTATTCTGCTAGTCGTTTATAAATTTAAGGCATCTGATTGTAATTAATGTGTAACAATATAATGGTCCATGGAATGGCCAAACTATTCCAAAAACCATACTTGCTTTAGCGTTGTTACTCTCTGTTTACCACGCAGATTATTATAACCCACTTTATCTGAGTGTGGAATGACAGCTGTACAGCAGCTGATTGGAAAGATCTATGGCGGGTTGTGAGCACAGAGGTTTATTGGGATACACTTTCTACCCCGGAGAACATTTATAGCGCATGCTGCCTCAGCCATGCTCACACTCTATTTGAACCTCTCCCATTCAGCAAACACTTCAGACCCTTTTATTGCACAAACATCAGAAACAGCTTTATCCCAAGAGCTAAAATCATACTAAATCAGTCCATCAAGTGCTCCTGGTAAAACTGTTTGTACTTATAAGTACAATTACCCCATTGTAAACTTGTACTACAGTTGTAATATTGCACAACCTGAGCCACTTTATGAACCATTTGCACTATCTTGCACTATATGTACATGTATATTGTACTTATGCTTTCATATGGTATATTTTTCATTGTTTTAATCGTATTATTATTATTATTACTTTATAGGAAAATAAGTTTATGGAGGATTTGTATATTAAATTTCATTGTACCATACAATAACAATAAAGGAATTCCATTCAATTCAATAGAACAGAGCGCATATTTACAGATGATGATGAGTGGCTTCTAAGTTATTTTAGATTTCCAAGTGCTATCTTCTTGGAGCTCTCGATATCATTTTTAAAATGAAATGCATTAAAGTATGTAAATTACATTATACAGATAATTTAACTTCATTTAAATAATGTATACTGTTAATAAGTAAATGTGTGGGCACAGTGGCGCAGCAGTAGCAATGAACTGGTCCAGGGATTGGTCCTACCTCGCGATGTATGCTTGCTGGGACTGGATGGATAGATGGATGGAATAATTAAACATGTACTACGAAGATAATTCAATGTTCCTTAAAAGTTTTGAAGAATTGGTATTCTAAGCTTTTTTTTCTAATCAACATAATTTTTATGCCATCTCCAAATTGGAAAATTTGCTAAACTAAATCTGCCCAATTTTCCACACCTCCCACCTATTTCTATTCCAGAAGAAATATTGATCAGTCTTGAAGACTCAGACAACATTTCTCTAATATATAAAACCATTTTAAATTCCCTTCCTTTTAAAGATCCCAGGGTACAGTGGGAAAAGGATCTCTTCACTCAACATTTCAGATAAGGAGTGGAAGGCATTTATGCACATAATTCACTCTAACTCCATATGCATAAAGCATTCAATTATTCAACTTAAAATCTTTAATTGCGCACATCTGTCTCGTATAAAATTGTCCAAAATGTTTCCAAGAAAAGATCCAACATGTGATTGTTGCAATCAAGCTCCAGCCTCACTGGGCCACATGTTTTGAATGTGTACCAAATGAACATCATTCTGGACAAAAATTTTAAATGCTTATCAGAGAGCCTTGGTGTCACAATCACACCTAATCCACTAACAGCTGTGGTTGGTGGACTCCCAGATGGGCATAAAGTGGAGAAGAACAAACAAACTGTAATTGCCTACATTTCACTTTTAGCACATAGACTTATTTTGCTCAACTCCCAGCCTACCACTTTAAAGTCATTGGGTAACCGATGTTATATAATTTTTGAAATTGGAAAAAAAATCCAATTCTCACTTAGAAGATCTGTTCAAAACGTTTTTAAAACCTGGCATGATCTAATCAATAACATTTTAGAATAAGCATTTATATTGGGGAGAAGGACTTCTTTCTCTCTTTACTACTCAAAGTTTTACTCTGGTTGTTAGCCTTCATCTCTTTCTCATGGGTGGAGACTGAATTGAGTATAGTTTTGTTAAGTTTGACTGGATTGCATGAAATGTTACATGCTTTTAATAAATTCAGTAAACAATAAATAAAAAAAACCTTCACAGTACCCCAAACATGTTCCAAATACAATTTATGCATACTGCCACCTTTGTGTTTACTAAATAAGCACTACTTAGTGATATAAAATGAACCTCTGCTCCCTCAGTGTACAGTAGACTTTGTATTCATGTATGTTAGTTACTATTATCACTTGTTAATGGGTTTGTAGACTGATAGGTTTGATGGTTTCTTTTTTATTCTGTTAAATGTACTTTGTGATGTGCTTGGGTCATATATGACTACAATATTTATTTTATTTTAAATGTGAAATAAATGTTATTGGTAATACGTGCATAGAGTCAGATGTGAGCAACACATTTATTTTAATTCAAAAGTGAAAGAAATATTATTGCTAATACAATACAAATATAGCCCAAAATCACACAAGAAGTGCCACAATGGGCTTTAACAGACCCTGTCTTTTAACAGCCCACCAGCCTTGACTCTCTAAGAAGACAAGGAAAAACTCCCCCCAAAAAAAATCTTTTAGGAAGAAACCTTGGGAAAGTAAGTTCAAAGAGAGACCCCTTTCCAGGTAGGTTGGGCGTGCAGTGGGTGTCAAAAAGAAGAGTGTCAATACAACACAGAACAAAACACAAGTAATCCTCAATAAAATATAATAGTAAAATAAAATATTACAAGTACAGAGCAGAATTTAACAGTAGATGATATCACATAATATGCACTATTTTGTTTTTGTACACTTTGAGACCTCAGATTCTGTTCAGTTGTAGCTTTTTTGCTGTTTACTTATGCACATTTTGATGTGCCTGTCTCAGATGTGACCAAATTTAAAACAGAAACAATATTCTAATTTGTGTTGGTTTAAAATATCTTATTACCTTCTATTAACTGGCCACTGCAAATGTCTGGCCCAGCTTAATTTCTTGGTTTGAAAATCTGGCCCAGCTGAATTTCTAATTGAATAGCACGGCTCTAGATGTTGTGTTCAGTACCATGTTATCAACATGAAGTGATTTAGGTTGGCTGGAAGCGAAGAGAAAGTTATTTGCAAAATGATAAGGCAATGCTTTTAATTAATTTATATTACTTTTTGCTTTTTCCAATGGAGATATTAGACAATATATATTTTACTGCCACATTGTCTTTCATGTAAATTGCTTTGTTCTAGCTGAATTATAAATGATAATTATAAATATACTAATAAAATTAGCTTACTTATACTTTATTTTTAATACTATAGTGAAAGTTCTCACTTATGCTGTTTAAAGAAATTAAATAGGTGAACTTATATTTAGAAAAGATAGATAATTGCACCTTTAGAAGAGTATTGAAAGGAATATGAGTAAAGCACAAGTGCAGTATAGTTATGAGTATAAGTTGAGTTTAATTGTTGATTTTGCTAATTATGAATGATCTGTCTTATATGTATATTTTCTCTTTAGATTAGTTTAAAATGCACTGTGTCTTTAAATATCAATATGTCCATTGTGTTTTGTGGGTGGAGCTTCAAGAGGCTGAGCCACCATGACCTCACTGTTGCTGGGTCATCCCATGACCTTCAAAAGAGGTTCCAATGACTGAATCAGCGGTTTCTTGTAAGTAATGCTGTTTTCATAGATTTTCTGGCTTTCTGATTGTTTCTTTTTGCTATTAATTTAAGGATTATGACTTCAGATGATGTATTGTGGTTTCGCCTCCTTTCTGCTCTCTTGAGCATTTTCTACATTTTGCAATATATTTCTCTAGTAAATCCTTTTATGTGTAAAGATTCTGTTTTTCCCTTTTGTGCACAAACCAGAGGTCACCGGTCACCCCTCTCTTGTAGGGCATTTTTCCATATTTTGGGACTAACTTGAGCTTTATGCCAATTTTCTTCATTTTAAGGAGGGCTAGGCCAAGCCTGCTGCTGGCAGTTGAAGTAATCTGGACTGGTGGGGAGCCTCTTCTGGGTTGGCCTTTGATGGTTAAAGGACTTCCTTTTGAGCAGTTTTTGGGGCCTCACTCCATATTCACCATGTCAGGTGCTCCAAGTCATTACAACAAGTAATTCAGTTCCTTATTTTGTCTGTATTGTTATAATTATTTGAAATACATATGAAAAAACACTTCATTGCAGCATCTTCTCATGCTCAGGAAGAGCAGATTCAAATCTCATTCCAATCTGTGCACTCTCGTCAAGTTTCTCAGTGGTTTTCCTCCTATAAACTGTTCTGAATGTTGAAAATGGGATTGAGAGACAGGCAGAGGTCAATACCAAAAGAACTGGCAGCCTATCATCAAGAAATTAAGAATGTTAACCCAAAAATATAATTCTAAAGCCAGAAAAATATTTAGTTGGAAAGGCCAATAAGTCAGAAAAACAAAATAGCTATATGAAATCAAACAGATAATGCTAATTTTGGATGCTCAGGGAACGTTTGTGCTGTATTTATGCTGACACCCAGTATGACATCATGCTGCGTGTGCTCCCAGGGGCTGTTGGGACGGATCACTGTGCCAACAATTAATGGTAACCCATCTAAATACTGGCATTAAATAAACACACAAAATGGCAATTCGATTACACTTTACAAAAGTTCAACTTAATAATCATTGTGAATTTATATAAAAGTTGATATAAAATTTATATTCCTTGGGATTCAAAACCCTAGCATCTAAGAAGAATATGTTCCTAATAACTATAGAGAGGCAGGGAAAAGTTAAAGAAAAATGCACAACATAACCCAAATACGTACAAGTGGCCTGTAAATAATAAGTATGGTTTTGAGAATAGTGCTGTGTGACGAGCGACTACTGAGTACTTATGGGTAATAAGCTGCCAGTGAGTAGTGATGTGCGGCAGGACCTCTGATACGTGATATGGAGTAACAGTGCCTGGAGAAGTGTAAAATGATGATGTCTTCAAATGGACACCATACATTTGTATGTAGGTATGTTTAATATATGTATGCATGATGGTGTGCAGTGCGATGTGTGAGTACCTATCTTGCCCCCCAAAATATGAGGCTGAGTCTCAGTACTTAAGCAAAACCATCTTTATTCAACTTGAAACAGGAACAGCACGGTTATTTATTGTAGCGGGATCTACCACTATCCTATACGCAGACACAGCAAACGGGCAGGATTGGGGACAGGGCAGTGGCCAAGTTATACTGTTTCCTGCATTTATAATGTTCCTTGCATCACCCATCGATGACAGGCACTTATAGCATGAATGTAGTCGGCTTAGATTTGCTTTCTCTGTGAGCAGCTACAGCGCTGGGAGCTGGGACGCGGCGATTGCGCTTTGGGTCATCACTTTGCCGTGTCGTACCGTTGGGGAAAGTCCCTAAACAGTTTCGAAACCCTATAACAGATATAATTTATTTGTTTAAATAATATCATTCAAGCTGAAATTTATATACTGTGGTGGGAAGGCGCCCTGCTCAGGGTTTGTTTCCTGCCTTGTGTCCTGTGTTGGCTGAGATTGGCTCCAGCAGACCCCTGTGACCCTGTAGTTAGGATATAGCGGGTTGGATAATGGATGGATGAAATTTATATACACATATATTATTATGTCATGATTTGCCTTTTTGTTATGTGCTTTTTAGACATTTTATTTGACTTCAAAAATTATTTAAATGTATTTCTTGGGGATTTAGAATCCACAAAAATGCAAATACATATACAAAAAAATTGCAAACATCCATATACAGAAAAGGCTTAAATAAATCTGCCATATCAGTGATGGACGTGCATTCCAGTTGCCTGTTTTCATTAAATAGTCTAATTTGTAAAGGTACAAAAGATTTTTTATATCTGGAAGTTTTCATTTGGCACTGTAAGAATCTGAGTTGAAATTAAATGTACTATGTGGTGGATGTGTGGGATTACTGAGAATTTGATGGAGCCTTTTAAGAGTCAGGTCCTCCTATTGCTGTTTCACTGAGTTTTGTTCCACCCATGTGACACTACTCACTGTTTTAATTAGGCACTGGGCTTTGATTTTGTCTTGGGCATAAATGTTGCCAAAGAAGCAGATTCAGGCAAAAGAAAGATGCTCTGCAGAACAGGTGAGTAAAACCTATGGAGAATGTGATAGTTCACATTAAACTCATTCAGTTTAGACAAGAAAAACAGCCTTTTCTGGATTTTTTCTATCCAGCTTTTATAACAAGTTTCCAACAACCACTCATAAATATCCATAGCATGTGGCTTGTTCAACTAGGTCACCATTTATTTCCATATGTGGAGTCTCTGTCTTTATTGTCCTAAAATCAATGACCATCTCATTAATTTGAATTTATTACAAGGAAATTTGGTGAAGTCTTCTGCATCTCTGTCAAAATACTTACTGGACAGAGTGTCAGCTCTTAAGAATCCCACCAGTGCCGTCATCTGCATATTTATTAAAGGTGCTGGCTGATGACGAAGCTTAGCACTTGTTTGTATATAAAATGTAGAGTACAGGGTACAGCCCGCAGCCCTGGGGCATTTCGGTATTAAAGATTTGTACAGGGAAAATGGTAAAGTTAAGTCTCACTTGCTGGGTGTGACTTTGTCCGATGGACAAAGATGAAAAAATGTGGTCAAAATAATCAAAAAACTGAAGACACAGTACATTCGTTTGAAGGCATTTTTATATGCAATCAACACGAAAGGTGGAAGGAAATGACATGATGGAAATTACGTCATCGGGACTGGCTGGAAGTGACGCCACTTTGCAGAAACTGGAAGTGATGTCACAGAAGTTGTATGTGGTGATGTTGCAGCCATTTTGTGAACTCGGACTCGGCAAAGAGAAAGAGACCTCAGTGCACATAACCAATCCCCTACCTCACGAAGTAACACTCACTTTAGGACTTGATCGCACGTGTCTGACATTACACTGCTAAAATTTATAAGCATGATCTTAACTAAGCTTTTTCTCTGTTCTAGATGTTCTAGAAACTAACATTGAGCCTAGTGAAGACATTTGACCTGCTATTACTCCAGATAAAGAAATACGAAAACAATGCCATAGGGGTGGAGTTCAGTCATGTTTCAGCTAGGATGTGTTTCCTGGCTTATGCTTATTTTCCTGTTTATTATTTCCTTTGTTTATGGTAAATGATTTTAATGTTTTTTCTTTATTTATGTATTTTTGTTACTATTATCATGTTTATTTATTTATTATGAATGTATTTATGTGCTCTGCTTTTTTCCTTGTGTTTTATGCGTTGAACCCCCAAGAGGTGGGGCCACACTGATGTCACAGCTGAAGGATCTCCCCAAGCTGACAAGAGTGCAATTGTAATCATTTCCTATTTTTCTGTTTCCTGGATTTATTTGCTCCTCTTCTGTTTTCATTAATTGGATTACATTTTTTGGATTTATTTACTCTTGATTGCCTTGTAAGCAAAACATTTTTGTCACATTTTTCTCCTTTTGCCTTTTTGTGCTTCTTTTATACTTTAAAATAAATATCTTCATTTCTAAGGATTTTCCTCTGGAGGGTATTTTTCGTATGTGGATTACTCGTTTAGCCAGATGTAATTGTTGATGATTTGGCATGATCCTGGATCTGTCGGTTTTTTCGAAACTCTTGCTGGATGTGTTGTCATAGCAGCACATCCAAATCCTAAAACCTGCTCGGTGCAGGTTTGTTCTATGTAAACAAGGATTAGCTCATACACTTATTTAGTGTCCGTGCATGGAATTCATTCAGTCATGGCTTCGCCGTTCATGAATGAGCGACCAATTGATATCGGTGCGCAAATTATAACAAGAGAATTTCATATAGAGAGGGTTTTCAGCAAGATCCTTTATTGCTCCTGGAGGAAATTCTTTTCAAAAGATACTGCTTTAGCCCGGGGTGGGGGGAATATTGTACCTCAAAGATTTATTAGCACCTTATATTCGAAGTCAAACTAGGTGAAGTCGGCTTTCACAACCACACAGACAGTATGCATTGCTTTGAGGTTTTTTGCAAGCGGCACTTTTTTTATATACTGTAGACGATGCGGAAAATCTGTCTAAAATTGCAGTTTGCCAGGCAATTCGTAAAGTCTGTTTGGCTCTGAAATATTTCCTTCGGGTTTTCATAGTGTTTACTGGACACCTGTGTGTGAAGACAATAAAAGAGGCATTTCATGCCATTGCAGGTAGGTAATACACAGGCAAAAACACCCGCAGTTCCATAAAGAATCTCACAATCAGCCTAACATTCTCATTACCCAGGATTTCCAAATGTGATTGGGGCACATGGGACTGATTAGAGTGGAGTTTGATCAAACATTTGGAAAATGTACCTTTCCTCCTGAAATAATCAGACACAAAGTCTTCATCAAATATTTGACCTTCGTCAATTTCTCGTTGGTCAGACTCAGGTTCTAGGGATATGGCATTCCCTGCAACTGACCCAACAAAAAAAGAGGGCTATATGGAACATACCTATGGCACACATAGAGGACAATTATATGCAATGACCATCCTTTACCGGAAATTAAGTGACCACTGCATCCTGCCACTGGTTCTGAGAAGGAGCTTCCCCCTGGAATGCCCACAGAAACAGGGCGATGGGCATTTTGCTGGAGAGCCAACTCTTCTGCAGGGGTTAGTTCTGGACCACGTGGACCTCCACCTGTTTTTTGCTTGTCTGCCTTCTTATTAGCTTTAAAATTAATGTTTTTTATATTATATATGATACTTTATGTCAACAATTCTTTAAATAGTTATATACCAATATTTACCAGTTTGAAGTATATTCTTGTACTTCACTTTAACCTGTTCCCATGTTCTCCTTGTGCTCACGTTTGATCTGGAATTATATTAAATAATAATTAATCTGACACATAGGAAATGAAATGCTACATTCAGTAAGTACAATGTACACTTCTTATGCGTTTACTTTGTCGGCCACTTTTTCCCAGCCGTCTTTTCTGGTTTGGGCTGCTTTTGCAATGTTACCCTTTGTGCATATTAAATCTTGAAATTCTTCATATCCTTCGAGTAAAAGGCTCTGTTTGTGTGAAAAAATGTGCCCGTTCTTTCGTCATTTTGTTGCAGCCTATCAAAGACTTGCTGATCTTGTTTTCTAGACTCAATATAAATGGGCTCTTCAATCAGCGCGAGAGCGCAATATCATCTCGGATGATTAGATCCAGCTAGACTAATCTACTACACAGCTGCGTTTGAAAAACCAACTTATCCCGCATAAGTTTCACTGGCATCTGAGTCATCTGATCTCAGATGATTTAAGCGATGTACGGAAAATCCCCCCTTGTTCTTCTTCTTCCTAGCCAGAGATTTTTTCACTTCCTCACCCTTGAAGGACATTTATGGCCATTTTTATTACACTTTTGGGACATTAAACTTTTAAAACCCAAAATTTAGCTTTTTAGGCTTGTGTAGACCAAAGCTGTCTAGTAGAGTATTGGGGTCAGACTGCCTTAGGTAAGGGTCTTTCAGAGGCCTCACACCATTTTTTCTACAAGAGTGCAATAATTTCATGACAGTGTTCATTGTGGAAAGGTTCTATAAAAACAATGTGTTCATCTGTTGTTGTCTCAGATGACCTGAATTGGCCTGGTGCTACAGCTTATTATTAATTCTATTGGGGTGGAATTAAGGAAATCCATGAGAGATAAGTAACACTTGGATGTGGCAAGGTATTCAAAAATTCTTCTGCTAAATAAACAATGTGAATCTATTTTGAATACTATAGGACTTGCTCACCAAAACATACTTGTAAACTCGTTACGCTGTTGTCAGGCATGAGCGTTTAGTGGAATACTACAAGGCTACAATAAGTGTAATACCACTTCTGAACAAGAGATGGCACTGTCGGTAACAACCTATCCTCTTTTACCTCCAGGACTGATCTTTTAAAAAAGTGCTGACATCACTTCCTTTCCAGGTGTCCCAGAAGTCCCGCTTCGTCCTCCCTCAAATACTGGAAGTAGGAATTCAGTAGTAGAACTTTTGCTACCAGCAGCAACCTTTTTTCTTTGTTCTGTTACTTGCCAACTGATTATTTATTTTTCTCATTATTTGGGGCATACATTTTGAGTACCACAGACAATTTTCTGTGTTTCTTACATTTTTAAACACTGTATACAAAAAATAGCTCATCTTCTAATGTTTTACTTGTAAATAGAATCTCTTCTCTGATTGTGCCAAAGGAATTTTTTTTCTGAACACCATCTCACTTGTTGGACACTGAGTGAAGAATACAAAGTATATTGCCCGTGAAATGGCACCGTACATACAGATTTGATTGCATTTACATGTGAAGGCAGAATTTATGAGGGGGGATGCAAAGACTGAACTTCATAATTCACAGGCTGATATCATTTTAAAACAGTCCTCCGCACAGTCTAATGAATAGTCCTGAGAATAATGACAGAGAATCAAAAAATGAACAATTGGTAAGATTGTTTCTCATGAGTGAATGTGTATTTAGCAATGGTGGGAGGGTGTGGAGAGGGTGCAAATGTTGAGTCTCTTCGCAAGTATACATTTCATTTAAGAAAGGCACTGAGAAGATTGGAATTATGATAAGTCTGAACTTATTTATTAAAAAGAAATACACACACCCTGCTTCTGCACATTATGAAATGAAACCACTCTGCACCAAGAAAAATGGACTCCAGATTTTCAATCAGATGCACAGAAAAGATGCTTTTTCTTCTGTCAAATGGAGGGCGGGCATAGTATTTGTGTGGGCACAGTGATAGTAATGAACACTGAGAATCAAATCAAGTTCTGTAGAAATTTTTCAACAATCTTACAGCCTCAACGCTGGTGCCACCTACCATGTAGACAGATGAGTAAGGCAGAAATCATCTGTCTTTTGAAGAAGCACACTTTTAAGACTGGGCAACCCTTAGATAGATAGATAGATAGATAGATAGATAGATAGATAGATAGATAGATAGATAGATAGATAGATAGATAGTGTGATGATCCCCCAGGCGTCAGCAACCCCAAACCCTGACACGAACACAGAATCACAGTCCTGGGTTTAAATAAAGGTTGTTTATTAACCACAAATACCTTCGTTATGGTACAAAAAGCACAACCCACAACTTTTTTTTCTCCTCCCAATAACTATTTCACCAGTGCACTTCCCTCCTTCAGTCAAGTGTTGCCTCTCCATCACCCAGCTCCGACTCGCCTGAATAAGCGAGTGCAGTCCCTTTTATTACGAACCAGGGAGTACTTCTGGTGTCAGGATGCTTTCCTAATGGAAGTACTTCCAGGTAACACAGAAGTCCATAATAGTGCGCTTGTCTCCCTACAGTGCCCTCTTGTAGTACCCAGAAACTGGTGGTTCCTTATGGTGCACCGAACCCGGCACCGTTGCCATGTAGTGTGTTGGGGGAATAAAAAACCTCCATCCACATTTTATTTTTTTAATTTGGTGTCCATCCACTATTTCCGATTCTTCCTTCTAGGTCTATTCCCTTTCCTGGTTGGGATGTCCGTCCAGACTGTGTGGCATCTACAATAGATAGATAGATGGATAGTCTGACTTAAAATACAATTACTCAATGTATGTGGATCCAGAATGCATCAGCAATATTAATAAACAGAACAGAAACATTCATTTACCATAAACTGCCATGCCTAAAGTCAAATTAAAAAGACGTTACATACAGTATATAAGGTGATACCACCCTAAGGGAGGACCAGTAAAGTCTGATTGTTACCTACAGGTAGTGTATGTTACACATTAAACTTCATTTATTTTTTTTTTTACTGGGACGATTCATGTTTTACTTTTTGAATTGAAATTAAAGAAATTATAATTTTTACTGCCTTCATTCAGTCATTCATTTTCCACCAGATATCTGGCCCAGGTTACAGAGGCAGAAGTGTAAGCAAAGATGCCCAAATGTCACTTTTCCTCATCACTCCCGACAACTCCTCAAGTGAATTACTGAGATGTTTCCAAGTCATCTGGGAGATCCAATGTTTCCTCCTGGTTGGAAATGCACAAAACACCTCAGCATGGAAATGTCCAGGATGCATCCAAATCAGATGTCCAAATCACCTTAACTGTCTCCTTTTGAAGCAGAGGAGCAGCAGCTTTACTTTGACCTCTTCCTCAAAGTGTCTGCACTCCTCACCCTATTTCTAAGGCTGATTCCAGACACCGTCTAAAGTAAGCCTTTTTTTCACCTTGTGTATCTGTGATCTAGCTCTTTTGGTCTCCAACCAAAGCTTGTGGCCATAGGTGAGGGTAGGTATGTAGATTGAGTGGTAATTGAGGTCGTTGCCATTTAATTCAGTTCCCACCATGACTGACCAGTACAACAACTGCAGACACTGCTCTGATCTACACATACATCTCTTAATTTCTTCTTCTCTCTCTTGTGAACAAGACCTCAATATACTTAACCTTCTCCACTTGAGGCAACACAACCTGGAAGGGGGCTCACCACCCTTTCCAGCTGAGAACCACGACTTCAGACTTGAAGGTGCTTCCGCTTCACACTTTCATTATTTAAGTGATGCCTTGGTATTGTTCACACAACAGCATTGTGACACCATATGACACCACGTATAAAAATAATAGCAATCACGGATTCAGCTTATCCCTTTGTTTATACAGATTTCTTCTCTTTATTAGTAGTAGTTAACTTCAAAACAAGCAGGCCTTAGTGTTAGGTTTTAACATTCTGATTTTAACCTCCCTGCTCTTTAATACTAGACTTACCAGAGCCTACGAGAAAACGCGTAAATCCAGCATACTTTAAAATACCCGTGCTTCGCAGCGGAGAAGTAGTGTGTTAAAGAAGTTATGAAAAAGAAAAGGAAACATTTTAAAAATAACGTAACATGATTGTCAATGTAATCATTTTGTGACTGTTATGAGTGTTGCTGTCATCAAGGATTTGATTATCATTATTTCTTTCAATCAGGTTCGTATTTGGAGGATGTGTTGTGTTGAAGTTACATTCAATGTTTGTCAACCATTGTAAAGATAACAGGTTTTATTCATTGAAGTGTTCACTATCCAAATCGCTACTCGTGAATCTAAGATGTTTAACAGGCATTCCCGGTATTAAGTTGTGGATTTTCCTGAGAATATTTAGTGGCAGTGTGTCTATGAACTTAATTAAAACTTAAGCTTTACACCTTGCTTTCCTATTGATATGTCTACAAAGGCTTGCTCAGCTTCAGAAAGTTGTTCCTTTCTTACTGCATCAATAAACAGCTCGTCTTCCTCTTTATCTGAGACATCACAAACTGCATGCACGGGTTTACCTTTCCCAGTCTTCAAACTTTAGCGAAGTGGTTCAATTTACCAAATTTTTTACACTGTCTTCCTTTAGCTGGACATTGACTTTTTACACCATGCTTTGTTTCCGCAGTAGCTGCACTTATGAATATGCTTGTATGCGTCACTCGCTTCATATTCTTTTGCTGCCTTCTCAATTGTGTAATGTGTTTTTTGTTCAGCGCTCTTTGGAGCTCTTGCTTGTTGTCTGAGTACTGCGTTCACAGTCAGTTCACGTGAGCCATTCAGAATACATGCATCGAAGGTTCTCAGCTGTGCTTGTGCTATCTCGTGCAATCTTGCGATGTCCAAGGCTTTATTTAATGTTAGCTAAGACCCGGCACTTAAAAGTTTCTCTCTCACTTTCGCTGAGTTTGTGCCAAACACTATTCTATCTCTGACCATCTCATCTTCGTTTGCATAAGCACAGTCCTTCACCAGCAGTTTTAACTCCGTTACAAAGTGATCAAAAGTCTTGTTTATACCCTGTGTCTTCTCATTAAACTTGTATCTCGTGCGATCTTGCGATGTCCACGGCTTTATTTAATGTTAGCTCAGACCCGGCACTTAAATGTTTCTCTCACACTTTCGCTGAGTTTGTGCCAAACACTATTCTATCCCTGACCATCTCATCTTCGTTTGCACTGTCTTCCTTTAGCTGGACATTGACTTTTTCCACCGTGTGTTTTGTTTCCGCAGTAGCTGCACTTATGAATATGCTTGTATACATCACTCACTTCATATTCTTTTGCTGCCTTATCAATTGTGTAATGCATTTTTTGTTCAGCGCTTTTTGGAGCTCTTGCTTGTTCTCTGCGTACTGTGTTCACAGTCAGTTCACGTGAGCCACTCAGAGTACATGCATCGAAGGTTCTCAGCTGTGCTTGTGCTATCTTGTGCGATCTTGCAATGTCCACGGCTTTATTTAATGTTAGCTCAGACCCAGCACTTAAAAGTTTCTCTCGCACTTTTGCTGAGTTTGTGCCAAACACTAGTCTATCCCTGACCATCTCATCTTTGTTTGCATAAGCACAGTCCTTCACCAGCAATTTTAAATCCCTTACAAAGTGATCAAAAGTCTTGTTTATACCTTGCGTCTTTTCACTACTCAACTTGTATCCCGCGAATATCGTGTTCGTCTTAGGCATGACAAGCGCCTCGTAGCGGCAGCGTGTCTATTGGATTCCTGCTGACGGACGGCCTTATATGAACAGGCACTCAATTACGTGGGAGGCGTGCGTATGGGGGACACAATATAGGCAGGCAGCCAACTACATGGGAGGCATGGTGATGGATGACACAACTCCGCTTTACACGGCGACCGAGCTGCAGGCTATGGCCGTATATATGTACGTAAGTAGGATTCAGTTATGACCATTACGGGTATAATTTCGAAATGAAACCTGCTTAACTTTTGTAAGTAAGCTTTAAGGAATGAGCCTGCCAAATTTCAGCTTTCTACCTACATGGGAAGTTGGAGAATTAGTGATGAGTGAGTTAGTCAGTCAGTCAGTCAGTGAGGGCTTTTCCTTTTATTAGTATAGATATTATACAGTACACACATACATTTTGTTTGCGTCTGTAACAGACCATGTACATTTATAGTACTGTACTTGCTGTTAGTTTTTATTTGAAACTGGGAATAACTGTAGATGTGAGTGGTGTTTTGAGGCAATGGAACTGGACATTCTCTGATGTGGAGAGATAAAAGCTGACAAACGCTGGTGAATCTGCCTTCTTCGTATCTCACCATCACTTTATTTTTTTTATTCAGTTTAATTGAGTGTTCCTGCTTATGCAGAATTAGTATGCACCTTATGGTTTATGATGTCAAACAAAAAACAGAGACATAGGTATATATGATATTTGGAATTATTCATTTTATGACCTTTTATGAGGTTAGTTCAGTGCTATATGCAATTATCAAATTCAAATGTTAACAGTTCACACACACGCAAGGACCATCATTCCTACATTTACGACATGTGTACCTGTTGCAATGCACAAAATTCTCTCTATGCTGTGGTTTCTATTACATTGAAAGTACACATGACACTGACTCCTGTGGCGGTGGGGTGATAGAATAGTAGGCTGCTTGTCTTGATTGGCACATTTACAGGACAAAAGACGCGATGTAATTTAAGGTGGGCCAGGTCTACGAGTTTTTTTGTAGGATCTGGTAATTCTAGTGATAGTCAGTTATTAGTTAATATGAGATAGAACTTTCTTAGCTGAATCTGTAGAATCGAGTGTTAATTACGTCAGTTAGGAAATTGTATTACTGCTAGCATGGATTATTATGTTTGCTAATAGGAGATGGTATACAGTTTTCTGACTGTGCTTACGTGTTTAACTTGCTTAACGTGCTTCAGGTACGACTGTATGACTAAACTTAGAGAAATGAAACTAAATTATAAGCCTTTAACACATGTCACACAGTTACTTGAATCATCCAATGAAATAAACTAAAAGCTGCTGAACTTTGGCAATATATATATATGCATGGAAGCCCTACCCTGTAGGGGCCCGTGGTCACCGCCAGGCGGCGCCCCGATGCCGGTTCATCCCGTGTGGCCCTCGGCCGGGGATGGAGCCCGGCCGGGACGCTTAGAGGACCAGAGGAGGGCGTGTGCCTCCTCCAGACCGAGTGGGGGCGTCCGTCCTGGTTAGACAGGGGGCCTCGGGTACAGGGCTTGGAAGCCCAGCCCTGTAGGGACCCGTGGCCACCGCCAGGCGGCGCCCAGTGCCTGTTTATTCCGGAGCCCGCACTTCCGCCACACCAGGAAGTGCCGGGAAGACGACCGGGAGACACGGACGGCTTCCGGTGCGCAGCCGCACTTCCGCCACACAGGGTTGTGGTCACCGTTAAGTGCCGGGAGCAGCTGGAGCCCATCCGCTCCCCATAGGCGCCTCCCTCCAGTCAGCGGTGGAAGTCGGGAGGCAGAAGGACTGAGCTTGTGGAAGGACTGGAGGCGCCAGGAAGGCACAAGGACTGTGGGCCCTGGACTTGGGGGAATCAGTGCCAGCAGCACTGGGGTTGTGTGAGTGCACGTGACTTTTTATATTGTATATAGTTGTACATAATAAACGGTGTGTTGGGTGAAAAATATGATGTCCGGCCTGTCTGTGCGGGCCAGCGTTCACAATATATATATATATATATATATATATATATATATATATATATATATATATATATATATATATATATATGTCAATGTACTCCCAGTGGAGAAGGGCAAACAAACTGTAATTGCCTTTACTACACTACTGGCACGTAGACTTATCTTGCTCTGGAAGAATCCTAACTCTCCTATTCAGTCAGTGGGTAACTGATATTATATCTATCTTATATATATAAAAGTCAATGTGTGTATGTATGTTCCAGTATCACTTCCGAATGGCTGGAGTGATTTTCATGAAACTTGGTACATGTTTCTCATTGGTCGACTAAAAATACTGTAGGGTGAAATCAACTCAAACCTACCCCCTTCTGGAATGACCACAAGAGGGCGAAGTGGAGGTGACTGCCAGCTTTATGTTTGAGCACCACTGCACTCCTGTTGCTTTTGAAATTAAAGAGTTTGTCATTTCCGAATGTCTACTGGATGATAACATACATAGAAGACCGCAAGACAAGCACATTAGTGAGTCTTCATTGTTTGTTAATTTATTTTTTTTTTTATTTTTAAAGTTGTGGGTTTTTTTAATTATATTATCTTCAAACAATTAAAAAAAAAACACTTTATTTTCCTCCCGGGCAAAACTGGGTATTTCATTTCAGCTAGTTTTGGATAAACACAGCTACACTTTCAGTGTCCTAACTGTACCCAACTATGGCCTGGCACATCATTCTTGCGCTTATTTATAGTAGATACAGTGGGTTCCTTAAAAATTTGTTTCAGGATATTCCCAGTCAATAGCCTTCTTTCTCAGAAGTTTTAATGCCATGAGCAATGGAAGTTGACAGGCTACTTCACCACTGCACATATTGCTTTTTTAATAACTGAATAATAACTGAATTTGTAATAACTGAATCGACAGATGAGACTTTTAATAATATACTTATTGATGAACAGGAAGCTGTGTTTGTTGCAAATCACCTCCACAATACCAGTGATTGCCAAATTGTCTTAGTAAAGAATTAGTTGGGACAAACTATGGCAGAATTTGTTGATTTTCATATTAGGACTTTGCTCTCTCTTGTAACCTTGTAATTTGCAGTTTTTACCAGATTAAAAAATGACTATGTATGTGGTGTTGAGACCCCTTATCACTAGCCTATGTTTAACATTATTTAATAGCTTTCTTAACTATTACTGTTTAATAGCTTTCTTTTTTCAGGCAGTTTGGTGTAGTGGTTAAGGCTTTGAACTTCAAATCCTGTGGTTGTGGGATCAAATCCTGCTACTGATATTGTGTGATCATGAGCAAGTCACTTGATCTGCTGTGACAGTGTGGATTGGCTCCACTCTCCCAGTTGCTCTAGGAAGCCTCTTGAATATGCTACTACTGATAATGTACCTGAGGGATGAGCCAGCAGATGAGGACACTCACACAGAATAAGGGGTAGGTGCAAACGTAGTGCTTTTATTAAAACCAATCCATCAAAACAAGTCAAGTGTATAAATAAACAGTGCAGTTCCCTAAATTCTTCAATAAATAAACTGGTCAATATCCATATGGAGGTTAAAAACAAATAAATAAAATCCATTACAAAAATGTTAAAAACACAGGCAGGAAACCATCCTTTAAAAGTCCCTGATACTTCCCTTTTAAAACTGATGTCTCTCCATCTTACCCTGGTCAGGCCTCTCAGTACGGAGAAACGTCAACCAACAGGCACAGGCAACCTTTGATTCTGGCCCATGTCCTCGCCGCCAATCCCACAACGTTCCATGGGGAGCTGCCAAGCCCTGATCTGCTGGCACACCCTGAGCAGAATGGTCACTCCTGCTCTATAGTTGCTCAGCACCCTCCTTCCTGGGGCTCCGTTCCCGTCTACTTGCTTCCTGTTATTTCTCTGACTCGTGCCTTTATGTCTCCTTCCTTTAACCTCTTTTCCTTTCATTTTTCCACGATTCCCCTTTTGTCCCATGTAGGCTCCTTTATCCTCTGCTTCCTAATTGGGTACGGGTGTGAGGAACTGCTCCCTCTATGGCATCATTTAGGTGCCTGGCTGATGCACCCACTTCCACACATGTATGCTATAATGCGTGAGTCCCGTCTTGCACCCCAAAACACGAGGCTGAGTCTTAGTATTTTAGCAAAACCAGCTTTATTCAGCTTGAAACAGGAACAGTACAGTTATTTATTGTAACGGGATCTACCACTCTTCTGTACACAAACACAGCAGTCAGGCAGGGTCGTGGCCAGGTTAGTGGCCAAGTAATATTGTTCCCTGCATTTATAATGTTCCTTGCATCACCCATTGACGACAGCCGCTTATAGCGTGACTGCAATTGGCTCGGATTTGCTTCGGTGGCAAGCCACTGCACTGCTGGGAGCCTGCGGTTGCCCCGGCAACGGATAAACAGTCTTCCACAGATGTGGTGATCGTTTTTCAGAACACTGTTCGGTGTGTCGTCTTTTGGAGGGGGTCCCAAAAGAGTTTAGAAACCTCACAATGCGGCGAAGTCAGCCAGTTCCCCAATTAACCATGGAGCAAAACTCACTCACACACATCTACACCCAATTGGAGCCTGCACCTTCAGGGAATAATTATTTAAAAATTGGCCAACTTTTTCTGGGCTGTGGACCTGCTATATCACACCTGCCTGTGCTCTAATTGGAAACCAAAAGAAATATATCGAATTGTATCATAAATGTTGTAAGTTACCTTAGATAAAGGGATCAGCCAAATAAGTAAATGTAATGTAATTTATCTTTTGTTCTTCATTTTAAATATTTAGTAAAAACCTGGATTTCCCGGTATTGATCTTAAACCTTGAAGATATGACATTCCCAGATTTTTCATGTTTCCTGTAATCCAATAAGCACTACAGCAAACAATGGTCATTTTGGCTGCAGTTCCAGTGAATGTGGCCTGGCGCTTGCAGATTGCTCACACATACTCACTAGTCTTGGCGTCAGCGGGAATGCTAACATGAGTAGAAGATTGTTCAGGCACTTGAGGAAATCTCTCATCTGCCATAATGCCTTGCAGAAAAGAGCTTTTAGGGAAATGCATTAAACTCTGGGGAGGTTGTTTGCTCAGCAGTTAATTCCACTTATAAAGAGTTATGTCTTTCATTTGTATTTAAAGAAGATGAGGCTAAAGACTCTTTGAGCTTCCCAAGATAATGAAGAGCTAAGAAATATGCCTCTGTTTTGTTATCTGACAATAGGCAGTATTGAAGACCACTGGTTAGAGTTGTCCCAGATTCGAATCCTGGCCTGGACACTGTCTCCACTCTTTGTCTTTGTGGGTTTTCTTCAGGTACTTAGATTTTCTTGCCATATTCAAAATGTGTGGGAATTAAGGTAATTGATAATTCTGATTTGGCCCTGTGTGTGTGTGTTTCCTATAATTGACTGGCAAAAAAGCAAATGTGGAATTTCACACAGGCAAGTACAAGGTAGGAACTAAACCTTTGACAAATTTCCAATTCATTATAGGGTACACTCACTCATAGAGGAAGATTTTAGAGTTGCCAGTGAATTTCTCTCTATGAAATAAAACCACTTAACCCAGTTAAACCTGCCTTCAAACAATCACTGTTTCCCTTTTTTAAAGTTGTCTTCTATAAAGTTATTCCACTTTTTCATATGCTTATCAATATTACACCCAAAATTAGTCATCACCTAAAATGCTGGAGAACCCAAACTGGGAAGCAGCAATGCCGAGTATCCAGCCATATTACCCATTTTTTAGCCTCTTTTTTGCTTGGACTTAACAAAAAGCATTGCTTAGACAATCAATCTCAAATGTCTACTACAGCATTAAGGGACTTTTAGACAAAAGCCCTGCCCAAGACATTAGCAGCATTAACACTAGAATTTCCAGAGCCTATGAAAAAACCACCTTAAATCACTTCTCACCTCTCCATCAGCGTCTTTTGTGCTGTACTTTTTTTGCCATTGCTGTACTTTGTATATGTACATGGGAAGCTCTGCACTCTACTTGTGACACTGTAGGAAGTAAGTAAATAAATAAAGGTAAATAGGTAAATAAGATTTGATCTGGCTCTTACATACAAAGCACAGCGACGGTAGCTTCCACCTGCAGCTATAAACTCTTCAGTACGTAAGCGACTCTACACGCTAGTGTTTAGATCTGGACGGTGTATGTGCCCCAAAAAAAAGTCTAACTGCATTCTCGTACCATTGCTTGTGTACTAAAGTGTCAGCAGGCACTTTTCATGGCATTACATGTATTTTTTGAGCATGCCCTCTGCACTCTACTTGTGACTTTATGCTGTAGGAAGTAAGTAAATAACTCAACATAAATAACATTCGATCTGGCTTTTATATAAGTAACATATAAATGTAATGTTTTGGGCACATGCACCATCCTTACATAAACCGTCCTTTGTATGTAAGAGCCAGATCGAATGTTACTTACCTACTTACCTTTATTTATTTACTTACTTCCTACAGCGTAAAGTCACAAGTAGAGAGCAGAGCTTCCCATGTCCATATACAAAGTAAAGTGATGGCAAAAGTGCATTCTTGCTCCGATGTAGAACCGTTGTCATGATCTGAGTTGATCTCTGTTGTAGCACGTCTATGTGAAAACAGCAGTGTCTAAAGGGGGGTGGGGGGGGGTGTGTTGGGATTGTGAACACGGCTGAGAGAATAAAACTGAATTAAAAAAAAAACAAAGCTAACGTTTACAAGCATCATAAATTACACCGGCTGTTACAGACAGGAATCAAATGTATGTTTTTACTCCAAAATAGTAAGAATACGTGCAGCTCACTTCTCAAAACAGACTCGTCCGGGATCGAACCCGTGAAGCTTTGATTACCAGTCAACAGTTGATACCATTGCACAACCAAGGCTGTCATAGCAACGCTGTGTCAATGTTGCACCCTAACACGGGTTGTTTTTCTGCAGTTATATATTTGAATGGAAGCACATTTGTTCTGTTATATTTGTACCTTTTGTGAAAGTGTTTCTTTGATATTTGGAATTCAGGCTTCACAAATTATACACTTCATGTCTACATTTTGTCAATTATTACTAATACATGAAAAAGTTTCTGTTTTAACGATGTGTTTACATAGATCGTTGTAGAAAACGGAACACACATGAAATGCAAGCGTTCCAAATAACAATATAGTATTTATAAAAGGTGTCATTTTGCTTGACTTCTCACTCTATACAACTCTAAGCAACTGACATGCAGGTAAACAGACCTGAGCTGAGAAAACTGCGTGGGGTGGAGGGATGTGATAGCAGGCTGTTTGTTGTTTATCCACACATTTACAGGACAAAAGACGCTGACGGAGAGGTGAGAAGCGATTTAAGGTGGGACGGATCTACAAGTTTTTTCATAGGCTCTGGTAATTCTAGTGTTAAGGAGGTGTAAAACAACAGGGAAAAAGAGATCATAAAGGCTTGAGGCACCAAAGTGATCCCTGTATATTACAGTATGATGTTGTTAGAAAAGAAAAATGCACAAAACAAGTCTTCAAACGGTCATTACCTGACTATCCAAAGATTGTGTTTATTTAAGGAGACTCTGAAGAAGAGGCGAGTTCGGTTGACCGTTAACAAAAAGTGATGTCTTTGGAGGATAATCTGGCTAGCGTGTGATAAAGGGTGAGGGGAGAATTTTAGTGGAAAGGTTTTCCCAAATCTTACCCGTATACACTGATGTATTTAAATTTCTTTCCCACATAGAGTCTGGGACCAATTCCAAAGACTAGAAATCTTGAATTCCACTTCAAACACTAAACTGTCTATTATGAAAAAATGTAATTATTAATCAGTCTTCAGCAAGGATTGTTGCAACTGCCCAAGGAGTGTGAGTGTTTGTTGCATTCGGCAGTTCTCTTTTTATAAGTTGGCAAATACACCATACATTCCTTATGTATTATCGTGGTATTTCCCTCCACTTGCCCTTTTACCTGTTTCCTCAAGGGTAAGGGTTCTCGTCAAGTTCGTTATCGGGTTGGTCTACTGTTGCACTTTAAGATGAACACACAAACACAGATAAACACACACACAGACCCTAACCACAACAGTGCTCCATGAATGACACACACACGCTGATTAACCCTTAGCACTTTAAACCACACAAGTGCTATATTAATAACAGCCTGTCATTCAGCACTTCAAGAGACTTACTTATTTTCGTCACGAACAACAATACGATGTTTTAGTGATATCTCAGACCTAAATATTACTTTTGGTCTACAAGAATACATTTAAACATACAAAGACTCGGCACTCTTGACTATAGGCCATTCATCAGCCAAGAATACCTTCTTTATCGTATCTGTCCCTTCTGTTGAGTATAGCGCTCTTCACTCTCAGCCATATAAACCTCGCAGCACAGAAATAATGGCAAAAATCCGGCTGTCACCAGGTGCTCAAAGAAATCTAACTTATTACTTCAATCACTCTAGACATTAAGACAAAGCATTGAAAGTTAAAAGCAGCATGGTATTTATTACACGAATAATAATAATACCACAAGAACAAAGAATACTAGAAAATAGGTAGTGATAGGAAAGTCTGAATATATATAGTCTTTAGAAAAAGCTTACGAAAAAGTTACAGATGACAAGGATGAATGTCCCAGGGAGGCGTTTGATTTAGCAATCGATGTTCATGATGCCTTTCTGACGACCAGGGCCGTCTTTGTCCGTTCCTCTTCTTCTCTCTTCTTCTCCCTTTGCTTCTCTTTCTTCTTCTTTTACTTCTCTCCTCTTCTTTCCAAACCAAGGCATATTTATTATGAAATGTCAAGCCTTGGTTTCAAAACACATGCACCTGATTGGCTGGCTGTCCAAATGATTGATGAATTAATTCACTGTCTGTTTTCCCACACAACAAAACCTTTGATGTACTCAGAGAAATAGTAGTTCTTCCTGTCCTAGGCTATAAAGCAAATTGTTGTTCCAGATGTCCATCCATCAATAGCCTGAGGTATCAGCTCAGCATCCTTTCCCAGGCTATAAAACCAAATTAGCATGAAGCTATGAACAAGTGTTATAAAAGTAAGGTGTAAGGGAAGAAAACCTGCTTTAATTTGTTAATTTCATCTGTTGTCTTGTCTTGAACAAAATATAATGGAAACCAAAATGTACAGATTTTATACACCATAACACCTTATCATTTCCTCTTTCTTGGAAAAAAAAAATAATGTAAAGAAAACCATTGGTCAGGCTAATTATAATCATGCAATGTCTAACACCTTTTCTACTTCTTAATGTTTTTGACCACAAGCAGTTTTTAACCACAGGGAAAAAATAAAAAATCATGTTACATCTTATGTTAGAAGTCAATATATGAGCCAAGGTTACAAAGTCAATCTATGAGCCAAGGTTACCACATTAGTCAGCACACCAAACTTTTAACTTTCTCAAATCCCACAATAATATATGGGACTTGGGGAGGTCTGTGTGAAAATCTTGCTCTGACATGACTAATCACACTCTACACCTAGACAGTGAATAGGCTGAGGTCAGAGTTGTGCAACAGCACCATAAACTACTATGCCGATATGCCACAGAAATAATATGAAGTATACTAAATATCTGAAACCATTTTTTGTTGCTAGTGGAGATTCTTTCCAGTGACAATATTTGTTTCCAATATGATGTGACTTTCTTTGTATGTGCCTCTGTCTTTGTATTCAGGAGCTGGGTGACTAATGATTGGTGATGTGGGAAACTCCTATCATTGTAATTTTGTGGAACATCAGTGCTGCCCACTCTCATTGTAGTCTTAGCATATTTCCTTAATCTTTCCTTAATCACTGTTACACGTGAAAGCACCAGAGATAGGTGTCTGAGACATGGTATTAATACTCTTCTCTCCTTTTCTACAGAAAGACACCCGAATAAAAAGCCCATACCTCGACAAATGCACCGATCTCGTAATCCATCAGCACAATGAAGAAATGTGCTGTTCTGGCTTCTTGGAATCATCTCATTCCTGGTCCTGTCCTGATGACTTCAGTTGGTCCCTTACCATTTGACATCATCCCCTGCTCCTTCGATCTTCGTCACATCCGTTTGTCCCTCTATAAAAGCTTTGTGACTCCAATGAAATATTGTCAAATGTATCTGATTTTTCTTCTGATTTTTGACACTATTTTCTGTTACTGGAACTTACGACCAGTATACGGGGAGGCTCCCCAACACTTAATGTATCTCATCTGTTTACTTTACCATATCACATTACCTACATTGTGAGGGTGCATCAGTTACAGCACTACAGCCATTTGGCCGAGAGTGATCCGGGTCACAGGATACTCATGATTGAGGACCGGAGAAGCTGGACCAGGCCACAGGACACCCATGTAACACTTGGCTGCGGCAGATAGATGGTCATTTCTGGGGGGTGGGCCTGGGGGGTGTTGCCAACCAGGATCCGAGCTGTTTCATCATGTGATGGGTGTGGCAACACACTGTATTAATGCATACTCCCCAACCTGACCTGACTTGACCATAATCTTCACCTCTCCTCATAGAGCTGGGGTCAACACTTACTGTAGAGTAGGCTTACTATTTATTCAGTTGAAAATTACTATTCCATCCTCCAAAAGCTGCAGAACGTGCACAAAGTCCTTCCAGCTCATGCCTGATTGATTATATGGGAGTGAAGTGCTGGAGTTTTAGAGTGGAACTATTAGATTGTTATTTGGAACACATGCATTTCATGTGTGTTCCGTTTCTACAATATTCTGTGTAAACACATTGTTAAAACAGAAACTTTTTTCATATTTTAGTAGTAATGACAAAATGTTGGCATAAACTATATAACGTGTGAAGCCTGAAGTCCAAAGATCAAATAAACACTTCACAAAAGGTTCAAGGATAAAACAACAGCTTCTGTGGCGTAGCAGTAAGGTTTGCTGACTTGTAATCAAGAGTCCCTGGTTTGATCCCGACTGCCTCCTGTATATACCGTTTTCAGTAGTGAGCTGCTCTTATTGTTAATACTAGCAAAATACCTGCGCTTCGCAGCGGAGAAGTAGTGTGTTAAAGAAGTAATGAAAAAGAAAAGGAAACATTTTGAAAATAATGGAACATGATTGTCAATGTAATTGTTTTGTCACTGTTATGAGTGTTGCTGTCATATATATATATTTATATATATATATATATATATATATATATATATATACACACACACACATATACACTGTGGTACCCCGGCCGGGATGCCCAGGAGGACCGGAGGAGGGCTTGTGCCTCCTCCAGACCGCGAGGGGGCGTCCGCCCTGGTTATGTTGGGGGCCTCGGGTGAAGGGCTTGGAAGCCCAGCCCTGTAGGGACCCGTGGCCACCGCCAGGCGGCGCCCCAGTGCCTGAACATCCCGGGAGCTTCGGGTGTGCAGCCAGCACTTCCGCCACACTGGGGCGTGGCTACAGAGGAATGCCGGGAAGCTGCTGGAGCCCATCCGGGTTCCCATTTAAGGGGCCGCCTCCCTCCAGTCATCGGCAGAAGTTGGGTGGAAGAGGACGGAGCTGAAGAGAGGACTAGAGGCGGCCAGGCGAAAGGCAGTGGAACTGTGTGGCCTGGACTTTGGGGAATCAGTGCTGGAGGCACTGGGGTTGAGAGTGCACGTAATCCTTGTAAATAATAAGTGTAAATAAATAGTGTGTGGTGGAGCCAACAATGTCCGTCTGTCTGTGTCTGGGCCAGCGTCCACAACACACACACACACATATATATATATATATATATATATATATATATATATATATATATATATATATATATATATATATACACATAAACACATACATATATATATATAATATATATATATATACATACACATACACACACATACATCCACATATACACATATATATATACATATCTACATATATACACACATACGTATACACACACACACACACACACATATATATATATATATATATACCCTTTGGGGTGCGAGCAGCTGTTGCTGGAGGTGCCAGAATCCATCGAGGAAGAAAAATAAAACAAAACATTATTTGTACAAAATCTTAATTTATCTATCCATTCCTAAATAATTAAATGGGCAGGCTATTTCGTATCAGTGCAATATGCTGCTTGTTAAAATGGATGACTCCCGCTCTTACGTGCTCTTAGTGCTGCGTGGGTATTATGAACTATCGTATCTGTTCAAGTTCTATTTAAATTTTAAATATAAGTAATTTTTATTTAGTCGACAGAAATATGTTTGGTAGGAATGTAAGTTACATTTAGTCATCAAAGGATACATTTTTGTTCACCATAGAAATTTAAAGACTAAATTCAACTTACATTCCTACCAAAGATATTTCTGTCGACTAAATAGAACCTACTTATAGTCAAATAGAACTTGAAAATATATATTTTTTCTAATCTGATCGCGCATTTTAAATCGACTTGACGTGCACTACATTGAGCTTGCGTGCTATTGTGCTCTCGCCTGTCTGCCTTAATAAGTCACTGTCGCTTCGCTCTTACTTTTTTACTGTTCATTTAATCATGGCTAGTCGCGAAAAAATTAGAAAATGGAAGGAGGATTACACTGAGTATGGCTTTACCAAAACAATTATTGATGGCGAATAAAGTATCCATTATTCATAAAGTTTCAATTGGTAATCTGTTTTTCTGCGTTAACTTCATATTATGCATTCTTCTTCTCAAACCAAGGGGGTTCGAAATTGGGATCGTCCGTCACAGGGGGTACAAGTGTAAAATGATTTGGGAAGCGCTGATATATATGTATGTGAGTGTGTATATATAATATATGTGTATATGCATATATATACAGTGGTGTGAAAAACTATTTGCCCCCTTCCTGATTTCTTATTCTTTTGCATGTTTGTCACACAAAATGTTTCTGATCATCAAACACATTTAACCATTAGTCAAATATAACACAAGTAAACACAAAATGCAGTTTTTAAATGATGGTTTTATTATTTAGGGAGAAAAAATCCAAACCTACATGGCCCTGTGTGAAAAAGTAATTGCCCCCTGAACCTAATAACTGGTTGGGCCATCCTTAGCAGCAATAACTGCAATCAAGCGCATGATAACTTGCAATGAGTCTTTTACAGCGCTCTGGAGGAATTTTGGCCCACTCATCTTTGCAGAATTGTTGTAATTCAGCTTTATTTGAGGGTTTTCTAGCATGAACCGCCTTTTTAAGGTCATGCCATAGCATCTCAATTGGATTCAGGTCAGGACTTTGACTAGGCCACTCCAAAGTCTTCATTTTGTTTTTCTTCAGCCATTCAGAGGTGGATTTGCTGGTGTGTTTTGGGTCATTGTCTTGTTGCAGCACCCAAGATCGCTTCAGCTTGAGTTGACGAACAGATGGCCGGACATTCTCCTTCAGGATTTTTTGGTAGACAGTAGAATTCATGGTTCCATCTATCACAGCAAGCCTTCCAGGTCCTGAAGCAGCAAAACAAACCCAGACCATCACACTACCACCACCATATTTTACTGTTGGTATGATGTTCTTTTTCTGAAATGCTGTGTTCCTTTTACGCCAGATGTAACGGGACATTTGCCTTCCAAAAAGTTCAACTTTTGTCTCATCAGTCCACAAGGTATTTTCCCAAAAGTCTTGGCAATCATTGAGATGTTTCTTCGGAAGCCCGTCGCTCTTCCTATGATGAACTTCCGGGTCATAGGGCACGAAGAACTCTTCAGTCCTCCCTGCAGCTCCCTCTCGTGGCCCTCATGGCATCCAGCAGGGCGGTGCATAAAAACTCCATTGTCCATGATGCCCTGCTGGTCTTCTGGGGACCTCCATGCTGCAAGGAGGGCTCCACCTGGCGGCTTGGGGGTATTGGCCAGGATAAACAGCCGGCCATCCTCCACAGTATTCCCCCCCCCAGCGACGAATTATAAAGATTCGGAGCGGCCTGCCCCAAGAGGGAAGTCTTCCTCCAAGAGGACGTTCCGGTTGAGCATGGATTAATTCGAATATCTTGGTCCCTGGAGAACCTAGGGGGAATATTATTCCATTCCGATATCTTGTCCCCCTCTCTCCAAGGACAGTATCGCCAAATGTGGCCCAACCTTCGGCACCCGTAGCACTGCCTCCGTCCTCCTGGTATTCTCCCCCTGCGGGACTGAAAACAATTAGGAAATGTTAGGTCCGCCCCTTGTTTTGCTGGGAGTGAAACCCCTGCCGCCTCTAATGGTGCTTTCTCTCTTACTTTGTCAGGAGACCCCTGTTTTATTTTCGGGATCTCCTGCTTGATCTGGGGCTTGTCCACAGTCTGAGTCTCTCTACTAGATGAAGAGAGACTCTTTACTGTCTGCACCCCTTTTATTTTATAAATTACTGGTGGCGGCGTCTTTAGGGCTGTCTCGCTCCGGGAGTCAGCACTGTGTAGCTGCCCCGGATCGATTAGCCCTTCCGCCGGCCACTCGGTTATCGTACAGGCCTCTCTTGTAGGGCACACCGTGTATTGGCACCCGCTATTTATTAAAAGTGGGCCCGGATTACACTGCGTCCCTTTTGTTTTATATACGGTACGGGTTTCACCTACCTGTACCACCACATTATGATATATGGGAGGCTCCCCACCAAATCGCAGCACGTAGTCCCTCAACTTCTCCAACGGCACTTTGGCTACCGCTCCCAATATATAATTCATTAAGACCATGCAAGCAAGACACATAATTGCTAAGGAAGGAAGAGAAGGTAAAAGAAAGCGATCGCAATCAAAACGAAAATGGACATTGTGTGGAAATATCTCCTCCCTTCCTGCAGCCCAAAGATGTCAAATTAAATGGTGAGTACAGTATGAAATTGTTTCTAAAATAGAATGCTTTTTATTGTCACTATACGCATCTACAATGAGATTAAAAGCAGCTCCTTCAGTGCAGAAAAAAGTTCTGTATAGGGCTTGTATGGTTGTTTTTTAGCTTTAGCATAACGCCGGATCTGCGGCCCCGATTCTGTATTCTTTCCCTCCTCCATCTGTGTCGTCTCCTAGACCCGACAACAATCCACGGAGAGCTCGCTGGTCTCGCTATGTTGTCTGGGATGTTGCGCGTGTGATGAAAAACACTCAAAACAGATGTCTGGCTCTGGACACCGATGTCTATAAGCTTCTGAATGGTGTAGCGGATGTTCGCTGAACCGATCGTGCACAAACAAGGACAAAAACAAAAGTACAAAAACAACAAAAAAGTGAACTGAAAAGGAGAGCCCTGAGCCGCTGCGACCATGCGTGCCGCCATGCTCCAAGCTTAATCGAATTAGGCTAGGCACTTTTTATAACTTTTTGGTTAGTACATTAGAAACATTATTGGTGTTTTGGTAAATTATGCACATTATACAACCCTTTTTTATTCTGAAAAGGTTAAGTAAGTGTTGCAGTGGGAGGTTGGAACGCATTATGCGTTAGCCTTTGCGAACGAATTAAGTTCGTAAGTCAAGGGTCCACTGTATTGCGTATTTAAGTTAATCAAATTTATAATGAGTCTCCGGAAATCCACCCGCCGATGTACCGTATTTATGTATATAGTTTCAACACAAAGGTTTCATTTTACCAAACTTCTCCGCAATCACTTCCTGGTTTCCATCAAAAATGCCGGCAGTCTCAAATTCTTGCCGATAAACATTATAAATATACCCGAAGAGACACTTTTAAGGAAATGTAGAAAATTTAGCTTGGAGAAGGGGGTCGGCTTAAATACCGATCATCGGCAAATACATGTAATTTAGTAGGTAGAGAAGGGGTTCGGCTAATATACCGGGTCGGCCTGTATTCCGGGATCTACGGTACATGATATCACAGCTCGCTGAACAATTTAAATGCTAAGATGTCTACTTGATATTTCCATGATGATAGGAATTAAAGCATTTATTAAATATGGGAACACGGTGTCTCTTTCAAACGTACTAACTACTTTTCCTGTCCTTACTTTTCTTTCTCCAAGTAACTAATCAGCTCTGTAATAGATGTAAAGCCATGTGTAAGCTGAGAACGCC
Organism: Polypterus senegalus; assembly: GCF_016835505.1. Taxonomy (NCBI): domain Eukaryota; kingdom Metazoa; phylum Chordata; class Cladistia; order Polypteriformes; family Polypteridae; genus Polypterus; species Polypterus senegalus. The sequence continues at coordinate 37,264,820 of NC_053164.1, forward strand.
AATTCTTCAAAACTTTTAAGGAATATTGACCTATTTTCATAGTACATGTTTAATTATTCTATCCATCTATCCATCCAGGATTGCGCCAATCCCAGCAAGCATACAGCGTGAGGCAGGAATAATCCCTGAATGAGGCGCCAGCTTGTCGCTAGTACTGTGACACTGTGTCCTCACATGTTTAATTATAAACAATATAGATCTGTAGAATGTAATAAACACACTTTGCATTTCATCTTAAAAATGATATCAAGAGCTCCAAGAAGATAATGCTTGGAAATCTAAACTGACTTAAAAGCCAGTCATCATTATATGTAAATTTGTGCTTTATAAAGTGGCTCAGGTAGTGCAAGTTTACAATGAGGTGCGTTTATAGTTCTTGGGATGAAACTGATTCTGAACTACAAGGTCCCTACAGGAAAGGCTCTGAAGTGTTTGCTGTATAGAAGCATTTCAAATAGACGATGCACATGGCTGAGGTAGCGTGTGCTTGATGCTGTATACCGATAATTCTCCTTCCAATCAGCTGCTGTAGAGCTGTGATTCCTCACTCAGATGCAGTGGGATAAATACTCCGAGTGGTGCAGTGAGAGTAACAACACTAAAGCAGCTATGGTATTTGGAATAGTTTGGCCATTCCATGGACCATTATATTGTTAAAGGTTAATTACAATCAGATGCCTTAAACTAATAAACAATATGTGGTTACTTTTAGTGTACAGGTAAAATTCTGTTATAACGAATATCTTTACAACAAAATTTTCATTACAACGAAGTATTTTTATGGTCCCAACAGTTTTCCCATATGACACGAGTCTATAGAAATCTTGTTACTACGAAGTACATTTAACAGATACTTTAATTACAACAAAGTGCACAAAAGACCTTAAAATACTTGAATGAATCATCTACGATCCCCAAACAGAAATACTGTAATTTTTTTTTTGCCTTTTTTGTTTCCTGTGGTTTTCAGTGATACCTTTTGCTTATTGCTCGTCAACATTTGAAAAACATCCATTGGAATTTAACTCATTGTCACCATCCTATAGAAACGACAGACACGAAAAAACGCTAACAGTTCATATTAGAAAAAAACTACATTTTTACAGCTCTCGAATTGCGGCAAAAATTCAGAATTTTGCCATCAACATTGTCAACATTCTATAAAGACCGCGCAAAAAAAGAAGAAAAATCTCAGGTTGCAAACGTATGTGAACTGCTGCATTTGAAGACATCAAAAAAGCAGTTTTTATGTGGTTCAGTGATGCTCGTTCAAGAAACATTCCTATTAATGTAGCACTCATTCAAGAAAATGTGAGGTTTGTAAACTCTCTTGAGACAACCCCCAACTAGACAGCACGCTGAAGAGCGTCCCGAAGTGCGATCTCCGTGTCTGTACGGGGCAACAGAAGGCTCATAGCTATGCTGCATCCCTCCGCCAAAGCAAACAGAAAGATCTTGATGGGTGATGCAAGGTTAGGAGCACATACATTGTAAATGAAGATAACAGGATTACTTGGTCACTGACCTTGCCACGACCCTGCCTGACTGTTGTGTCTGTGTATAGCAGAGTGGCAGATAACGCTACAATAAATAAGTGTGCCGTTCCTGGTTCAAGTTGAATAAAAGTACTGATAAGCCTCATGTTTTGGGGTGCAAGACAGGGACTTATAGCGTGACCCCAATCTTTTATGATTTGCTTCTGTGGCGCTTCACTCCAGCACTGTGAGAATGCTATTGCCCTGCCGCAGCAACAGACAATCTTCCACAGATGCTGCAATCGCGCTTCAGGATGCACTTCAGCGTGTTGTTCCCGTTGGGTGGGGAGTGGGGGGATCCCAAAAGTGTTCAGAAACCTCACAATATGAAGAAGAAAAAAAGGATGATTCAGCTTCTGATTGATAACTGTGCTGCAGAAAACATGCTTCCACATTTAGATAATGTTCGCATTGAATTCCTCCCACCAAATTGTACAGTAGTGTTTCAGCCACCATTGGATCTTGGCATCATTCACATCCTTCCAGTTATATATGATTTAAACCAGTCTAAGGTGTTACCCCAAAGCCCTACCCACTGGCTAAGGCTGCTTATAAGAATCTAAAAACCTATATCATCAAATGCATCTGCATCAATTTGCACATCATTTTATAATTTCACTAGGACTGCTTCAGTACTATGATATGATCTAAAACCTAGCTGATACTTATCAAGAATACAATATTTATTCAAATAATCACTTTACTGCTGAAAAACTACTTTTTCTAGAATTTTTTTGAGAAAAGACAAATTGGAGATTGGCCTATAAATGTCTAAGGTAGTAAAATCAATGTTATTTTTCTTGAGCCAAGGCTTAATTACAGCAGTTTTGAAAGAATCTGGGAAAATGCCAGAATCTAATCTAACAATTTTCTGTTTCAAGAACATTGTTGATAAGTAGATCAGAAACTTCTTTAAAGGAGCTTTTAGGAATGGGGTCTAATATATAAGTGGACTGTTTAACACTAGAATCCCTGAAGCCTATGAAAAAACTCATAAATTCCTTCACACTTCTCCTCATCAGTGTCTTTTGTTTTGCAAATGTGTCGATCAGCACAAGCAGCCTGCTATCCCATTCTCCCAGCCGACGGAGCTCAACTCGGGCAAAAAGTTCTCCCAGCTCAAGTCTTGTTTATCAGCATTTGAGATGCTTGGAGTTGTGTAGGGTAAATAATATAGCGTTATTTGAAACACATGCACATACATCGTCAGCATGGCACTGCCAGATCTAAACACTAGTGTGATGAATTACTCACATACTAAAGTGACTTTTAGCTGCAGGTGGAAGTCCCATTTTACTTATGGTACCAAGCAGAGTTGTATTGCGGTGCAGCAGTCTATTAGCCAGCAAAAGCACTGTGAAGAAGGTGTCTGTTGTTACGGTTCTGCCTTTTTCCAGTCTGATAGTGGTCACGTGACATCAAACCTTTGATTGTCAGTATAACAAATAGTTCTGAGCAAGAATCAACCGTAGCACCAACTGTGGTCATCGCTGCTCTTGTGAAAAGAATGGAGATAAATGGCATCAACTCAGAGAGGGACAGGCAACTTCATTGTACCACCTGAATGCCACTGACAGAATAAAACTAATAATAAAAAGCGCTAACTTTTACAAGTAGCCAAAATTTATACCAGGTGTTACAGACGCAAATCAAATGTACTGTATATTTTTATTATATTATAGTAATAATAATAGCAGCTCACTAGTCAACACATGGGAGCGCCCATACTTGAATCCAGAACCTTTTAGTTATAAGGCATCAGTTCTTACCTCTGCTCCATCCAAAAATACATATCAACTTTCTATTGATTGACATCTGAGCTTGGATTTTTAACTTGTTGACAGCAACATGTAAATTAAATTGATTTGTTTTTACTTTGGTTATATTCTTGAATAAAAGCATATGTATGTATTTCATATTTAGACTGAAGTCTTGACACATTATACACTTCACGTCATTATTAGTATAACATGGAAAACGTTTCTGTTTTAGGTATGTGTTCATCCTACACTTACACAGATCATTGTAAACACAGAACACACATGAAATGCATGTGTTCCAAATAATGATATATTACTTACCCTATACAACTCCAGGCACCTCACATCACGATAAAGAGATTTGAGTTTGGAGAACTTTTTGCCTGAGTTGAGCTTCATCTTGGAGATGGGATAGCAGGCTGCTTGTGGCTGGTGCTAATCGATACATTTACAAAACAAAAGACGCTAATGGAGAGGTGTGAAGGAATTTAGGGTGGCTCAGGATTACAAGTTTTTTCATTGGTTTCAGGGATTCTAGTGTTAAACTGAGTAATTATTCTGTGAAGTTCAGATAAACTAATTTTAGTGAACTAGCTTAGTTCACAATGCTGAGGTCACTGAGGCTCAACAACATTTTTATTTGAAATCAGTTTTATATTAAGTCTTAGTTTACTTTTCTTTAAAATATACTGCAAAATCTTCACTTTTAGCCTCTGATGCTTTCAGTGCTAATGAAGATGGGTTTAAAAAGTTTAAAAAAGTTTAAAAACAGTTGAAAATAAGACTTTTGGATTTCCTGTGCTGTTATTAATAATTTATTATTTATAATTTATTAATTTAATATAATAATGAACTGCTGATTTATACTTAGTTATATGAGCCTTTAGGATTTCATAATGAACTGTTGGTTTAGCCTTTCTCCATTGACATTCTGCCCTATGGCACTCCCTTTTAAATGTACTGACTGTCTCAGTTTTCCACACTACTACGACCATAGACAATTTCTTAACATGTTTTTCAGGTTCTACCAGGTCTAGGACCAGGACCTGTATCTTTGGATTGAAATGCTCTACCATATTACATACATTACTGCTTGCACTGGAAAAGTCAGTTAATTCAGACTGATTATTATTAATTATATTAGAAAATCTAGAATCATCTGCAGTGTCAAAATAACATTGCTTAACAGTACACTTCTCTTTGGTTCTAGTAACAGATAGTACTACTGTAAAAAAAACACATTAATGATCAGACATACAATGACCAGGATCTGTGTTACGTTAATATTAAGCCCATTTGATATGACTAAATCTAGTGTATAGCCCCCTTTATGTGTTGGCTGGGTGACATGCTGATTAAAATGAAACAAGATCAGAAGGTTAATAAATTCTCTTACCTTGGTATCACCCAGATCATCTATATGAAGATTAAAATTACCCACTATTATTAACCTGTCCTAAGCCGTTATTATTATAGATAACAAATTTAAAAATTCATTAATAAAGGATGTGTTATATTTTGGCAGATGATAAATTGTAAGTAGCAGAGAATGTGAAACTCCTTGAATAACTTGAGCAAAATACTTGAAATATGTGAAATTAGCAAGATTGATAAAAATACAATTTAACTGGCTAGAAATAATATTTGTGAGGCCACTGCTTTTCTTCCCTTGGTGAACAGAATGAAAGAAATTATAACCCAGAGCAGCAGCTTCTAAAAGGACACTAGCACCATTTACATTTAACCATGTTCACACAGAATTAAACAATGCATTTTTCTCTCTATAATAAAGTTGTTTATGTAAAATGTTTTATTAGCTAAAGCTCTAGTATTAAATAAGGCCATATTAAGGGTTGTGTTAGCATATGGCTTTACAGAACCCCTGGGTTGACTACAGATACATGTTAAATTGTTTGTAACTAAATGGTTTCACTGTTTTATTTCACATAAGGGAGCTGCACCTTTACTGATTAATTAGTTCAAACATTGTTCAGCTGCAGGTTGATAACACCAGTTCTTTATAATTAACAATCTGCAGGTATTAGCAGATCTAGGTTTCTTTATAATAGGTTTAATGCAATTAATTTTTACAGATAAAGCTCCTATGTATTATATTTTAGTAAGTACATATTCATGTCTATCATTAAACATACTATTCAATAGTCAAGAGCGGTGTATTACCTTAGCAATGTTTTCGGAGAGGACCCGAGCTCCAAGTCTACTAGGGTGTGCACCATCCCACCTGAAGAACCTCTGACTCTCCCTGAAGAGATCCTAGTTATCTACAAAGACGAAGCGGTTCTCTTCACAAAAAGTATTTAACCAATTGTTCAGGGAGTGAAGTCTGCAGAATGCTTCATCTGATCTTCTCATCATCGGGAGTGGTCCTGAGATAATGATCCTCGCAGCTGATGTCCTATCCTTGATGACATGAACAAGCGATGAGAAGTCCTTCTTCAGTATCTTTGACTTATGGTGATAAATGTCATTTACACCCATGTGAAGGATGACACTTCCAAATTGGCTGTGGTTGTACTTCTCAAACATTGATAGTGCTGTTCTTTCAATGTCCAAGGCAAGGGCTCCAGGATAGCAGGATAAAAAAGTCTTGTGGTCAGATGATGTAAAGTTTAAATTTTGAACAATCGAATCTCTAATAATCAAAACGTCCTCGCAAGGTGTAGGCAAGGTTTGTTGTCTTCAGTGGAGCAGGGGTAAAACTGACTCAGCCTGGTATCTGAGTGTTGTGTCGCGAAGTCAATGATACCGAGATTTCCAGAGTACTTTAGGAAGTCTTCTTGTAGTCGAGGCTTCTGTTTCTGCAGCGCAGACTGGCATGTGAAGAGCTGCTGAATCTGTGTATTAAGAATCCTGAGTTCTTCGTTGACACGCTGAAGTTCATGATCTGGTCGTGGTTTCAAACCTTTATTTTCTATACATGGTAATTTTTTACGTAAAAATTAAATGAATTTGCATAATAACCAATAGGAAGTATAAACAATACAAAGAATTATACATCCTGGGTGGGTTCATGCAGACTTCATTCAGTCTTAGATGATAGTTACCAGATGGTTCAGTTCCTTAGTTACAAATTATATTAATTAAGAAAGTAAAATACAAGATTTTTGCTGGAGACAGAGCTCCTTAGAAAGTGTTATAACAATGCGTTTACACAGATTACTGTAGAAACGGAACAGACATGAAATGCGTGTGTTCCAAACAACGATCTATTATATTTCCACTCTAAAACTCCACTTCACTCCCAGAAAATTAATCAAGGCATGAGCTGGGAGAAGTTTGTGCACGTTCTAAGTCAGTGGGGTGATGGAATAGCCAGCTTTTTATCAGCACATTTAGATGACAAAAGACGCTGGTGGAGAGCTGTGAACAATTTTAAGAAGCGATTTAAGGTGGGATGGATTTATGAGTTTTTTCGTTGGCTCTGGTAATTCTAGTGTTAAGTGAAAAATTAAGGAAACCGTACAAGTAATTGCAACACAAACACTGACTTAAGCAGTTTTAATGTGAAAAGATGCAGACTAAAGAAGAAAAGAAGTGGGCCGCTAGGGCGGAGAAAAGAAGAGATGCTCAGGAGGCAGCAAGTGCATCAAACTCTAAGTAAACGAATGCTAAATGTACAGAGAAAGAGGATGAAAACTATAAGTCAAGTGTATTCACTGCACGTTATCGTGCAGTGCGCCATTACTGGTAATTAATAATACAAGAATAAACTCTGTGTTTTGCGTACTTACAACTGCAAACCCACTTTTGTTCACCCCTGTGTATATGCAGTTACCATATTTCTAAAATATGTTTATCTTAAAACAAGCGTGCTTCAGTTACCATGATATCTGCATCCTCTTCAGTCTGCTTCCACTTGGATAATGTTCTTTGACTTTAACAGTACTTTTAACACCATTCAGCCTCATCTGTTGTGAAGAAAATTCAAGGCTTTGAATCCTGATGCTACCAAAATCTCCTGGATCATGGACTACCTGACCATCAGACAGCAGTTTGTGAAGCTGAGGAGCTGTGCATCAGAAATGGTAGCGTATAATACTGGAGATCCTCAGGGAACCGCCCTGTCTCCCTTCCTGTTTACCCTCTAAACAACAGACTTCCAGCACAATAAGAGCATTTACCACCTACAGAAATTTTCAGATGACACATCCATCATAGGCAGCATTAGTCAGAGTACAGGAAAGTCATCACCAGCAAAAGAAAAAACTGATGGTGGATTTCTGACAAGAGAAGAAGCCTCTGAGACCAGTCACCATGCAGGGGGAGGATATGGAAGTCATAGAGAGCTACAAGTGCCTGAGGGTTCACTTAAACAACAAACTGGACTGGTCTCACACCACTATGGCACTGTATAAGAAGGGCCAGAGCAGACAAGACATGTTCAGGAGACTAAGGTGTTTTGATGTGTGTAGCCAGCTACTGGAAATGTTTTACTAGTCCATAGTACCCAGTATGGTGTTCAACGTTGCAGTCTCCTGGGAAAGCAACCTGAGCACAAAAGAAGCACAATGCCTGAACAAACTTATTAAGAAACCCTGCAACATCAAAGGGCAAACCCTGGACACTCTGGAAGCTGCTGTGGAAAAGAGGGTGGTGGCAAAATTGGATGCCATCATGAAAAATCCTCTCCATCACCCCCAGTAGGTGCTCTCTTGGAGAACTTTTAGCCACAGGCTCATTTGACCATGGTGTGCTAAGAAGTGCCTCTGGGGTCTTTTCTGCTATCAGGTAATGCAATGGTTCCACCTGATGTACTTGTTAAGTTTTATTTATTTATTTAATAAATCGACTGAATATCGACGGAATGATTGGCCGTATCATCTGTCCTGTGAGTCATTATTCTTGTTTTTTAAGCTTCTGCTGCTGTATGCATTTGAATTTCCCCTTGGGATTAATAACGTTTATCTTTTCTTATCTGCTATCTTATACACAATAGGTTAATTTCATTAATTACCTGCATTGCCAAAGGCAATGATTGACAGACTGTGCTCTGATGACATCATTTCCGGTCTCTGGTCTAACAAATCCACATCTCCTTAAAAAGCCACCATCTTGGGACAGTTTGGTGATGATCATCTGAAGAAGACTTGTTTTGTCTTTTTTTTTGCTAACATCATAATATATGGGGATCACTTTGATGACTCAAACCTTTATGATCTCTTCTTGTATGCGGTGTAATAAAACAAAGCACACAAGACAGGTAAAGAGTTGGGGAACCTCCCCTTATACTGGCCGTAGGTTCTAGTTCAAGTTAGGACAGTCAAAAGTAGCACAAAACATACACATTTGACAACACAGTATGGTTTCTCTGAGCTTTTATGGAGGAGGCTTAATGACAACAGAAAATGAATTGATGGAAATGACGGGGTTGGAGAGAGGTCGGAAATGACATGAGGAGGAAGCCAGAGGTGCGATTAATTGATGGAGCGATATGAAGGTATTCTTCGTGGGAGATTGGAGCAGTTTCTTGCGGTAAGGTTTTTTATTCTGTTGTTTTCCTGCGGGTGTAAAGGAAAAGAGAGCATTAGTGCTGTATTTCGAATCCCCGTTTCTCGTGGTTTCGTGCGATTAAGGGCAAAGTCAAACGGCGGCCCAAACGCACGTGTGTGACAGCGATTTTACGCCTTAAAACTGCTAATGGCTTGGGCATTGTGTTTATCAATAAATTATAATATTCTGTTTCTTATAACAAGTGTACTTCAATTTCCTTGATATAGGTGTAATGGCAGGAGGACCGCCTTCTACAACAGAGAAAGGTAAGGTGAGTAAAGGAGTAGCCTTACTGAATTATTTAATTAATTACCGACATTACCAAAGGCGAGTTAAATCTCTCCTCACTTTCTACAGTATCATAAGCATGACACCTTATATTCAGTGTTACGGCTTCTCTGGCATCTATGATTGTGGATAAAAACAAAAAAAGCATCAAAACGAGGGTTAAAACAACAAATCATTAAACCATCCAAACTAAACCAAGAAATTCCCTGCTATCACGTGGTTTAACTGGCCTTTTTATCCATTACTGTAACCTTTCTTCTCATTTCTAAACTTCCTTCTGTTAGTTGAGACCTATTACATCTGGTTTCCAACTACATGCTCACTGGACCAAAGAAAAAGAAGGCGTTAAAAGTTGTGCCACATACTACTTCTGATTATCATACATTAAGCACTTTTGGTGTCTAAGATGCTATAATTATTTTCTGGTGTATGTAGAGAACTCCCTATAGCAGTACCAGGTTTTCAGAACCAAAAATTAAGTCCAGATTAGCTTCCCTCTCAAGTAAACTTGTGTAGGCTCCATCTGGTTGCCTCCTAGTAGCTTGACAAACACACTCAAACACCTGGGGCATCATGTATAACGCCGTGCGTAGAACTCTCACTATAACATGGCGTAAGCACAAAAGCCGAAATATGCTTACGCACAGAAAAATCCAAATGCAGGAATCTGTGCGTACTCCAACTTCCACGTTCTTCTGCTACATAAATCTCGATCAGCGTGAAAACTAACGCTCGTGCACGCGCTTTATGTAACGCCCCAACTCCTCCCAGAATTACACCTCTTTGAATATGCAAATGAATATAAATCGCCCTTAAACTAAGCCTTCTGTGAAAAGACAATGGGAAAAGCATGGGGGGAAATATAAGAATTTCAGGGAATACCAAGTGGAGGCAAAGGAAAAACATACTATTTGTTCAAATAAACCATGGTATAATCAACAAAAGGAAGTTGATCGAGTGACATAGCGTGTTGGAGAAACGTGAAAGCTCACGTTCACAAAATCGCACAGTGCTGGAAGTAAAAAAGAAGTCACATATCAAAGTCGCCGTGAAAAACCGAGTTGTAGCCCACTGTCTGAGTGTCATATGAAAGCTTATTAGGGTACAGACAAAAAAAGGCACGCAGTGGGGAAAAAGCACGAAATGTCAACTTCAATCTCGACATTTCCACTTTAATCACTTAGTTTATTTTGTCATTAAAGTAGAAAATCATAAAATTCATCTTAAAATCATTTAATTAACCAGTTTCTCAAATCACATCGTAATTAAAGTAGCACGTTAAATGCTTTGTTTTGTATTTGATCTTCTATGTGCTCTATGTGTGTGAATCACTACTTGCTTCTTAAACCGGCTCTCTTCCTCCAACTGGACACAGACTCCATTACATTCATGATATTACAACTCTCTGAATAACTAAAATACTTAGATGTATATGTGATATCATTTTCACAATGACAGGAGTTAAAGCACTTTATTAAACATGTGTTTCACTTTCGATGAAATAATTTATTGCAGAAGTACTCAGGGGCGGCTCTAGGCTTGTGGTGGCACTGGGCAGAGGAAGAATCGGTGGCTCCTTCACCCGCCAATGTCAGTAAAGTAGCTTATGCACGGTGGATGCCCTCGTCCGTTGCAGACACTGCATAGCCACCTCGTGCTCCTGACACAAGCATTTAACTTTTGCCGAAATTTGTCGCTGCGTTTTTAGCTGTTTTGTTATTTTCTCTTTCTGTTTTATATTCAATATATATTGGCGTAGCCGTCACTGCAGTCAGTACTTTTCTTTACCCAAGTAACCGATCGCCACACAATCAGCTCTGTAATAGAAGTTAAGCCATCTGTAAGCTTAGCGCTGATTCTTCAAAACGTTTAAGGAACATTGAAATATCTTCGTAGTACATGTTTAATTATTCTATCCTTAACGACACTCCCAATGAAGAATATAGATTATTTAAATGAAGTTAAAGTTTTATCTGTATAATTTAATAAACATATTTTGCTGCATTTCACCTTATAAATGATATCGTCATCATATGTAAATACACGTTTTATAAAGTGGCTCAGGTTGTGCGATATTATAACTGTAGTGCAAGTTTACAGTGGGGTGATTGTACTTATAAGTACAACAGTTCTACAAGGTGCAATTGATTGAGTGCATTTAAAGTTCTTGGGATGAAACTGTTTCTGAACCGCGAGGTCTGTACAGGAAAGGCTTTAAAACGTTTTGCAGTGGCTGAGACAGCGTGTCCATGAAGCTGTATACCGATAATTCTCTTTCCAATCAGCTGCTGCTGTGATTCACACTCAGATACAATGATATAAATACTCTGAGTCGTGCAGTGAGAGTAATATGAAAAAAGATGATCCGCTGTTGCAACTCCTAACGGGAGGAGCTGAAAGAAGAAGAAGGAGAAGTGAGAGTAACAATGCTAAAGCAGTTATGGTATTTGGAATACTATGGCTGTTCCCTGGACTATTATATTGTTACAAGTTAATTACAATCAGATGCGTTACACTAATAAACAAAATGCGGTTAGTTTCAGTGTATTTATAAAGCCGTGTCAGGAAAATAATGAGTAACCACACAGGAACAGTACCATTGCTTTGACGCTGGGTGCCACCAGTCTGCAAAACCGAGCGGAGAACTTGAGTACGACAGGGTATGAGGTACCGTGGAAAAGTGCGTGGCTTTACGCCAAGTGTAGGTTTTATACATCGCGATTTGAACGTGGAAAAATTCTTACGCAACATTTCTGTGCGTACGCACCGTTTATACATGAGGCCCCTGGAAACAGAGTCTTGAGTGACACCACTGCTTGCATCCCCTATTGAGGAATAAAGGTATTACTACCCAGATTGTCTTTGCAACTGATAGTAACATTTAATAAACCTCACTAGTGAAGCTCACAAGATGAGCCACAATAAAACCTACAGACATCATGTATCACCACTGTTGTGACATTCGTGTAGTTTGTGTGCAGTTACAGATAATAATGAGCTTCTTAAAAAGACACTTAATTTCATCAACTATGAACTGCTAAATTTCTAATGAGGCAAACAATGAAGAATTCAGTAACAGCAGAGAAAAGCCTTCAGCAAAAACTGCAGCACACCAGCGTGGTATCTGCACAGCAGACCAGCTGGATGGATATAACTTTGGCTATTTGTTTATTTATACAGGTGTCTCATTCAGGGCTAATTGCACTGAATGCCATTGGGATCCCTGCGACCATCTATCAGATTAAGTGTGTTATGAAGATGGATGGCTGGACAGGTGACAGAAGAAAGGTTTGCTTTTTTTTGCAGAAGACATGGGTCCTTAAACACTAATTAACAGAAATTTACAGCAAACCTGGCACACCCTGCAGCCTCAGCTGAGGAGTTAGATCTTGTCTGAGATATAATCTTTGGTATCTTTGAAGTCATAGTCTCAGAAACGTAAATTATATTTTTGCGTAAACAATATGGATACACATTTTCATGGTATAATGTAGGTACAGTCGTAATACACTCTGAAACATTCTTAACTACAAAGTGAACGTATTGCATTTTGTGTTTCAAGTTTGCAGCAATGCTTCCAGCTGGCACAACTCAACATGATTTCTACTCGGGGGGATGTCCGACTTGGTGACTTGCAGTTACTAATCTTGTCACTAGAGATTGTCAGATGATACAGCTAGTTATTACAGGGGATTCCAAATTCCAATACTATCTGATGACTTTGCAGATTAGTTTCACATTTTTATAATATTGTGAACTTGCCCCATTTCTGATGGCTACTAATCTATAATCTGACACAGCCGGGGTTGTATGAACACTTTTCAGGTACAGGTACTTTAGTTGCAGCCCTTTTTTTTTAAACATTCTGCCATAGTATGTAAAACATGAGACACCAAACAGACAAGCCTCTCTTCTGTTTGTGGGGTTCAAAACACCTACACTCCTTATTCCTCAAAGCTGCGTAATATATATACATTCTAGTGCCAGGTGCATGCTCATTGGTTGTCATCTTTAACACACACCCAAGCCCGCCCCTTTGATTTAATCAATCGGTTTGATTTTGTTGGTGCGTCCTCTTCTTTGCTGTCATGTGTTGGGGAGGCAGTATAACAAATAAGAACACAAAGAGACCAGACCAGCTAGTAAAGAAGGCTGACTCAGTACTGGGTAGGACTGTAGACTCACCGCCATGGTGGTGGAAAGGTGTATGGTGAGGAAGGTACAGGCCATCTTTAACAGTTACCCTCTCCATAACATTTTGGCAGGTCAGAGAAGTAAACGTATCAGTCGTCTTTTTTCATTGTGCTGTAGAACAGAACACATTTGTTCCAACTGCTGTGAGATTTTAGAACTCTGTTGTCAACATAAGTGATTCGTGACCAGGTCACCACTCTACCTTCCAACACTGTAATAATTGATCATTTGCACTTTTTACTATTTATGTTTTGTTCTCTTTGTTTTTTTAAATTTACTGATGTGTTTGAGCTACTGGACACCTGAATTTCCCTGAGTGGATATCTATCTATCTATCTATCTATCTATCTATCTATCTATCTATCTATCTATCTATCTACACACTGGTCAGACTGAGATGCTGGGATTTGTCAGATTACATGACTGAATGTCACACAAGCCTGACTAAGCCTCACAAGCCTCACTAAGATTATGACAACAAAAAATCACTGGAAAGACTGTGTAATGTGACAGGCCTTCATAGACTTTTTTCCCTCCCAAAATAATATTTCACTCTACCGTACTATTTTCCAGGCCAAAAAATGTTTGTAATGATTGTGAAAAATACATACATTATCAAAAATGCTGAAAGTAGTCTTTAAAGTTATGAAAAAAGCAACAGCAGTATTAACAAAAACCAAAACCCATGCCAAATGTGTACACTTTATCATCAGAGCCCACTCTGCCTACAACCATCACTTATCTTAAAGCCTACGGCCACAGGCATTCTTTCTTCATGGGGTTTTTGGATTGTGATAGTTTGTGGCAATAATTAAGTTTTTTATGCCATGAAATCGCCATTCGAATAAGAGGGAAGAATAAAGAGATGAGGGGACAAGCTACATACATTACAGGCTTGTGGTACTATACAGGATTCAGGCAAAAAATTAAGTGGGGGAGCGTTCAAGATGAACCCCACAATGCACTTCTTCAGAAAATCATTTGTGCAAAACTAATGCAAACTACTGAGATATTTAGCTGAAGTGCAACCCCTATTCCAAAAATGTTAAGACAGCATGGAAAATATTAAAAAAGAGTGATTTGAAATTTTACTTTGACTTGTATTCAAACTAAAACAGTATAAAAATAAAGTATTAACGTACCAGATCAGCTGCATTGTTTTTTGAAGACATTTTTATTCTGAAATGCAAAGTTGAAGCAGGGCAGTTTAGGACTAATGTGACAAGTTGAAATAACAAGGTGATGTGAAAGAGGTGATGTTACACATATGAGGCATTCATGTTATAGTATATAAGGATTCTCCAAAACGTACTCCAAAGCCATATGGGATTTTGGGCATTTCATCTTCTACAGTACACAATGTAGTAAGAAGATTCAAAGAATCCAGTCATAAAGTACATAAAGGGCAAGGCTGAATGAAAAACACTTCTAAATGTATGTGATCCCCAATCTGTCAGCCGTCACTGTGTTAAAAACTGTCTATAATGGATATCTTGACATGGGCTTGGAAATACTTCAGTAAAACTTTGTCAGTCAACACCATTCATTGCTGCGTATACAAATGCAAGTTAAGGCTTTACTATTCAAAGCAGAAGCCATGTATCAACACTCTCTAGTAGTGTGCTGACTACTTTGGGCTCAGTCTTATCTGTGATGGAAAGTAGCACAGTGATATCATGCTTTAGGGTCAACATTTTTGGAAAAAACAGTTGTCATGCTTCCTGAGCTAAAGAGAAAAAGGACCACCCAAGTTGTTAGCAGTGTCAGGTCCAAAAGCCGACGTCTGTCATGGTATGGGGTTGTGTCAGTGCCCATGGTATGGGTAACCTGCACATCTGTAAGACCACAATTAATGCTGAAAGATATTTACAAATGTTTCAGCAACATATGATGCCATTCAGATGCAGTCTTTTCCAGAGACAACCCAGCATCTTTTAGCAGGACACAAGCAAACCACATCCTGCTTGGATTACAAATACATGACTGTGTAATCAGAGAGTGCAGGCACGGGATTGGCCTGTCTGCAGTCCTGACCTGCCAAGGGCTGAGAATATGTGGCACCTTATGAAGAACAAAACATGGGAATGAAAGCCCAGTAGAGTTGTACAGCTGAAGACCTGCATAATGAAGGACTAGGGGACATTCAGTTTGCTAAGGCAACCAACTTGTGTTCTCAGTTCTTTAATAAGTGCTACTTAAAGAAATGGTGATTTTACACAGAGGAAAACACTCTACTGCCCCAATTTTTTTGGAATTTATTGAAGTCATTAGATCCAACATGACTGTATATTTACGAAGAAAAATTATATATATGAGGCAGAAGATGTTTTCTTGGAGGAAATAAGTGGATAGGACTGGCAAGCTTTGTTGGGCTGAATGGCCTGTTCTCGTCTAGAGTGTTCTAATGTTCTAACATCAAATAATGTGCCTTTATACTGTTTTCAATACAGTACAGACTCAACACAATTTATAATTTACACCTTTTTGGTTTATTAGCATTTCCTGTACTATAACAAACTTTTTTTGGAATTTGGGTTATAGATATCTGGAGGAGGACAACTTTATTTTAGCTAAAGAAATACTCTTGTAGATAGATAGATAGATAGACATGCAATGTTTTTAGGGCCTCATAATGAAGTTATTCAGTAAGATGTGATTACATGGAATTGCATGTGAGTTGTGACGGGTGGCCATGGCCATTACCTGACCGGGAAGCCAACAGAATGGAATGGAAGGGAGAGAGAGCATTGATGAGGCAATACCTACCCTGAGACGCTAGAGGGCAGCCCTCCTGAGCGGCTGTGGGACCATGGATTCCCGCAGGGCATGCTGGGAGGTTGGGAGCCACCAGGGGGAGCTGCAGAGCCCTTTAACGGACTTCTACCACACCTGGGAGTGATTCCAGGTAATCTTGATGAGCCACCTGGAACACTCCCAGGACCTCTAAAAAGAGCCAGTCACCACTACTTAATGGCCTGAGTCGGGAGGAAGTGGATGAAGCTCGTGAGGCAGAGTGGAGGCAGGATGACTGGCAAAGAGATGGGACTGTGGTGCTGTGTGGACTGTGCTGTACTTTTGGGGGAGCGAAGAAGACACTCTTTCCTGACTGTAAATAAATTGTGTGCTGTGTGGTGAAACTTGTGTCCTGCCTGTCTGTGTTGGCTTGGGGCGGCTATACACGTCCTGGGCTGCACAATGTGTTGATCTGAAAGCCATTTATCTTTCTGTGTAGTTTTCTTATGTGAAAAGAATAGTTTTTTTTTCCATTTTGTACTTAAGAATATTTCTTGTTATGATTTCATCTGTAATCTGTCTTTAAGTTTACTATTTCATAAACTTTACAGCTCGTTGGACTCAAAGCGCTCTGCATGGCTGCATTCTAAACACCACAAGGTATGATGGTGGGTTGTGCACTGCCATTCTTGTGTTCAGGAAGCCCAGAAGGGAGCACACTGTTGCTATGCTTTTGCTCAGCAGGTCTTGGATTTATCACTGCTGTTATTCACTTTCTACAGTAACTGCTGTATCCATAGCTGCACAATAGAGTTTTTATTTCTTGTCCTGCGGTATGGTCTTTCAAGAGAATGCTTTTAGGGTTTCTTTATAACATCACATAGAGAATGTGTGTGAATTTTCATACCGATGTGACCAAAGGATGGATAAGCTCTGGCTCCCTGCAACCATAAAGCTGAATTATGCAAAACGTATGAAACTTCAGAACAGTAGAATAATCGTTATGAGAACAGGCGTTCAGCTTAGAAAGCTCTCTCATTCATCAAAATGTACATCTAGTCCTTCTCACCACCACACTGTATGGTAATTTTTATTCCATGTGCCTGTGGTTGTTTTTGTGTGAAGAAAATGCTTGTGCCTTTAACAAGTTTCCAATTGTGTTCCTGTGTTCTTGTTGAAGAGTTTATTTTAAATAACAGCTGCACCAATTCCTCTTATAGTTTTAAACACTTCAGTTGTTCTCTGTTTGCTTAAACTGGCTCCTTTAATATTTCCACAAAGCTCATACTTCTCACTCCCAGAAATAGGCCTAATCGCTCATCTCTAGACTTTCTGTAGCACAGCTTTATCTTTTTTTGGTAGCTCGGAGGCCAAAACTGCACACAGTACTCCAGCTGAGTCCTCACCAGTGTGTTATATAAATTAAGCTTAACCTCCTTTGACTTGTACGTCACACCTCATGACATATAACTTAAAATCCTATTTACTTTCATGACTACTCCTGTACATTGTAGCGTTAGTATCAGGGTTAGTACCTTGACATGGTTTTTCTGGCTTTGAATTTAGTTTGGTGTTTTTATGAATCCGACCACCGCCTGTCCTTTGACTCTGTCTGTCTTTCCTTTCGTCTGCCCTCTTTGGCAGTCATGTAAAGTGGTGGCCAGGGAAATAAAAGAAGGAACAAGATGGAGGTGCTTCACTCAAACATTCTGCTATCTGCCTCTGACAAAGCCTTTTCTCCTGCTGCCAAGTGATATTTGTGCTTTATTAAGATTTAAACTTGTGTGGCATTTTGCTTGTTTATGGTTTTTGATTGGGGATTTCAGTTCTTTTGCCTGTGCTTTTCTGTCCTTTAATCTATACTAATAAAAGGCAAAGCCTTCACTGACTGACTGACTCACTGACTTATCACTAATTCTCCAACTTCCCGTATAGGTAGAAGGCTGAAATTTGGCAGGCTCATTCCTTACAGCTTCCTTACAAAAGTTGGGCAGGTTTCATTTCGAAATTCTACACGTAATGGTCATAACTGGAAGCTATTTTTCTGCATATACTGTAATGGAGTTGAGCTCGAAAGCCGTGGGGGGCGGAGTTTCGTGTGACATCATCACGCCTCCCACGTAATCACGCAGTACGTAGAAAACCAGGAAGAGCTCCAAAAACCGCTGAAGAAAACATACATTATATAATTAAGAAGGCAGCGAAACAATTAGAAGCGAGTGAGTGACATATAAAACCATATTCAGTGGCTCACGTGAACTGACGCAGTGCGCAGACAAAAGCAACAGTTCCAAAGAGTGCTGAACAAAAACCGAATTACACTGCTACGCTCAAATAGACAAACCACACGCCGTGGCGCAATAGTAGAGGCTTCGCCTCTAGCGCCGCGTCTGAGGTTCAATTCCAGAGAGGGGATGCACTGAGTATGTACGCGCACTTCATGATTCATTTTAGCCTCGCATCCCCTTGGTTTGAGACGTATGAAAAAATATGCGGTTAACGCAGAATGACAGATCACCAATTGAAGCTTTATGAATAATGGATACTTTATTCGCGATCAATGATTGTTTTGGTAAAGCCATACTCAGTGTATTCATTACATGAACGGTAAAAAAGTAAGAGCAAGGGGAGGGTAACTTATTGAGGCACACAGGCAAAACCACAATAGCACGCTGGCTCATGTACTGTAGTGCGCGTCAACTCGATCTGAATTGCGCAATCACATTTGAAAAAATATATCTTTTCAAGTTCTATTTAGTCCATATGTGTCAAACTCAAGGCCCGCAGGCCACATCCGCCCGCGTGTAATTATATCCGCCCGAGATCATTATATATATTATTGTTATTAATGGTCCGGGGATATGAAGCGCTGGTAACACAATAAACTACAGATCCCATAATGCAGCGCTTCAGCTGCCTTGCCAACACTTACTGCGTTAATCAAGTCTAGCTTATGATGCTGCAAGTTATTGGGAAGCTAGCCCACACGATGCCAAAGAGAAAAGGTGATTCTGAACATAGAGCCTTTAAAAACCGATGGGAGGCTGAGTATATGTTTACTGACATTGCCGGTAAACCCGTGTGTCTCATTTGTGGAGCTAATGTGGCTGTAATTACAGAATTTAATCTAAGACGGCACTATGAGACAAAACATCAAGATAACCTGAAAGACCTGAATGCAATGCACAAGATACAGAAAGCAGAAGAGTTAAAGAAGAATCTGACACTTCAGCAGACGTTTTACCGTGCAAAATCACAAAGTGATTTCAAGTGAAGCTACTTTATGGGAGACACAAATCTACCTGTGCAACTTGCCCCACTTTCCCTGTTGCCAAGTAATGTTGAACCAACTCGCCACTACGGTGTTCCCAAATACGCACTTTGCTGATAAACTGAGTGCACTGAGTTCGCACGGCGCTTTCGTGACTTTGAAGAACAAAAAAAGAATTTTGAGTTGTTTCGCAACCCATTTGCCGTCGATGTGGAAACTGCACCTGTGCAGATTCAGATGGAGGTGATTGAGCTGCAGTGTAATGGCACACTGAAGGCAAAGTACGATACTGCACGGCCCGCACAGTTTATTCACTCCATTCCGCAGAAATGCTCCAGCTCCCCTACATGCGGCTCGAACCTTGTGTATGTTTGGTAGCACATATCTGTGTGAGAAGCTCTTCTCAGTCATGAAGACTAACAAAACAGCACACAGGAGTCGCCTCACTGATGAGCACCTGCAGTCCATCCTAAGAATCTCCACACCAAACAGAAACGAACTTGTTGCCAAAAAAAGATGCCAGGCGTCCAAATGACATAAGAGCAAAGACAACTGAATGATTTGATTTGTTATTGCTGAAAAGAACAAATTTTATTTATATTTCCAGGTTTTGTTATGCACCATGTTCATATTTGAATTTGTATAATTTTGACAGGATATATTTTTATGGAGAGCAAAATCTTTTGGGATATTTAAAATTTAAGTTTATTTTTATATAAAATTACATAAGAGTAAAGAAATTTGAATGTTTGTTCTTTTAACGCTTACTTTATTTCTAACTTGTATAATTTAGACAGGATATAAGTTATTTAAGGTTTGAGTTGATTTATTCCGGAATAATATTCTGTCAACTAAATTAAAATTCCTTCTATTTAAAATTTAAATAGAACTTGAACAGATACGATAGTTCATAATATCCAGGCAGACTTGCACGTAAGAGCAGGAGTCATCCGTTTTAACAAACAGCGTATTGCACTGATACTGAAATAGCCTGCCCATTTAATTATTTAGGAATGGATAAATAAATTAAGATTTTGTACAAATAATGTTTTTATTTTTCTTCCTTCATGGATTCTGGCACCCCAGCAACAGTTGCTCGCACCCCAAAGACTGTATATATATATATATATATATATATATATATATATATATATATATATGTGTGTGTATGTATATATATATGTATTTGTGTGTATATATGTGTGTGTATGTATATGTATGTGTGTATATGTAGATATACAGTATATATATGTGGATGTATGTGTGTGTATATATATATGTATGTATATATGTGTGTGTGTATATATATATATATGACAGCAACACTTATCACTCACAACAGTGACAAAACAATTACATTGACAATCGTGTTGCGTTATTTTCAAAATGTTTCCTTTTCTTTTTCATTGCTTCTTTAACACACTACTCCGCTGCGAAGCGCGGGTATTTTGCTATTCTATACTAATAAAAGGCAAAGCCCTCACTGACTGACTCACTCACTCGCTCACTGACTCATCACTAATTCTCCAAATTCCCGTGTAGGTAGAAGGCTGAAATTTGGCAGGCTCATTCCTTACAGCTTACTTACAAAAGTTAAGCAGGTTTCATTTCGAAATTCTACGCGTAACGGTCATAACTGGAACCTACTTACGTACATACAGTGATGTGAAAAACTATTTGCCCCCTTCCTGATTTCTTATTCTTTTGCATGTTTGTCACACAAAATGTTTCTGATCATCAAACACATTTAACCATTAGTCAAATATAACACAAGTAAACACAAAATGCAGTTTTTAAATGATGGTTTTATTATTTAGGAGAAAAAAAATCCAAACCTACATGGCCCTGTGTGAAAAAGTAATTGCCCCCTTGTTCAAAAATCACCTAACTGTGGTGTATCACACCCGAGTTCAATTTCCGTAGCCACCCCCAGGCCTGATTACTGCCACACCTGTTTCAATCAAGAAATCACTTAAATAGGAGCTGCCTGACACAGAGAAGTAGACCAAAAGCACCTCAAAAGCTAGACATCATGCCAAGATCCAATGAAATTCAGGAACAAATGAGAACAGAAGTAATTGAGATCTCTCAGTCTGGTAAAGGTTATAAAGCCATTTCTAAAGCTTTGGGACTCCAGCGAACCACAGTGAGAGCCATTATCCACAAATGGCAAAAACATGGAACAGTGGTGAACCTTCCCAGGAGTGGCCGGCCAACCAAAATTACCCCAAGAGCGCAGAGACGACTCATCCGAGAGGTCACAAAAGACCCCAGGACAACATCTAAAGAACTGCAGGCCTCACTTGCCTCAATTAAGGTCAGTGTTCACGACTCCACCATAAGAAAGAGACTGGGCAAAACGGCCTGCATGGCAGATTTCCAAGACGCAAACCACTGTTAAGCAAAAAGAACATTAGGGCTCGTCTCAATTTTGCTAAGAAACATCTCAATGATTGCCAAGACTTTTGGGGAAAATACCTTGTGGACTGATGAGACAAAAGTTGAACTTTTTGGAAGGCAAATGTCCCGTTACATCTGGCGTAAAAGGAACACAGCATTTCAGAAAAGAACATCATACCAACAGTAAAATATGGTGGTGGTAGTGTGATGGTCTGGGGTTGTTTTGCTGCTTCAGGACCTGGAAGGCTTGCTGTGATAGATGGAACCATGAATTCTACTGTCTACCAAAAAATCCTGAAGGAGAATGTCCGGCCATCTGTTCGTCAACTCAAGCTGAAGCGATCTTGGGTGCTGCAACAGGACAATGACCCAAAACACACCATCAAATCCACCTCTGAATGGCTGAAGAAAAACAAAATGAAGACTTTGGAGTGGCCTAGTCAAAGTCCTGACCTGAATCCAATTGAGATGCTATGGCATGACCTTAAAAAGGCGGTTCATGCTAGAAAACCCTCAAATAAAGCTGAATTACAACAATTCTGCAAAGATGAGTGGGCCAAAATTCCTCCAGAGCTGTAAAAGACTCATTGCAAGTTATCGCAAATGCTTGATTGCAGTTATTGCTGCTAAGGGTGGCCCAACCAGTTATTAGGTTCTGGGGGCAATTACTTTTTCACACAGGGCCATGTAGGTTTGGATTTTTTCTCCCTAAATAATAAAAACCATCATTTAAAAACTACATTTTGTGTTTACTTGTGTTATATTTGACTAATGGTTAAATGTGTTTGATGATCAGAAACATTTTGTGTGACAAACATGCAAAAGAATAAGAAATCAGGAAGGGGGCAAATAGTTTTTCACACCACTGTATATACGGCCATTGCCTGCAGCTCGGTCTCCGTGTGAGACGGAGTTGCATCCCTCATCGTCATGCCTCCCATATAATTGAGTGCCTGCCCATATAAGGCCGTCCGTCAGCAGCAATCCAACAGAAACGCTGTTGCTAAATATTCGCGGGTGAAGGACTGTGCTTTTGCAAACGAAGATGAGATGGTCAGGGATTGACTAGTGTTTGGCACAAACTTAGAGAAAGTGCGAGAGAAACTTTTAGGTGCCGGGTCTTAGCTAACATTAAATAAAGCCGTGGACATCGGAAGCTCACACGAGATAGCACAAGCACAGCTGAGAACCTTTGATGCATGTACTCCGAGCGGCTCACATGAACTGACTGTGAACGCAGTACGCAGAGAACAAGCAAGAGCTCCAAAGAGCGCTGAACAAAAAACGCATTACACAATTGAGAAGAATATGAAGTGAGTGACGTATACAAGCATAAGCATAAGTGCAGCTACTGCGGAAACAAAGCACAGTGTAAACCTTAAGTTTAAATTAAGTTCATAGACACGTTGCCGCTGGCATTTGTCATGCCTATGACGAATACGATATTCGTGAGATACAAGTTTAATGAGAAGACACAGGATATAAATGAGACTTTTGATCACTTTGTAACAGAGTTAAAATTGCTGTAACGGAGTTAAAATTGCTGGTGAAAGACTGTGCTTATGCAAACGAATAGGAAAGCAAGGTGTAAAGCTTAACTTTAAATTAAGTTCATAGACATGCTGCCGCTGGCGTTTGTTATGCCTAAGACGAATACGATATTCGCGAGATACAAGTTTAATGAGAAGACGCAGGGTATAAATGAGACTTTTGATCACTTTGTAACAGAGTTAAAATTGCTAGTGAAGGACTGTGCTTATGCAAACGAAGATGAGATGGTCAGGGATAGAATAGTGTTTGGCACAAACTCTGTAAAAGTGCGGGAGAAACTTTTTTATGTTCATAGACATGCTGCCGCTAAATATTCGCAGGCAAATCCACAACTTAATACCGGGAATGCCTGTTGAACATCTTAGATTCACGAGTACCGATTTGGGTAGTGATCATTTCCATGAATGAATCCTATTATCTTTACAACGGTTGACAATGAAGATGAGATGGTCAGGGATAGACTAGACAAACACGGAATGTAACTTGAACACAACACATCCTCCAAATACGAACCTGATTGAAACAAATAAGGCCGGAGTAAAATGCCAGCAATCCACCACACTGTTTTGTCTGCTTTTCCAGGTTTGCACTGTGTACTAGGTTTCTACTGCATCCTGTGTTTTACAGGGAGACATGCTGCATTGTAGTCCAGTGTCTCATTTTTTCTTCCAAAAAAGCCAAGGCTGAGAGGCTGCACAGTGTTTGCTCCTGTCTTTGTCCACCTTCTTTCGGCTGCTCCTGAAAGGGGTTGCCACAGCGGATCATCTTCTTCCATATCTTTCTGTCCTCTGTATCTTTTTCTGTCACACTCACCACCTGCATGTCCTCTCTCACCACATCCATAAACCTTGTCTTAGGCCTTCCTCTTCTCCCCTTACCTGGTAGTTCTATCCTTAGCATCCTTCCCCCAATATTCCCAGCATCTCTCCTCTGCACATGTCCATACCAGCACAATCTCGCCTCTCTGACTTTGTCTCCCAACCGTCCAATTTGAGCTGACCCTCTAATGTACTCATTTCTAATCCTGTGCATCCTCATCACACCCAATGCAAATCTTGACATCTTTAACTCTGCCACCTCCAGCTCTGTCTCCTGCTGTCTGGTCAGTGCCACCATCTCCAACCCACATAACATAGCTGGTCTCACTACTATCCTGTAGACCTTCCCTTTCACTCTTGCTGATATCCGTCTGTCACAAATCACTCCTGACAATCTTCTCCACCCATTCGACCATGCCTGCACCCTCGTTTTCACTTCTCTTCCACAATCCCCATTACTCTGTACTGTTGATCCCAAGTATTTAAACTCATTCACCTTCGCCAATTATACTCCCTGCATCCTCACCATTCCAGTGACCTTCAATTTCATTCACACACATGTATTCTGTCTTGTTCCTACTAACCTTCATTCCTCTCCTCTCCAGAGCATATCTCCACCACTCCAGGGTCTCCTCAACCTGCTCCGTACTCTCCCTGCAGATCACAATGTCATCAGAAAACACCATAGTCAATGGGCATTCCTGTGTCAGTCAGAAAGTCGTTATGCAACCCGCTATATCCCAACTCAGGGTCACAGAGGTCTGCTGGAGCCAATCCCAGCCAGCATAGGGTGCAAAGCTGGAACAAATCCCAGGCAGGGCGCCAGCCCACTGCACACTCCTGTGTCATCTTGGACATATAAAAAGGAATGGGAGAGACACAGGGGTGAACATTACTGGGAGTCACACAGCGTGTCTAAAGATTACTGTGAGAATCGCAAAACCAGGAGATGTTTTCAAACAAGCAACTAAGGATTCAATAAAATCAGGAGGCGAAGGAGTGAAAAACCAGAAAACAAACCTACTTGTGAAAATCTAAGTTTATCAATTTAACAGTCCAAAGACATGCAGGTTGGTTGGGCTGGAGATCCTAAATTGGCCCTAGTGTGCCGTTGGGATGTGTGTGTGTGTTCACCCTGCAATGGACTAGTGTTCTTCCCTGGGTTTGTTCCTGCCTTGCAGCCTATGAAAGCTGGGATAGGCTGCAGTAGATCGCCATGACCTTGTTCAAGACTGATATTTCTTTTTTGAAATTACCAAAACATTTTTTTTTATTTCAGGTAGCACCATTTTGCGTTCTCTTTGTGACAGTGTTACACATTTGCATGGGCTTGGTTATTGAAAATGCACCTGATGACATCATTAACAAGATGATATAAGCCAGAGGCACACAATACTTGTTGTTCAAGCTTTTGACACTTTGGCCATCCAGCATTTCAAGTATTTTGTTTTTATTTTCCATTAATGATTTTTTTAGTGATTATTTTCTTTTGACTACATTTGGTTTTGAAGAAAAACGGGAATGATTTTCAGGTTTTTGACCCACAAGTATAATATCTCATACTGTCTTCTGACCTGTTCATTATTGCCTGACGGCTTTCCACGTTTAGGAATACCCCTGAATACTACTTGTGCTTTGTCACTGCTGGCATGTGCAGACTGAAGCAGAGAGGCTCGGGAAGTGAGTGACTAAAAAACATGGATGTAAAGATTGGCACAAGAAGAACAAAGAAATTAGCATCTAAGCAAAGGTAGAAGATACAAAACTAATCTTAAATAACTAAATTAAATTTACATTAAACGTGCAAATTCAACAGAGACAATACCCCAGTTTCTTTTTTTTATATATATTATTTTATCAATGATGAAACTGCCAATGACTTCCAGTGGCAACCAAAAGTTACATGTAGAAACTAAACTACAAAATGGCGGCAGCCAAAGTAATCCAAAGTGTCATTGTATTCAAAAGTTAAAAAGCAAAAAAAATAATTTTATATATTTGATAAAGGCTTCCAAGTTGAATCATTAGTTTACCTAAAGATTTCTCCTTTAAAACATTCAGGGGAAGCTTTATCTAAAATAAGAAAAATGTATTCCTTTCAGAAAAAAATCAATTTATGACAACTTGAATAATAAACTACTACTAACAACAATCAAATTGTAGAGTGAGGGATAACACACTTTAAAGTCATCAGTCTTTATTGGGTAATGTCCATGAAGTCAACTGTGCAACAATCAAAATCAAACTTTGTCAAAGTAAATCATAATGAAAATTAAACTACAAAAACAGAATTCTTCATTTAAAAAAAAAAAATGAAACAACAAAAACGCACATATGAACAAAGTTAGGGAATGTTATTTTTAAAAGTGACTTAGTTCCATTAACTCATTGCTAACTCTACTTACATAATTACCTATTATAAAATCTAATGCGTAACTGGCGGTGCAATTATTTTGTGTTACTCTGCACGTTTCACTGACCAGCGTTTTTTATTAAATCCTAAACCGATGACCCTTTACAAAACTGACCAGAAACAACCACATTTGATAATTTGAATTGTTTTATATAAATACTGTAGTGCCCCTGGCTCCAGACCTGAGAGAGACACTCTCCTCAGGTGGCCAAAAAGAATACCTGGGGAAGCCTGCTATAAAAAGTAGCCCCCTGAGCTACATATCATATTGTGTGATATCATCTACTGTTAAATTCTGCTCTGTACTTCTAAAATTTTTATTTTGATACTGTATTGAGGATTTGTTCTGTTCTGTGTACTGTATTGCAATGTACTGCACGCCCAACCTACCTGGAAAGGGGTCTCTCTTTGAACTGCCTTTCCCAAGGTTTCTTCCATTTTTTCCCTACAAGGGTTTTTTGGGAGTTTTTTCTTGTCTTCTTAGAGAGTCAAGGCTGGGAGGCTGTCAAGAGGCAGGGTCTGTTAAAGCCCATTGCAGCACTTCTTGTGTGATTTTGGGCGATACAAACATACATTGTATTGTACTGTATTGTACAGCATTTAGAGAGCACTTCAATTGCTTCTCCCAGCCATTAAAGCCTCTCGGCTTCTTGCCCTGCATCTAATGCTGCTGTGATGACCCTAAAACTGGCCAGATGAAATTTACCTCTCAGCATATGCAGGATTAAATGTACACTTATAACTTTTGTTCAATGCTTTTCACTTGATTGCACTCTATGCACGTGCTTCACTTCTTTCCCAGCTGTCTCCAGACCAGCAAGTACATTCACAGTATTACTCCAATAGCAGCTGTCAATGTCTTCGTGGAAAAAGTCAATACTTCTGCAAAATAACGCAGTAATTTGATTATGTTTTTGGAGTGGCTGGAATAATCTCTCTAAGTAACAAAGTAACACATATCTTACATATCTTTTTTTAAGTGATGCAGGTATTTTTACTTCACAAGAATAAATATTGCATTATGTTACTTTTTACTTTAAAACGTTATCTAAGTAGGTTATATGTGTTACTTTTAACAACTGCATTTCAACACTACTTATGAAGAGTGCTTAGTAGTACAGACATGGCATACTTTGTATTTGTCTGTTACATGAGGCAGTTATTTTCATCAAGAGATAGCTTGCTATGCTAGGCTGAGGCTCAGAGGCCTCCATCTTCTGTGAACAGAATATCCAGTAGTTCTGCACTCAGATATATCCTCATGGATGTTTTCATCTGTTGGATTGCTAAGTGCCCCTGGCTGTCATAAATAATTAACTCTAGAAGTCTAGATTTGGAATCCTAGTCACTCTCCCCATAGTGTTTCCGCATCCTCTCTGCATGTTTTTTTATTTGAATATTTGAATTTCTTCCCTCATCCTAAACCGATGTCACATTACACAACTTCTAGTCAGATTTTCCTGCTATGGTTGCTGATAACATCATATGACCCAGTCAATTTAAATAGCTGAAAATTGCTGGCTGTGTTATATTTAGTGACCATGTGCCTACCTTCTAACACACTTGTGTATGAAATGTTAACAGGTACAAAGAGAGAGAGAGCAGCTGCAATTTCTGCACTTTTATCTTTTTTCCTTTCCATTGTGGTAAACAAAACAAGAGACATTAGACAGATGAGCTTCTCTTCTGTTTGTGAAGTCCGAAACTCTCACCTTCCTGATTCCTCATCACTGCATTATATGCATTGAAATTCCAGATAACCATTCATCGGCTGTCTGATATTTTGCACACAAGTCCACCCCTATGACTAAAGATAAATCGAACTTTTGTCACTGGACATGTCACATTATGTGACTGACTTCATGGGTGCACACAGCTGACTGACTCCAACTCACTAAGATTATGTGAATGAAGGGTATAATTGAAAATGTGACACAGCCTTCAGGTTCACTGTCATATCTACAGTAGTCCATTACGTTTGAGTGTGTGCATGAGGAGGCCTGCACTGGACTGACTTCCCATTTAGGACTATTTCCTACATTGTACCTGATGCTACTGGGACTTGCTTCTGCAACTCACAACTCTGAACTACATTAGGAGTTTGAGAAAATGAATGTTTAAATATGGGTGTCATCAAGTGGCTCAAGACAAGAGCACACCTGTATGGTTGCCGGCATAATACAGGGTACACAAAAAGGCATGAGTCAAACCAGGCCAGTTTCCAGGGGGTCATTTAGCTGGGCTTAGCCCTCCTGACCGTACTGTTGGCTATAATGTTACTTGTTTGATTTTTGAGACTTTATCACATCATGCAATCCTTAGTATTCCAAACATCTCCCTTTATATTTTGGTCTTCAACCAGGGCAGAGTCAAACCTAACATTCAGGTTTTGTTTCTTCATATATGAAACCTGATAACTAAAAAGCAACAATGGGTGACTGCGCCACTGATATTGATGGATGATTTATTGTCAGCCGAGTCTTGACTTCATAACATAAAATAATGCAAAGACAATTTGCACTCTCTTGTAGGCAATTGCTGAATATAGATTAAACATAGCAGGCTAACAGCAGTTTAATAGCTATAGATTAAAGGAACTGTACATACGAGACATTTTATTAAGTACAATACAATATGACTAATTGACTAATGCTTTATTAAAACAGAATTAATTAAAAATCATTTGTAATTTAAAATACACCAAGAATGTCGCATGCTGTATTGCATTATCGGTGCATGTATATTCATGCTGATCATAAAATATGTATGGTAATAAATAAACCTTGAGGGGAACATTTTAATAATAACTTGTATAATTTTTGTGGAGCATTATAGGCACATTACTCTTAAAGAAATAACACTAGATAATTTATTTTTAATATGTAACTATACGTAAACTATACCTACAGAGAGCGGAGCACACAGATAGATAGACATGGTAATAGCTGCAAAAGAGAGTGTGGACTATTAGAAAAAGGTTTGAAAAGTTTTCACATAAGGAACTGTACATTTACATTTTTTAAGACTTTGAACATCATGGAATATCACGTACCATGAAAGACTGGTAAAGCATCCAAGTGCCACAAAGTAAGCCCAGCTAACAACTGCAAGACGGCCACTCACGTACTCTTTAAAGCAGAAGTTCAGTATTTTAGAAATGCTACTACTTCACAAAAATGGTATATATGCAATCTACCACATGAAATTGTGCTCTAAAGTTAACCTTTTCTATAAAAACACAAAGCTAGTCCTGGCATTTTATTATGGAACCTATGGGGCATGGAGCGTCACTTGAACATAAAAGTCTAAAAGCATAACAAATATGTCTTCTTTGAAGCAGCAAAAGATCCGATAGACGAAAACGTGCCTTCTGTGTTTCTAGTGCATGCTTATTACAAAACTGATCTGGAAGTAATTATTTTATCTCATATTCCTGGTATTATTTTTCAGCATAATGATTCATTTCTATTTGCTTTTGTTATAGCAATGGCCTTCATGAGAGGAGCACTCACATAAATTAAAATTTGTCTTAAACTGCTTACTGTGATTTTGTCTTTCAAGAGAACACCATACCCCTGGGGGTGAAAAGTTGTCTTTGAAGAAGACAAACGCTGAGGTAGCACATAAAGCTGGTCTTCTTTTAAAATGGCAGAATACCATACCATTGGTATTTTTTGTTTGAAAATGACATTATAAAATGCCAGGAATGGCACTGCCAGATCTAAACTAAACAGCAGCATGATGAATTGCTTGCGTACTGAAGTGACTTTAGCTGCAGGTGGAAGTCCCATTTTACTTCATGGTACCAAGCAGAGTGCAGCAATCTATTAGCCAGTTAAAGCGTTATGAAGAAGCTGTCTGTTGTTATGGTCCTGCTTTTGTCCAGTCTGATAGCAGTCATGGGATATCATATGCTTGATTGCCGGTACAACAAATACTTCTGAGCAGGCATCAGCCACAGAACTGCTGTTGTAAAAACAATGGAGATAAATGCCATCAACTCAAAGAGGGAGAGGCAAGTTCATTGTACCACATGAATGTCACCGAGACAATAAAACTGAATAATAAAAAAAGCAAGCACTAACTTTTACAAGTAGGCAAAATTTACACTGGGTGTTACAGACTCAAATCAAATGTATGTTTTTATTATATTATAGTAATAATAATAATAGCAGCTCAATGCTCAAAACGCGGAGCACCCGGTCTCAAACCTGGTACCTTTGAGTTGTAAAGCCGTAGTTCTTACCGCTACACCTTTCAAGAATGCATATCAACTTCCTGTCAATTGACATTTGAGCTTGGGTTTTTAACTCATTGACAGCCACATGTAAATCAAATGTTTTTTATTTTGGTTGTATACTTGAATAAAAGCACATGTGTTTATTTGATATTTGGACTAAAGTCTTCACACATTATACACTTCATGTTATTATTAGTATAACATTGAAAATGTTTCTGCTGCAGGTATGTGTTCAGCATTTCTTGCATTTCCTTTCATCCTGCACTTACGCAGATCTTTGTAGACACAGAACACACTTGAAATGCATGTATTCCAAATAACAATATACTGTATTATTTACCCTATACAACTCCAGGCATATCACACTCAGATAAGGAGTGTTGGCTTGAGCTGGGAGAACTTTTTGCTCGCGAGCTTAGCTCTGTCAAGGTGGGGGATGGGATAGCAGGTTGCTTGCTGCTTGTACTGATCGACACATTTACAAAACAAAAGACGCTGATGGTAGAGGTGCAAAGGGATTTAAGGTGGGCTGGGATTACAAGTTTTTTCATATGCTTCTGAGATTCTAGTGTTAAGCATAACGTATTATAATAAAAGTGTAAAAAGTGAAGGGTTCTGAATACTTTCTGAAGGCACTGTGTATTTTATGAACCAAAAATTCAAAAACAAGGGCAAAGGTGTTGATAAAATAAACCAGTCCACAATCTAAATATCAAAAACCCAAAAAAAGATCCAAAGATTCAAAAACCAGAGAGATCAACAACAAGAGAACTTACAAAAATTGGAATCCAACAGTTTAGCCAACAACACAAGCAAGATATAAATATAAACAAAACAAACAAACAAACACCAGGTATAAAACCATGGCCATCCCATAGCAGAAACCAAAATCCATACGACATTGGGGATGGGTTTAGGGGTATTCAAGTTTGACGTTTTTAGCTGGGGAAACCAGAATTGTGAACCTGAAATTCTTCAGGTATGTATTTCATGTCTTTAGTTTTTTTAAGTCTATAGTTGTAAAGGAGACCACACAAGTACTTGCAACCTGGCCAGAGCTGTACTGGATGCACAGAGGTAGATCGCTTCCATAGGGCATTGTCCCCCCAGAACACTAGATGGCAGCATGGATTCCCACAGGGCATGTTGGGAATTGGAGTTCGTCGGCTCAGCCCTGTTGTGTTCCATGGGTGCCATCAGAGGTTGCTGAGGGGATTAGTGAGCCCTGCTGTGTTAGGCTTCAATTTCACCCAGAAGGGCTTCTACTTCTGACCCACAGTTTTGGGACACCAGAAGTGCTTCTGGGTGTTACATAAAAGGAGCAGCACAGCTTCAATCTGGGAGCCAGAGTCAGGAGGAGGACAAAGCTTACTAGGATCAGAGGAGTAGGAGACTAGGAACTGAAGAAACAGAGTATTGTGGAGTGCTGTGGTATGTGGTGGGAGAAACTATTCCTTGCAAGAGTTTCACACCAAATAAAGCTCTTTGCATTTGTGTCTGGGCCACTTTATTGGGTGTATGGGTAGCTGCAGCATTTTAACCACAAACGTATTTTTTTTAGTTTACGGTAATAATGTATACTGCAGCATAGTCTTTTAATTACATAGATTTCATTGTCAATAATTGCACCTTGGGTAGTTATTAAGAAAGATGAGAGGAGGAAAGAGATGATACAGTATCAGGGTCCCCAGGGAGACCTCTGTTTAATTAGGTAAGTAAGGATAAGATAAGAAAACAAAAGAGCTGAATGCCAAAATGTTCAGTAATCATCATTGATCATTTCTGAGTGCTCCTGTGGGTGACTGCCAGTTCCGTGATTTCTTTTGTAACCAGGTGTACCAACCGAAAAGAAGTGGGGTTTGCAAAGGTGAATTGGAAACAACATCAGTGGTACTTCAGAGGGATCCTCCTCCACTCACTGGATGGCAGAGGATGAAAAATTAATGACTGTTTTTTTCCATCTGTCCTACAATGTACCTTGTGAGCTGAGCCTTCCACAATCCCATACTGTGTGTTAGTGGCACAGTATAGTATTTTGATTCATAATGACTGAGAAATGAAATTACATTTACATTTATTTGCTTGGCAGATGCTTTTATCCAAAACAACTTATAACAGAGGTAAACATGATCGAGTAACATTAGACTAGGGCCTGTTTGTTCAGCAAGAGAAATAAGGCAGGTAGTCAATATTGTCAGAAAACTAAGTTCAAAGTCGAAAGTCAAGCCAATCTGTCGTGAAGATTTAAGTCACTAATCCAAACTCAAAGTACCTACAACCAGAAATAAATTCAAAACCAGAAGGGCAATGATCAGATGTTTTTTTTTCATATGTTAACACTGGGATTTCAGGTGCTCCGGTGACTCTTGTGACATCACACATGTCACTTATTGAGTTGGATTCATTGTACCTTTGTCATTGAAACTCCCAATATACGTAAGTACTTAGCATAACACTAGTAGTAGTAACACAAGTTTTTCAACTGTTTCATATACCTAAGAAATGTAAAGACAAACTGTAATTTTTCAAACTCCTTGGGTTCCAAAACCCATAAATAAAAGTATTTTGTAATATGTTTCATTCACATAAATTGATTAAAACTGCTAATCATAACAGAATAAGCTGGCTACAATACTACTTGTGTCTTAGAGCTGTGGTGTAGCAATGGATTGTGCAGATTGCGCAAAGCACAAGGGCCTATGAGCTTGGAGGGGTCCACATTTGGGGCCGTATAGATTGAAAAAAAAAATTGAATAACTTAAATCACTTGCATGGTTTATTGCGTTATTAAGTCACAGTTTCAGTGACATGTTTGCACCATCACCAGGCAAGTCCAATCCAATTCAAGATGATATTATATATTCGGCAGGCCTACAGTTTACACGAATTTAGACTTGGGGAGTTTGGAGACTCGGAGCCTAATCGGAGGCACAACACATCCTAGTCTGCCTTACAGAGAGGTGTACATTCCCAAATTTGACGAACTTTGGTGTGCCATAACGGTTTTTGAAGGACATCACATGAACAGCATTATTATCGTAAATAATTACTTTTGTATTTTGATGTGATGTCAACAGTTTTTTAAACGATAAATCATAGCAATTCTGCTGAATATTTGAACAATTTAACAATTTTTGTACTCTTGCCATACAATGCTATGTCAGCCAGTAGCAGCAGATCCGGCAAACATTATAAGAGTGGTGCTGCTAAATGTAAGGCATGCCTGCAACAGGAATTGAAAAACACTAAGCTCACCAAGATTTCTACATTTCTTAAAACTGAGCAAGGGTCAGCGGTAGTAACTGAGAATGCCGATGCTGGTGAATCTCTGCAATGGTCGCAAGCAGGTTATGCATACAGTGCAGTGAGTGAAATGGTTGCAACTACAGAGTCTAGAAGTAGCAATACAATGGCTTCAGATCAGGTGCTATAAAACAATAAAAATAGAGAAAATACTAAAGACTAAAGACAAACAAGCAATATTTATGACCAAGCAATTTCTTACCAATAAGACAAATTTCTTGGAACAATTGACATCTCACTTTATGATGTTCATTTTCTCAGAACTTGTGTAAAACAGGTCGATTGTGTAGTAGTATCCTGTCAGCCAGTGTTGTTGTTTTAATTTGCAACAAATTGAAATTGCTTCATTTCATAGCACAGAACAGATTCTACTTTCTAGCTTATGTTACATTTTAATCATCTTCCTTCACAAAGTTATCTTGGAAAAGTAAGCGGATGCACATTTTACATATATTTATGTACTACTACTACTCACACCTCCTACATTCCATTCCCACAATTTATTTTCGTTTTGCTAACTTATAGCAGCTATAATAAAGCAATTAAAATAATGATTACAAATTCCATTTGAAGAGCCGGTTTGTTTGTCAACAGTGTGTGATCTATCTATCTATCTATCTATCTATCTATCTATCTATCTATCTATCTATCTATCTATCTATCTATCTATCCATCTATTCTGTCTTCCTTTGCTACTTTGTTTTTTGCCTTAATTATTTGTTGCAAATTTTATTTATGGCTACTTTAACCTCTAATGGCAAATCCTGTCCCTCTAATCATATCTTTTGCTTGTTTTCAGTCCAAAACCTCAAGTTCTTTATTAGAAAGTTAATAGTATTAATTGAATGTGCCTCCTTATCAGTAGTCTCTCTACAAATCAAATCGATAATAGACATCACCACCACCACCACACATCTTTTCAAAATAAACATCCCACAAAAGGATTTGCTATGTCTGTCAGATTTGGATATTAGAGAATGAAGGTTATTCAGATAGTTTATTGCTATTACTTATCCTTTCCACTGCAGTGATGGAACTTGTTTGGAACCATTCACACAGTCACAGGAGTATTCCTTAACTGCCTCCGACTTGCTAATGTTATGTGAATAAACTTGCTTTATCATGAAAGCGTCCATGAAGATCACTTTAGCCTCCTGAAGAAACATTCCTAACAGGGACTGACTTCCCTGAAAGGACTGCACTAAATACCCTGGCAAAGACCAGGAGCCTGCACCTGCCAGATCACAGACCACAATCCGCTCTCAATTATCTTTCTCTGGAAGGATTTAACCTAAATGAGCAGAGCCTGTTATATTAATGACCCCTCTTCAAGTTTGTGACCTGGGTTAAGATACTGCAGAACCTGGATCACTGTAAGCATCTCAATCCTTCATCCCATAGAATCTCCAAACTACCGGTGGTTGTTAGCGTCAGTAAACAACAAGGCAGTTTCAATAAGATAATACCTAAACTTTATTTCATTCAAAACCTCTTTTTATTTGCAGAGAAGTCAGGGATATTCCCAAATGTTGGTTAAATTACTGGAGGAAAACATACGATATGAATGATCCGCATCAGAGTCACACAGAAAACGTCATGTCAAGTGGCTAATGGGCTTTTGGTTGCTACAGTCGTAGTTTTCTTAGACTAGATGTGATGTTTGTTCTCTTGTGATGCCTCTATCTCTCTCTGCCAGTTGTGACATCTATGAATATGCTTTTCAAGTTCTTTTTTTAAATAGAGTACCTTGGTGGCTGTGGTTGTATTCAAAATCAGAGAACTGATCATTTCTAATGATCTTCTTACTTATCAGTGAAGTTATTTTTAACTATGAATAACATGTTGACGGTGAGATCCCAAGCACCTATTTTATTACTTTTACAAGCATATACATATTGGCTATTTTAATAGTTATAACATTTTTTAAATTATGTGCATTTCCATTTGCAAATCTGCCAATATTCTTCAGTCTTATTTACATACATCCCACTGTCCTCTCTCTATTATCAGCCTAAGAGTCAGTCATGTGCTTGCTTCTCCAAACCTTCTGTCCAACATAGGCACTTCACTGTTAAAATGTGCATAAGTACCAACAATACAGTCTTGATTACACAGTTTTATTCTTCTAAAAGCTGCATCTTATCTATAAAGTTTGCGGAGGACTGCCGGCTTCGTGCTCCAGCCCTCACCACCAGGAGGAGCTCTCCCGACAGCAGGATCGTGCCCCGAGTTCCAGCAGGGCCTCATGGACTATGTAGTGTTTTTACACAGCCCTGCTGGATACCTTGGGGACCACTGGGAGTCACTGTAGGGGGGCTCATGGGCTCTTGTGTGCCCTATAACCCGGGAGTACGTCACGGTCACATGACAGGAAGGAACGACGTGCTCCCGGATAGAAGAAAAGGACTGTTTACCCTGACCCGGAAGTAATAAAGAACTGTGGACTTAATTGGGCAGGAACACCTCCGGGTCATGGGCCAGTCCAGACACTGAGCTGAGCTGGGAGGTAGGAGGGCGAAGTGTCTGGGCGAGGAGGAGAGTTTATTGTGTTTATTTAGTGGTTAGTTAAATATATGAGTGGTGTGGAGGGTGCTTGGTGCACTGTGAAAAATAATAAAGAATATTGGGCTTTTATCCAGTGTCTTGCGTGGTACCTGAGGGTTCAAGGGAGCACTAGCGCCCCCTACTGCCACAAGTCCTATATTCCTATATTAACAGATCACACAAATTTAAACATTTCAAGTGTTATTTAACAAAATGTAAAAAGCACTGTTTTTTTCTTCCCTTTATAAAAGTCTACAACTGAAAATTACTGGACAAATCAGGCAGCATGACAGGACTTTTAGTGATGGTTTTCCTCCAGAGGACACTTCATACCCTGGCTCGACATAGCTCATTAATTCTCTAAGCCCTTACCTTTCGCAAAGCTGAGTTGCAGCACGTCCCTTCTGAAATGTTTGTGATCAGTTCTGATTTTGTTTTTGCTCATTGTGAATCACATTTTTGAGCTGAAGTCATGAATGCTGCTACTTAATTTTGTTTCCATTCTTCTGTCATTGGATCAAGAGGTTTTGAAGGATTCTTCAGTCTCTTGAGATTTAACATTGAGCTGGTAGAACAGCTGTATGAAAGTCTGACATTACAGATTTTGCATACAATAATAGTATGGCTTTCCGTATTGAAATATTGCCCAACCTCACTTTTCTTTTTTCGAGGCATTGTTCTGAAGAAGGTTATTCCGTGACCATGCTGACACACATTCAGCTGCCCTGTGGTAAAAAGTTTGTGGTGTTTAGATGTGACCTTTCGATAGCTGAGGACATATTGTGTTCTTCATTATTTCCTCCCTGCTGTGCTATTCAATGGGTACCACAGGAATTGTAACAGGTTGTCCAAACCAAACATGCCCAGTTGTAGTCACACCTTAAATAAATAAAAAATTGTAATTAATTAATTAAATCAAAGAGGAGAGAAAAAAGTTTTAACAACAGAACTGATTTACATAGCATTTAAAAAATGCAAATTTAATAAGGAAATTTAAAACTCCTCTTGTGACTATAATATAATCAGTTACATCTCAACAATCCCCTGGACCATTCCACATTCACACAAGGCACTTATTTATGCCTGAAGTGTTCTTTGTTTATTGCTTTGGAGATGCAAATAAAAAAAATCAATAATTGACGTGATAATTGTTTTTTGGTATAAACGCCTTGGGATTTTAATCTAAGAACAGTACAATACGCACTATTTCTTTAGTTGAGAATGAAGTCAATGAATATCAGAATATCAATACAAACTTATTTAATGTAAAGTGTAGAATTTTGTTAATTAAAACAAAGAAGTATACTACTGTAACATATTCCTAACATGGAATCTTTCTGGGCCAGACAGGTGGCAATTTTTAGGGGAGATCAATTAAGCCTTGGCCATCACCACAGTATTGAATTTGGCTTCTCCTTATGATTAGGCTACTCCATAATCCAAAAGTAGTATGACAATGACAACTGAGAGGATCTCTTATGCAGCAGAAGCTCAACTAATATCTACAGCAACAATTACACTCAGGCTTGGGTATACTTCAGAAAAGCACTTCTAGTAATAATGACCCATGTAGTACACCACAAGAATATCATCTCTTGCAGTGAAAAAGCACATCCATCCATTCATTATGGAATCTTCTTAACTATGTTTGGCATATGGGTGCCAGAGTTGGGTAATCTTAAATGGGGTGCCAGTCACAACAGTGCACATCTGAATAATAAACACTTGATGGCAATTCAAGTGAACACACCATATCTCAAGAATAAACATATTGGGGCAATGAACATAACTCTAGATAAAGGTCACAACGAAACTCTAGAGAGAAGACTGTGTCTAGCAGTAGGTGTTTGCTCCTTGGGGATGTGTTCTTTTTTTAAAAATGCAGCACATACTTGTACTTTTTACATGCCCCTTCAGTAAAGAGAAATTTTGGCGGGCTCATTCCTTAGAGCTTACTTACAATAGTTAAGCAGGTTTCATTTAGAAATTCTACGCATAACGGTCATAACAGTCGACAACGTCCACCACATTAAACTTTCTTATTTACGACCCCATCTTTACGAAATTTGGTAGGCGGCTTCCCTGCGCTAACCGAAACCGATGTACGTACTTATTTCGGTGGTATGAGCCCACTGTCACCCACCATATTGAACTTTTCAATGGTCTTTGTTACCTATGGGCCCATCTTCAAGAAATTTGGTACGCGGGTTTCCAACGCTAACTGAATCCTACTTACATACATATATATGTCCATAGCCTGCAGCTCGGTCACCGTGTGAAGCTGCGTTGGGTCCCCTATCCCCACGCCTCCCACGTTGTTGGCTGCCTGCCTATATAAGGCCGTCCGTCGCTCCAGGCTCTTCATTCCTTTCCTTGCTTCGCCACGGTATTCACGTCTCCCTGCTGATAACTGGAGCCTTTTTATTTAATTTCACGGCTTCTCCACTGTTTTATTGTTCGTTTATTATGATTATAGTTATTGTATAGGTATTTTAGACTTAGTTTATATTGTTCAGGTACCCATTTCCTTTATTGTTCCAACCGCACCCCCATTAACATGTCTATCGAGGTGATCACCATCGATCAAAGAACTGTCAGTTACCGAGTGGTTTCCATGCCCGGAGATGGTGCCTGCCTTTTCCATTCTCTGTGTTACATATTGCACGGCCATATCAGGCTCACTCTTGATATCCGGAAGAACATTGTGTCTTATGTATTGAATGACTGGGACAGATTCAAGGTGTGGACTGATGACAGTACAGGAGATAATTATTCTACACAGGAGCACTAGAAGAGTGAAATGTTTAAGCCCTTCACCTATGGTTCTGCATGTGAGTTGATGGCTGCCGCTGAATTGTTCGGTTGTCGCTTTCAAGTGTACCAAAATGGCTAAATATTTTACACCTTTGGACAACCACCAATGCCTCTTAAACATCTTAGATTCACAGGTGACGATTTGAGTAGTGGACACTTTGATGTTTATGAATCTTTAAACTCTCAAAAGCTGGTTGTGAAGTTATTGATGAAACCAGTTGTATGCTTACAACGCTTGACAGATGCCGAATGTCACTTCAACACAACAAGTCCTGCAAATACTAACGTAATTGAAACAAACCATGAAACTCAAACCGATTATGACAGCAGCAATCCAAGCTGTGAGATCTGAAACAAGATTACTTTTCACATGGCCAGCTTTACGTTGCATGCTTAAGAGTAAGCTCAGTGCACAGCTTGGTCATATTACAACCAGAGGGCCGAACTGACAACGTGGCATACACAGAGATCCTTAACAAATAATAATATTGGTATATTTTCCCTCAGTTTAAAAAGGTTTACTTTTCTTCTTAATAAAAATTTTAAGGCAGTACTTTGCCGCTGCGAAGCGCGGGTATTTTGCTAGTATATTATATATTTAACTTGCCATAAAGTTATGCTTTCACTCCCCATATACAGTACATTGTAGTATAATCATCCTTCTATATAAAAGCGGTCGGGTGTCCTTCCATCCCGTGAGTGCTACGCAGGCGCAGAGTTTCACACACGCCCGTCCATTTTGCAATGCACGATGGGATTTGTAGTTTCGTTTTTCCAGGTAAAAGATGATTTTCTACTCCAGACTGTGCGATATCTTCTTCTTCTCTCTTACTATATAAAAGCGGTCGGGATTGTCCTTCCGTCCCGTGAGTGGAAAGCGTAGCGGTATTCCGCTTATCACAGACTTACTACTTGCAGCTTGCGGTATGAAGCGACATGATGTGAGCAGAGTTCTGGTGCTCCCATTGTTTCCTTGCTTTTGTGCACAATGCGCTGGAAAAATAGACAAAATTATGTCTCTGGAAATAATTAATGTTGATGGAGTACAAATGCCTCACCACGTAGTAAATATCAGGGGGGTTCAAAAGAGCGACCTCAATATAGAAAAAAGTTTAAATTTCATCACAAAAATAACAGAAACTATGAGTATTAAAGTAATACCGCTCAAATGCAATATAACCAAATTAATGAGTTTGTATAAAATATCAAATTGATCTACATATTGAATTGCCTTAAGAAGTGGTCAACTTAAAAGTCGGTCGCCTTAAAAGGTGAGTGAGCCTAGTTTATACATAAAAATCGAGGCCAAAGCGAAGCCATTGCTACATTGCAATCAATATTAATTTCTTTAGTGAGGGATGCTGGTGGCTGTAGTTTCGTTTCAGCAGAGTGCTATGTGTTAAATACTCTCACATGTGGCATATTCAGTGTGTTCAATACCTGGTATGGCCTAAAGCACCCACATGTTTAGCATATTCAGGGAACTATATATATATATATATATATATATATATATATATATATATATATATATATATATATATATATATATATATATATATATATATATAT
The DNA here is from genome assembly GCF_016835505.1 of Polypterus senegalus. Taxonomy (NCBI): domain Eukaryota; kingdom Metazoa; phylum Chordata; class Cladistia; order Polypteriformes; family Polypteridae; genus Polypterus; species Polypterus senegalus. The sequence goes on from NC_053164.1 coordinate 37,305,767, forward strand.
ATATATGTCTGCTATAATCACTCATGGTCATGCCTGAAAGTGATGGCTGAGGCCTGCTTTATTCAGTTAAGGTCCCTGCCTGAAAGACATTCCCTTGCTTCACAAATCACAGTATCAGATAGCTATTTTTTCATTTCTGCTCACAAACACTGTTCATAAAATGAATGTCACAGCATAGAGCATGAAATACATAGTATTAATATATACATACTAAATACATAGTATGTGAAAAAAACATAATAGGTGTGGGCCATTGTAGGTGCCACTAAATGGGCTTGCATAGGTCATTGGACAAAATGTTGATAAAGGTGGTGGACATTGCTCATTATTTCAGAACTTCCAATAAATACTAGATTGATTATCCATCTGAGTAAACAGTGATGTAAGGATGAAATCACCATTATTCTGAAAAAAATGACTACCGTATATATTCACCGATAAGTTCTCCCATGGATAAGTCGGGACTTGATTTTATCGTATAATTTCTGGTATTTTATAATGTCAGTTGTATAAGTCGAATGCAGAAAACTCATGTTATTGGGTCTAAGAGATTTTGATATGCTAAAGCCCACCTGACAGAGTAACCACGGAGCACACTGCCTTTTTTTTCTATGTGAGTGCAGCAATGCACTGCATCAGCATGTGCTCCTAACCTCTCTTTCTCTCTCTTTCTCAATTGTGCCTACATGACCACATGGTAATACCTGAACTATTACAAAGCAATATTTGCACTGATTTGTGTTTTTTGTATCTCACACCCTCATACACCTTTATCGTAAAAGCATTCCTTATCTGCAATAAAGCATTCAATCAGAAGAAAATATGAAGCTGTTTTTAAATTAAATGTCATTAAGGTAGCGAAAGAAATTGGTAACTGAGCTGCTGCAACAAAATTTGATGCATCTGAGAAACTGATGCAAGAGTGCAGAAGGCAAAAAGATGTAAAAAACAATTTAACTGTCGCATTTTTGAACAGGTGTTAATGTTGGGGTCTGATTTTAAGATCGATTTTTTGGGTTTTAAGAACTGACTTATACGTGCGTATATACGGTAATTGATGTCATATGGCATGTGAAGAGGGTCAAAGTCATTCTGGTGGACACTGCTCCAGGCTAAAGTCTAAGAATGCTGGAATTTCAAATGGCCTGATGACTTGCAACCATCAAGTGTTTACAACTGGACTCGCCAGTTCATGACATGCCATTACAGAGCCATTGTGATTGTTCACTGATGATACAGAGCACTCAGGTCTATGAGTTTCTTCTTCTGTGTGCCACTCACTGAGCTCTCTCATTTTTGTGTTAGTCTAAAACATATGTCCTTTCAGTCACTGCACTCACAATACTGCATTTGTAGTTGTAATGAGAACTGATCATTTAGCCATTACCCATAAGCACATAGTTTTAGAATGAAGATGTGAGCACTACTCCCATATTACAAATCATCAGAATAAAGGCTCATTTGTTGCCTTTCACTGGTCATCACACCTGGGTGCATATTAGTGATGCTTAGCGTAGCAACTCCTATAAGGTAAAGATCACTAAATGCACATGTCTCCGGAAAACCTGAAATAAGGAATATGGTAAACACAAACTAAAAAAATAAAATAAAAAATAATAATTACTGGCAGCTACCAATGAAAAAACACCACAGAAACAATGCATAATGCTGCCAGGTCGTACACAATTTAGATCACTAATAATAATAATAATACATATTATTTATTTGTAGGCACATTTCTAGACACTCAAGGACAATGAACAATAGATTAAACAAACATTATAAACAAAACTAAAAATGCTAAACTTGAAATCAGACAGAGCAATTATAATCAAAGAGAAAAAGCAGTCTTAAACAGATGAGTTTTAAGATTAGATTTGAAAAGTGAGAATGATTTAATATTATTAAGCTCCTATGGTAATGAGTTCCAATGCTGGGGAGCAGAGAAACTAAATGCTCTGCTCCCTATGGTGGTAAGACAGGTGAAGGGGACAGTCAAGTGAATGGAGGAAGATGATCTAAGGGTGCAGGAGGGAATATCAACATGGAGGAGGTCAGACAGATATGGAGGGCAAGGTTGTGAATAGCCTTAAATGTTAACAGGAGAATTTTGAAGTCAATACGGAACTTAACTGTGAAGCTGCTTCAAGACGAGAGTGATATGATGAGTACAGGGGGTTCTAGTAGTGATATGGGCAGCTGAATTCTGGATCAGTTGAAGCTTGTAAAGAGATTTGCGAGAAAGACCAAAGATAAGGGAATTGCAGTAATCCAAATTGTCTTATACAGTTTGAGAGTTCCAAATATTCCTTTACTAAAAATGAAGCATTATTATAAGATATTTGAATGTCCTTAAAGAAAGAAACTAACATAGTAACATTGTGCTTTACAATCGAAACAAATGACATCCTTTTAGGCATGCGGCCCAGTGCTTGACTAAAATGATAACAATCAATGTCATCATGTGTAGGCTGAACCAAAGTGATCAACTAAAGCAGAAACAGCAATGAAGAGGGGATAACATTAACCTAACCCTAACCTTAACCTTAATTTGTGAACAATACATGCACATAACACGCTAACACTGAGTTTTTTCAGCTAATGAATTATTCAGCAGAAGTGTGCTATGAAACGCGACTGGGGGCTGCTTTATACCAAAAACAGTATGCCTGCATGATGCCTCACTGGGACTGGGACAGCCAAACCAGAAGAATGCTTTCTTTTTAATTTTCTTGCTTTTTAGTCATTCTGGCATGTGTTCAGACCATAGTGTGTGTATATTTATTTATTTATGTACCGATTTATGATATTTATTTATTTAAGGAGCTTCTGTAAAAAGCCAAATTACCCCCAGGGACAAATAAAGTTTGATATACTGTATAAAACTGTGTAAGGGACAACCAAACTAAAAAGGCAAGGTTGTGATAGATGTGATGGTTTAACCTGCCAGTCTTAAACAATGACATAATTGAGATCTGCAACAAAACACATGGCAGTCATCCTGTATTATCAAGGTCTTTCCCATGCAGATAGATGTTTCCAGATGTTCTGTCCAAGCTCTTCTGCAGAAGCACAAACAATTGAGCAAAGTTGAGGACTGGGAATGCTGAACTGAGTGCAGCAAATGAGAAATACATCAAATCTTTTGGAATCAAAAAGTACCACGACGACCCTGGTACAGCTATCTACAGTCCAGAGAAGTCCTATCAGAAGTGGTCTTCAAAAAAAAGTTTTTAATCAAAAAGCCATTCCTCTGAGGTAGAAATAAAGCCAAGTGACTCACCTCTGCATTAAAACACAAGGACTGGGGTGCAGAATAATGATAGCAGGTGCTCTGTACTGATGAGTCAAAATTTGAAACCTTTGACTCCAACAGAAATTCATTTTGTCCAGAGAACAGAACAAGGATGAATGTCTACAGGCAAGAGTGAAGCATGTGGAGTTCCCCTGCAGGTTTAGGGATGTATATCCACAAACAGAGTGGTGATTTGATAAAAATTTTGCTGAGACGTACTGTACAGGCAGATTCTTATACATCATGCAGTACCATCAGGGAGGCATCTGATAGGTGCCAGCTTCATTTTGCATCCTGTCAATAAACTGAGCAATAGACGCTTCACAAATCAATGCACCCATAAAACAACTTAAAACTGGAGTACTCCCCGTGGATACGCATTCCTCATTTTGTATGCAGTCTTATGTCTTAATGTAAAAATTTAGACTTCGTTAAAGAGCTGGTGCCCATATTGATGAATGGAGATCACTGATGGTGTAAGATAGCTTCTAACATGTACAGTAGGTCAGCTGCACTTCGTATCCTTCTATGAACAGTTTTTCTCTAATTACTGCATAGTGTTTGCACTCATATCACTTGGGAAGAATTATTTAAGTAGGAATTTGCCAGTACATTGTGGAGTTTTAATCAGTTCACAGTGCAACTGTTGCTTTCTTTTGAACATCTCTTTCTAGACAATTTGCACTTTCCAAGCTGCATATATTTGTGGACTGGTATATTTTTGAAATGGAGTGACATGAAAACTTAGTAGGCTTGATGAGGGCAGCGAAGGGGCAGTTGTTTGAATAATTGATACAACACATTGGCTCAGCACTTCCTGACATTTCCTAGATGAAGGGCCCAGACTGGAATGGAGCTCAGCACCGCAGTCCCATGGCACACTTCATCCATGGCCCAACATTCAAACACATTTTGTTTTAATTAACTCTAAATCTAATTAAATTAAGGTTATCAGTGGTATTATAGACTGGATGGTGTTGTGTGCATTTTAATGTCTGATTGTAGCTAGCTCTGAAGAAACACAAATCAATCTGTCTTTATTGAACATTGATGTGAAAAAGTAAGCACAGAAACTTTCAACTCTACAGCTTTACATAAACTTAGCAATCATGTTCGCTGGCCCTCATCAGGTCTTAAAATTAGATAAACCTAACCTCAGGTAACATACAGCAAAATTTTATTTTGTCACTTTTTGCTTAACAAAATGAGACAAAACTCTTGTTTATCCAATAAAAGTATATACTGCCTTATACCGCCAAGCTTTACTCAACTTGTCTTGAAATGATTAACTCTCAAGGTTTTAGATCAAAAGACAAAGATGCTTTTCATTTTTTCTTTCTTCTTTTTCTTTTGGCAAAAGCGGAGGCAGAAGAAAATAAGCAGCATCTCTGTTTGCTCTAGTCCTGACTTCTCTTCCGGTAGACGTCACGTAGCAAGAGAGACGGAGTGTTGGTGCCTTTTCAGAGAAGCAGACAATTATTGTTTTACAGCTTCATAATTGTATTCCATTAGTGGGCTGTTACTGGAAAACATATTTACATGTTAGGGGGTGGTGGGGAGGGGCTGCCCTAAACTCTCACCAGCTGTTCTAAATACAATAAAATGTATTAAAAAGCAAAATAAAATATTTCTCATTGTTCCTTCCTTGGATTTGGGTTACAGGCAAAGAAATGTAAAACAATGAAAATGAAAATATAAAAGCTTTAATGACAGCCTATTTACTAATTGATATTTTCAAAGTAAGCCTGTGACAGTCTCATCCAGACTTGGTTCCTGCCTTTTACCCAGTACTGCCAAAATAGGCTCAACCTCTCAAATACCATGAAAAATATCATTGATTGAGCTCTCATCTAAGGCTACGTCCACACTATGACATTTTAAATGAAAAATGGCATTTTTAAAGAGAAACATGCTAGAATTTTCATGTTGTTTTTATACTGCTCAAAAAAATTAAAGGAGCCCCTTTTTAATCAGAGTATAGCATCAGGTCAATGAAACATCTGGGCTATTGATCTGGTCAGTTAAGTAGAAGAGGGGGTTGTTAATCAGTTTCAGCTGCTTTGGTGTTAATGAAATTAACAACAGCTGCACTAGAGGGGCAACAATGAGACAACCCCCTAAACAGGAATGGTTTAACAGGTGGAGGCCACTGACATTTTTCCCTCCTCATCTTTTCTGACTGTTTTGTCACTAGCTTTGCATTAGGCTATGGTCGGTGTCACTACTGGTAGCATGAGGCCATACCTGGACCCTACAGAGGTGGCGCAAGTAGTCCAACTTCTCCAGGATGTCACGTCAATATGTGCCATTGCCAGCAGGTTTGCTGTGTCTCCCAGCACAGTCTCAAGGGCATGAAGAAGATTCTAGGAGGCAGGCAGTTACTCTAGGAGAGCTGGACAGGGCCGTAGAAGGTCCTTAACCCATCAGCAGGACCGGTATCTGCTCCTTTGGGCAGGGAGGAACAGGATGAGCACTGCCAGAGCCCTGCAAAGTGACCTCCAGAAGGCCACTGGTATGAATGTCTCTGACCAAACAAGCAGAAACAGTCCTCATGTGGGTGGCCCGAGGACCAGACGTCTTCTTGTGAGCCCTGCGCTCAGTGCCCCGCACCAGGAGCTTGATTGGCATTTGTCATAGAATACCAGAATTGGCAGGTCCACCACTGCCGCCCTGCGCTTTTCACAGATGAGAGCAGATCCACCCTGAGCACATGTGACAGACGTGAAAGGGTCTGGATAAGCCGTTGAGATGTTGTGCTGCCTGTAACACCGTTCAGCATGACCGGTGGTGGTGGGTCAGTGATGATCTTGGAGGCATATCCTTGGAGGGACGCACTGACCTCTTCAGGCTAGACAACGGCACCTTGACCTTCATTAGGTATTGGGATGAAGTCCTTGGACACACTGTCAGAGCCTATGCTGGTGCAGTGGGTCCTAGGTTCCTCCTGGTGCACGACAATACCCAGCCTCATGTGGCAGGAGTATGCAGGCAGTTCCTGGAGGATGAAGGAATTGATTCAATTGACTGGCCCTAAGCTCACCTGACCTAAATCTAATAGAACACCTCTGGGACATTATGTTTCGGTCCATCCGACCCCGCCAGGTTGCACCTCAGACTGTCCAGGAGCTCAGTGATGTTCTGGTCCAGATCTGGGTGGAAATCCCCCAGGACACCATCTGTCGTCTCATTAGGAGCATGCCGCCCCCTGACATTGTCAGGCATGCATATAAGCACGTAGTGGCCATACAAACTACTGAGTACGATTTGGAATTGCTACAATGAAATTTGGGCAAAATGGACTAGCCTGCTGCATCATTTTTTCACTAAATGACAAATAATGTCTGTGTGCAATTGCAATTACTATGACATCACATAAGTACGATTGTCACAAAAGTAAATCCTCAGATTCAAGCGATTATATTTGATACAATAAACACATACAATTGATTTGTGCCTACAAGACCTAACATTTCTTATTTAATCATACATTTACACAGATCATTGTAGACACAGAACACACATGAAATGTAGGTACAGTGTTTCAAATCACGATATATCATTATCTACATAATACCTTACAACTCTTTGCTAGATAAACTCTTCAATGCAGACTTGAGCTGAAAGTGAAAATTTTGCCTGTACGATGGCTTTGGCTGGCTGAATGGGGGATGCCTGAGTGCTGGTTGAGAGCCGCTAATTGACACATTTGCAAAAAAAAAAAATGCAGTTATCAGTGGGCAATTGGTGCGTTGATAAGGACATTTGAGATTCCTCGTTTCTGATTAGGTAGAATAAGGTGTTCAGAGAAAACAAAGCAGACTTCACCCAGTCGGTGATGGTTTCAGGATTCCAATATAGGATTCTTGAGCTGTGTTGAAACAGCGCTAACCACTGGGTAATGTAATTACCATTCAAGAAGTGAATGCTGTTGTAATTCTGCCTGCCAGAAACAGGTGAAGCCATTATTAAAGACAGAACTGGGCAATTACCACCAGTTAGATGAAGTCTCCCTTTAATTACACCACAATCATGTTTTGCTGTCACAACTCTAATCTGTATTACATTGATTTGGTCTATTAATAGTCAAAGCTCTACCCATAATTCATCCATTAATCTCCTGGGTCCTCATCTTTATTGTACTGTAGCTTTACCTACTTTGACAGTAAAAAGCATTGTACGTAGACAGTAGTGAACTTTAACCACCAACAATGTGTAGCATCCACCTAGTGGATGTGACGACAGCCACTTTTGTGCCAGTACACTCATGACACATTTAGCTGATAGGTGGTGAAGAGGTGAGAGAGAATGATTAGCCAACTAGAGACAGTGGATGATTAAGGGGGCAGAATGACCAGGCCATGGTGGGCTATTTAGCTAAGACATCTGTGTAAGCAATTTGTAAGCACTTGGTGCATTTGTCATGTTTTGTGCCATTTTTGGTCTTTGCCTATTGTATATTGTGGAGGACTGCCGGGTTCTCATGCCGGTCCTCACTCCCAGGCCGCCAGGAGGAGCTCTCCCGACAGCAGGATAGTGCCCCGAGGTCCAGCAGGGCCTTATGGACTTTGTAGTATTTATACATAGCCCTGCTGGGTACCTTGGGGGCCACTAGGAGTCACTGTGGGGGGTCTTATGGGCTCTTTTATGCCTTGTGACCCGGGAGTACGTCACGGTCACGTGACGGGAAGGAATGACGTGCTCCCGGGTTGAAGTAACAGACTGACTGCCCTGACCCGGAAGGAATAAGGAACTGTGGACTGTTGGAACAGGAACACCTCCAGGTCAGGGGCTATAAAAGGACGATGCCTCAGTCCAGACACTGAGCTGAGCTGGGAGGTAGAGGAGCAAGTGTCTGGGCGAGGAGGAGAGAGATTATTGTGTTTATTGTAGTGATTTATGAGTAGTGTGGAGGGTGCTTGATGCATTGTGGAAAAGGAAAATAAAAAGTCTTGGACTTTTATCTGGTGTCTGGAGTTGTCCCTGAGGGTTCAAGGGAGCACTACCTCCCCCTACTGCCACACTGGCGTAGTCAGCAGGATTCCCTGGCCGTCTGTTGATAGGGGACCTGCATTAAATAGAAATATTGTGTGGGCAGACAACCCTAAGGAAGACAATCGTCAACGCACGGAGGTGCAAACACCCAACCTTACGGAGAGCGCTGCGTCGGTGTGCCTTCTGCTACTTCGGACCGTGATGGGAAAGAAGACCGGGAAACTGCCACAATATACACAGAGTTTATTATTTATTAGGTACACCTCACCTTTACAAACTCTACATTCCAAAAATGTGTGCATCATGTGAAAGTGGAATAAGGTGTAAATCAGGCAGACCAGTGTTTTTAATATCAGTTAGTGTTCAACTGAGCTCTAGAATAAGAAAAAACAAGTGGCCTTAGTGATTTTGAATGTGACATGATGTGCGCTAAGCATGTTTATTCTAAGATCTCTGTAATAGCTCTCGTTATGGACTTTTAATAATAATAATAAAAATAATAATTAATTAGATTTATAGACCACTTTTCCAACCTACTCATAGCACTTCACGTAGATGGTTGGGAGCCACTTCAAGCACTACCAGTGTGTAATATCCCAGGAGATGATGTGTTGGCAGCCATTCTTGTGTCAATAAGCTCGCCACACATTAGCTGTTAGGTTGAGCGAGATGATCAGTTAGAGACAGGGGATGATTAAGGGGCCAGAATGACCAGGCTATGGTGAGCGATTTAGCCAGAATACCAGGGGCACACCCTACACTTTTTGAAAGACACCCAGGGATCCTCCATGACTATTGAAAACCATGACCTCAATTTTGTGTCTCATTTGAAGGGTGGCATTGCATTTTACAGTAGTGTGTCCCTGTCACAGCACATGGGGCATTGGGATCCACACACAGGCAACTGGATAAGCACCCAGTAATTGCTTTACCAGCCCCATTTGCTAAGAGCAACCCAAGCTTTTCCTAGATGATCTCCCATTGAAGTACTGCCTGTGACCAAATATGCTTAGCTTTCAGGTACATAGCCTGTTCTGAGGGGCAAGTGTTGATGGCTGCTGGCTTTTCACCGATATCAACAAGGGTTTACCAGGAATAGTGTAAAACGAAGCAAATAAGCAATGATAGATGATCCTGTAGACAAAAACAGATTATGGAGGTCAAAGAAGAATGATGAGAATCTAACAAATAAACAAAGCAAATCACATCCTAGTTCAACACTGTCATGCAGAATATCATTTCAGAGTACATCACTAATCAGAGTTTGGCTATAATGGACTACAGAAACTTTTTCAGAGAAAAAAACAAGAAAATGCACCTCCAGTGGGTAAAGGTAAAGTAGTAAAGTAGTATCAAGATTGAACCACTGAGGAGTGATGGCAGGATCAGAATTTGGTGATAGCATCACAGTCAATGAAGCCACCCTGTTTAATATCAATAGAAGAAGCCAGCAGCTTGCCATTTATGTATCAGCTTTTCAGTACTGTATAATATTTTTTCACATCCTATAGTGACTATTATCTCAATAAATTTAAAATAGTTGAACTCAAGAGAGGGCACAGAAAAGAGCAAATTAGAGTAGGAGCAGAGCAGCCAGTTGAAAGTGAAAATAAAAAGGCACAAAAGAGGATTTATGGGTTTAAATATTGATAAAGTAATCTGACTCATGTAGAAACTGTAAAGATAATGCATTCATGCAAGTCCATTAGGACTGTGAATGTAATGTTCACAAAGAACCACTGGTGTGAGTGCTGCCTGCTGTATCTTTGGTTGCGTTGTCACTCAAGAAATATTATGCTTTTAATTTATAATTAATTCAGAAAAAAAAAATTGAACCACTTTCTGGCCACCAATGGGTGTAGCAGCTCCCCATACCTGACACAAACAGACGTGAACTCAAGGCAGCACAACACACACCTTTTACTTACAGGTGGGAAACTCTTCCCATATGTTTACCAGTAATCAACATGGTCACAAAGCACAATAATCAAAGTACAGAGCACTTTCTTCCTCTCTTCTGCATCCACTCCTCCTGGAAAGTTTTGTCTCCCTTCCTCCCAGCTCTGGTTCATCTAGTAGTGGCAGCAGGCTCCTTTTATTCTGCACCTAGGAGTACTTCAGAGGCTCACTAGTGCAGTCCGGAAGCAATTCTGGGTGAGGCGGAAGCCCAACAAAGTAGTGCTCCATGGGAGATAATGCCCTGTATGTGTTCTCTCCTCTGGTCCTTCCGTTATACAGGCATCCCGGACGGATAAGGACCCCAGCTGTCTGCCAAACACTACAGTTGTTTATGTACATAAATGGCAACAATTACATTCCATAAAGATTCATATTGATGCATAGGAAAATTAGAACAATTCTTGATTACTTTTTTGAAGATAATGTATTTTATATAGTTTTATCAACACACTACCTACTTCATGCAGATGCCATCCTAAACAGATTAGACACCACACATGAAAAGCCAGGGTGCAAACCTCTGATAACACAACAGTAGCCACAGGAAGGCTTGCCCGTGCATCCTAGTCTTTGACTGGAGCCATTCACTAAAAGTGTCACTTTGGACAACTTTGACCTTCTACATCTCCCCAATCTAATCTGGAGTGACATTTTCTTGGATTGATGTGTAGGTCTGTCTCTTTTAGCAACAGTTTTACGGTCACCAGATGATGTAAATGTGCTTCCCAGGTGATGGAATGAACAAAGATATCATTCACATAGGTGGCACTACAGGTGCTGGGGGCCATAGCACTCTACCAATCTACCAGATGTTCACAAGTTATTGGGGTCTGTGTTGCCCCAAAGGGAGGATATGCTACTGCCAATGTCCTCCAGGGGTGCAATATGCAGTTTACTGTTTTGCAGCAGCTGTTAAGAGAATTCAGCAGTATGCCTTAATCATGAATGTCATAATGAGGAAACATTGTTGCCCAAGTCTCTCTTACTGGTCTGCCTGATTTACACCTCATGCCACTTTAATATGATTCACAATTTTTTTGGAATGTAGAATTTCTTTGAAGGTGGGGGGACCTAATAAATTGAGCCCTGATCTCCCAGTCCCTGTCAATAAAATAATCCCATAACATGAAGCTGCCACCACTATGCTTCACTGTTTGAATGATATTGCGTAGGTATTCCTCCAGACATGATGCTGATCTTTGTTTCATCAAACCAGAGCATCTTGTTTCTCACAATCTAAGTGTGGTTTAGGTGCCTTTTTGTAAACTCCAAGAAGGCTTCCATGTGTCTTGTACTAAGGAGAGGCATATGTTTCTTCATAAAGCCCAGATCATTGAAGTGTTGTCCTTCTACAAAATTCTCTCACCTCCTAACAAGGTTCTCTGGAGCTGAGACAGAGTAATCATAAGATTCTTGGCACCTTTCATACAAAAGCCATTTTCTCTGAATCCTCAGTTTGGCCAGGTGTCCAGCTGAAGGAAGAGTCATGGCTATTTCAGTCTTCCAAGAATTCTGTAGGTCACTGCATTCTTTGGAACCTTCAGTGCTGCAGGATTTTTTGTAGTCATCATCATGCTTGTGCCTTGACACAATCCTAATTCCTTTAACCTCATGGCTTGGTTTGTGCTCCGGTACTCATTGTCAACTGTGAGACCTTCTATAAGCAAGTGTGTGCCTTTCCTATTCATGTCCAATCGATTGAACTGACCACTGGTGGACTCTAAACAAGGTGTAGAAACATCTGAACAACTATCAGCAAAGTGGGATGCAAATGATTTGAATTTCAAGTGTCATTGCAAAGAGTCAGAATACTTGTGTCAACGTGATATTTTAGTTTCTTTATTTTTTAATAAATCTGTGAAAATCTCAAATCCTGTTTTCACTTTCTCATTCGGGGGTATTGAGTGTTATCTGATGAGGGAAAAATGAATTTTAACGATTTTAGCATAAGCCTACAACAAAACAAAATATGAAAAACAGGAGGAATCTTGATACTTTCTGAAGACACTGGAGATAGATAGATAGATAGATAGATAGATCATATGAGCTGCATGCTTAAAATGCAGACTTAGCAGACCGATTAAGATGCCTTCAGATTAATGTCACTTGCAGTCTGAAATGCATTTCAGTCTGACAGGAGCTTTAAACTGAGGGGGTAATCTATTCCACTCTACTATTTAATTGTTTTAATGTCTCAGTTGCTGTGGAGGCGTAAAGTGAAAGCAAGCGAGAAAATATTTTTGCATAAAAAACATGCTGTATATTTTAAAACTTGGGCAGAAGGTGTTCAGTGCACTGATCTGAATTAAAAGTTGGTGCGAGTTATTGGCAAATCCCCAAATTCTTGAGCAATTCAGAAGATGCCTAGGCATTTCCTAATATACGAATTTACAAAGCCTTTTGTTTCTTGTAGCTTTAAATGTTAACCTCTTCCATTTTTACATAATGAATTATTTCTGGTTTTAGTGTGACAAATAATAACATACATCTATTTTATTTTCTCCTTTTTCTCTGAATTTCTGACTGCCATATTCAAACTGTCACCCTTGTAACTGTCCTTACAGGGGCGCAAGTGCACACATTTGCACACACACACTCTGTGTTCCCTGATGCTTCCATACTTGGCTGCCATGCTGGTTGATCTTTTGCCTCTGGTCACAGCTTGTGAAGCTGGCTTACTTGGTGTGCTTGTACGTGGGTGAGTCACAAAAGGCACATGCATCTACAGAGGAAGCAGACGGCATGACACCCACTAAAGAAAGAAGCATTTTGTGGCCAGATGGAACAGAACAAATCCATGATTTGGCCTGATGTTTATTTTAATTAATACATTATTTAAATTTATACCTTTTGTGTAAGTAGTTACACCTGATGCTATCAGGTAAGCTCAGCTGTGAACAGGATTAACTGCATTCAGTAGATAGATAGATAGATAGGAAAGGCACTATATAATAGATAGATAGATAGATAGATAGATAGATAGATAGATAGATAGATAGATAGATAGGAAAGGCACTATATAATAGATAGATAGATAGATAATGTGAGCAGAATCATAACTGAAGTGAAGAGTGTTACAATGTGACTGAAATGTGCTTATCCATTTTCTTGAAGATAGTAGGGAATAGTATTGTGGAAAATGGTGTGTTCAAGCAATTGACATGTGCCTTTTTTAAAATTTCAAATCTTCATTCTTTGAAATGCATTATTTATGTCAGCCTTAATATTCAGATGCAACAGGAGGTTTTTAAATAAAGTTTGTTTTCTGTTTATGTTGTTATTTTTGTGGGCTTCCTAGTAGGGTTAGTCCCAGGGTGAATGCCACTTGCCCTGTGCTAGAAACAGAGTCCTGTATTCACCTTTCTTCATAGACTTAAGTTTTCCATGAAAGCACAACATTTTGTTTGAAGTAAATTAGCATCAATAACCCTACGATGGACTGGTGCCCTATTTTGCCCTAATACTGCCCATTCCATGCCCATCCATTATCCTGATCTGGATTAAATAGGTTTGAAAAGGTTATGTAATTTCATTATTATCCCTAAAATAATTTGTAACAGTACGCTTGTGACGATGTGGGTTCTGGCTCCACACTCCCTTTGCTATTGGAAGCACTCGAACCCAACACCGTCGATAATGTTGCCGAGTGAGCTAGTCAATGGAGGCAATAATTGAGCATCTTAGCAAGGGGAAGGTAAAAAGTGCAGAAGTGCTTTTATTAAAAACAGTCAACAAAAACAGTGTTCCATAAATAGTGCAGTTCTTCAAATTCATTAAATAAATAATCCATAAAAAGAACGTGGAGTAAAACCAATAAATAGAAAAAACAATCCTTAAAAACGAGAGGTTAAAATCTTTTTAGGAAGCAGTCTTAAAACCATCAACAAATACGGTGCTCTTCTGTTAGCGTCTCACCTGCTTATCCCGTATGGGCCAAGCAGCAGGCAAGACGCTCTCTACAGCTGCCCTCCTCAAACACACGCAAGACTGGAGACCTCCCGATCCCTGGCTTCGGTTTGGCTCTCATCCCAGCCTCGAGACTTGGACTCCTTGGTCTCCAGGACGCTCACACCAAGGACTGCCACTCCAAGCCTCCCGACTTCCGCTGCCTTTCTGCGGCCTTCTGCGACTCGTCGCTTTCACCTTGGTCACTCCCGCTACCTGCTCGCTCAGCGGGAGCGACATCTACACAAACACCTGGGTGTCGGCCTAACACCCAGCTTCTATGCAGCTGTCCACGAGCGCTCGATCGCGCGCTCACCACACGCTCCGTCTGTCCGTCTCTCTTGCACCGCATGCTTCCTCGCTCCCTGTAACCTCTGTCCTCTTTCCTTTTCTTTCTCTCTCCGATCGTTTCTTTCTCTCCGATCGATTCTCTCTCCGAACGTTTCTTTTCTTCCTTCCCCCTAAAACCGACTCGCGCTTCTTTTAAAAACGTGAGGGGCCATCACAGCTGCAGCATTAGCCACGGGAGCAATCACGAATGGGGCAGTTCCTCACCTGTGCACACGGTGAGAAACGCCACATCGACGACTGCCCCGCTGCGCGCTAACAACGCTCCCTCTCGAAGCCGCCTCGGTGCGATGATTATTTATTTAAAATCAATGGCCTTTTCTCCACGAGCTGTGGACCCATAACACCACAACGCTATATAGTATTCACAAACACAGCTAATCCAATTCAGCAGCTTAAGAGCTAGAGCCTCATCTGATGCTAGATAGGGAGCCAGACCAGGTCAATTTAGATTCACCAATCAATCGTTTGGGGTTACACATGTCTAAAACCATACTGCTTGGAAAAAAGTTACATGTGCAAAGGACATAGGGATTTGAATCCACAACACTGAATCTGTGAGACAGAAGCACTAACCACAGTGACACATAACAGTAATCTAAAGCATTTTAATTTTACTATCGATATGGGTCCAGTCATTATTAATCGCAATAATGCAGGCAGAAAATTGTTTCACATAATAAAGAATAATAAAAAGACGAAAAAACTGCCATTTACTGACGGAAAAGCCAGGCTGAGCTGCCTGCCAGTTCCATGGCGCCTGCCTGTAAATCTCTTTAGTGTTTTCTCTGAGCTCACTTACTAATATAAGCACAAAAACAAATGATTTCAGAATATGAAACAGAGACAGCCTTATCATATGAACTTGCCAGACTTATTGTGTGTCATTTATTTATTTATTTCTGGCTGTGGAACATTACAAGATATAATGTGGAGCTTAACGGCTGATCGCCTTGCCTGTAAAATCAATGGTGTTTCTCATGTCCCAGCAGATTTCTGTGTTTTTCAAATCTACAGGGACCTTTGGACTCCCAGACCTTAATCCTCAGATAAACAGAAATTGATCTAAATCTGTTATGGGCAGTAGTGCTATTTATTTATCTCCTAATGTATTTACTTTTTTATCCAAAACTGGCATTCTTTATATGCAGTAAGCTGCTGTCCCCCACACTGAGCTCCTTCATCACGTTGCCACACATTTAACGCTCTACCACCTCTTAACCTAAGAGTCATCAAGACATGGAGGCATGGATTTGAGCTTTTTCACAGTCTGCTTCCCACATCTTACTGGATTTCACTGTCCTCAATCTCAGGTAGTTTGGATTTGTAGCCCATCAGATGATCACTTTGTCTCAGGTGGTCTCAGGTAAAAATATTTACAAAGAAATTAAAAATTTTAAACAATAAGTGCAAGATGTGTTTATGTTTTCTCCTCCTACCTTTCCAAAACTGTGTGTTTTAAGCTGATTGGAGACTCAAAGATATATTGTGAAGTGAAAATGCCAGATCAGTGAAGAAAGAGAGACACCTAGGACAATGGAAATTATTGAGGTTGTCACACACACACATGTGAGTAGGGGGCATTCTGAAGGCTGGTGTAGAGACATCAGAGGGCACTGTCACTCACAACTTCTCTTTTATCTACAGACCGGAGGCCCCAAGGATCAATGGTATACAAAGACCCACCTACATCCACAGGAAGTCCCTCCCCTTCCAGGTAAAAACCTGCATAAAGGCCACAATTACATCTAGTAGTCAGTCTTGTGATGGACTCTTGTCTGGAAAGGTGTCCCTCATTTATCTGTTTATACCCAAATTATATGGGGCTCACCAACTGATGCCCCAACTTTTCCTTTGTATATTGTCTTCCCATTTTGCAGAGTATAAAGCTGATGTCACATACAATGAAAATATGGGAAATAATGAATGAATAAAAGTCTAAGAAGAGAGATATTGATAGGGGAAGAACAGTTTGGATTTATGCTAGGAACAGGTACTGCAGATGTGATTTTAGCATTGAAACAGATTATGGAAAAATACAGTATACAGATGAACAGAGAGGACTGCATTTGGTATTTATAGATTTAATGGAGGAAAGCTATGGATATGTATGAGGGTGCCCACACACAAGTCAAAAGTAGTGTAGGAATAACAGATGGATTTGAAGTTGAGGTTTGATTACATTAAAGATCATTATTGAGGTCATATCTTTATATTTTACTGTATGGGTGTAATTGCTATGGGAATAGTACACCAGGCCCTATGGTGTATGCTATTCACACATGACATTGTGTACCAGTAAAAATATAGTGGAAATGAAACTGGAGCAGTGAAGGACTTTGGAGGATAGAGGGCTTATGATTAGTAGGAAAAAGACAAATTATCTAATATTTTAGGGACAAGAACAAGTTGAAGAGTTTCACCTCCATGGAGAAATGCTTAAAAGGGTGGAAAGTTCAGATATCAAGAATCAACAATAACAGAGGATGTAGACCTAGATTTAAAAATAAACCATAAAATTCAACCAGGTTGTATAAATTGGAAAAAGGTACCAGGTGTGTTATGCGACTGAAGAATTAGTGCAAGAGTGAAGAGTAAATCATATAAACAACATTCAGTCCAACATAGTTCTATGGATCAGAAACCTGAGCAGGTAAAAAGATGCATGAAAGGAAACTGGATGTTGAGATGGATGTGTGGAGTAACCAAACTTTATAAGATCAGGAATGAGAGAATCAGAGGTACAGCTAAAGAAATCTCAAAGAAAAAAACAGGAAAGAAGGTCAGAGTAGTATGGGCATGCCATGAGAAGAGAGGTCAGCAATGTGGGGAGAAGAATCATGGATATGGAGGAGAACAGCACGGCCAAAGAGAGAGTGGACTGACTGTGTGAAAGAAGACCTAATGGAGAAAGAGGTAATCAGGCAAGAAGGTGTACAACAGACAAGACTGGAGGAGGCAGGTCCAATATAACAACCCCACATGAAAGGGGGAAAAGCTTAAGATGAAGAAGGAGACTGGCTCATTTTTAGTTTGTTATAACCTAACTAAGTTCAGATCCTTTTAGTGGAATTAATAAGTATAAACAGCTATAAATGGTAATCCATTAAAAGAGGAGGTATTACTGCTAGTCTGAATTTCTGTTCTTTGTAAACCACTGCACAAGTCGAGAGACTGCAGTCATCCTGTTCCTGCTTCAATAGTTCTTCATTTCCAGAAATGTAACAAGCCTTCATGGCACACACACATGGCTTCGCTTTCAGGCTGCAGGCTGTTTTGCTGTGTGCATCTGTTTGTTTCTGCCATTGCTTCAAGAGAGCAGCATAAGGCTTAGCATTAGAACTCAAGGCTATACAGCGACTTTTTCCTGATTTAATTGTGGAAGATTTTCACAGCTAAATGCCCATCAGCTGTTCTGTTCATTTGGCATCTCAAAACTGACTTGTGCTGTGCTACTATCCTATGCCCATTACTGTATGCACAGAGCCTGGTTCCTTTAGCGAGCGTGACTTGAATGCACCAGGTGAACAAAATGTATGGATCTTTGGTATAAAAACCTTTTAATTTTAGCTTCATGTTTCCACAGTGATAATATATCATGTATTTTGAAGGTGAAACATAATCATGTAAAAATAGGTTCTTTTATCTTGCAGCCCCCCAAAAAAAACAACCTACCACACATACACAAACATAGATGACTAACACCACACAAAAGTAATATTTAGCTTGACCTTTATTGCTGATTTGCCTTCTTGAGACGAACAGCACTTAAGGCACAGGGGTCACTCATTGAGAAATTTCCATACAATTCCTTATTTATACATTTTAAGAAGTAAAGCACAGGTTTTGTTGGTTGTTTTTTAAGGTTGTATTAAAGTCCTGTCTGACAAACAAGAAGTCAGTATCAGTGGCAGTTTGTAATGCGGGATGCTGGGGCACTGCCCCACACAAATATTTTAAAAACTCTACTTCAATTAATTAAGTAATATGAAATAATCATGAAATAAATTTGTTTATGTGCACAATGTGCCTAGTGTCAGCACATGTCAACATCCACTAAAAATTGGTTCAGACTAGTATTTGTTTAATTTCTCTATAAAAAAAATGAAAAATTCTATGTGAATACCTTTTACTTCCAGAATGAAGGATGCCGGCCAAATGAGAGCCTATGTAAGTCCTTGATCTTATGGCAAGCAGGTGACTTGAGGCTCCCCTTTAATTGGTTACTTTCAAGGGTCCAGCTCTCTGTGCCCTGGACACTCCCACATTTATTGACAGTGAATTAGTATTGTTAAAAGGATTTTTAAACTAATTTGATTGGACAATCGTTGACACACTATGTCATGTTGATGTCAATGGTTCACAGTTCACACCCGCCTTTAACGTTACTTAACTACTGATCAGTGAGTGTGACTTTGATGGCAACTTCAAGCATAAATTCAGAAATTTAAGAAATTGTGGTTATTTCTTTAACAAAACACCCCTTCATAAATCATTCACTTGAAGAAAAAAAGAAGATAAAGGAGCTTGGATTTGACTGACCTGACTTAAGAACTCAAGTATGAGCTCACACATTAACTTTTTCCAGCTCTTGTTAGGACAAAGGGAGTTGGTTAACTGGGTATAGTGTAAGTAATGCCTTTTTTTTTTCTTTCCCTGTTTGCTGTTTCAAAGTGTTGGTACCGAAGCATTGTGGACAATGATGGTGAGTACAAGATCTAAAACATCTTTATGTAAAATGCAAGTAGCATGAAAGTAGCTGCACCCATCTAGACAATAGCATAAGGTAAAAGTTTCTTGCCAGGCTTAGTATTGCTGAACAGCTATTTAGATCAGAGGTAGGCAAAGTCGATCCTGGAGAGCCACAGTGGCTGCAGGTTTTTGTTCCAACCCAGTTTTTTAATGAGAAGTCAATTATTGCTGATGAAGCACTTGCTGCTCAAGTGACATTTTCTGCTTCATTATAGTGGTCTCTCTTGTTAACGTTCCCCACCCTTAATTGCTTATTTCAGTCTTAAACAGCTGCATTCACTGTTTTAATGGCTTCTTATTAGCAATAAGATGCAAATGGCAATTGATCATTTATGATTTAAAGCCTAAAACAGATTAATCTGTTACATTTTACTCTTAAGTGTTTGATTAAACCAAATAGTGCATGATGAATCCACACAGGTGTATATGGAAATAAGTTAGATGGAGAACTGCTGGCTCCATTGTCATTTGCATCTTATTGCTAATAAGAAGTCGTTAAAACTGCTGAATGCAGCTGTTTAATACTAAAATAAGCAATTAAGGGTGGGGAACCTTAACATGCAAAACCACTAAAATGAAGCAGAAAAATGTCACTTGAGCAATAAGTGCTTAAATAGCAACAATTGACTTCTCATTAAGAAACTGGGTTGGAACAAAAACCTTCAGCCACTGTGGCTCTCCAGGATCACCTTTGCCCACCTCTGATCTAGATGAAAGCTGCAGGATTGGCGTTAGAAGGCACAATGAAGTGACCAAAAATTGATACATCCTGTCCAGGATAAGAGATGAGATGAGATTTGTAGTTAGTAGAATAGTGGTGTGCCTTGGGATGATTCTGGTTACAAAAAGTGTGTCACTACAGAAAAAAAAGTTTGGGAAACACTGCTCAAGATAATAGCATATGTACTATTTTTGGCAGGCTTTGTGAAATGACTTAGTTTAATCAGAATGCAACTGAGAAATTTTCAGGCATGAAGGAAAGGAGGGCAAAATTTATGTTCAAAAATATAGGTATCCTTTTATTTTATTATTTTTATTGTAATCATTCCTTACAAATAAATCAGTTTTTTCCAAAAAAAATGGGATGAAAACAAATTAACCCCCACCCCTAAGAAAGAGAGCATCACCAACGGAGTAAAACTTAAAGCTTGCAAACATACCTAAATTGACAAGTTTAATAGGCCAATAGAGATGAATGGAGAAGAAAAAGAAATGCGGAAAGAATTGCTTCCTCTGTGCTTTAAGAGCTTATTTTAAAATATTATTGATTAGATCCTTCCAGGTTTTGAAAAAATTCTGTACTGACCCTCTAACTGAGAATTTGATTTTTTCCAATTTCATATAGTATAAAACATCGGTTTCCCACTGGCTTAAAAGAGGAGAGTTAGGATTCTTCCAGCTTAGCAAAATAAGTCTGCGTGCCAAAAGTGTAGTGAACGCAATCACAGTTTGTTTGTCCTTCTTCACTTTAAGCCCATCTGGAAGAACCCCAAACACCTGTTAATGGGTTAGGAGGGATTGTGAGTCCAAGGCTGTCTGAAAGATAATTAAAATTTGCAGGCCCAAAACATGTGACCCAGTGAAGCTGGGACTTGATTGCAGCGTTTGCAGGTTGGATCTTGACCTGGGAACATTTTGGACAGTTTTAAGTAAGACAGATGTGCTCGATATATAATTTTGAGTTGAATAATTGTATGTTTTGCACATATGGAGCTCAAGTGAATTCTCTGCATTGCTACCTTCCACTCCTTTTCTGGTATATTGATTAAGAGATCTTTTTCCCCATTGTCCTCTTGGATCTTTGAAAGGGAGGGACTGTAAACTAATTTTATATATTACAGAGATGGTGTCTAAGTCCTTGAAATTGAGCAATATTTTTTCCAGCATGGAGGAGGGTGCAAGATGAGGAAAATCGGACAGGTTCTGTTTAACAAAGTTCCTAATTTGAAGATAGTGAAAGAAATGTGTAGCTGGAATGTTAAATTTGGATTGTAATTGTTCATAGGATGCAAAGATGAAAATCTGAAATACAAGTATAATGATGGTAAATGCAGAATAATATTTAGGCTGAACTTGTCCTGTGGGTGTAGTACAAGACAAGATGGAGGGTGAGTTATGTTTTAAGATGTGGGGGTCTGTGGATCTTACAATGTGAATCTGTGCCCAGGGGAGGTAAGCCTGGCAAACATACATAGGACTGGGCAGACTGGCAGCAAATGTACAATAAAATCAGGTGGGAATGACTCAGTGGGTGAGGCAAATGATAAACTGGGATACAAGACTTGAGAAAAACCAAAGGACTAGTGATTGTATGATGTTGATTTATGGAATACAGTGGAAATCGCTGTAATATACTGAGGATGTGTTATAGGACAGAAGTTCACATTATTGGAATATTACCAAGGTTGGGCTGTGTACATTATGGTGCAGGTTTTGGCAGATTGGGAGCTGGGCAAGTTGGTAGAGGATTTGGCAATTTAGAGACAGGTGTTGTATAAAATTTGGGTGTCGGATGCACTTGTTCCCTTCCATAGCTATGGGGTAAGCTATGGGAAGAATAAGAGGACTGTGGATGTCATGGACTGATGTTTTGGAGTGCAGTAGAAATAGGAAAGCTGGCATCAGAATGGGCAGCATGGTGGAAAGGGTATAATACATTTTTAACCTAGACTTGTCCTATGGGTCTGGTACTGGACATGCCAAGATGTGCATTGGCACTATGATGAGGACCATGAGAGCATGTGGGATGACCAGATAGATAGACAGATATGAAAGGCACTATATAATAAATAAATATGAAAGGCACTATATAATAGATAAGTTCTGCTTCAGTTTGACCCTCCAAAACCTGCGGTCCCATGCACATTTTCTTCACCAGACGCCACTGGTCAGTATGCTAGGAACAGAGGCTGAATTTGGAGTTTTGGGTCACAAAGCTTTATTTTTATTGCCCTAGTTAGGAGAGCAGAAGAAAAGATGGATCAAGAGACAAAGACAAAAGAGCAAAGTGAGGATCAAACTCAGGAAGCAAATTCTAACTCGAGTCTAAGCCAAATCACTAAACAAGGGTCAAAGTTGGAAAAAAGGGCATGAAATCGTAAACCAGAAATTCGATAGAAAGCACAAGTACAGTAAAGGTTTTGAGATCGATACCTATGAGTCTTTATTTTTGTATATTTGTTAAGCTTTATCGTTGTTTTTGTCATTTTTGAATGATTATTTTTCAGATTTTTGTATTTTCTGTTATGTTTGTAATTATATCCTGTTATTTTAAATGTGCCTTCATGTTCTGCACTTTGTAGGTGGACTCCCAGGAGGCGATGCCACCATGACATCATCGCTAGAGAGCCGTCCCTTATGAATTTGAGTGAGTATAAAAATGAATTACTGTTCATTTTAGTTGTACCGTGACAACCCCTTGTTTCTGCTATTGATGTCACAGTTTTATACAAGGATATACAGTCATATGAAAAAGTTTGGGAACCCCTCTTAATTCTTTGGATTTTTGTTTATCATTGGCTGAGCTTTCAAAGTAGCAATTTCTTTTTAATATATGACATGCCTTATGGAAACAGTAATATTTCAGCAGTGACATTAAGTTTATTGGATTAACAGAAAATATGCAATATGCATCATAACAAAATTAGACAGGTGCATAAATTTGGGCACCCCAACAGAGATATTACATCAATACTTAGTTGAGCCTCCTTTTGCAAATATAACAGCCTCTAGATGCCTCCTATAGCCTTTAATGAGTGTCTGAATTCCGGATGAAGGTATTTTTGACCATTCTTCCATACAAAATCTCTTCAGTTCAATTAAATTTGATGGCTGTTGAGTATGGACAGCCTGCTTCCAATCATCCCATAGATTTTCGATGATATTCAAGTCAGGGGACTGTGACGGCCGTTCCAGAACATTGTACTTCTCCCTCTGCATGAATGCCTTTGTAGATTTCGAACTGTGTTTTGGGTCATTGTCTTGTTGGAATATCCAACCCCTGCGTAACTTCAACTTTGTGACTGATGCTTGAACATTATCCTGAAGAATTTGTTAATATTGGGTTGAATTCATCCGACCTTCAACTTTAAAAAGGGCCCCAGTCCCTGCACAAGCCACACAGCCCCACAGCATGATGGAACTTCCACCACATTTGACAGTAGGTAGCAGGTGTTTTTCTTGGAATTCGGTGTTCTTCTTCCGCCATGCAAAGCGCTTTTTGTTATGACCAAATAACTAAATTTTTGTCTCATCTGTCCAAAGCACTTTGTTCCAAAATGAATCTGGCTTGTCTAAATGAGCATTTGCATACAACAAGCGACTCTGTTTGTGGTGTGAGTGCAGAAAGGGCTTCTTTCTCATCACCCTGCCATACAGATGTTCTTTGTGCAAATTGCGCTGAATTGTAGAACGATGTACAGATACACCATCTGCAGCAAGATGTTCTTGCAGGTCTTTGGAGGTGATCTGTGGGTTGTCTGTAACCATTCTCACAATCCTGCGCATATGCCACTCCTGTATTTTTCTTGGCCTGCCAGACCTGGGTTTAACAGCAACTGTGCCTGTGGCCTTCCATTTCCTGATTACATTCCTTACAGTTGAAACTGACAGTTTAAACCTCTGAGATTGCTTTTTGAAGCCTTTCCCTAAACCATGAAACCGAACAGTCTTTGTTTTCAGATCTTTTGAGAGTTGCTTTGAGGATCCCATGTTGTCACTCTTCACAGGAGAGCCAGAGGGAAGCACAACTTGCAATTGACCAACTTAAATACCTTTTTTAATGATTGGACACACCTGTCTATGAAATTAAAGGTTTGACGAGCTAGTCCAACCAATTTGGTGTGGCAAGTAATCAGCATTGAGCAGTGACAGGCATTCAAATCAGCAAAATTACAAGGGGACCCAAATTTTTGCACAGCCATTTTTTCACATTTGATTTAATTTCATACAACTAAATACTGCTTCACTAAAAATCTTTGTTCGGAAAACACCGCAGTACTCAGATGTTCCAATGGAAATGAAAGACATACCATTGTTATCTTTTTTGTTTAAAGTAAATTATTATGCAGGCTGAGAGAGGTTACCAAACTTTTTCATATGACTGTATATCCAGGATGCTAGGTAACATGCATTAAAGGTTCATTTAGCGATGTTATTGAAATGACAATACTTCAAGCAACTCCTCAGTACATTCACTGTCCCAGTTTGACTGCTTCTATTTGTGTTATTTGACGTTTTCACATTTCAAATTACAGACTACAAACTACAGACCAGTGACACTTATGCCTCACATCATGAAGACCTCCGAGAGACTGGTCCTGGACTATATGAGTTCTCTTGTGGTAGACCCCTTGGACTTTGTGAGACTCAAGGACTGTGTTTCTGATACAGATGTGAGCATTACTAGAGCACCACAAGGAACAGTCCTGTTTGCATTACTCTTCACTGTATTCCTCTAACTATAAATACAACAGCAGGCCATCTCAACTGCAAAACTTCTCAGATGGTTTTGCACTTACAGGGTGTATTGATAAAGTGAATGAGACTGAGTACAGGAGTCAGATGGAGAACTGTGTTGGTGCAAATTGTTTGCATTTTAACATCAGCAAAATCAAGGAGCTGGTTATTGACTTTCACTGAAACAAAGAGCCTCTATAACCAGTCACTATTCAAGGAGTGGATGTAGAGATGGTCCAGTCCTACAAGTACCTGGGGGGCCATATTAATGACAGGTTGGATTGGAAACAGAGAGACAATATAAGATAAAGCATAGTAGGCAGTGCTGGCCATGGTAATTTTGTATGCTGGGTGCTGGGCTGGTAACATCACTTCAAATTATTATTATTATTATTATTAATAATATTATTAAGAGAAGCCCACTGAATTAACAGGCTAATTAAAAGGACAAGCTAAGTTACAGGATGCACACTGGATCCCTTGAGGTCATCGCAAAGGAGTGAATTAAAACCAAACTGAGTGTCATTATGAACAAAGCTGCACATCCTCTCTCTGACACACTAACAGTGAGATGTTTCAGCCAACAAATTACTCATCAGAAGTGTGTCAACAAACGAGATGGGGCTCCTTTATACCAACAGCAATATGCCTGTATAGTGTCTTACTAAGACTGTCACAGCCAAGTCAGAAGTTTTCTTCCTTTTTAGTCATTTTGGTTTGTGTTCAGACAACAGTGTGTGTGTGTGTGTGTGTGTACAAGCACATGCACACACATTTATTTATTTAAAGAGCTTTGGTAAAAGGCCAAATTTCCCCCAAGGGACATATAAATAAAGTTTTATTTTTCTATCTGAATTCTTTGGCTACAATCTGATGATGGTTTCTTGACTTTGATGTTGGTTCATGTTTAATAGGATTTCTTTTCTGGTGTTGACAACATTTATTTACTTACAATTTATTGTCTGACTTATTTTCAGATTTTTTCTCCATTGTCTATCATTTTTATTCTCTTGACAAAACAACAGTGTTACCACACCCTGCCACTGAGAACTCCATAACTGCCACACTGTGGACATGCTGGAGCAACTGAACAAAACACAGCCAGATCAATTAGAGCACCTCAGCTAGCAGGGATAATGGGAGCGAAAAAGAGAGTGAGCAACATCACCCCACCATTATTTATTAAGAAACCCCTGGCAGGGTTTCTTGTAGACTCTGCTGAATGTTGGATTCATATAAGCTTAGCATAAAATTATTATTTGTGTACTGAAAGGCTTTTGCGCTTGCTCTGTTTTTCTTTGTCACCATTGTAGCTTTGAGGGAGCCCTGTAAGCTGTGTGAACTTTCCACAGTGCATTTCACTGCTCCCTGAAGAACACAGGTGTGTTAACTGCTCATAACATACAATTCAAATGGTGTTTAGAATAATTAATGCCAAAAAAAAAAACAAGGTTACAGTGACCTTCTTCCATTTTCACTGTAATAGTAACAGTTCAGCAATTTTTTGGTGTATAATTTTTGCTTTTTTTTGTCTAACATTCATCTCTTTCTTCCTCCCTGGTTACTCTTTGGATGTTTTCATTTCAGAACAGCCTTAAGAAACTGCATGTAATATTGCCAATATAAGATAAATGATTTGCTGTTTGTAAATGCAAGCCAAATCTTAACGTAAATATTGCAAAAAATGATAAATATGAATAAATCACAGTGATGTACTGATTATTGATTACATCATGAGTTCAAATGTGTGTGTGTGTTATTCCAATATATGATCACAAAAGAACAGAGCCTTTCCTAGAAGCTCTTGCTGTAAAGAAACAAGGTGTAAGTCCTACACACAAACCTACATGCACCACCATACCTGCTCTTTAACACTAGAATTACCAGAGCCTACGAGAAAACTCGTAAATCCGGCCCACCTTAAATCCTTTCTCACCTCTCCGTCAGCGTCTTTTGTCCTGTAAATGTGCCGATAAAGACAAGCAGCAAACAGCCTGGTATCCTATCTTCCGCCCACCGCCGCAGTTCAAATCGCAAAGAAGTTTCTCAGTATTCTGTGTTTATCTTTGAGTGAAGTGCTGGAGCTTTATAGGGTAAAAAAGTACATCGTCATTTGGAATACATATATTTCATGTGTGTTCCGTGTCAACAACAATCTATGTAAAAACGTCGTTAACACAGAAATGTTTGTCATGTTTAAGTAATAATTGATAAAATGTAGACATGAAATGTATAAAGTGTGAAGCCTGAAATAAAAATATGAAATAAACACTTTCACAAAAGGTACAAGTATAACAAAACAAGTGCACTTTTATTCAAGAATATAACCAAAAGAAAAAGAAAGCAGGTTATCATATTTGATACAACAGCTTGCGTGGTGCAATGCTAAGAACTGCTGCCTTCCAATGAAGAGGTTGCGGTTTCGATATCAGCTGCTTTCCAAATTTACCATTTTGAGTAGTGAGCTGCTCTTATTGTTAATATCATACAATAAAAACATACATTTGATTTGCATCTGTAAATTTATAGTTAAAGTTAGCTGTTTTTTTAGTTTTATTCTCTTACGTTCAAGCTCCCAAACACACCCTCACCACCCGGATCTGACACTGTTTTCACATAAAAACGTGGTATAACAAACAAACTTGTTTTATTATACCCCCTCTTTATTTGAAAACCGTGTCAGATCTTGTGCACAAACGAGACTGGGACTGGGAAAACTGTGGACTTGGATGTGAGTGGTGTACATGACTGAGATTGACTGTGGATGTGAATTTTTTTTATTCAGTTTTATTGTTGAGTGTTTTCCTGCTCACGCTGAATTAGTATGCACCTGATCCATGATATCAAAGCCGCACTGACAAAAAAAGAGAGACTTAGGTATATATGATATTGGGAATAATTCATTTTATGACTGGTATTGTCATTGGAGGAAGACTAAACTAACTATCCACTATGAAATATTAAAAGTTAAAATAACAGAATACAATAACACTGTCTGTCTTGAGAGGCGCTGCTATTTCTCTAAGATTATAAATAACAATGCTAGTAATCCCAGAGTCTTATTCTCTACAATTGATCGCCTAATAAACCCAGGTAACTCAAAGGAATGCCTCCTAAGTACTTCCAGTAAAACCTGTGAGGCTGTCGCTGTATTTTTCAATCAAAAAATGAATGATATTAGAAATAACATAGTATATCTCCCCAACACTAAGGATCCTCCTAAACCCCAGCATTCTGTTATAAACAAATTCAACTCTTTCACTAGGATAGATTTACCTGATTTACAAAAAATAATATCTCAATTAAAACCCTCCACCTGTGTCCTTGACCCAATACCAACAAATTATTTCAAAGAAGTATCGGGCATGCTAATCGATAATGTTCTTGACATAGTAAATTTGTCATTAGATACGGGGGTCTTCCCAGACTGT
Organism: Polypterus senegalus; assembly: GCF_016835505.1. Lineage (NCBI taxonomy): Eukaryota > Metazoa > Chordata > Cladistia > Polypteriformes > Polypteridae > Polypterus > Polypterus senegalus. The sequence goes on from NC_053164.1 coordinate 37,333,946, forward strand.
CTTAAGACTGCTGTAGTTAAACCCCTACTTAAGAAACATAATCTCGACCCCTCGGCTCTTGAAAATTTTAGACCCATCTCTAACCTGCCTTTCTTAAGTAAAATTCTCGAGAAGGCAGTCATTATGCAGTTAAACAACCACCTAAATAAACATGCTATTCTTGATAAATTTCAGTCGGGTTTTAGAACAAATCACAGCACAGAAACTGCACTCGTTAAAGTAGTAAATGATTTGCGGGGGAATGCAGACAGAGGCCATTTATCTGTTCTCATCCTCTTAGATCTGAGTGCTGCATTTTACACCATTGATCATAATATTCTTAGAAATTGCCTTAGTCAATTGGTGGGCCTCTCTGACAGTGTCTTAAATTGGTTTGAATCCTACCTGCCAGGGAGAAAATATTTTGTTAGTTGTGGTAATTACAACTCAAAGACGCATGATATCCAATATGGTGTTCCACAAGGCTCTATCCTGGGTCCGCTGTTATTCTCAATCTACATGCTCCCGTTAGGTCAGATTATCTCAGGGCACAACGTGAGTTACCACAGCTATGCTGATGACACACAGCTGTACTTATCAATAGCACCTGATGACCCCAATTCTCTTGATTCACTAGCATGACGGCCGACCCCTTACCCAGCCGGCAGCTACACCTCCAAGACCTGTGGCCTGGATAATTTACTGAGACTGCATCTAACTATCAGGCCGTACCTCTAACAAAGTACACTTTTCCCCACAATCGACGGTGTAAATATAAAACTCACAAAAGCAAATATGTAAAATTATACTGATTAAATGTAGTAAATGAAACAACAAGACAAATGCAAAAAATAGAAAGAAACTTAAATATAAATATCCCTCCACCACTTCAACAACGAGACACCACCATATATAAATACAACAAAACCCTCCCTTGCCTCTGTAACATATAACAAACAACACAAATAACAAAAATGAATGAGATATGGAAATGATCATGAACTTGAGTCCGGTTATAAAAACTGTCCTGCATATGGTTGACTGAACTAATGATAAATGAGTTGTTTGATTTTCCCGGAACAAAATAGAACAGCCTCACCATGGATCCTTGGTGCGTGGTGGATGATGAATCTCGACCCCGGGGTCTCGTGATGAAGATATTGAAGTCAGTCCGGCAAATTGAAAAACAAACTGGATGAAATGCGCGTGGTGGAATATGGCAGGTATAGATGGTTCATGGTTGTGAAATGAAAGTCTCCTTCTCTTCCTCCTGTCTTCTCCTCTCTCTTCCTTTCTCCCTCATTGGCTATTCCCTCCTGATGGCTTAAATATTCCTGTGACGGCTGTAATTCATTAATAGCGAACATGTGTTTTCCAGGTTTGAGGCTGTGGTCTTCTTCCATTATCGCATTTACTGATACACACACAAACAGCAAACGGGACAATGAAACGAGACGCACTCAGTACTGACATTTGACAACACAACCTATGTAGCCCCACTACACAATGTATGACTTGTATCTCAGAATGGATGAATAGTAACTTTCTCAAGTTGAATAAGAGAAAACTGAAATCTTAGTGATTGGCAATAACGGATACAATGAGGCTATTAGAAATAAACTGGATACATTAGGATTAAAAGTCAAGACGGAGGTAAAAAGCTTAGGGGTAATTGTTGACTGTAATCTGAATTTTAAATCGCATATTAATCAGATCACTAGGACAACATTTTTTCACTTATGAAACATAGCTAAAGTTAGACCTCTTATATTATTGAAAGATGCTGAGAAATTAGTTCACGCGTTTGTTTTCAGTCGACTAGATTACTATACCGCACTCCTCTCAGGACTACCCAAAAAAGACATAAATCATTTGCAACTAGTGCAGAATGCAGCTGCTAGAATCCTAACTAGGAAAGAAAATCTGAGCACATCTCTCCTGTTTTGATGTCACTACACTGGTTACCTGTGTCATTCAGGATTGACTTTAAAATTCTGCTTATGGTTTATTAAGCCTTAAATAATCTCTCACCATCTTATATATGAAGATAGAAAAAAAAAAAAAAAACAAACTGCGGTCACCGACTACAACCGCATGAAGGTATGCAAATGAATATAATGTTGCATTAGTGCAACAACGTTTTCTGAAATGTACAATACCGGTCATAAAATGAATTATTCCAAATATCACATATACCTAAGTCTCTTTTTTTTGTCTACAGTTTTCCCAGTCCCAGTCTCGTTTGCACACAAGATCTGACATGGTTTTCAAATATAGAAGGGGTGTAATAAAATAAGTTTGTTTGTTATACCACATCTTTATGCGAAAACGGAGTCAGATCCGGGTGGTGGGGGTGTGTGTGGGAGCTTGAACGTAAGGGAATAAGACTGCAAAAAAACATGCAGTTTAACTATAAATTTACAGACGCAAATGAAATATATGTTTTTATTGTATGATATTAACAATAAGAGACCGCAACCTCTTCATTGGCAGGCAACAGTTCTTAGCATTGCACCACGCAAGCTGTTGTATCAACTGCCTACAGTAACCTGCTTTCTTTTTTCTTCGGTTATATTCTTGAGTAAAAGTGCACCTGTTTTGTTATACTTACTGTATACCTTTTGTGAAAGTGTTTATTTCATATTTGTATTTCAGGCTTCACACATTATACATTTCATGTCTGCATTGTATCAATTACTAGCAAAATACCTGTGCTTTGCAGCAGCGAAGTACTGCCTTAAAATTTTTATTAAGAAGAAAAGTAAACCTTTTTTAACTGAGGGAAAATATACGAATAATTTATTTGTTAAGGATCTCTTTGTATTCCACGTTGTCAGTTCGGCCCTCCGGTTGTAATGTAACCAAGCTGTGCGCTGAGCTTACTCTTAAGCATGTAACGTACAGTTGGCCATGTGAAAAGCAATCTTGCCTCAAATCTCACAGCTTGGATTGCTGCTGTCATAATCGGTTTGGGTTTCATGGTTTGTTTCAATTACGACAGTATTTGCAGGACTTGTTGTGTTGAAGTGACATTCGGCATCTGTCAAGCGTTGTAAGCATACAACCGGTTTCATCGATAACTTCACATCCATCTTTTGAGAGTTTAAACATTAATAAACATCAAAATGTCCACTACTGAAATCGTCACCTGTGAATCTAAGATGTTTAAGAGGCATTGGCGGTTGTCCAAAGGTGTAAAATGTTTGCCCATTTTGGTACACTTGAAAGCGACAACCGAACAATTCAGCAGCAGCCATCAACTCACATGCAGAACCATAGGTGAAGGGCTTAAGCATTTCACTCTTATAGTGCTCCTGTGTAGAATAATTATCTCCTGTACCGTCATCAGCCCACACCTTGAACCGGACGGCCTTATATAGGCAGGCAGCCAACAATATGGGAGGCGTTGGGTTGGGGGACCCAACGTCACCTCACACGGCGACCGAGCTACAGGCTATGGAGATTGTAAGATTGTAAGAATGTAAGATTCAGTTAGCGTACCAAATATCTTGAAGATGGGCCCATAAGTAACAAAGACCATTGGAAAGTTCAATATGGCGGCTGACAGTGGCGTCATACCACTGGAAAAAGAACGTATATTGGTTTTGGTTAGTGCAGGGAAGCCGCCTACCAAATTTCGTGAAGATGGGGCCATAAATAAGAAAGTTCAACATGGCGGATGTTGTCAACCGTTATGACCGTTACGTGTAGAATTTCAAAATGAAACCTGCTTAACTTTTGTAAGTAAGCTTTAAGGAATGAGCCTGCCAAATTTCAGCCTTCTATCTACACGGGAAGTTGGAGAATTAGTGATGAGTCTGTCAGTCAGTGAGTCAGTCAGTCAGTCAGTGAGGGCTTTGCCTTTTATTAGTATACATTACTAAAACATGAAAAACGTTTCTGTGTTAACGGTGTTTTTACATAGATTGTTGTTGACACGGAACACACATGAAATGTATGCATTCCAAACGACGATGTACTTTTTTACCCTATAAAGCTCCAGCACTTCGCTCGAAGATAAACACAGAGCATTGAGAAACTTCTTTGCGAATTGAACTGAGGTGGTGGGCGGATAATGGGATACCAGGCTGCTTGCTGCTTATCGGCACATTTACAGGACAAAAAATGCTGACGGAGAGGTAAGAAATGATTTAAGGTGGGCCGGATTTATGAGTTTTCTCATAGGCTTTGGTAAGTCTAGTGTTAAGGATGTAAAAGGAAAATACAAGTACCCAGAGTAACATCCAGGCAAAAATGGGGAGAACATGAAAGCTCCACATAGACAATGACTATGAACAGGATTTGTTATAAAAATGTGAACAAGTTTACATTCATGTGTTCATAGTGCAATGAAATTCTCAACTGTGGGTCTCATCAGGACAGTGATAATTACACAGTACCAAAACCTGTGACACCAAGCTGGCCAAGTGTGATAGAGTGTGAAAGTGAGAAAGTGCACCTGAGTGTGCCTTCAGATAGACTGATGTCCCAGCCTCACAAGATACCTTCTGTACTGCCTTCTCTAAGGGTGTATCCTCTGGATTGACGAGATCCTTCTAATTCAAGTTCTTCAACTTTTCAACAGTATCCCTACATTAGATCATCAGTTTGCAATCTTATGGACAAAAGGCTTGCTGAATCACTTAACAATTTGCCATGATTTCATTCTTCAGCTCCTTTCTATCTTTCTAACATACCTTACAGAAGGCCTGTTTTAGCCCATTGTGGCACTCCTTGTGTGATTTTGAGCTATAGAAAAAATGAACATGTTGTTGTATTGTCAGTTGTCGCCATGCCAGGACATACCTGACACTCAGGCAAAACCTGAGTTTATGTACCGACTGTACCCTAGTATTTTGTGTATCAAGGATAGGCAAGTGGCAAGTGAGAGGTATGGAAAACAAGTTTGAAAGTGCATATGTATTTACATAAGAAAAAAAGCATCCAAAGTGCAGGTAAATAAATATTTAATACATAAATATTCATTAAACACAGTGCAATAAAAATGAAGAGCACCATTAATAGTTAAAAGCAGTTCAAATTCTTCTGGCAATATTTATACAAATGTCCCCAATTTACTTCAGCCTCCAAAGAAGTATACACAGGCATGCACTTCCATAAATGGCGACTGTATCACTTACAGTGGGATGCAAAAGTTTGGGCAACCTTGTTAATAGTCATTATTTTCCTGTATAAATCGTTGGTTGTTACGATAAAAAATGTCAGTTAAAGATATCATATAGGAGACACACACAGTGATATTTGAGAAGTGAAATGAAGTTTATTGGATTTACAGAAAGTGTGCAATAATTGTTCAAACAAAATCAGGCAGGTGCATAAATTTGGGCACCGTTGTCATTTTATTGATTCCAAAACTTTTAGAACTAATTATTGGAACTCAAATTGGCTTGGTAAGCTCAGTGACCCCTGACCTACATACACAGGTGAATCCTATAATGAGAAAGAGTATTTAAGGGGGTCAATTGTAAGTTTCCCTCCTCCTTTAATTTTCTCTGAAGAGTAGCAACATGGGGGTCACAAAACAACTCTCAAATGACCTGAAGACAAAGATTGTTCACCATCATGGTTTAGGAGAAGGATACAGAAAGCTGTCCCAGAGATTGAAGCTGTCTGTTTCCACAGCTAGGAGCATATTGAGGAAATGGAAGACCACAGGCTCAGTTCAAGTTAAGGCTCGAAGTGGCAGACCAAGAAAGATTTCGGATAGACAGAAGCGACAAATGGTGAGAACAACCCACAGACCAGCACCAAAGACTTACAACATCATCTTGCAGCAGATGGAGTCACTGTGCATCGTTCAACCATTCGGCGCACTTTACACAAGGAGATGCTGTATGCGAGAGTGATGCAGAGGAAGCCTTTTCTCCGCCACAGCACAAACAGAGCCGCTTGAGGTATGCTCAAGCACATTTGGACAAGCCAGCTTCATTTTGGAATAAGGTGCTGTGGACTGATGAAACTAAAATTGAGTTATTTGGGCATAACAAGGGGCGTTATGCATGGAGGAAAAAGAACACAGCATTCCAAGAAAAACACCTGCTACCTACAGTAAAATATGGTGGTGGTTCCATCATGCTGTGGGGCTGTGTGGCCAGTGCAGGGACTGGGAATCTTGTCAAAGTTGAGGGATGCATGGATTCCACTCAGTATCAGCAGATTCTGGAGACCAATGTCCAGGAATCAGTGACAAAGCTGAAGCTGCACCGGGGCTGGATCTTTCAACAAGACAACGACCCGAAACACTGCTCAAAATCCACTAAGGCATTCATGCAGAGGAACAAGTACAACGTTCTGGAATGGCCATCTCAGTCCCCAGACCTGAATATAATTGAAAATCTGTGGTGTGAGTTAAAGAGAGCTGTCCATGCTCGGAAGCCATCAAACCTGAATGAACTAGAGATGTTTTGTAAAGAGGAATGGTCCAAAATACCTTCAACCACAATCCAGACTCTCATTGGAACCTACAGGAAGCGTTTAGAGGCTGTAATTTCTGCAAAAGGCGGATCTACTAAATATTGATTTCATTTCTTTTTTGTGGTGCCCAAATTTATGCACCTGACTGATTTTGTTTTGTTTCCAATAAACTTCATTTCACTTCTCAAATATCACTGTGTGTGTCTCCTATATGATATATTTAACTGACATTTTTTATCGTTTATACAGGAAAATAATGACTATTAACAAGGTTGCCCAAACTTTTGCATCCCACTGTAATTTCACCATTGTTGCAACTAACAAAACAAGTGATGACTATATTCACCCCACTTATGGCATCTTTGTGTTGCAACTTCTAAGATCACATCGACCACATATCACCACCATATTAGCAGCCCTATGATCCAGCTCCTTCTCTTGTACTCCCAGTAGATCCACAGGAAGCCCTCTGTGCTACCTTTCATCAGTACTTGCAGAGTATGATCTGCTTCAACAGTTGCTCCTGCCTCTATAATCCCACTGTAGGTTTGATGTACATCCTGACAAAGGAAACTTAATGCTACCACCAAGCTTAATCTTGCCTCAAGCACACCAAAACTCATCTGCTGGAGTCTTTTTTCCCCTCTTAACTTATTCAGGCCTTACCACCAATTAACACCTAGTACAACTAACAAGGAGCAGCTTTGCTCATCTCAATTGTACTGAGTTAGTCTGTGCACTACGTTGATTGGCATGGAAGCACCATTTGTCACACTGTCTCTGCCATTTAAAAAAACATCCCAGTGACACAGAGTGTCACAGTATGTAAAACACGATACATCAGATGGATGAGGTTCTTTTCTGTTTGTAAGGAGCAAATCCTCCATGCTGCCTGACAGAGACAGCGCTATATGAAGGGTTAATAGCTGTAGTGTGTTCAGTCATCATCTATATCTTTTTCTTTATTAACATTCTGATTTAGTACGTAAAACACGATACATCAGAAATACAAGCCTCTCTCACTTCATTCACATTACAAGCCTCATTGTTCAATTCCAATTTTTTGCTCAGATCAGATTTGCGTAGCTTGACGGTTCACATTCTTAGAGTACAAGTTACCTGTATCTAACTGCAATGTGAATGCATCTGTCCTCCAAAACAGCACATGTGCACATTGATACGTTTGTGCATAAATCATCTGAATCACCAACAACAAAAAATATATATTTGTGAGCTGACTCATGGAATTAAAACTGACAAAATGGATGTGCTTAGTAGCTAGTGTATGAATCGTATTTTGCACTTGAGGATGGCAAACAGTTTGTCAGCTGTATGTGTGATTAAATCGAGAAGGTGAAAAAAAAGCCAGACAAATAGTTTTTGCTGTTTTCACAGCTACTGCTGGCCTTTCTGTGCCAAGAGATGTGTAGTTACGAAAAAGGATCCTGCATTGGTGGGACTGTGACTGTTGTCACAGCTGTAGTTTTCCTCCACTGTTGTTTTGCTGTGCTGCAGTTCGTTGACTAATGACGACAGTGCTTCACCCATGTCTATAAACAAATAAAAACAAAAAACACATGAATTCTGACAGCCCGAGCATTTCTCTCTCTTCCCTAACCCCTCTCTCTCACTCTGACCTAGGACTAAAGTGGAAGTAGAAGATGACTGTGAGCTGCAATGTGCTGACAAAGAACTGCGAACCCTTCAGAGTCATATTCAGCAACTTCTTCCCAGACAGAAACAACTGAGGGATCTGAAAGCTCACCTTTGAAAAGAGACCTCCTTAGCAGCCGAGACTGATGCAACTCATATCAACTTGGCAACATCAACCCCATTCTGTGCTAAAGCTCACTATGCCAAGTGATTTTTACCCACCCGTTCCTACTCAACTTGATGGCAAATGATGGAGCCTGGCAGTTTCAACATTGTTCAAGGCCAGATCACCCTACATTGGCAAACATTGAAATCCACAACTGCTTTGACCCTCTCCGCTCCCCCACAGTGCCAGCAGACTTTGGTGATGTAGTTGGTATTGGAGATTAATTTGTACACAACCTCTATATTTCATCCCCTAAACAAAAATCTTTTGTTTCTTGTTTTCCTAGTGCATGAGTTTCAGACATTACAAGAAGAGTGCTGACAGTCTTTGAGAAACACAAGGACATGGCTGTTGAAACAGTTGTATTCCATGCAGGTATAAACGGCATTCAGTTTTGACAGTCAGAGGTTCTAAAGGCAAACTTTGCAGCAGTAATAAAGGTCGCAAAAAAGAGAACCCCAGCTTCGAGAGCCATCATTTCAGGTCCTTTGTCATTAGTTAGAAGTTCAAATAAAGCCTACAGTCAACTACTTTCCATGAACAACTGCATAAGAGGTTTCTGTAAAAGATGAAACATTGGCTTTGTGGACAACTGGGATCTTTTCTGGGAAAGACTGTGTTTCTTCAGACAAGATGGTCTAGAGCCTAACAGATTAGGCGCCGGGTCCTCCCTGACAACATCTCAAAGGTAATCTGTCTTTCTTGACTACGTAATTTTAGTCCTAATGGTCTTTATAATGCGATTGTAGGATGTGATATTTCTGTAGTGGGCTCACCATTAGATGTGCACTGTATTAGTTCTAGAATAGCTAAAAACTAGTGTATCTAAAAAACCTGGACAAAGCAGTATAAATGCAAATAATTTAGTTACCATTTCACCTATAGATGTGTACTTTATTAAAACAATATTATCAGATTATTAGATTAAAGAAAAAATCTGTACAAAGCGGCATTAACAAGAATAACCCTATTAGTATTTCAAGCTGCCGCAACACACCATTTCAGCTCTGCTCCAAGACCTTAAATATGGCTCTACTAAATATACAGTAAGAGCATTAACTAGCAAGACTTTTTATGTTAACAATATTATCAGTGATAGGAAAATAGACTTTCTCTCATGAAGTGAAACATGGCTCAGCTCAGATGGTGCTGCAGTATTAATTGAAGCAGCACCTCTGAATTAGCGGCTTAGCGAGTATTTACTCGAGCCTATTAAATGGTAAAAATGGCAGTTTTGGTATATTCACGTCTTTCGAGTACGTAGCTGTTATTCATTAATGAGTCTCCCAGTCCCTCATACTAACAGTTTAGAGACATCCAAAATGTAATGCGTCTTTTATTGAGGAGTTCTCAGACTCAGTATCTGCAATAACAACAAACTATGATAGGTTCCTAATTGTGGGCAATTTTAATTTGAATGTAGACAACCAGTGTGACCCAAAAGCAAGAGAATTCCTGAATTTATTGCAATCTTTTGTGTCAGCCAGCACACACATAAGAATTTATGATTTCAACAGGTTTAAAAGTTGACGTGAGGCAGGTTGTGGATGTCAGTATTTTGGACCATTTTTGCATATTACTTAATGGAAAAATATTGATAACTACAGTCTACTAATGAAAAGCATGTTGTTAAAAACATTATTTTGATAATGGTTTTAATCTGCATCTTCAATGTTTGCTAATATTCTAAACAAGCAGTTGGATTGTAGTTCTTACCTTAATAATGCTAATAGTGTAAATAATAAGGTGGAAAATTTTAATTCTAAAGCAAGAGCTGCAGTAGACATAGTGGACCCTGAAAAGACAGTTAAGAAATATCCTCCAGCACTATTATAACATGGAAGACTCAAAGAGTGTCTCGTTTAAAGAGAACATGCTGGAGAGCTGAATGTAAATGGGAAAAAAAGAAAACTGAAAGTCCACTTTCAAATACTGAAGGCAAAAATAACTGGTTATGACAATACAGTTCACATTGAGAGGCAGTCCTATTTCTCTTAAATTATAAATGATAATGCTAGTAATACATGAGGTTCATTTTTAACTATTGATTGTCTTTCAAACCCAGCTCACTCAATGAAATACCTCCTTAAAACTAGTAATGTAACTTGTAAAATTTTTGCCATGCATGTATTTAGAAGGTCGTAAACAGGTTTTCTATGCTCTAACTGCGAAAATATTCGATTTATAAATAAAGAATCCTACTTCGCGTAAATTCATTTATCGCGGCAGAGTCTGGAACGGATTAACTGCGATAAACGAGGGTTGACTGTATATTTTAAACAGAAAATAAATGATTTTAGAAATAACACGCCCCATGTTAATCTAATTGAATCCCAGCATTCTCTCTTAAGTGGGATTAAATTCTTTCAATGGAATAGTTCAACCCAAACTATGTACATTTATTTCTCACTTGACACCTTACTCCTGCGTCTTTGACCCAGTACCAACAGACTTTTTTAAAGAAGTCTCCAATGTCCTTATTGATGGTATACTTGACATAGTGTACTCATCATTAAATACGCGGGGCTTCCTTGACTGTCCAAAGATTGTTAACCCTGGTTTAAGAAAAGTAATCTCGACTCCTCCGTCTTTGATCATTTTAGACCAATTTCTAACCTGCCTTTCTTAAGTACATTTATAGAAAAGGCAGTTATTAAGCAGCTCACTGACTACTTGAATAAGCATTATATTCTTGAAAAATTTCAGTCAAGTCTTATAACAAACCATAGTACAGACACTGCGCTGATTAAAGTAGTAAATGATTTGCAAATTAATGTGGACAGAGGACATGTACTGTATCTATTCTTGTTCTCTTAGGCTTGAGTGGAGCATTCGGCACCACAGAGCACCATATTCTTATAAACCACCTTAGACAGTGAATGGGCCTCTCTGGCAGTATGTTAAATTGGTTTCAGTCTTAACAGGTAGAAAATCCATTGTGAATTGTGGTGATTTTACTTCAAAGATACATAATGCTGCATATGGTGTATCCTGGGACTGCTGCTCTTTACAGTCTGCATGCTTCCATTAGGTTAGATTATCTCAAAGCACAAGGTGAGCTACCACAGCTATGCCATTGTCACACAGCTTTATTTATCAGTAGCGCCTGAAAACCCTGATGCTGTTGGCTCTCTGGTCCAGTGTCTTAGCAGTATTTCCAAATGGATGAGTGGTAAGTGTCTCAAACTAAATAAGGAAAAAAACAGAAATCTTAGTGATTGGCAAATGTGGATATAGCAAGGATAATAGAAATAAACTTGTTTCCTTAGGCTTAAAAATTAAGATGGAGGTAGTTTACGACCTAAACTTTAAATCACACAATCAGATTACTAGGACTTCGTTTATTCACTTAAGGAATATTACAAAAGTTAGACATCTTATAACTTTACAAGTTGCAGAAAAAATAGCTTACACTTTTGTTTTTAGTCAACTAGAGTACTGTAATGCACTCCAAACAGGACTACCTAAGAAAGACATCAGTCATTTACAATCAGGACAGAATGCAGCTGCCAGAATCTTAACTAGGAAAAGAAAATATGAGCACATCTCATTAGTTTGAGCATTGTTACATTGGTTACCTGTGTTACTTAGAACTGATTTTAAAATAACTACTAATGGTATATAAAACCTTAAATAATTTTGCTCTGTCCTATATTTTGGAACACCTGTGCCTCAAAATCCAAATCGTTACCTCAGACCTTCGAATGAAGGTCTGCTTATAATTCCACGAGGCAAGCTGTTATGCACCTACAATCTGCAATACTTTACCATTTGACATTTGCCAGGTTCATGCTGTGAGAAATTTTTTAAAAACTTCTAAAAATCCATCATTTTAATTTGGCTTTTTTGTAACTACATTTCAGTTGTATTCCTAATAAACTGTATGGGTATAGAATTATCATATTCTTCAGGGATCTGCAATCTGTTCTAATCCCATCTATTCTCTGCCATCTTTTCAGGCTCTTCTGTGGTGGTGATCTGCACCACCATCATCTGATTTATGCACCATGCTTTATCAAATCCTATCATGTGGTAAAAGCTTTATGAAACACCAGTGGATCCTTGCTTTTAAAAGGACTCTTGCTGCATGCAATAGCATAGACTAAGTCAAGGTTTTCTTAATCTGTTATTGTCCGGCTAGACAATAACAGATTTCATTTTTTTCCCTACATATCATGAACATTTTCAAAGCACAAAGAAACAACTTTATATGCAAACAGCCCTTCCCAGAATGAAATGGTGCTTTGTCAAGAAATACTTCTACAAGGAACCACACAACCCAGTAAAGAACCATAAGGTGTCATTAAAAAGAACTAGCATGTTTAAGAGTGATTGTGACATATAGGCTTTAGCTTTGCTGCCTGATTAACGTAAATCATTTAAGGATGCTTAGGTGTTTTTCTCTTAATTCTGTTTTATTAAGTTTGTTGGCTCTTTTGTCTTATTTCAGTTCTGGTTAAATCCTGCCTCCCCTCTTTGGTCCCTCTCATTTCTGCCCTAATGCACTCTTCTCTCACTACTGGTATTGTTCCTTCATCTTTTTAAAACTGCTGCAATAACCCCAATATTGAAAAAACCTGGTGCTGATCCTACTAACTTCAATAATTTTTGTCCTATTTCTAATTTGTCCTTTATCTCCAAAATTCTTGAAAAAATAGTAGCTATCCAACTTCACTCCCACTTATCTCATAATAATCTATATGAAAAGTTCCAGTCTGGTTTTCGCCCCCTTCACAATACAGACACGGCGCTTGTTAAAATTACCAACGACCTTCTTATGGCTGCTGACTCCGGTTAAATTGCTATTCTCATCCTTCGTGATCTGAGTGCGGCCTTTGATACTATTTTTCATACCACTCTCCTTAATAGATTATCTTCGATTGGCATTACCCACACTCCACTTGATTGGTTCAGATCCTACCTCTCAGGCCGCACTCAGTTTATTCAGCTTAAAACTTTCACATCCCAACCCACCGCTGTTACATCTGGTGTACCCCAGGGCTCTGTTCTGGGGCCTCTTCTTTTTATTATTTACCTTCTTCCCCTCGGCAATATCTTTCATAAACATAACATTAATTTTCACTGTTATGCTGATGACACCCAGCTCTACCTTGCTTGTAAACCCACCTCTTCCCTTCCACCATCTTCGCTTATTGACAGCATTGCTGATATTAAATCCTAGTTTTCTTCAAATTTTCTTAAATTAAACAGTGACAAAACTGAGGTTCTCCTCATTGGCTCAAAATCATCATTATTCAAAGCCGATAATCTTTCTCTTGTGATTGATAACTCCGTTGTTTCCCCATCACCTCAGGTTAAGAGTCTGGGTGTCATCCTTGACAGTACTCTATCTTTCCAATCTCACATTAATACCATCATCCGGTCTGCTTATTTCCATTTACCTAATATTAATCGCATCTGCCCCTCCCTCACTCCCCATACAACTACCATCCTTGTTCACAGTCTTGTTACTTCTCATCTGGATTACTCCAATTCACTCCTCTTTGGTGTCTCTAATAAATCTCTTCATAAGCTTCAGCTAGTCCAGAATTCTGCAGCTCGCATCATTACTCGAACCTCATCTATTCACCATATTACACCGGTCTTGCAACACCTTCATTGGCTCCCGATTAAGTTTTGAATTGATTTTAAAATTCTGCTATTAACATTTAAGGCCATTCATAACTTTGCCCCTCCATATCTATCTGACCTTCTTCATGTTGCCATTCCCTCCCGTAACCTTAGATCCTCTTCCGCCATCAACCTGACCGTCCCTCTCACCTGTCTAACCTCCATGGGGAGAACAGCATTCATCTGTTCTGCTCCCATGCGTTGGAATTCTTTACCTACTGAGCTCAGAAATATTGAATCATTTTCAACCTTTAAATGTAAACTTAAAATGCATTTGTTTAAAATGGCTTCTTCTTTATGATTACAGTGGCTTTGTTTGGTTTTAATTTTTTATCTTTTGTGTTTTTTTCTAATGTTTTAAGTTGTTTATAATGTGTCTTATTTATTTATTTATTTATTTGTTTATTGTTTGTTTGTTGTCCTTGAGTTCTCAGAAAGGCACCATGTATAAATAAAATGTATTATTTGTTTTTCTTGTTTGCTTATTTTCTTAAAATGCTTAATAATAATAATAATAATAATAATAATAATAATAATTAGATCAGGGCATTGGGCTTTAACAGACTTGGTACAGCCTGAATGGAAGCTAAGAACGATAAATTGGTTGGAGGGCATGCTAGTTGACGTGCTTTCGGACGGATTGTAAATCTGTGTTGTCAAGTCGGAAATACCACATGAACGCTCGATGAACTCAAAATTACAAGTTGGACGATTTGTTTCAAAATAAAGCTACCTGAATTGTCCGAGTTGTCATGCAATGCTGACCTTTTACCATAGTCCATTGTTTAAAATAAAACATTATGACCTGCGCAGCCCATATTTGAAGTGTTACACATTTAACATGTTTATTTTAACTATTTCTACAAAAATGAACCCACTGAAATGTGAGGGTGAAACGTCACAACTCAGAGCATATTCTGAGAACACATGAATGTAGCAACAGGCCTGGGAAAAATCTATAGGGAGTGAGTGAAACCATGAGAGGTGGTGATATTTATGGTAAAACAGAGTCATTGCAACTACCAAGTGAAACTTAAAAAACAGGCCAAGATATCTGAAAATAAAATCCTGCTCATTTGGAGGTATCTCAAATATATTTCAAGAGATCCTCAAACAGACAAGAAGTCCAATTGAAAACATAGGCGATCCTACAGTAAGTCATTTCAGATATCTCAAAATGTCTACAGATTTATTTATTGATATCTATAAAGGTCTTTGAGGTATCTCAAAATGTACTGGAACTTTTAAAATGGATTTAAGATAGCTTGTATTATATATATTTTTAGGTAACTGTAATTTATTTTAAGATATTAATTAATTTCCAGGTATCTTTAAATGCATTTTTGAAATATCTCCAAATGCTAACTCTGCCTGTGATTCACCATCTTTCTTGTATGTCTTTCCAGTGATGCAACACTAGGCTTTAACTCACCAGAAGGACACCCTTTCTAAAACGGGGCACAGAATGTCTCTACATGCGCTTTTGGATCTGACTTTGAAGAGTAAACAGGCCATGTCTGTACACACTCTCCTGCTGCTGCTTTTCTCTTAATTGTGCACGATTATCTCACTTGGTCATTTAATTCAACCTCATGGCCCTCTTTGCCTCCAAAGTGTTTATCATTCAGTTCTCATTTTACATTGTGCCATTAAGGGCACTGAAACCAAAATTACAACACTGTGTCAAACTTCAACTCATGAGTAGAATGAAATTAAAACTGCTACAAAGCAGTAATGGCAGTCATTATGAGAACCATGTATAAAAAGGAAAATAAGTCATTGATTCATCCATTATCAGACTGATTTAATGTAATTTAACTTTATAGATGACCATGGCAGGAAAAAGCAGGAACCAATTCTGGAAGGGGCAGCAGTTTAAAATATAATGCACCGTGGAAATTGAAAAACCCAAAAATTGAAAGGACCTTTGACTACAGTTTGACAACACATTAAGAATTTGTCCAAATAAAGGTGCACAAATAGTTCAGACTAAAGCAAATTAATTAAGTTTTAGAATAAAACAGTATAATTAGAAAACCACCAATAAAATAAATAAAAAAAGAAACCTTATTGATTTTCTGAAAAGGCACACTGCTTACTGACACACTGCAGTTATACAATAAACTGTGGCTGAAATCCCATAAAAATGAAAAATCAAAAGAGAGATTTCCTTAATATCTTTTTGCTTTCTCCTAGAAAATGGTGAGATCAGTAAGAAATAAAATGGAGACATGTGCTTTTGTCTCAGAAAAAAATACCCCTGAATTTTCACAAGTGCCTCTTCATGAGTTTCAGCAGAGATCTCTGCACAGTAAAATAATTGGCTCAGATTTTCCAAGTAGTGTCTTGACATTGTTTTGCAAATTGAAATTGCATTGTGTGCTCATTAATTAATGGTGAAACGCATGGACAGTTGTTGGTGGTAATAAAACACTTTGATTAAAAAACTGTAGTCCTTCCTACTGAATAATACTATTAGTTACTCTAAGGCTCCAATTCAATCATACACATTCTAGAAGACGTGGCTGGCTGTGTGGCACAGTGGTTAAGGTTTTGGGCATCAAACCCTGAGATAGTGCGTTCAAAGCCTGCTGCTGACACTGTGTGACCACGAGCAAGTCACTTCACCTGCCTGGCTCCGTTTGCAAAAACAAAAGAAATTTTGGAAGTCATCTCGAAGAAGGTCATCAGGCTAATAAGTAAAAAACATCAAGTCTTCAAAGTGGTTAAAACAAAATTGACTTCTTTTACCTCAGTTGCACCTCATATTTCCTTTTTATCTAGAACTATTTCTCCTTTTTTTAGGAGGACAATCAGTAACAAAGTTGACTCTTAAACGAAACATAAATGAGAATCTCTTTTAAGTGTCAAGGGCCATTAAAGATCAACCTTTGAGCAGTAAAATATTTCTCCGGGTTATGTTTTTGACAAACGATTAACTTTATCTTTCAGCCAATTCTGACGCAGTTGAAAATTTAAATTTTCTAAAGTCATTTAATTACCATTCTTTCTATTAAAAAGAACCTTTCACTAACTTTTTTCTTTCTTTCTGTTAACCATCATTTAGAGACATAAAAAAACAATTCTATAATTAGGGACTCGATTTCTTTTAATTACATATCGGTCTTATGTAAGTGTTCTTTATTTTTGGTATACTATGTATACATTATTTTAATATCTGCTGTAGAAATAAATGTTGCTGTTGTTTAATTTAATCAGTCTATATCTCTCTATTATAATAAAAAAAAATCCTGGGACGAGACGTGATTTTTTGAGTGAGATACTTTCACGTCCCGCGAGATGAGACTTTGTGCCAAGAGATTTAACCACACCAGGGCAGGAAATAAAAGACAAACAGTAGATGACAAAGAAGAACATTGTAAAGAAACGTTGGTGCGTTACACATGCAGAGCATGTTCGAGATAATGAAAGTATTAAAATTCGAAAGTCCTAGAAAAATGATGGTAAAGGTCACATTAGCGCACACAAGTGGAAATTATTACTCTGTGAAATAACGGAACAGCAATAAGAGATTGAATATATTGTTAGGATTTAAACTTTGCCGGAGACTTGTAGATCGTCGAATTTGTGTTGCCGTCAGGGAAAAGTAGTGTTTTTCCCAATCTGCAAGAATGAAAAGATTTGTTGTTTGGTGAAAGTGAAATCCACATATGCAAGTGGCAGAGATGTGAAATGGCTGGTGTGTAGCACAGGGCGGGAGGATTAGCAAGCAAAGCAAGCAGGAGGCGTCAAGAAAAGGTAAGAGTCCATTTTTTGTTATATGGTGAATAACTTCACTGGACTTTTTCTCTGCCCTGAACATTATAATTTAAAAGATTCCAAAGCTGGGTGAGAAAAAATGAATGGTAAAGTACATGCAATTCCAAACATTTTTTCCATATATGTATCTGTTAATAGATATTTCGGTTACATTTTCAAATTTCTTTTGAGACGCATCTCATATATTGATGGCTATTTCACGCACGTTAATGTGTTAAATCTTCACTCGAAACACAAGTGATAAGTGATTTGTCTTTTACATGATATAATGGAAGAAGAAGCTGCTTAAATGATTGATCTTTATGAAATTCTTTGACCTTAAAAATTATTTTCTGAGGGACTTGTTATTTTTTTCAAGGGCTTTGAACCTTGCCAAAACTTAGTTTAATTTGTTTTGATTAGAAACTTTTTATTTCTTCTTTTGTACTGCCATATTTTGGATTTCCGATTGAACCATTTAGTTTTACAGTATTTCTGGGTATCATCATTTTCTGTAACCATCACCTAGATGCAACCGTCCATCATCAAGGGCACACCGTCAGAAATTGTATTGCGTGATGTTTTCAGTGCAATGCTTCAGGGCAAACAATGTCCAAGTTTTTGGATACTTACAAAAGACTTTTTGTGTGAGCATAGTTTAAAGGATTCCATGACTTTTTGACTTATTTGGCAGTTTCTTTAGAGTTTGTTTTTATTTTGATGTAAGATCTTTTGATTTTGTGTTTTCGGCCCAAACCCCACTGGTGTCCTGACTCAAATTTTCATCTTCTGGTCCTTTTCTGTTACCCAAGTGCCTACAAGTGCTGTTGACACCACAGAAGCATGCCAATAGTAGAGATTTATAATTTTGCAGTACACATTTACAAATGCCAGAATTCACTTAAAAAGGGCACATCAGGTTACAAAGTTTAAATATAAAAAATGAAGAACTTAAAAATTAAATATTCTAGATCAATGTAAAGTGGCGCACATTGTGCTCTCTCTGAGTACAAATACAAATTACAAGGTAAAATCAATTCTTTGTCATGCACTATTACAAAGTTTTTGTAATGTCAGCAAACCAACAAGAATTTGTGAGGCATCCAGCAGATAGACATTAAAGACAGAAAAAGGGGAGATCAAAAAGTATGTGTCTCAAAACGAAAGCGAGAACCAAAAATTGTACTCAAAAATAACAGGAGCAAAAGTCAAAATCAAAAAAGCTTTTTATATCAATTAACAATCTTAGCGAGTGCTTTGAAATTGTTTTTTGTTTTATTCACAGCTCAGACTCTTTGTCCTGTACCAGTCCACCCAATCTCCTCCACAGGTAATTTTTTAATAAAATAAGTAAGGTAAATAGGGTGAAATTAGATTACAGAAGTCCTTCAAAATTAAGTCAAATGATCCATTTTATTTTTAGTTGTTTTACAAAAAGAATTTTTGTATTCAGGCACAAAAGGGCAAAGTGGAAAATAAAAAAAAAATCAGATCAAGGATCAGGGGCCTCATGCATTACTCCGTGTATAGAGTTCACTCTAAAACATGACATACAGTGTGGAAGACGTATGTTCTCTTCGTTTCCTTTTACTAATTCATGTCTGAGAAGTAAGCTTTTTAGCAAACAGTAAAATGTTTGTGCAAAGGACTCAAGGTCTGAGCATTCCACACATGAGTCTGCCTTATCACGTTTTCCCTTAGCTTACATCTGAACGCCATAACAAAAGGGGCCAAGAAATCAAGTTGCATAAGGGACATTGAAGGGGCTCAAGGATTGTGTATAATAAATGTGTTGACTGTTACATTTTATAATGATATTAAATTACGCATTCTAGGGGTATAAAACTGGACCCCACCCAACAGACGGGGTTCAGAAGAGCCCTGACGCTGTCATGTATATTTGATTGTCTGCTTTTCTGAAACTCTTCTCACCATGACTCTAAAAATAAAGCTGCTTTATAACCACACCTGCTGTCGGGTCTGAGATTGTGTCCACAACAGTCAAAAACAGAAATGTGCATAAGCACGAAGAAATCCAGATGCATAAATCTGCACGTACGCCAACTTCCACAATCTTCCACTGCATAAATCATGATCAGCGTGAAAAGTAATGCACGTGCACACACCTGCCATCCCAAACTGATTCCTCCCAGAATTTTGCATATTTTAATATGCAAACATATATAAATATCACCTTCTCTGTTCAGTGTTTGGTTAAAAGACTATGGGAAAAGCACAGTTGCGGAGACACTCAAAAGTTAAAGTTCAGAAAGTCACACAGTGCCTGAAATAATAAAGAAGTGGTCAGATATCAAAGTCAATGTGAAAAGGTGAGTCATAGCCCATCACCTGAGTGTTATACGGAAGCATATTAGGGTAGAGAAAAGAAAAAAAATAGGGACACTCTGGAAAAAAAGGTTTGAATGTCCAATTTAATCTTGTAGTTTATTTTGTCATTAAATTCGAACATTGTACTCTTAATCTTAATCTAAATCAATGTTAAATTTACTAGAGTTTCTCCTATCCCATTGTAATTAAAGAAGCACATTAAATGCTGTGTATTCTATGTGTTCTTCTATGTGCTCTATGTGTGTGAATCATTATGTGCTTCTTAAACAGGCTTTCTGTTACGCCGACAGGACACAATACATTACATTCATGATATTACTGCTATCTGAACAATTTAAATACTAACTAATTTAAATACTACTTGATATCATTTTCATGATGAAATGAATTAAAGCATGTATTAAACATGGGGGCACGGTGGCGCAGTGCAGAGATTGTTCCTGCCTCCCGCAAGATGCTTGCTGGGACGTGTGTGACCCTAAAAGAAATAATTCAATACAACAGTAATGTCTGTTTCAAATGTACCAACCTTCAATGCCTATCCTTTTTTTTCTCCATGTACCCAATCACCCCACAATGAGTTTTGTAATAAATATAAAGCCAGCTGTATACTTAGAACGTTGAAATATCTTTGCAGTAAAATTGTTTAATCATTCCATCCATCTATCCATCCAGTGCCAGCAAACATACAGCGTGAGGTAAGACCAATCCCAATTAACAGTACATATTATTTAAATGAAGCTAAAAATGTATCTGTGTAATGTAATATACATACTTGAATGAATTTCATCTTAAAAATGATATTAAGAAGATAGCACTTGGAAACCGAATCAGAAGCCAGTCGTTATCATCTGTACATACGTACTCTCTATTGAATTGAATTGAATCCCTTTATTGTCATTGTATGGTACAATGAGATTAAATATGCAACTCCATAAACCAATTTTCCTATAACATAATAACAAAAAATAATGATAATACAATGAAAAACAATGAGAACTTTACATTTTACAGTGAGGTAATTGTAATTCTAAGTATAAACACTTCTACCAGGAGCACTTGAGGGACTGATTGAGTGCTTTTGCAGCTCTTAGGATGAAACTGTTTCTGAGTCTCCAGGTCTGTGCAGTATAAGTCTCTGAAGCATTTATTGAATGGGAGAAGTTCAAATAGACTCCATGTGCTATAAATGTTCTCCAGGGTAGATGCTGTATCCCAATAATCCACTTTCCGATCAGCTGCTGTACAGTTGCGATTCCACATTCAGATACACTGAGTACACTGGTACACTGAGAGTAACAATGCTAAAGCAGCAATGGTATTTGGAATACTTTGGCTATTCTGTGGACCATTATATAGTTACAGGTTGATTACAATCAGATGCCTGTGGTGTAGTGGGTCCACAGCTCATGTAAAAAGGCCCATTTTTAAGTAAATAATCACCACGCTCGTGGCTTAGCGAGGGCGCGTGGTTGTGTGGCTGAAGTGGTTCTTAGGTCGATTCGCGATGTAGCCGTTTCTCACCTAAGTGCACAGGTGAGAAATCGCCCACATCCGTGATTGTGCTCGGGGCTGCTGATTTGCCACAGCTACCTCACCCTCTTGATAAATAGAAGCACGAGCTGGCTAAAGGGGAAAAAGGAAAGAGAAAGAACAGGAGTTTGTAGGAGAAGGCAGGAAGCAGGTAGAGAGAGCAGGTGTAAAGAAGAAGAAGAGTGAGCGAGTGAGTGAGCGAGCGAGCAAGAGCAGGCTCAAATGAGAGAAAGCAAGCAGCTGGGAGGTGAGCCCACGAGGGTAGTGTTTGGCCGACACTCGGTGGGGCTGAAGGAAGCGATCGCTCCAGCTGAGTGATTAAGGAGCTAGAATGACCAGTAGAGGAGACAACTTACCGTCGAAAGGAGCAGGAGTCGAGAAGGCTTTGGGCTGGTTTTAGCCCCAGCGTGAGAGCCTTGGCCGCTGGGGAATTAACCCAAGTCTCAGTCTGGTTTGGAGCCTGACGTAGCCAGGGATCAGAGGGCTACCGGACCAGTGTGAAAGGTAGCTGTTCCTGAGGTAGACGACTCTCCTGTTGCAGAGCCGTATAGGAGAAGTAGGGGAGCCGCCAAGTAAAGAAGGTAGCATGAAGACACCAAGCTTTGTTGTTTTTTTAAAAAAGAGACTTCTTCATGTCATGGTTTTAACCTCGTCATTTTTAAAGGATCGTGTTTCTATTGATTGTTTTTTAAACCTCCATGTTTCAACTGTTTTTATGGATTATTTATTTGAAGACGTTCTTGAATGCACTGCATTTTATTTAATTTGAACATTGTTTTTGTTGATTGTTTTAATAAAAGCACTTGACACTTTTGCACCATGCTATGTTGTTGCCTCACTGCTAAGCTCATTGGTAGCATTACCGATGGTGTAGAGTTCAAGGGCTCCTGGACAGATGATAGGAGCATGCAAGCAACCCACATTGTCACAATGCCTTAAATTTATAAACTATATGCAGTTAATTTCAGTGTACTGTATTTGATAAAGCCACATCAGGGATGTGAATCTAAAAAAGGTAAACCACACAGGAACAGTAGCACTGCTTTGATGCTGGGTGCTGCCAGTTTATAAAAACACAAGCTCTGTGTGAGAATGTGCGTGGCTTTACGCCAAGTTTAGTTTTTACACATCGTGATGTGAGCGTGGAAAAGAGTGTATGTAACATTTTTGTGCGTGTGTACCATTTTTACATTTCTTTGATAGCCAACACAACACAAAATTCAGGTCCAAAGCCAAAAAGAGAAAAATGAAATCAAACACCAAAGGTCAATACATAATCCCATCAAAATAAACACTTGAGAGGTCCAGACTCTTTAAAAGATTTTCAGATAACTAACAAATGAGGACTTGTTGCGTTTAACTGTAAACTTGTATGCTATAATTTTATACACTATCTGAGAGACAATGTCACAAAGCACAACTTTCTGTTGTCAAATGATAGCTGGTGTCCGTTACTAATGACAGTATGGTTTTAATAAACTCATAAAATGGTAGAACTACAAATAAAATGGTGACATGGTGTTTTATCTTGGTAGAGTAATATATAAATTGCACTACTTACCCCTATTGTATTATTAACATGCAGCCTTAGAATGCCTAATCTCACAGACTTACCACTGTTTATAAGGTATTACTGTATATGCCTTATCCCCACCTTCCCTTCTATATCTATAACCTCAGGCAATTAGATGTAGTAAAAAGACAAGCAGGAGTTAAGTTACATATAAAATAATGTATTACTGATAATATTCATAAATAACAACAAAATGCAAAGTACATTTGGATATTGGCAACCATACAACTAAATGGATTAAATGGTGATGTGTAGCTCAGGTGGCACACAGACTTGTAGTTACTTAAAATGTCTCTAGTTAAGGCATCATTGGTGCTCAGCTTTTAGCCACATGTCTGTTCAAAATGGCTGAAGCTGTGCTCATCATTATGTTGTCTTCAGTTCATGGTGTGATGGTCTTCTTCAGTTGTTAGCAAGAGAAAGATACTTCTTCATCATATGTTGGTTGGAGATATGCTTCTTCATCATATGTTGGTTAGAGAGAGAGAATGTGGTTGAGCAAGCAAATTTATAGGTTTTCTGTCCAACCCCTTCAGCCAATCCAGACAGCCATATCTCAGACCAATGGGGGAAATAGTACATCTTAACACCTGCAACCCCCAAGCCATATGTTAAGCTAACCTGGCTTTGTGTGGGGGATGAGACAAAGACTTTAGCAAAGAAATACACATCAAACTGGGTTAAGACACATCCTCCAAATTGTGTCGTAAAGCAAAGAAAAGTCGTAAATGGGAAGTGTGTGTGTGTGTGTTGGGTTGGGTCAAACATGAATACCTCTCACCAAAGTAACACTAAATTACATTGGTTTGCCTAAATTACAAATAAAGACATACAAACATTTATCAAGTTATATGCAAAATCTTACATCACAACACATGGTAAATCAATAAACATAATAATAAATATTAAAATGGTCTAAATAGATATATGAGTGCAAGATAAGTATGGAATATACTGTCATTTAGGGTGTTCAAAAACCATAAAATCATGACATGTGTCATTGCTTGTAAAAATACATCATTCACCACTTTTTATGGCAAGGAGTTTTCACAAAGGCAAAATGGTTTAGATCTCCAAAAAGAAAATAGAAAGTTGGCTAGAGTCTGTACTGATTTGTCCAGCAAAGACTCACTAAGTTAATGTCACAAATACTAATTGCAGTTTTAAGCCCCAAAAATGGGAACTGGCAAAAAGAAATAAATATTTCTAAACCAGGTCAAAAGTCACTCAAGGAGAAAGGTAACTGTAAACGTTTGGCTTGTATGGAAAGGGCAAATAAGGATGATTTATAAATAAATTATTTATATAACAAAAATAGAAAAACACTAGGCAAAGCTCCACAAAGCAAAAAGCGGCACAAAATGGAGTTGTCTAAAATGCAATCTTAAATAAACCAGTTCCAATACACAGTCCAGAAAACAGAATCCTATAATCGAAAGCAAGAGTCACCAAAAACAGAAAATCTACTAAGAATATAGTAGTAGTATTCAAAAAGGAAACTCAAACCAATGACAAAAGATTCCCAACTCCTGGACCTTTTCCGCTTACTTATATAAGCAAAGGGAGGGCCCAGGAGTGATGATGTCAGGGTGGTCCCACCTACTAGGGCTCCACCCACAAAGAACTTGGAAATGTGGAACATTTAAAGAGACAGAACATAATTATAGAATTACAAATGAAACCAATAGCAATAACATAAAAATATGCAAAGTAGCAATAAAAACAGCCAAAAAACATAAAACACACATAAATTCACACTGATACATAAAACCACTAACGATGAGCAAAACGAGTCATGCAAAATTGAATTTGCAGTAACGCTCAGTGAAAATTCGTGAAATAAATTGTGTCTCTCTTTCAGTGAAATGTGTGGCATTTAGTTCCTGTCTGGAAGTGATTTTATGCATCTGCCAGTCAATTAATATTTAAACGAAGATCTCTAATGAAAAAAAACGAAATCACCAAAAGTATGGATATCCTCAAGTAGGATAAGAAGGTTGGTGGGGTTTGTAGCAGAGACTTTCAGTGTATTGAGTATACCCTGTGGAGGAAACACAGTCATCTGCAAGATGGCGTGTTTCAGTGTGTCTTCACGTGGACAACGTTCAGCTTTCACATTATTAACAAAGTAACTGCTCTTCTGCAAGGTGATATGAATGAGCGGTAGGAATGGGATTGGTTTTCTGGGGTGCGACAGATTACACCATCATACAGCTGCAGAAAAGAACATTGGTAAACATAGAAATGTCAACGAGAATTTAGCGAGCAGTAACTTATTTTCCACAAAAATATCTTTAAATATCAAAAAGGTAAGTTTTGTGTTGAGTTTTAAACAAGTTGTAGATGTCTTCCTCAAGGGGACTCGACTAGAGAGAAAGGGGCGCAGCAGAAGCTGGGACAGGTCAGAGACAGTCTACACTGGACACGAGACAACAGAACGTCAGGTGAGTGAATTTGCTTTTAAATATTAATAATAATGTGCAATGAGTGCTTTACACGATAAAGAAGCTACTGAACCGCCAAATGCCATTCTGAGGGTGTGTTTCTTTAGCATTAGAACATTGTCTAACAGAAGCTGCACTACAGTCGCATTATACATTATGTATAATTAATTAAAAACTTGACTTACAAAAACTGGTTGCAAGTCAATTTTTAACAAAGGTTTCTTCTGAGGTTTTCATTTTATTGGGGTAAATTGCTAGAAGCGCCTTTGGGAGTGTTTAATTGTTAAAGGTTTTTGTGGGCCCCACTCCTCCAAAGTTAAAATCCCTTTCTCAGGTATTTAGACTTTGTTCCTCTAGATCCAGAGTTACATGTTGTCTTTTTGCCCCCTTACACTCTATTCACGCACTTACCCTTTTGAAATAAGATATAGCCTACAGCTGCAGTGCACTTGCACCTGAGACTATAGTCCTGTCATAAAATGGAGTCTTCCACATGGCCAAAGCTCAACAAAAGGCAGGCAAGGATGTTCACTACCCCTGCTAGAGGCGGCACACCTTAACCCAGCCAAACCCAAAATGCTTTCTGCTGGTTTTAACTGGAGCAGGCCCTCCAAAAAAAGTGGAGCTGGCAAAACCACTACAAATTTTCAAAATATAACAAAAGCCCGACACAGGAAGAATGAACATAAACCATTGGCTTGTATTAAAAAGAATATTTATCAATTGAAGATTTATTTATCAAAAAATAGAAAAGGGAAATGTTCTAATGGACAAAAAGACACAGAAGGATTGCCTAAAAAGGCAATCCATAGCAGAAAATTCCAGAATTTAGAATCCTTAATAGAAGGTTAGAAAAAGCAGTAAACCCAACAAAATTAGCAAAACTGATATTCCTTCACTTTAAATGAATGATCTCCAGCTCCTGAGCCTTCTTAGCAGACTTATATAACCAGAGGAAGGGCTCAGGAGTTTTGATGTCAGGACAATTAATGGGATAGTACACAATTACAGAATTACAAATGAAACCAGAAGAAATAACATAAAGACGTGGAACATAATAACTCAAAATTAACAAAGAAAAAGAACTAAATGCACAGGAATTCACACTCAGACATAACAAATCCAACTTTACTCTGAATTAACTGCTTCTGTTTCTTTTCTCCATAGGATGCTTCCCTCCTTTTGTCAGTCCCCGGATTGGCAGAATACAGTAATAATACAGTTATCACCTTTCATAGACAGTGCTGACTGAAGTACCCAAAGTTCAATGATGTTCATGTGGTTCTCTGCTCTTGTATTTACAATGCTGTAGCATAGTTAGCTCTTGGCATGGAGGTCTCTTGGTAGCGGTACTCATCTTGTTACTTTTCAGTCTAAGTGAGTATATTATTGCTATTTTTGCTGTTTTTTAGTTATTTTCTGTCATATTTTTATGTATTTACTATTACAGATATTACTATATATTGTCCTTTTAAATGTCCCTGTGTTTCTTGTTCTTTGTTCTTTTCCAAGCAGTGAGGCCACCCTGACATCACAGCTGCTGAGTCCTCCTTCTGACAGCTGTAGCTAGAAAGAGGATCAAGCAGTCGAGTATTTGGTTGGTGAAGAAGTTTTTTTCTGTAAGTATTGTTTTTGGATATTTCTGTTTTTCTGAATATTTTGCTCTCTTTTTGGATTTTTTTTCTGTTTCCCTAATCATCTGACCTTATAAAGCTTATGTAAGGTGTGTGTCCTGCCACAGAGATGGTGGAATTATTGTGAGCTATTCGGATCCAAACCATGCTTCTGCAATTTATAGCCTGACAGTGGTCACCAGCTGATTGACACACTTGGTGATTGTGTAACCAGGATGGCATGCATACTGGACAGCTCCTGCCAGGTAATCAATTCTGCTTGATCAGCTGGTTCAAACCAGTTCTTATCTTATCAAACACATCAAGGTACTCAAGTGGTAATGCACAATTTACAAAATCTTAAAAACACATTATCAGAAAGAGCTTATATCAGTTGACCTACTTAATACAAACCTACAGTATCATCTTTTAGAATCTTAAATCTGAAAGAAAAGACTAATAAATACATCGGTACCAATGCTACTACATAATGAAGGCATCATGGTTTGTCTCTTGATCTTGACATGTGATCACAGAACCTGTGTGAGATGTCAACATTGGACAAGTGAGCACTGTGTTTGTCTATACTGGAATGAAGGATCACTACTGGGCAGAAGAGCAGCAGAACTGAGACAAAGAGGAGCCAAAAGTTGTTTGTTAGCAGAAACAATGTTGTGTTTTATTGTAGATTGTTAATTTCTTGATTTTGTTTTTCAACTACTATGCTGAAAGCTTCCATTCCTCACGTAAATTTCTGAGCTTATAATGTTGCTGGATGGTGAACTGGTGCCAATTCAATCAGAAACCATTCCATCATTATTTGGACATCTCCATACCAGACCAGTTTAGTTTCATTAGTAAACTTACTAGATCTGAGAGGAACAGGCAGAGCCTTTAGAGAAAAGACTGGAAACAACAAAGTGAAGCATTTCAATTACACATTATGGCACTAAAAGAAAAAAGGTCTGGATTAGCATAAGTCACACTAATTTTCAGTGTTCACAAGAGAGGTAATGATTTACATAATGAGGTAGTAGATAATAAAAAAGAATAACTGCATCAGATGTTTGAAATATTAAAAATGTGTGCTTCCATGTATATGTTTAACCTCTAAATATCCTTGAATGCAATAGAAATTTATCATGTTTCATCCAAAGCTTGAGGTCCATGGAGGGCTGGATCCCTAGTAAAGGATCAAAAATAACATCATATTGGTAACTGCTAACTTTGAAATAGTCTATATTTAAAATTTGTAATTTTTTACTTTCTCAGAATAGCTCTTAGAGGGCTAGGACCACTGATGAAAAATCAGATGCCACAAATATTAGCATATTCAAGATCAGAATCTTCAGAATAGCATAAAACAACACTCAACATCCCACTATTACCAAGGGCCATTTTTTGAAATTTTAAAAGGATTAAATTTGAGCACTCATATCGCATTAAAGGATGAATCCCTGGGTGCAGTTAATGAGGCATGCACAACTTCAAGCCCTTCTGTCATTTCCACTATTGGTTTACCCTTGACCATAATCAATTCCTGCACACAACACGGTCTAAAATGGCTTAAAAATGTGTATTTTGTTTGTGTCTAAGGGGACCCTAAAAAGCTTGATGTTTGCATAACTAGACATCAAGTCGAGTTGAACAGTATATCATATGTGTTGGTTTTCTAATATTAGTATGCCATGAGGTGTTAAACAAAAAAATGGAAGTGATTTTAAAGTGTTCATAAGCAATTCTTATGAATACAATAATCACTAAGTATTTTTAACAACAGGCAACCCTGTGGACCTGTGATTAGCTCTGCTGCTTCACAGCTTCAGAATCCCACTATGTAGATGAACTCATCCAGGTTTTCTTGTCAGTTATCTCTCATCACCATCAATAGGTCAAAGGTTAATTGGCCCTGTGTGAGTGGTTTCAATGACCAGGATCCTGTTCAGCTTTGGATCTTGCCTTGCGCCACTAATGCTCAGATAAGTTCCTGTCCCTCAAGGATTTAGGGATTCGATAATTTATTTTCTAATGTATAAGTTCAAGTACTATATACAATGAAATACTTCCTTGCATGATCCCTTACAGAAAACATAAAACAGCAATGAATATGAACACCATTAAGAAACAAAGTGCAAGTGGCAAGTGAAAGTAACACAATATGATGTTCAAGGCAAGAGTACTTATTGTTCATGAGTCATAGATAGATAGATAGATAGATAGATAGATAGATAGATAGATAGATAGATAGATAGATAGATAGATAGATAGATACTTTATTAATCACAAGGGGAAATTCACATATCTCATATCTTATCGCCATTGGTTAGAAACTGTTCATGAACCTGGAGGTCCGTGTCTTGATGGAGGAAAGGAGGAAGTGCTCATGCAGGTTGGCTTGGGTCCTGCCTGATGCTATTCAATTTCCTGAGACTGATTTCATCGCAGAGAGCTTTGTGGACATGATCTGTTGTGCTGATTTCAGCACGCATTGTAGAGGTCTGCAGTCCTGAAATGAGCAGCTGTCCTACCAGGATGTGGTCCACCCTGAAGAATGGACTCAACAGAACATTTGTAGAAGCTGCACAAGGTTGTAGGTGACATCTACTTTCTCATATTCCTAAGGAAGTACAGTAGAGGGATTGGTGGGCTTTCTTCACCATAGCTGCAGTGTGACATGACAATTTAAGGTCATCAGTGAGGGTGAACTCGAGCTTAAGCTACTGACTCACTCCACGGCATCTCCTCTGATATAAATGGGGGTATATTCTATCACCTGCTTATGGAAGTCCATAATCAGCTCCTTTGTTTTGCTAATATTGATGGTGAGGTTATTGTCTTGGCACAATTCTGCCAGGAGTCTAATCTTCTCTCTGTATGCTGTCTGGACATCAGACCTATGATGGTGGTAGTGTACTTCGCCATGGAGCCATACATGAAGAGGGAGCATAGCAAAGGGCTTAGCATGGTGCCAGTGTTGATGGTGATGGTGGGTGAAATGTTTCCACCGATATGCACATGTTAGAGAAGCTGAGCCCTAGATCCAGGAGCTTACTGCTGCCAAGCTGTAGTCCACAAAAAGCTGCCTGGCATAACAATTCTAGTTTTCCAGATGAGACAGGGTGGTATGAAGATATATAGGAATGGCATCCTCAGTAGATCTGCTGCAGGACTAGGCAAACTGGAGGGGGTCCAAAAGACCCCAAATGATATTCTTAATGTACCATAGCACCCTTAAACTGAATAGACTGATGAATGTGATAAATACTGGTTTTCACAATGGTCACCACATCATGACACTTTATTTGTCCGTTGATGTACAATATAAAGAGATGACAATTTATCTTTAAGAGGCCTACAGGATTGCTGACTGGTTAAATGGGCACATGTTAAGCCACAGGGAACACTGGTAACTATATTTCTGAATTAAACATCAGCTACTGGGACACAAAGGAAGGAAAGATCACATCTAGTAATGCAATAATCTCATCAGAATGGGACACTCAGCAAAAATGGTCTTGGATTTTTTGATAGGCATATACTTTTACAGGATATTTTGAAAGCAGTTTAAAATTCACCCTTGAAATGCAATTTACATAAAGAATATGGAAATAACTGCAGAGGGTTCACTTATCTACGACTAAAAGTGTCGACATCCATCAGGGTGATGTCTGCGTAACTGAATTACAAGAAATTGTGGCCTGGTATAAACCTCCATCTTTTAAGATACCACAATCATCAAAGAACAAGTGAAGAAAGAATTCCCTGGAAATTCATATTAGGCCAAATATTTAACAAATTTATGTTTTTAATAAACTTTTATTTAAAACTGAAGAATCACAAGGAATTTTATATTAGATGAAATATTTAACAAATTTATGCTTTTAATAAGATTTAATTTAGAACTACTTAATATATTGCTGTGTCATTTTATATTATTAAAATATTAAATCTTGAATAAAATTATTAATATCCATAAGCATTGGTCCAATTTGCATTTTAGGAAGCATTCACAGCTACTACTAAAGGGTTGCACAGTAGACTCACCATTAAAGATAATAACAGGACAGAATCAGATCATGGTGATCATGGGAGGCGTGTAGTACCACTGCACATCAAGAAAGCTTTCATATGGTATTCATCAGTCAAAGGAACAGCTAAATGAGTTAGATAAGGACCATGTCTCACTGGACAATAAAGATTTTGCTTCTTGAATACTCTTTGGTACTGTATATGAGTTTTGTCCTGCAGATCACAGCAATCCCCTTAAAATGTTCCTATCATGTAGTGTTTTATTGCAAATGCTTATTTTTGTGATTTCATTTCATATTATAAGCATACATATTCAGCAATAACTACTACTGGAACATCTGTGGTGATCTAAAAGTAATGGCACTGCTACTAGGAATGCAGCTCCAATATACCAAGTCCTGTGAATGGGACAGCCATGTTAAAGAGCCTAATTACCTGAAAAAGAACTTGTGCTTCAGGACAGAAAATTGTGGCACAACAAAGATATGAGGGGTGACCCAAAAGTAATGAGAAATTAAAATAAAAATCATATATTTCTCAGAACATTTCCAAAAATGTATCACCTTCAAAATACTCCCCCTGAGATACAATACACTTGTATCACTGCTTTTCCCATTGTTCAAAACTGTTCTGAAACTCTTGTAAAATGATAGCCTTCAAATGTCTGTTGTATGCTTCTTGACCTCCTCTACATCCTGAAAACATTTTCCTTTAAGGTCTCTCTTAATTCTTGGAAATAAATAATCACAGGGTGCAAGGTCCAGGGATTGGGGGGTTTGTTGTCATCCCGTTTTTCATGAGAAACAGTCGCACACTCAATGCTGTATGGGTAGGAGCGTTGCCATGATTCAGAAGCCACTTGCCACATCACAATTCGTGTCATTTTCTCTGCACTGCATCATGCAATTGCTCGAGCACTTCAAGGATGTCACTTGGCTAAATGATGCAGAAGGCAGTCTAATACATGCACCCAGCGGCAAATGTTCGAACTAACGACCATCCAGCCTCCAGAAAGAAAATTCTTGTTATTTTTGGGTCCCCCATCATATGTTATCTACTCTTTAAATAAAACTTGGACTAATAAAAACTTTTCATAGAAGTGATTAACAAGAAAGGTGAAGGATTTTCTTATCTGAGACAGATGTTACCATGACTAACCGATGCCAACATTAAGGAAGGCATTTTTGTTAGGCCACAAATCAGATGCATCATCAATGACAAGTGGTGTGAAACTCTGCTAGCAGGGTGTGAGGAAATCACATGGAAGGCATTCAAGAATGCTAAACTATCTTGGCAAATACAAAGCAGAAAACTACAACTAGCTGGTTGAAAACTTACTTCAAGCATAAAAAAAACATGAAGGGCAACATGCCATTAAAGACTCATTTTCTGCCTTCACACTTCTTCCCTGCTAATTCCCCGCTGGTGAATGGTTTCATAAGGACATTGCAGCGATAGAAAAAAGGTATCAGGGTAACTGGAATCCATTAATACTAGCCATCTATTGTTGGACACTGAAATAAGAAGTATCAGATGCTGAGTACAAATGAAAATCAACAGCAAAACATTTACAGTATAGCTCAACTGAAGTGATGCAATATTAAGGCATCATTAAGTGATTAAATACATTAAACTCAATACAAGTCTCTTCAAAATCCTACATGATATAGTCTGAAATTATAAACTACTCAAAAAATTAAAGGAACACTTTGAAAACACATCAGATCTCAATGGGAAAAAAACTCCTGCTGTACATCTATACTGATATGGACTGGGTAATGTGTTAGGTAGGAAAGGATGCCACATCGTTTGATGGAAATGAAAATTATCAACCTACAGAAGGCTGAATTCAAAGACACCCCGAAAATCAAAGTGAAAAAATGATGCGGCAGGCTAGTCCATTTTGCCGAAATTTCATTGCAGCAACTCCAAATTGTACTCAGTAGTTTGTATGGCCCCCACGAGCTTGTATGCATGCCTGACAACGTCGGGGCATGCTCCTAATGAGATGACTGATGGTGTCCTATGAGATCTCCTCCCAGATCTGGACCACGAATCCCTGAGCTCCTGGACAGTCTGAAGTGCAACCTGGCAGCATCGGATGGACAGAAACATAATTTTCCAGAGGTGTTCTATTGGATTGAGGTCAGGCGAGAGAGTGTGGGGGCCAGTCAATGGTATCAGTTTCTTCATCCTCTAGGAACTGCCTGCATGCTCTCGCCACATGGGGCCAGGCATTGTCGTGCACCAGGATTAACCCAGGACCCACTGCACCAGCATAGGGTCTGACAATGGGTCCAAGGATTTCATCCCAATACCTAATGGCAGTCAAGGTGCCGTTGTCTAGCCTGTAGAGGTCTGTGCGTCCCTCCATGGATATGCCTTCCCAGGCCATCACTGACCCACCACCAAACCGGTCATGCTGAACGATGTTACAGGCAGCATAATGTTCTCCATGGCTTCTCCAGACCCTTTCACATCTGTCACATGTGCTCAGGGTAAACCTGCTTATATCTGTGAAAAGCACAAGGCACAAGTGGCAGACCTGCCAATTCTCATATTCTATGGCAAATGCCAGTTGAGTACCGCTGTGCCAGGAAGTGAGCACAGGGCCCACTAGAATACGTTGGGCCCTCAGGCCACCCTCATAAAGTCTGTTTCTGATTGTTTGCTCAGAGACATTCACACCAGTGGCCTGCTAGAGGTCATTTTGTAGGGCTCTGGCATTGCTCACCCTGTTCCTCCTTGCCCAAAGGAGCACATACCTGTCCTGCTGATGGGTAGGGACCTAATACAGGCTTGTCTGGCTCTCCTAGAAAAACTGCCTGTCTACTGGAATCTCCTCCATGCCCTTGAGACTGTGCTGGGAGACACAGCAAACCTTCTGGCAATAGCACGTATTGATGTTATATCCTGGAGAAGTTGGACTAGATGTGCAACCTCTGTAGGGTCCAGGAATCACCTCATGCTACCAGTAGTGACACTGACCATAGCCAAATGCAAAACTAGCATTTGTATCATTTCATGTGTAGATCTTAAGTGTGATTTTTTTAAAAAAAATAGCATTCAGTCATAATACCAGCTGCTTATGATCCCACAAGTGTAAATTGACTGGTCTGCAAGGTGACGGTCACAATATCTCAGCAAAATGACACTTAAAATTCACAGACACATAAGTCTGTTGCATAACTACACACTTTGAAACTTAAAAATGCCTACCATTTATTCACATACTGTAAGATACACTTGCCTATGTAAAGAGCATTATATTGTCCAACCACCATATTCATTAATACCTTCAAGGACACTGCAGTGTCTTCTTGATTTATTTCTATGCGTCATATTTGTGCTGTGCTCTACTTACTCTACAGTGTTCATTACAATATTACTCATATTGTAATGAGCACTGAAATGGAAAACAGAAAAAGCACACAGAAGCTAACAATTGAACCCTTAATTTATTCAAGCATATTTATAATTTTAGCAAAATCAGACTGCTCACCAATCTCACAGCTCCTTTTTTAAACTTCTCTGCTGTTGTGGACACTCAGGGCGCCGCTGAAACAACAAATAGTGCCTTACATCTGGCTTCATGACTGAAGCAATCCACTTCCTTCAACTCGGCCCTGCTCTTATTAACCCATAGCCGCTACACTCACTATCATTCTTTTTTTTTCTCACTCTTGTCCAGTGCATTCTCCACTCCTCTCACCAGCACCAATGCCTGCCATGACACAGTCTTTAAAGCCAAGTGGTGATTATGGATCACTGGCTGAAGCCCAGGACTTTAAAACAGATCCAGGAATACTGGATTTGAACATTTATAATTTTACTCACCATACAGTAAATAAATACAGTTATTTACACAGGAAATTTACACTTAAAAAGTGCACATTGGAAGTATCTGTCTTTGGAAAAGAAGTTCTCAGTCCAAAACACTTTGAGCAGGGGGTCTTGTGGACAGTGTGGAAGAAAAATAAGCCACAATATTTAAATTTAACAAAAGGAGGTCTTTACTAGCAATCATGCCGATCCAGAACTTTAATATTAAAGTCCTGAATACCCAATTAACACAGTATGCACTCTACATAGCTTGAAAATCATCTTCCATTCCCTTAGCCATGCAATTAATCAATCCCAAACTGCGTAGCTCATACCAAATAAGACTTTAGTCATGTCTGGTGACTTTTTGGTGACCCTTAGTTAGCAAACATATTTTCAGCTTTATTGCTTACAGAAATCATGAATCATTTTAATTACTCCTTTAATCAAAACACCTTCACATAACACTAATGACTGCCTGTGAAAATATTTTTATGGGTATGATCTACATGATACGTACCTATAAAGATACAAATTTGGCTAAAACCTAAAGAAAATAACTAGTATGAAACTATTTAACATACATGAAAGGCTGCTCATTAATTATTATTAAAGAACAAAATATATTTTCCCAGTGATAAGATATAAAGTTAAGAGAGCAGAATAGAGACATATATTCACATAAATACAATACTTGCATATATTCTTCCACAACATGAATGTCCTAGAAAGGATATAGACAGGTGTAACTAAGTAGAAGGTGATGTGTGACCTGGGCAGAAACAAGTAATGTTTCCCCAGGATGCCAGAGGAAACACAATGCAGATGTTGGCACAAGCTCCTGTCCCTCCTTATACAGAGAAAGTGAGAGAATAAGAGGTTGGGGAAAGATTAAAAGACATCCTGGACATTAGAGGGCAGCACATACTCTCAGGCTTTAAAAACACATAAAAACAAAGATACAGATTCACAAGAAAATTAAGAAAATAACACAATCATTCAAGTAAATAAATAAATACATACTTACACACATATACTGAATAAATATATAAACAAATAAATAACTGTATATCATGTGGAAATTGAAAAATGAACTTACAGTAAGTTTGGAATGTCAGGATGAAGCATTGAATTGCCTGAATGCAGGGGGAAGAAAAGACCCCTGGAGGCGCTACTTAGCACATCGTGGTGAAATAAGCCTGCGGCTAAAAGTGCTCCAAGAGAGCACTTCCTGGTGGGAATGAGCAATCTCGGGGTTATAATAGCATCTAATTTTGCTCCCATCCTCTATACAAAACAGTCTCTAGTGTGCCCAAGGTTAGACTTGTGATGAATGAGTCTTTCCTGATAAGTTTGTTCAAGCATTTTGCATCTTTTGAGTTCAGATTCCTTCCCCAGGTGATCACAGCATAGTACAATACACTGCCTACTATGGACTCATAGAACATTTCCAGCAGCTTAAGACCTGAGTCTCCTTAACATGTATATTTTGCTCTGGACCTTCTTGTATGGCACCATTGTGTTGTCAGACCAGTCCAGTTTGTTGTTCATGTGATACCCCAGGTTCTTGCAGCTCTGCTCCACTTCCACACTCTCCCCCCAAATGGTGATTGGTCTCAGAGGCTCTTTGGCATGTCATGTACGTGCTAGTTTCGGCTGCACATATACTAAAATTAGAACGAAGTTTACACCAGCTCTGTTGTCTTACTGACGCTAAATTGCAGATGGTTCTCCCTGCACTGCAAGACAAAGTACTCTAGAAGCCTCCTGTACTTTGACTTATCTCCTTTAATAATGCAGCCTATGATATAGGAGTCATCTGAAAATTTCTGTAGATGGCAAGCACTGGTATCATACTGGAAGTCATTTGTTTAGATGGTGAACTGGAAGAGAGATGGGACAGTTCCCTGTGGTGTTCCAGTGTTGTACACCACCAATTCTGACACACAGTTCCTCAGCCTCAGAAACTGCTGTCTGTTGTGGGGGCATCAAGATGTAAAGCCTTTAGCGTTTTCCCCAGTCAGTGAGGCAGAATGTGTTCCATATTTGTTTGTTGTTCTAGATATTATTTTCTTGGTGTTGTTCCAGGAAAGGGCGGCACGGTGGTGCCCGTGTCCTCCCTATGTGGAGTTTGAATTTTCTCCCTGTGTCTGCGTGGGTTTCCTCTAAGTACTCGGGTTTCCTCCCACATTCCAAAGAAATGCAGGTTAGGTGCATTGGCGATCCTAAATTGTCCCTAGTATGTGCTTAGTGTATGTGTGTGTGTGCCCTGCGGAGGGATGGCGCCCTGCCCAGGAGTTGTTTCCTGCCTTGCTGGGATTGGCTCCAGCAGATCCCCGTGACCCTGTTATTAGGATATTACAAGTTGGATAATGGATGGATGGATGTTCCAGGAAAAATTAAAAGGAGCTGCCGTTACCATGGTTTTGGTTTGAATAAATGTGGTTGTGTAATTGTGTGATAACTGTGACGTGTCATGTCAGTATGTATAGTATAAAGGGAGGTGTCAACATAAAAGAATTGTGTTAAAGTGTGTTCATTTCATGGGTGTTATGTATAAGAATGTTAAAGACAGATGTGGTTACATTTTTAGTGCTCTCCTTGTTTTTAATGACAATTGACATTTCCAAGCGGATGTGGAGTTTCTGTAACACATACAGTGCTTATAAAAAGTATCCACCTGCTTGGAAGTTTTTGTATTTCATTATTATACAACAATGAATCACAGTACTGTAGATTTAATCTGACTTTTTTGACACCGATCAACAGAAAATTACTTATTTAATATCAAAGTCATACAAGCTAAAGTGGATGAGAGTGGAAAGGCTGTGCAGACATCAACTGTTGTCATTTGCCTCACCAGATGCATATTTAAGTGAGAGGAACCAAGTGAAAAAAACACACATACCATCTTAGAAGGCACATGGGAGAATTTGAAGTCAGCTCGGAGAAGGTTCTTGATCAGATGAGACCAAAATTGAGCTTTTTTGCCATCAGACTAATATTACACTGCACATTTTCATAAACACACCACCCCCCCATGAAGCATAGTGGAGGCCACTTCATGGTGGGGATGAGCCGCTGAGGGTGGAGAGTAAAATAAAGGCAGCAAAATACAGAGCGATCCTGGAAGAAAACTTGATGCACTCCGTAAGAAACCTGTACCTTGGGAGATTTGTTTTCCAGCAAGACGACAACCCCAAGCATAAAGCCAAAGCTATACAGCATTGTCTTCCAAATAATATTAACAGCGTGCTGGGGCAGAGACAGATTTTCTGGTACAGCCTCACAGAAATTCAGGGGAACAAATCTTAAAAAAAAAAAATATTTAAAATGAATTCAAAAGAAGTTAATTAGCAGCAAAAACGGGTCACTAATTAAGTAAAGGGTTAGAATGAAAAACTGGAGCCACTGTGGCCCTCCAGGACCGGAGTTGAGGACCCCTGTAGTAGAAGTTTCTATTTTAGCCCTTTTTGATGATAGAGTCTCAGCAGAAACAAATGAGAAGATGATGCAAATTCTTCTGTAGCAGCCATCATTACCAGACATTATTTGACATCTTAAGCTGACAAATTAATCTGAACAGCTGAAGTTGGAGGATCTGGTAACAGAAAGAGCAACATCTTCCTTTGATGTTCTTATAGAAAAAGGCAGACACGTCTCACTCAATTCTCAAGAAACCACCAGAACTGTGGATGCATGATCCAAACTTCAACACATTTTATCGGCACACATGAAGGTAGTGAACAAGACAGCTGGAAGAGGAATAACTCATTGAATGCACTCTATAAATAATGAGGTGTGTACACAGAGGAGTGCTGTTTATACTGCTGAACGTCCTTGTGCTCCGGAGACTGAGGAGGACATGCTGACAGAGGATGAGGAAGTGAAACTGTTTATTCTTCAACTGGTTGCAAACCATTGCAAGAATTTTCCAACTTACTCAATGCCAGTGTTAACTTTGTAGACCTTCAGGTGTGGAACACTTGTCTGCTATTCAGTTCAGATGACATAAAAACTGCCAAATGGAGTGACCGCTAAATGTTCTTTATTTTCATTAAAATGTTGTGTGTTTGTTATAAATGTGATAAAAAAATAAAACTGAATTGAATCTGTTATTTTTTTTTGATCACCCTAACTAATATCAGTTAGAATAATGGACAAACAGAATTATTGAGAATGTTTGAAACTGTAAATTAAATTTTAATGGATTTGTGTTGTATGTACTGTATGTTTCTATGAAACAAACAATACATTTACCTGTATTGAAATGAACCTATGACAGACATCATTTAAAGCTTCTTTGGGCCCGTTGGCTTATGAATTTAGAGATGAGGTTGACAGTGTATTGTGACACTTCTGAGGTAGTCAAAAAAGCCACCTTACCTGATACACAAGGTTTTAAGAGCTGAGTATAAAGAGGATTTGTAATTTTTCTTCTGTTTATTTACTTCTTCCTTTCCCCACTGTGTTTGCCTCTACCTAGTGATTATCTATTTAGTAAATCATCACTTTTTGTACTTTTTCACTCTTGACATTATTGTTGGTGTAAAGGCCACAATGAGAGTGCCTTTCTATGTTAGAGTCTGTTAATATCCAACTGTAAAGAAACAAAAGACAGAAATCAGTCACACCGCTAGCTAACACACCAAAGTCATGTATGTTCCAAATACCATAAGATGCTCTCAATTGATAATGTAGAGCAGGAAAACACCATTGGGTATCCACAAAGTATAGCATGTCCTGAATCAGGCCAAATCAGCAGCCACTCCAACACATTTTACAATCACACTCCACTGTCTCAATAATTCAACTTTAGAGACAGGGCTTTCATTCTTTAATTTAAAAAGAATATAACATTCAGTTTAGGTGTAAATAACTCCCTGGGGGCTACATTTGTGCAGTGGACCACAGTGTTCTCCTCTGTGGCCCAATCACAATACCTGTGGAAAGGATGAATAGGCACAAAAACAGCTGCAGCAGCAGCAGAAACAATTGAAAGATCAGATCAAACCAATAAACTGAAATGAATACGGAACGCATTACTGAAGCACTAAATCCATTATCAGGCAGATTAAGAAAATGTGAGCTCTGAGGAAGCCAAGGAGAATAAATGAGATTTTAGACAGAGAGAAATGAAGCTCTGCAGAAGTGGGGGGTGGGGTGGGTGGGGGTACAAAGCTAAAGGTGGTCTACTTGATGTGTCTAACATCCCAAGCATCCCCTTCTCCTAACAAAACAATCGCTCATTTCTTAGTTTTTTTTCCTAAAAATACAGTGACCCTAGGGTTGACCGAAGTGGCCACACATCCTAAACCAAGAGGCTGCTCTGCTCCCAAGTTTCAATTCACTATTAAGACTTAACCGAGAAGAATTCTGCTGCAGAAAGCTGAAATTAAGACATTTGTCAGTGCCATCGTCTTTTATTTATTTGCATCAACGCTTTAGTACTTATTGCTTCATTTATGACTAATTCAAGCAGAAAGCAGCTGACGTGGCAGAGGAGAGTTTGCGCTCAGGGTCCCCGTCCTCACACAATTGCATTTTAATGGAATTGGTTGGGAGGCGGCCTATGCAGAGTAAATGAAAGTAGATGGAGGAATCAATGGAACTTAATTACTAAAAATGAAAAGGCTTAGGGCGCACTGAGCTCGGGGGAAAATTTTGCACAATGCGCAACTTGGACTTCATAGGTGCCGGGAATCAATTGAAATCTTTGCATTTGCTGTTTCATTTTGTTTTCTGCAAGATGGTTATGCATATTTATTTAACCCTGCTCTAAAAATGCTAAACCTGCAAGATGTAGGCAAATGAACCCTGAAGTGTTCCTGACTGGCATTCCAGTAATCAAGCTGTCGAAGGGTATTTTATATAGTGACTTTTTACAACGAGTGCCATCACCCTGGATATGACTTAAGAAGAGAAGCTGTCTCCACCATGTCACTAGCAAAAGTAGATGTAGGCGGGATGTGACGAAAAGAAATCATATAATCTTGCAATTAAATTTAAAAAGTCAAGCTGCTATAACTGGAGTATAATTTGCTGTGACCTGGAGAAAGGGGACAAATGCTGAATATCAAAATGAACACTTTTTTAATAGCTGCAAATTATGGTTCTTGTACAGCCTGACAAGTAGATGATGGCTGAGTCTCCTTGAGGTTTTCATCTCACTAAAGAAGTGAAAGAGATTTAGTTTCCCTACCACACCTTCAGGGTAAATCAGAGTACATGAGGAATTAGTTAATAAGGCCAAATGTTCTTCTGCAGCTCTAATGTTATGCAATCTTATTTAAAGGACAATCACTAATGGCTTAAGGATGGAGAGGATCTTTTGGGATAACCATGGAAGAGCTTGATATGAGGCTGCTAGTTAAAAAAAATCATTAGAGATAGTATCACATTCTCATGCTTACTAAATCCAATTTAGGGTCAACAGTTGGAGTGGTCAAATCATATCCTGCCTGCACCTGGTGCAAGGTAGGAACCTGTATGGATGGGATATCAGTGAAACACAAGGTTCATCCACATGCACAGGAACAATTTAGCACCTCCAGGTCAGCTAACCTATATGTCTTTTTGGAGATGTGATTAGAAACTTGAAGTACTTAGCCCACAAAGGCATAACTAGAACATACAAATTTCAGATAAAACACAAAACCAAAAACAACCAGGCATGGGCTATAAATCCAGGGCACTGGATCCATCTGCCCTTGCACAAAAGTTTACATGCATTTTTACGGTTTGAGGACAGACACGTGAAATGATTTGTTCAGGATCACACTGTGAATGTCGGTTCAGAGTTCAATTTAATATTGACTATGCCAAACCATGTGACCCATACCACACCGCCTGCCTGGTTTAAATTTAGAATTTATTAATTGTCAGATTTATTCCAAAATTTCAAATGAGGAAAGATCCACTCTAAACAAACACACACCATGCCTGTTATATTATAGTCAGAGTAGCTTCCCTGGCTTGTATTTTTTCACTGTTCTGTTGTTGTTCTTTTTAATGTTGAAATATTATTTTTCATGTTTTAATGTTATTTCTGTTAGATTTCTTTATAATTTGTTATTTTTATTCTGTCCCTTTAAAGTGAATCCATTACCTGTACTTTGTGAGCGTAGCCCCAGGAGGCAGGGCCACCCTGACGAGACTGCTGCTGCATCCACCTGCTGGCTTTATATTCCCAGCCAAACAGAGAGTCAGCAGTTATGCATTAAGGATGGTTGGAGTTTGTTTTGCAAGTATTGAGTTTCTTTGGCACACTTACTCTAAATGAAAGTTTGGACAGTTTTCATTTAGATATCTCAAACTGATTGTACTGTACAAAGTTCTGAAATTTCAAAGTCCCTCATTGAAAAGCATCGGCAGATCAGAAAGCCAATCGTCTTAAAACATAGAAACATTCTGTGTGACTTCAACTATGAAATAGTTTACTGTTTCAGTTTTACCATGACAATGGCTACACCAACTTCTATATATTGGATATTCTCATCCTGTTTTCCTTCGCCAACTAGTAGGGTGTGCATTCTGCAAGAAACCCCTTGTACTGCTGCTTTGGGTAAATGAATGGAAGAGGAAAGCAATTATGTAAGCACATATAAGACTGAATTGACTGAACTAATAATATCTGCAGATTATTACTATAAGAAACAGTGCCAGTCAAAGCCTATTTGGAGCAAGGGAGGTCAGGGGGAGATGGTGACCTTCAAGGTCCATAGCAGCAGTCTCTATTATTACACTTAAATGACCAGGTGGGGTCCTCCTCAGTCTCCGGAGCACAAGGACGTTCAGCAGTATACACAGCGCTCCTCTGCATACACACCTCATTATTTATAGAGTGCTCATCCTTTAAATTTTTTTTTTTTGGCTTGGGCATCCTGTGCTGCCCCGGCCAGATACCGCCCATGTTGCCCATATCTAAATCCGTCACAGAGAACGGACATTAAAAACTTGCAGCTAAATGGTATTTCAACTACTGTATTTGATTACACAGTAAAGGTCCACCTCCACTATGTGATATAAACATAGTGTGGGTTTAAAATGAGAGCTGCCATTGATAT
Source organism: Polypterus senegalus (assembly GCF_016835505.1). NCBI lineage: Eukaryota > Metazoa > Chordata > Cladistia > Polypteriformes > Polypteridae > Polypterus > Polypterus senegalus. The sequence continues at coordinate 37,376,998 of NC_053164.1, forward strand.
GCAGTCAGAAGACTGGAGTCGCTGGGCCTGCAAAAACATCACACTACAGTATATAGTTTCTTTGGGTCATAAAGTTGCCAATTGTGCTGCAAATATCAAGGACAGAACATGATCAGAGTGTATGTGCTGAAAAAGTTACTTAGCAGTATGACAAGTAAGTGTGTAACTTACTGTGTATTACTTCTCAAAGAGCTGCTTTTGCTTCCATGTATCTTCAGACTAGAATTACATTCTTCAGGACAATTGTCACCGTTGGCATTCCTTTTATAAATAAATCAGTTCCTTTACAAATTCTTAATTATTGACAGAATTTTAATGAAATACTGGTTTTAACTCATATTAATAACTAAATAATAATAATAAATAATACATTTTATTTATATAGTGCCTTTCCCATGCTGAAGGCACAGAATATAAGAAAGAACAGCAGGGTATACAGTATATAGCATTGTACAAACCAAATAAATAAATAAAGAAGATTAAGACAGTAAATTCAGAGAAAGCCTAACAGACAACATAATTGATGGCCTACCAGAGACACATACAGGTTACATGAGCATCTTGACAGAGAAGTAAACTGAGAGAAGGGTAATAAAGTCAAGTAAAGTAGAGTTAAAAGCCTTCCTGAACAGAGGAGTTTTGAGTTGTTTTTTAAAGGAAGTCATGGAGTCAGCTCATCTGATTAATTTCGGTAGGTCATTCCAGAGTCTGGGCACTATATAGCTGAAAGCCCTGCTGTCACCCATGGAGTGTAGATTAGTGTGGGTCACAACAAATTTCCAGAATCAGAGGACCTTAGTGGGCGGGCAGGCACATAGTGATGGAGAAGGTCACTGATGTAGTTTGGCGCGAGGTTATTTAAGGCTTTGTAGGTTATTAGTAGGATTTTATATTTGATTCTGTAAGACACAGGGAGCCAGTGAAGATGGAGCAGGATGGGTGTGATGTGCTCACTGCTGCTGGTTCAAGTGAGGAATCTTGCAGCTGAGTTTTGAATAAGCTGGAGCTGCGATATAAGATTAGAAGGGGCACCTGCCAGCAGTGAGTTACAATAATCGATGCAGGATGTAATAAAACCATGGACAAGTTTCTTAGCATTAGAAAAGGAGAGGAAGGAGCGAACACGGGATATGTTACGGAGGTGAAAGTAAGAAGGTTTCTTAATGTGATTTATGTGGGTGGAATAAGAGAGGGAGGAATCAAAAATGACACCAAGATTATTTGCAGTAGAACTAGGTAGTGAAATAATTTCAATTTATTTTCTCCTTTCAAGGGGTAATATTGATAATGATTTTATGGTAGTACTGGTCATTTTGTATTAATTGCTATTTGTTTCCTTTGGTTACCTCTCCTTTGTATACATTCAAAAATGTTAAGTTTAAGAAAACTGAACAAAACCCCTCCTTGAACCGTCACCTTATCGTGGTGGAGGGGTTTGCGTGTCCCAATGATCCTAGGAGCTATGTTGTCCGGGGCCTTATGCCCCTGGTAGGGCCACCCAAGGCAAGCTGGTCCTAGGCGAGGGATGAGACAAAGAGCGGTTCAACAAACCTCCAATGATGAGTGAAACCTTTGGACGACGTTTTCCCTTGCCTGGGCACGGGTTACCGGGCCCCCCCCGGAGCCAGGCCTGGAGGTGGGGCTTGATGGCGAGCGCCTCTGCTCCCATGGGCTCACCACCTGTGGGAGGGGCCAAGGAGGTTGGGTGCAGTGTGTTGGGTGGTGTCCAAAGGCAGGGACCTTGGCGGTCTGATCCTCGCCTACAGAAACTGGCTCTTGGGACGTGGAATGTCACCTCTCTGAAGGGGAAGGAGCCTGAGCTAGTGCGCAAGGTTGAGAGGTTATGGTTAGATATAGTCGGACTCACCTCGACGCACAGCTTGGACTCTGGAACCAATTTCCTTGAGAGGTGCTGGACTCTCTATCACTCTGTAGTTGCCCCCGGTGAGAGGCACCGAGCAGGTGTGGGCATACTTACTGCCCCCCGACTTGGAGCCTGTGCATTGGGGTTTACCCCGGTGGACGATAGAGTGGCCTCCCTCCGCCTTCGGGTGGGGGGAAGGGTCCTGACTGTTGTTTGTGCATATGCGCCGAACGGCAGTTTGGAGTATCCACCCTTTTTGGAGTCTCTGGATGGGGTGCTAGAGGGCATACCTTCTGGGGACTCCCTCGTTCTGCTGGGAGACTTCAATGCTCACGTGAGCAATGACAGTGAGACCTTGAAGGGCGTGATTGGGAGGAATGGCCCCCGATCTAAACCCGAGCGGTGTTTTGTTATTAGACTTCTGTGCTCGTCACGGATTGTCCATAACGAACACCATGTTCAAGCATAGGGGTGTTCATATGTGCACTTGGCACCAGGACACCCTAGGCCTCAGTTCGATGATCGACTTTGTGGTTGTGTCATCGGACTTGTGGCCACATGTCTTGGATAATCGGGTGAAGAGAGAGGAGGAGCTGTCAACTGATCACCACCTGGTGGTGAGTTGGCTTCGATGGTGTTGGGAAGATGCCGGTCAGGCCTGGTAGGCCCAAACGTGTTGTGAGGGTCTGCTGGGAACGGCTGGCAGAGTCCCCTGTCATAAGTAGCTTCAACTCCCACCTTCGGCAGAACTTCGACCACATCCCGAGGGAGGTGGGGGACATTGATTACGAATGGATCATGTTCCGTGCCTCTTTTGTTGAGGCGGCTGACCAGATCTGTGGCCGTAAGGTGGTCGGTGCCTGTTGTCGTGGCAATCCCCAAACCCATTGGTGGACACCGGTGGTGAGGGATGCCGTCAAACTGAAGAAGGAGTCCTAAAGGACCTTTTTGTCCTGTGGGTCTCTGGAAGCAGTTGATAGGTACTGGCAGGCCAAGTATGGATGTTGTGGGACTGTCTTGGTTGACACGTCTCTGCAACATCGCATGGACATCGGGGACAGTGCCTCTGGATTGGCAGACCGGGATGGTGGTCCCCCTCTTTAAAAAGGGGGACCGGAGGGTGTGTTCCAACTATAGAGGGATAACACTCCTCAGCCTCCCAGGAAAAGTCTATTCGAGGGTTCTGGAGAGGAGGGTCCGTCGGATAGTCGAACCTCGGATTTAGGAGGAACTGTGTAGTTTTCATCCTGGTCGCGGAACAGTGGACCAGCTCTTCACCCTTAGCAGAGTCCTGGAGGGTGCATGGGAGTTTGCCCAACCGGTCCACATATGTTTTGTGGACTTGGAAAAGGCATTCGACTGTGTTCCTCGGGGAATTCTTTGAGGGGTGCTCCGGGAGTCTGGAGTACCGGACCCCCAGATAAGAGCTGTTCGGTCCCTGTACAACCGGTGTCAGAGCTTGGTCCGCATTGCCGGCAGTAAGTCAAGCCCGTTTCCAGTGAGAGTTGGAATCCGCCAGAGCTGCCTTTTGTCACCGATTCTGTTCATAACTTTTATGGACAGAATTTCTAGGCGCAGCCAGGGTTTGAAGGGGTCCAGTTTGGTGGACTCAGGATTGGGTCACTGCTTTTGCATATGATGTTGTCCTGTTTGCTTCATCAGGCCGTGATCTTCAGCTCTCTCTGGATCGGTTCACAACTGAGTGTGAAGTGGCTGGAATGAGAATCAGCACCTCCAAATCCGAGAGCATGGTCCTCAGCCGGAAAAGGGTGGAGTGCCCTCTCAGGGTTGGGGAGAGATCCTGCCTCAAGTGGAGGAGTTCAAGTATCTCAGGGTCTTGTTCACGAGTGAGGGAAGAATGGACCGTGAGGTCGACAGGCGGATCGGTGCAGCATCCAGAGTGATGCGTAGTGAAAAAAGAGCTGAGCCGTAAGCCAAAGCTCTCAATTTACCAGTCGATCTACGTTCCTACCCTCACCTATGGTCATGAGCTATGGGTAGTGACTGAAAGAATGAGATTGCGAATACAAGCGGCTGAAATGAGTTTTCTCCGCAGGGTGTCTGGGCTTTCCCTTAAAGATAGGGTGAGAAGCTCAGTCATCTGGGAGGGGCTCAGAGTAGAGCCGCTGTTCCTCCGCATCAAGAGGAGTCAGATGAGGTGGCTCGGGCATCTGATCAGGATGCCTCCTGGACGCCTCTCTGGTGAGGTGTTCTGGGAACGTCCAACCAGGAGGAGGCCCCGGGGAAGACCCAGGACAAGCTGAAGGGACTATGTCTCCCAGCTGGCCTGGGAACGTCTTGGGATTCTCCCGGAAGAGCTGGAAGAAGTGGCTGGGGAGAGGGAAGTCTGGGCCTCTCTGCTCAAGCTGCTGCCCCCGCGACCCGTCCTCAGATAAGCGGAAGAAGATGGATGGATGGATGAAAACTGAACAAAAATTAGCCACAGAACCTCCACCACTTAACACATAATAATTCACTTAAATTGAAATCTGCAGTGTATGAAAGCTATTGAGCGATACCTTATTCTACATTTTTAACTACAGTACATGACATTGTAAAAGGATGTTAAAAAGCATGAATTTAATGTAGTCTACTAACACATGTAATTGGATTATATTGTTACTATTACTTTTGAAAAATGCTCATTGTTACAAAAATATTTAATAAACAAAAGTGTGATTACTGACTCATGGATGAAGTAACAAAAAATGTGAAATACTCATATTAGTTACCATATATACTTGCATTTAAGTTCTCCCGCAGATAAGTCAGGGCTTGATTTTACCGTATAATTTCCGGTAATTTAAAATGTCAATCATATAAGTTGAATGCAGAAAACTCACGCTATTGATCCAAAAGATTATGATATGCTAACACCCACCTGAGAGAGTAACCATAGAGCACACTGCCTTTTTTTCTATGTATTGTGCCTACATGACCACACAGTAATACCTGAACTATTCTGAAGCGACGTTTGCACTGTTTTGTGTTTTTTGTATCTCACACCCTCATACACCTTTATCGTAAGAGTATCCCGTATCTACGATGGAGCGTTCAATCATAGGAAAATATGAAGCTGGTTTTAAATTAAAAGTCATTTAAGTGGCAAAAGTAATTGGTAACTGCTCTGCTGCAACACAATTCAATGTGTCTGAGAAACTGGTGCGAGATTTGAGGAAGCAAGAAGATGTGAAAAAAAAAATTAAGTGTCATACTTTTGAACGGGCGTATAAGTCGTGGTCTGATTTTATAATCGATTTTTCAGGTTTCAAGACCCGACTTATACGTGAGTAAATATGGAAACTTAGTCACCGCATGCACCTGACTATTACGCCATGTGTACATTTTGTAACTTGTTCATATTTCTTCTTTTGCTATTTTGAACTTTAAAACCAAACTTCTCCATTTAGGGCCTAACAAGGTTGAAGCCTGTAGATAACAGTTAGAAGACTATTAGGATTAAAGCGAGACTCATCTAGGCTGCTGTTGCAGTTCATTTTGGATGCCTCACACCCCATTTCACCAAGTTTGAGACCCCCCTCCCTCATAACAATGCCTTAACCAAGTACTAGGGAAACTCAACAATAAGACCAAACAAAATAGTTTTATGTTTTCAAGAACATCCAATCCTACATCTTCTGTTATGTTACAGCCAGGATTTGTTCCATGTCTTATGTTTATTTTCGTTCTTATTGTAATTTCTGTATTTTTATGTCCAATGATTTTATCAGCTGTGTAAATGGACATCGTCTAGTGATGAAATCAGTAAATGCAGTCAGCGAATCTGACATATCCCCCAACTGGAAGTCACATAAAATAACATCGGATTTATATTATGTGAATCCCAACAGATGAGGCCACTACTGTATCACTGCGGAGGGAGAGCTTTCGGCCTTCATAATTCAGAATGGTGAGTAGGACTTTCAGAGGTGTGTTAATTATGGTAGATAGTGTTTCTTTAGTATATATTGTTTTGGATTCTTATGGCTTTAAAATTTTTGTTTCTTGTTCTGTTACTGATTTCTGAATTTCAGATTTGGTCTTGTTTGCATTTTTAGGCATATCCTTTTTACCTTGCTTTGCTTTCTTTTTGTTTATATAAATAAACCTCATTTATAAATATTCTTGGTTCACCGTTTTCATTTTTAGTGCATTTAGTTAATTTTTGTATGAATATTTAGTCCCTTTTTGAACTTTTAAAGTCTGATACCATAAAGGGCCTGTAAAGCCTGTTTTTTGTGTCTGTTGCAAGGCTGCCTGTGGTGAGGTCTATTTTGTGGTTAGATTTAGTGACATCCTGTGGCTCCATGCATAACGCTGTGCGTAGAATTCACACTAAAACATGGTGTATGGACAAAAGCGGAAATGTGCGTACGCAAAAAAAAATCCAGATGCATAAATCTGTGCATACGCCAACTTCCACGTTCTTCCGTTCCATAAATCCCGGTCAACGTGAAAAGTAATGCACGTGCACACGCCTGCTGTCCCGCCCCAACTCCTCCCAGAATTATGTCTCTTTGAATATGCAAATCAATATAAATAGCCCTTAAGCTAACCGTTCTATGAAAAGACAATGGCAAAAGCACAGGGGTAAATAGAAGAATTTCAGTGAATACTAATTGGAGACAAGGCAAAACATACTATTTATTGGTTTAAACAGTGATATAAACAACAAAAGGAAGTTGATCGAGTGACATAGAGTGTTGCATAATCTCAAAAGTTCAAATTCACAAAGTCGCACAGTGAGCGAAATAAAAAGAAGTTGTCAGATATCAAAGTTGCTGTGAAAAGGCAAGATGTAGCCCAACGTCTGAGTGTCATATGGAAGCTTATTAGGGTACAGAGAAAAGAAAATAAAAAGGTACACAGTGGGGAAAAAAGCTTGAGATGTCAACTTTAATCTCAAAATTTCCACTTTAATCACATAGTTTATTTTGTCATTAAAGTATCACTGAACGCGGTGCCAGCTTTTTCCAACCACTGTCATCATATGTAAATATGCGGTTTATAAAGTGGCTCAGGTTGTGCATAACTGTATTGCAAGTTTACAGTGAGGTAATTGTACTTATAAGTACAAACAGTTCCACAAGGAGCACTTGATGGACTGATTGACTGCGTTTATAGTTCTTGGGATAAAACTGTTTCTGAACCGCGAGGTCCCTACAGGAAAGGCTCTGAAGTGTTTGCCGTATGGGAGCAGTTCAACAGACAGTGCGCATGGCTGAGGCAGCGTGTGCTTGATGCTGTATACCAATAATTCTCTTTCTGATCAGCTGCTGTAGAGCTGTGATTCCACACTCAGATATAGTGGGTTAAATACTCTGAGTGGTGCAGTGAGAATAACAACGTTAAAGCAGCTATGGTATTTGGAATAGTTTGGCCATTCTGTGGACCATTATATTGTTACAGGTTAATTACAATCAGATGCCTTAAACTAATAAACAATATGTGGTTAATTTCAGTGTATTTGATAAAGCCGCATCAGGGATGTGGATCTAAAAAATAAAGGGAAACCACACTGGAACAAAAGCACTGCTTTGACACTTGGTGCTGCCAGTTTGCAAAACCGAGCAGAGAACTTGCATATGCCAATGATTTAGCTGGCGTGAAAATGTGTGTTGCTTTATGGCAAGTTTAGTTTTTATACATCGCTATGTGAGCGTGGAAATGGGCGTATGCAACATTTTTGTGCGTACACACCATTTATACATGAGGCCCCAGGTCTGGCTAATGGTATTTGGTGGCCTGCTCACCCCTTTTGGTGTGTTTGTGTTACAATTTCACTAAAGAAATGTTAAAAAGTACCACTTTTTTAGTCATAAATTGTCAAGTGCTGAATTTCTATTAGTTAAAACTAAAAATGTTTCTTTATTTGCCCCCTCCCACAGGTATTAAAGATAGTTTTTGCATGTATGTATGTCTTTTAATTTTTCTGAGGTACAATTAATATTTTTAACTTAATGAACAAGAGTGTACTGTAGTTTGACATAGAAACCGTTAAAATGTCCATATTTTTAATTTGCAAAAAATCTAAAGTTCAGAGATGTGTGGCAGAGAAGGTTGATTTTTTCCCTCCAGGGTAGCAACAAATCGGAGGGTTTCATTGGCTGTCTAGGATTTCATGTTTGTTGGGTTTATAAAGAATGACAGGATCAACATTGTTCTGGAGTGTGTAGAAAGATACAGGAAAAAAAAAACCTTGCATGATATTTTAAACCCCAGGCTTTTCAATATACCCTCGAGAGATACCATGTAACTCACAACTACTTCACTTTAGCCATAAAGTATGTTTGTTAGACCTTATATGACCTACAGTCAAATAAAACATGCTGCATGTTCTCAGGCTCACTGCAATTTCTGCAATGACCTGTCTAATGTTTATTCATTTTACATAATGTGTTATTTAGTCCAGAGTGTACAATTCTAAGCCTTTTTAGTATTTTTTCCTCCCTTCTAGTACTCCCACCCCACCACTACCAGATTTTCTTAATGGATTTATTTATCACAGATTTTTCCTCCCCTTTTTTTAAAGGTACTGCTTAATCAATAACCATATTCCTCAGTGACTGTTTTGCCAGAATAATTGCCATCTCATTTTAAAATATATATGGGCTGGAACCCATAAGAAATGGACACATACCCAAGACCCTGTAGTCTCCATAACTGCTGCCCAATGTCCAAAAAAATATCAGTTCATTCTTTTCACTTACTATAGTCTAAACTACTCATAACTGATAATGAATCAGAACACATTAACACTAAAACTGGGCATACGTTTTCAACCTATCTTAAACCTAAAATAATGGCAAATAGTTCTGACATAAAAACTGATATATTATCAGATAACCATTTCTTAATGTAAATCTGAAATAATGATATGTATACACTGGTGTATATACTGAAGCTCCAGTAAACCCAGAATCTGGACCTGATTTTAGTTTACTCAGCACTGGTCTTAAATAGCCAGAGTGAGAGCTCAGAGGAAGTGATGTCATTGTGGCCTCCGCCCACATCACACAGGCAATCAATCTGCAGCTAAAGGGACGATACACAATTATGAACTTATCAGAAAGTGTGTACTGTAAAATATGAAAAATAATAATTAAAAAATGACCATGAAACATAAAATTGACATAAATAAATTCAAAATATTTTGACAGAAGAAGGCTAAAGTGTGGAGTAGTCAAACAGATAATGAAAGAATTGTCAATATTAGTAGAAGAGAGTGGAATCCATACCAAGCATTGGCTAGAAATCATTCAAATAGCTCAGTGAATAGGCTAAACCAGTAGAAGAACCTAATCCATGTATCATATTGTTTAGCAGAAAGTGTTTATGGTTACTTTTAAAATGAAATTATAAAGACCTGTCACAGCCTCATTGAGACAGAAGCCTGTTTGCATAGATAAAGTCATCCCAACAGGTTTGTGCCTAAGTGAAAGGCTTCCAACTCCTTTGAAGATGGACATAAAATTGCCAAAGACCCAAATGAAGAACAGTAAGACAATTACATTGTTCTATGGCTTCTCTTCAGCTGTATATATATATATAAATTATATTATAATTTATATTATGTTATAAATATCTTTATATACTGTATATTTAATTGAAATGTACAAAATAAACAGCCTGCGGTGGGCTGGCGCCCTGCCCGGGGTTTGTTTCCTGCCTTGCTGTTGGCTGGGTTTGGCTCCAGCAGACCCCTGTGACCATGCAGCTAGGATATAGCGGGTTGGATAATCGATGGATGGATAATAAACAGCTTGCTTTGTCACTAATGTGGAAAACACATGCAAGGGTGGTGGCCTGCATCTTGCTTAGTGCAGCTGAAAAGGGCACCCGCTCTCAAAGATCTGGAACTGAAATAAAATGACTACAACTGACAGCCGATTGGTCACATTGTCATGCTCAAAGCACACACAAAGCAAACAAAATCAAGTAATTTTTTAATTTCTGATCCAATTTCTTAAAGCAATAAATCTGTTATTAATAAAAGCTTTCTTCTTGAGGTGTAACTGCAACTATGACAGCCTCTGTCTCTCTATGTCAGTCTCTGTCTTCTTTAATTCTTGTGACTCCTAACCTATTTTTTTTGTGGTCCCTCTTGTACCACTTCATAACGTCTTGGGGTATATGTGTACCACAGGTTGAGAACAACTGCTATACACCTAATGTGCTAATACATCTACTATTTACTTTGTTAGGGACCTTGGCTGACTTTGGAAGAGCAAAGCCTTGTATTAATACACATTTTGATTAATCAAGGCACTGGTTAGCAATAGAGAATAGCCAAACCATTATTTCTCCCTTTGAAAGTTGCCTAAGTTCTCTCTCACTCAGGCAGTAATCTAGTCTTTCTTCCTGTGTTTATCTCACTCCCAAGAGGACAGAGCCAAAGGAAATTTCGCACACTCAGCTGTGTACTCTCAGGCAGCATTGAGAAAAGCTGGAACGAGCCTTGTTTTTTGTTTTTGTTTGGTTAATGCTTTCAAGCTGATCTTAATAATCTGAGGGTAAGAAGAGCATGTCCATGCAACTCTCCATGTTGTAGATGTTTTAAAGTGCTAATAAACAAGCCACAAGGTCAGCTAGAATATATTAGTAAGTTCTGAAGAAGCTAAGTGTTTGTACTATGTGGCACTCCATGCCGTGCTTTTCTGCACGTCACAGGGTTAAGGGAGTCATTTTACATCAGTATGACTGCACTTTGTCTTAGCTTATATTGCTTTGTTCATTAATTATAGCTAATTTACCATTAAACCTCACTTCAGGTGGAATGCTAAGCTTTACCAACAAGAATTCAAAACAGGCAATAAAAAATTAGGCACATGGAATAAAATGGGAAAGGAGTAGAGTGACACACAAGTGACACTTAAATTTGTGCTAATGACACAGGGCATCTCTACATTGGTGCAGTATGGATAGGATGAGAGCATGCGTGAGTGTGCCCTGTGATAGACTGGTGCCCTCCAAAGAGCTCTTTCTTAAGAGTGCCACTGGGATGGGCACAGTCAACTCTTAACCATGTAATTGAATTTAGTGGCTTTGAAAATTGATTGATGAATATATTTATATTTAAATATATATATATATATATATATATATACTCACCTAAAGGATTATTAGGAACACCTGTTCAATTTCTCATTAATGCAATTATCTAATCAACCAATCACATGGCAGTTGCTTCAATGCATTTAGGGGTGTGGTCCTGGTCAAGACAATCTCCTGAACTCCAAACTGAATGTCAGAATGAGAAAGAAAGGTGATTTAAGCAGTTTTGAGTGTGGCATGGTTGTTGGTGCCAGACGGGCCGGTCCGAGTATTTCACAATCTGCTCAGTTACTGGGATTTTCACGCACATCCATTTCTAGGGTTTACAAAGAATGGTGTGAAAAGAGAAAAACATCCAGTATGCGGCAGTCCTGTGGGCGAAAATGCCTTGTTGATGCTAGAGGTCAGGGGAGAATGGGCTGACTGATTCAAGCTGATGGAAGAGTAACTTTGACTGAAAGAACCACTCGTTACAACCGAGGTATGCAGCAAAGCATTTGTGAAGCCACAACACGCACAACCTTGAGGCGGATGGGCTATAACAGCAGAAGACCCCACCGGGTACCACTCATCTCCACTACAAATAGGAAAAAGAGGCTACAATTTGCACGAGCTCACCAAAATTGGACAGTTGAAGACTGGAAAAATGTTGCCTGGTCTGATGAGTCTCGATTTCTGTTGAGACATTCAAATGGTAGAGTCAGAATTTGGCGTAAACAGAATGAGAACATGGATCCATCATGCCTTGTTACCACTGTGCAGGCTGGTGGTGGTGGTGTAATTGTGTGGGGGATGTTTTCTTGGTACACTTTAGGCCCCTTAGTGCCATTTGGGCATCGATTAAATGCCACGGGCTACCTGAGCATTGTTTTTGACCATGTACATCCCTTCATGACCACCATGTACCCATCCTCTGATGGCTACTTCCAGCAGGATAATGCACCATGTCACAAAGCTCAAATCATTTCAAATTGGTTTCTTGAACATGACAATGAGTTCACTGTACTAAAATGGCCCCCACAGTCACCAGATATCAACCCAATAGAGCATCTTTGGGATGTGGTGGAACGGGAGCTTCGTGCCCTGGATGTGCATCCCACAAATCTCCATCAACTGCAAGATGCTATCCTATCAATATGGGTCAACATTTCTAGAGAATGCTTTCAGCACCTTGTTCAATCAATGCCACGTAGAATTAAGGCAGTTCTGAAGGTGAAAGGGGGTCAAACACCGTATTAGTATGGTGTTCCTAATAATCCTTTAGGTGAGTGTATATATATTACCTTTTGGGACTAGGATTGCAGGAAACTGGGGACGATGTGGGTTTGGGGCAGAAAAGGTAAAGCTCAGTGGAGAATAAGAAATAACTTAGTTTGAGCCCTCCAGTGTGAAAAGTGGCAACAGGCAGAGCAGTCACATTAGTTAGAGCCTCTGCTACCCTTTGTTGTTATAGAAGACAAGCTACTTGGAGTTTGCGTACTTCTTTAGGTGTGAGCAGAGACTCAAAACTACATTAACAAGCGCTCAGTAGGGAAACTAATAGAAAGTTGAAGAAGGTAGTCAGAACTTCCAGAGGACATTCATTATTTCAGAAGTGGTTGAGGAATTACCCTGGAAGTTAACCCTTTCCCAAATGTGTTCTGGCTAAATTGGAGTCAGGAAATAATGAGATATGACAAGGGTTTGACTTGATGCAAGGCCAAAGATCAGCAGAAAAAGGTACAGGATGCGACAGAGTAAACAAAAATGGAATGTTAAGCTTGGTATGAAGGGACCATCCTACCTACCTTTATATAAGTTGCTGTGATGCCATGCATTATGAGCTCCATGGTGCTGTACGTTTTTTATTAAAAACAATGCAACTCTGCAAAGACTTTGTGGGTGCATGGTGTGGCTGCAGCACCTTCAGCCAGGGAAACAAGCTGATTGCTTGTTATATGCAAGTGCAATCATCTCAGATGTTCCCCATTAAAATTCTGTGGAGCATTAGGTGGAGCACATTTACACAAGTTAGAAAGAAGCAATGGAAACGAGCAAGGGAAGGGGAGGAAGATCCAGATGATGAGGTGTGAAGATGAAAGTCAGGATCACAGCAGAGACAGTGCAATGGTAAAAAGGTATGGCAGTTGGGAAGAGGCTCCATGAAGAACAATGATATACTCCCTGTTGATCATTGCGGTGGAGCAGGGGTGACCATTCATTTCTTGAGGTCCCATAGAAGTTCAGGGATATTGATGGGAGAATAAAGAAGGACTTGTGAGCTTTCCATGGATGCTGAGGGATGGTGGTGGGACAATAGCCAAGAAAAGGGTTGACCGTGCCTGCTAGAAGGCATCCTCTGTAGCTAAACCAACTGCTTGAGGTGAGTTGCAGAGGCACAGATTTGGATGGACATATTGGAGTGCAATTTTTTGTTGGGGACGGTTCTGACTATGTTTTAAACTGTAATTGTAACTGCTTTTGGATTTATTTAATAATTAAATTTTAACTTCCACTTTTTTGGGGGGGTTATTTATTGAAGATTAACTGCCCTGCCCACTTTGAATACTCTTTTGGATTATTTTAAAGAAGCATTCTTATTGCACTGGCTCATCTTTGGTACAGGACTATCAATATTCAGGGCTCAAGGGAGTATGCCAGCAACCAGCATCACAGTTGTATGGGCAAGGGGAGCACCATGGCATTAAAGGTCAGTCTAGGCTATAGACTGAAACCCATTTAGTTGGATGGTCCTTACGGGAAAAGGCAAGGGCACCTTTTCAGACAGACAGTAAGAGAGGCAAAGAAAGGCTGGCAAGAGGCTGCAAGAACTTCTTGCTGGCAGATGGCACCATGTGGCCACTAGCTGGGAAACATGGGCTCAGGTTACCCCTTTTAGGTTTAGTTCAGGGTGAGCAGGCAGACAGGAGGACTGTATTCTCCAATCCATCCTCTACTTAGCAGCTTAGTATGATCTGTTTAGGGGGAATTGGCTTGCATTCTGCCTGAAAGTAAATTTTTAAAGTTAACAGAACACTCAGGGGTTTAGGGACACCAGAAATCATTAATGTGAGTTCAGGACTGCTGTCCCTGTAGCAAAGTGACTCCAAGGATTCAATTAAAATGACCCACATGGCCTCATGACTGAGACATTGTTGAGTTTGGAGGTGGGAAAAGAGAATGCAGGAAGGGCAAAGACTCAACTGGTATAGCATCTGGTGAAGACCAAAAAGGCCAGTAAAAGTAGACACATTAAGGTTGGAAATGTAAGAGATTTCAAAGTATAACATTAGTGGCTTTTTTAAAATAATATTCAGGTCGTAGCAGTGATGGTCTAGGTTGGGTCCAGCAGCATGACACAACTTGAACCCAGAACCATTGATAACATGAGTGGGATGAGCCATGCAATGAGAACACAAACAGCCAAGAGTAAAGTTTAATGTGCATTTATACTATTATTTCACAAATGTCAAACAAAATATGGGTAAACCCTCCAAAATGCAAAATACTGTATGTGGTAATCATCAAACAAATAAATAAATAATCCATAAAAACAGGTGTTCATCGATTAAAGTTAAGATTCACAATAAAATACTAAGAAAATCCAATAACAAATGTGCAGCTATCTGGCTTCTTTGTTTTTCTCTATCTTGCTTACCATGCCCAGCGCATGGTATTCTCTGGTATATGGCACCAAGGCATTAACACTAGAATCCCTGAAGGCTACGAAAAAAGTCGCACTTTTGCACCTCTCCATTAGCATCTTTGTTTTGCAAATGTGTCAATCAGCAACTGCAGCAGGCAGCCTGCTCACTCATCCCCTACTGAGGCAACTGAAGTCAAGTCATACACTGAAGGCTCTTTATCTGGGAGTTAGGTGTTTGGAATTGTATAACATAAATAATATATTATTTGGAATACATACATTTGATGTGTGTTCCATGTCTACAACAATCTGGCACTTGAATGATATCAAATCTGTCTCTGTCTCTCTCATGCACGCACACTCACATCCATGCATGAAAACACAATTTTTTGAAAATGCTATGTCATTTGAACATGTTTTTTTTTTTCCTGATCTTGTCCAGTCTCTGCGATATTATTCAAACCAGTAATGGCGTACTGCACGATAACGTGCAGTGAATACACTTGACTTGAGTATTCATACTCTTTCTCTGTATGTTTAGTATTCGTTTGCTCAGAGGTTGATGCCCTTGCTGCTTCCTTTCTTAAGTTACGATGATTAAGTTAGTTTTTGTGTTGCAATTACTTAGTATGTTTTCTTTAATTTTTATGTAAGCTGGCACTAAAGTGTTCAATCTGCCTCAAGAATGATTAAAGATATGAAGAGGTAGGGCAAGTGACCGTGAAGGTGGTAGGGAATGAGAACGGTGCCCATACACATGCACCACACAGCTGCCCTTCTGGGCACTGCCAGGATTTGATTCTACAATAAAATAAAATAAAAATAAAAAGAGTAAAAAAATTATCAGACCGAAAGCGGATAGTAGACGTCACGCAGTATATGTGTACTAAATTTCAAGTCAATAGGTAAAACGGTCTGTGAGCTACAGGTGACTTAAAATCCTGGACAGACAAACGAACAGCCACGGTAGCGTATTATATAAGAAGATGGTTACTGGAATATAAAATAAACACTTTACACTTTTGCAAAAGTACAACGAAACAAGTATGCTTTTATTCAAGAGTAAAACTGAAAAAAAATTCA
The DNA here is from genome assembly GCF_016835505.1 of Polypterus senegalus. NCBI lineage: Eukaryota > Metazoa > Chordata > Cladistia > Polypteriformes > Polypteridae > Polypterus > Polypterus senegalus. The sequence continues at coordinate 37,392,624 of NC_053164.1, forward strand.
AGTAACAACAAAATAGAAAGAAGACATGATTCACAAGCATTTGTGTGTCTGCTTATATCTTTTCAGAGATATCTATTACAAGTAGCAAAAATTTACAACAGGTGTTACACACTGAAATCAAAAGGTTTTTAGTGTATAATAGTAGTAATAATAGCAGCTCACTACTCAAAATTGTAAATTTGGGGAAGACTTGGGATCGTATCCGCAATTTCTTGATTTTAAAGCAGCCATTATTAACTCTACCCCAGTCATGTGATTGATATTTAGGCTTCGGTTTTTACATATTGACAGCAACATGTAAATTGAATAATAAATTTTTCTTTGGTCATATTCTTGAATAAAGGTGCACTTATTTTATCATATCTTTGTGAAAATGTTTGACATTTGAACTTCATATATACATTTCACATCAACATTTTGTCAATTATTACTATAACATGAAAAACGTTTCTGTTTTAGCTATATGTTCAACATTTCTTGCCTTGCATTTCCTGTCATCCTACATTTACACAGATTGTTGTAGATACGGGACACACATGAAGTGTATGTATTTCAAATACCGATATATTATTACCCTATACAATTCCAGGCACCTAACACCCAGATAAAACAGACTTTAGCTCTGAGAATTTTGCGTCTCACTTCAGCTGCGTTGGTGGGGGATGGGATAGCAGGCTGCTTGCTGCCTGTGCTGATTGACACATTTGCAAAACAAACACGTTGATGAAGAGGAGGTGTGAAGGAATTTAAGGTGACCAGGAATTACTTTTTTCGTAGGCTTCAGGAATTCTAGTGTTAATAGCAGATCCTTAAGTCCTGTAAGTTGCTAGGTGAGAACTCCTATCTTTGTCCTCCTCCACTTCAATCTTTGTCTTACAGGCAAACCGCAGAGTGTACAGGTGGTCTACTACAAGAGGACTCATATAGTCCAGGACTAGCCTCTCAAAGGTGTTTATGATGTGAGACGTAAGTGCCACTGGAACATAGTCCTTAGGTAAAAAGGTGCCTGACTTCTTTTGAACAGAAACAATGAAGGATGTTTTCCACAGCAGCAGAAGCAATTTCTGAAGCCTTAATGACAGACCGAACAGGTGACAGAGGACACAACACAGCTGTTAAGCATAGGGGCTAAGAACTCAAGGACTGACTCTATCTGGTCCTGTGGGTTTTCCTATGTGTAACTTTCTCAGTTGTCCCTCTTTTGGAAGAGTGCAACCTCCAGCAGCTATGCACAACCACTCTTCCTATAGTTTTAATTGAATGGTTAGAGCAGATATCCATGCAAAACACAAAGAGTTCTCGTTTACTCAGTCAGACACAAACATGTCACTCAGGGAAGGAATGCACTGTATTTCAGTCTAGTAACTCTTGCATGTGTCACCCATTAGGGCATCCAACTCAAACCCTTGAATTTTCCATTATTTATTTGAAATATATTCATCATCATCAGGTGTTGTCTTCTATAAGAGGGTTGACAATCATGGTTCTTCATCTTGCTAAGATTTTCAGCTAGCTTTTTCAGTTTTTCGTATACAAAGTATAGGGAGAGTATTGTAATCATCCAAAAATTCTATTTCAAGATTTTAATGAATCTCGATGTTTTAGACCACCCTTAGTCTGAATATACCATTTTTGCAATTATGTCTATGTGTCTGTGGGTGTGTATGTAAACACTTGCTAACTGGAAGTGGTACATTCATGCAGCTGCAGAGTCTGATTTATTCAACTTTACTTTTATAATAATTGTTCAATATATTATTCATTTGATTTGATTTGTTGTTGATAATTCTTTAATGTACATAATATAAAAATATAATTATTGTCTTGTGGTTTACTCCTCAAATATCCATCCCCATATCTGAGTATATAAGAAAGTCTAGGGGAGTCCACTCTCAATTTTTATTTCTGCATAGTTCCTTACTCCTGATTTTTCACTGATTTCATCTAGCCAAGTTCTCCTTGGTCTTCCATTGCTTTTCTTACTGTCCCTATTGGTCTCTAAAATGTTCAAAACCAGACCTCCAGCTCTTCTCCTTTATCACATACCCAGCATACTTCATCTTCTTTTGTGTTTGACCTACTTGTAGCTGTTTCTTTGTTAAATTCTGAGTAACAACTCTTTGTTAGTTACTTTGTTTATCCAGCTTATTCATAGAATTCTTCTGTGGCACAAGTGTCTACATTTCTTTTAAGATCTTTATTTGATGCCCATGTTTCACACTCATAGCCCAAAAACTGAGAAAAATGTAACATTTCAGCAGCTTCTTTTTCAGATCAAGTTTTAAACCTTCTTTCATTAGCTGTTTATGTTTCCAAAAAGCATCTTTGACCATTCCAATTTGTGTTCTTACCTCTTTTTTACATTCCCAGTTTCTTTTATCCAGCTTCCTAAGTATTTGTACTCTTTAATCTGCTGTGGTTTCACTCTTTTGGCCACTATCTCACGTGTTTTTCTTGCAGTTTTAAAGATTATCATTACTTTGGTCTCATTTATGCTCTATTTAGATCAGGGGTGTCCAACTCTGGTCCTGGTGGGCCTCAGTGGCTGCAGGTTTTTATTCTAACCCTTTTCCTAATCAGTGACCAGTTTTCACTGCTAATTAAATATTTACCCTTCATTTTAATAGCCCTGTTTTTAAGGATTCAGTCATCTGAATTTATCCCTTTCTTCATTAAATGGCAGCCAAACAGAAATGAGACATGAAACGGGCCAACAGATGACCAGATAAATCGGGGCTTCAGACTCTAACCAATTTTGTTTTGTGTTTCATTATTGTTTGGCTGCTAATTAAGGAAGAAGGAACAACTAAGAGGTCTGAATCAAGTTACTTAAAACTGAGGCAAAAAAAGTTAATTAGCAGGAAAAACTGGTAACTAAATAAGAAGATGGTTAGAATGAAAACCTGCAGCCACTGTGGCCCATAAGGAGCAGGGTTGGACATTCCTGATTTAGATTCTATACCTTATTCCATTCCTTCTTCAATTATATTGTCAATTTGTTTCTGTAGGTCTGATTAGTTCTCTGCAATGAGTACTGCGTCATTTGCATTTCAAATATTGTTTAGGATGTGTAACTCAATGTTTGCTCCTTTATGGTCCTTCAATTAATCTGTATTTAAATATTCACTGTAAAAATAGAGCAATAAAGGTGAAGAAATACATCCCTGCCTTATTCCCTTTTTATTGGAAAGTATCTTGAGTTTCCTTTTGCAGTTCTAAGGCAAGCCTCCTAATTCCAATAAATGGCTTTGGTTAATTTTCTTTTAATATTTGGTATGCCAGCCTGTTACATAACCTCCAGTCATTCATTATTTTTACTTTATTAAATGCTATTCTATAATCAATATAGCACAAATAGAAAGTTTTGCTTCTTCCTGAAGCTCTTTTACAGAGCAGTCTTAATTAGAAATTACATCTCTTGTTCCTTTTCCCTTTCTTAACCTACTTGTTTCTCTGATACATTGTTTCAATAGTTTTTTTCTCACCTCTTTTCTTTATTGGGTTAAGCAGTATTGTGGATGTGTGTGAGATTAACACTAGAATTACCAAAGCCTACGGAAAAACTCATAAACCCGGCCCAATTTAAATCCGTTCGCACCTCTCCGTCAGCGTCGTTTGTTTTGTAAATGTGTCGATAATCCCAAGCAGCAAGCAGCCTACTACCAAACCATTCTCCCACTGCCGCAGAAACGGCAAGAAGCTTTCTCAGCTCAAGCCTTGTTTATCTGGGAGTGAGGTACTGGGAGCTGTATAGTATAAATAATATATTGTTATTTGGAACACATGCATTTCATGTGTGTTCCATGTCAACAAAGATCTATGTAAGTGTAGCATGACAGAAATGTTGAACAAAATACCTAAAAGACAAACTTTTTTCATGTTTTATTACTAACAACACAAATTGACATGAAGTGTATAATATATGAAGACTGAAGTCCAAATATCAAATAAGCACTTTCACAAAAGGTACAAGTATAATAAAACAAGTGTGCTTTTATTCAAGACTATAACGGAAGAAAATTAAATCGGGTTAGTGTACTTCAGTGTCACGACTTCTTTGGTAGTACAGCAGTAAGAACTGCTAACTCATAATCTACAGGTCACAGGTTTGAGGCTTGCAGCATCATAAAATAAACATTTTAAGTAGTGAGCTGTTCTTATTTTTATACAATAAAAACATACATTTAATTTGAGCCATTAACAGCCAGTGTACATGTATGGTACTTGTAAAGGTTAGCTGTTTTCAAATATAGACAGAGAAAGAGAACAGAAGCCACCACCCCAAGAAACATCCATTCACATATAAGAACCAAGCATAAATGCAAAAGATGGAACCGTTTGGATGCAGCAGCAGGTTGGGTGTCATCCTGCCTGTCAGTTTGTCCCACACCTGTCCTTTAACGAAACAGCAAGGCTTACAGTGCTCACCAAAGTATCATGCAAAGTCCAGTTTGTAATTATGTTTTGTGATGGTCTTTATATAAAAACATTTATATGTTATTTATATAAAAGCCAGATCGTTATTTACCTTGATTTATTTACGTATCTTCCTACAGCATAAATTTACAAGTAGACTGCAGAGCTTCTCTGTTTGATCGACACGGACATGCTCACAAACTACATGTGTACTGAAGTGACTTCTAGTAATTCTAGTGCTAAGCTTATCACTCATAAGGTCATCACAATCTTTAGCCTTGCCTTTTTTGGAATTGGACTAAATATATATTTCACAAAGTCTTCTGGAATTGTCTCTGTATTATATATTTTAATCTTTAGTTTTATTACTAATTGTACCCTTCTATCAATTAGTTGCTCGAAAAATTCTGATGGTGTTTGGACAAATCCTTCTGCTTTGTTGCAGAGCAGATCTGCTATTGTCTGTCTAACTTCTAATTATGTTCTACTAATATTTTTCCCTAATCTGATTCTTCTCTCCTAGAGTCATTATATCAGTATACTCTGCCATCTTTCAAAAATTTCTTTACCATCTATGATTATATTCCCATGCTTATGTGTAATGCCTACTGAAGTATTCCTTTTCTTGGAAGTTAGTTTATGTAGTAATTGTTTACATAGTAATGGGCTGTGTAATTATATCTTATCTATGTACTGAATTTTTTTAGCATTATTAATTTTTTAATGTGATAAATTAATGATAAGTAAGGTTAGAATTTGGCCTTTGTCATGATTAAACTAAACTGAAGTGATGCTGCTGTAATTGCAGACTCATACACCGGCCCACCTCAAATGCCTCTCACACAAGCTGTAAGAAATGTCACACGGTGAGTGCAAAAAATCTGATTGCTACCTATGTCAATAAAATCTGAGAATATTAGAGACTCTGAGGAATGAAAAGTGGGATATACCAATCATTCTTGTATTCACTTGGTAGCACTACAGTCACCACTGCCTGAAGAGCCCTGTTACACCCTACTGGAAGAGCTGGTCATCCAAAAATGAAAAGGGTGAAAATGCAAAATATCCCAAGTAAGGATAAAAGTTACAAGCTTTTCTGAAGATGGAAGGGACAAAGATCTGGAGTGAGTATAAAAGTAAGGATGAAAGCGTTCAGACCTCACCTGAGTTCATACAATGAGAAATGTGCTGTTAATTTCATATAAGTTGTTTGTACTGTTATATCTCAAAGCAATTTAATGCAAATTCAGGTGTTGTGATATTTTGGGTACCAAGGAGAACTGGTTTACACCTCTTATTTCTGATGCTAATTCAGTGCTGGATGGGTTTCGTCAGACTGAGTGAAAAAAGTAGGACTGGAACTGGAGATATTTGTGAATTGCAATGGCGAAAAAGGGAGCACAGTACAATTAAAACAAAAATGTGTGATCAAGACATTGAAATGCAGACTGAATTCAATGTCCAGAAAAGTAAATTAAATCATCCAGGCAGGCTCAGCAACAGAAATGATTCACTCTGTATCAGTTCCTTAACACTAGAATTACCAGAGCCTATGAAAAAACCCTTAGATCCGGCCCACCTTGAATCCCATTGCACCTCTCCGTCAGCGTCGCAAGCAGCCTGCTATTCCATCCCCCCACCGCTGCAGAACATGCACAAAGTTCTCCCAGCTCATGACTTGATTATCTGGGAGTGAAGTGCTGGAGTGTTAGAGTGAAAACAATAGATTGTTATTTGATATTTTGTCAGTGCGGCTTTGGCATTATGGACCATAAGGTGCATATTAATTTAGCATGAGCAGGAACACTCAATAAAACTGAATGAAAAAAAATCAAGTAATAGTGAGATACGAATAAGGCAGATTCACCAGCATTTGTGTGTTAGCTTTTATCCATCCAGATCAGAGAATGTCCAGTTCCATTGCCACAAAACACCACTCACATCTACAGTTACTACCAGTTTCAAATAAAAACTAACAGCGTCAGATCCCTAGGGCGGTAGTATGTATCGTGATCATGACTGAGAGAATAAAAGTGAAAAAACAAACGGTAACTTTTACAGATGCAAAACAAATGTATGTGTGTACTGTATAATATTAACAATAAGAGCAGCTCACTACTGAAAACAGCAAATATAGGAGGCAGTGGGGATCAAATCGGGGACTCTTGATTACAAGATTAACCTTTTGTGAAAGTGTTTATTTGATCTTTGGATTTCAGGCTTCACACATTACTGTATATAGTTTATGCCAACATTTTGTCATTTACTACTAAAATATGAAAAAGTTTCTGTTTTAACAATGTGTTTACACAGATTACTGTAGAAACGGAACACACATGAAATGCATGTGTTCCAAATAACAATCTATTATTTCCACTCTAAAACTCCAGCACTTCACTTCCAGATAATCAATCAAGACATGAGCTGGGAGAACTTTGTGAACATTCTGCGACGGTGGGGGATGGAATAGCAGGCTGCTTGCTGCTTTTCTTTATCGTCACATTTACAGGACAAAAGACGCTGACGGAGAGGTGCGATGGGATTTAAGGTGGATTTAAGATGGGATTTTCTGGTAATTCTAGTGTTAATGATGAATCATTCTGAATTCTGGTGACTTCAAACAAGGAATCAAGAGTCTATTATGCGTATTCCATTTATAGAAGCTAGACCTGCTCTATTCAAATATTAATGATATTCAGTATAAACCTGTGGTACAATCTGAGCAGGTCTGACCTCATCATACTGCCACCTGCAAGCCTGCTATTGACAGCAGCAGCTCTTTATTATCCAAGCCAGAGGTGTTCATGTGTGTTTTGGGGGGCATTGTTTGTTTTTATTATATCTATTCATTATACTGTTTTTTTGAAGGATGCATAAAATTTTAATTTCCCCTTGGAGACAAATAAAGTATTATCTATCTATCTATCTATCTATCTATCTATCTATCTATCTATCTATCTATCTATCTATCTATCTATATGACATTATATATAGTTAAACTTTCCAAATCTGTTTGTGTGGAGGTTACAAGCTCTCCTAGTGCCAGGGAAGTTTCTTAATGACATGGGGTTAGGTTAATTTGTGACTCTAAATGGACTCTGTTTGAGTGTGTGTGGAAGGTACCTTGTGAAGGCCATCCAAGGCTTGCTCCTGCCTTGTATCCCATGCTGCCAATACAGGCCACAGCCCTCAAAGAACCTAGAAATGATTTAAGCAAGTACACTGAATGGATGGATGAATGGATAGGTGACTTCAGACATAATGAAAGCTTTCAGCTCAGCTCTCTTTCTGAAATACTCAGTTCTTGCATCAAGCAGTTTGCAGAGGCAAAGATTATACTCAGCCGTATCTTTTTCATTATTTTTTTTCTTCGCTAGATTGCAACAGTAGCATTAATCATAGCTCTCAACAGCACAGTTGCCAAGCACGTCCAAGCAGTTAGCACTGTTAAGTGTAAAGTGTCTCATTTTAAAAGCATCATTTTTAAAGGCAAAAGCTGATTATCTTGTGAAGGTAAATCTAAATTGTCTCACTCTGCTAGGCTATGCGTCCACTCTGCATGTCCTCAGAGTCTCATGTCTTGTGAAGGTAAGGTTACATCATTACTTGTAGGTACACAATAACCTCAAAAACCTTATACACTGAACATGCATCAGTTATTATTATAAAAATGGTGCAATAATATGAAAGGGAATGCTTTCATTTGTGAGATATTATTATTTTAAACAAAGGAAAAATAGACATATCCTGATATAAAAGCAGAGTTTAGATTTACGGAAATAAAAAACACTAACCTTTTTTTTTAGGGATTAGTAGACTAAAAATATAATTCTATTAAAGATACAATCTTGCCTGATATTTGTATTATGTGCTGTCTTATTTTGCATATTTTCTGCAATCTATTGACTTTTAAAAAAGCTGATGAGATACATTCAGTGGATTCAGAAAGAATTCAGATCCCTTCACTTTTATCTTATTTTGCTATGATGCATCCTTGTGCTAAAATCATTTAAATTATTTTTTTCCCTTCTAAAGCAGCACTCAGTAGCCCAGCATGAATAAGTGAAAACAGTATTACATAAATATTAGGACATTTAAAAAAATAAATAACTGAAATATCACATTGACACAGGGATTTAATTAGTACTTCGATGAGGTCCCTTTGCAGCGAATCTAACATGTAGTCTTCTTGGGTCAGACGCAAAAAGCTTCACACACCTGGATTTGAAGAGTTTCTGCTGTTTTTCTATGCAGACTCTCTCAGGCTCTGTCAGGTTGGATGGAGATCATCAGTGGAGAGTTATTTTCAGTTCTCTCCAGAGGTGTTTGATTGGGTCCAAGTCCAGGCTGTAGCTTAGCAACTCCTGTGTTGTCTTTGCTTAGTGCTGACAGACATTATCCTGTTGGAAGGTGTGAAATGAATAGACCCTGACACAATAAGGAGGTCTGGGGAAGTCACCCATATACATGAATAAGGCTGCAGATACGAAGATTAGGTAACACAGAAGTGTACAGGTTGAGTCCAGCAACAGAACTGAGTACAAATGGAGGATGAATGGCTTTTAAAACAGGTTGGCAGAAGTGACATCATATGGGGGGTGAAACCGGAAGTGATGTTCTTGGGGCCAAAAACCAGAAGTGATGTTCTTGGGGCCAAAAACCAGAAGTGATGTTCTTGGGTTCTGATCGGGAATTGACATCATCAGGGCGGAACTGGAAGTGACGTTGTTGGAATCAGGAAGTATTTCCCATGTCTGGTCTGCAGAAATAAAAGAGAAAGGTTTACTGGACTCTGCCACCCCCTGGTCTGGCATGGAATTACCTTCTTTTGGTCCTTCTAGCTGCCTCCCATGTGCATGTGTGTGGCAAAGGTAATATTTGTCGCAGTCTGAGGTCCAGAGTGCTCTGGAGCAAGTGCTCATTGAGGATATCTGTGTTTTTTATGTACATTCCACTTTCCTTCAACCTCAGCTCTAGTTTCCTAGTACCTGCCACTGAAAAACAACCCCAAAGCATGATGCTGCAACCACC